>NC_141605.1:45631212-46320115 GCF_047967505.1 Dipteris shenzhenensis | reverse complement strand
TTTGATGTCCTTAACTTCGCCTTCTCTTATCATTTACAAGAAAGCAAGACAATCTCGTGAGTAGGTATTCATTTCTCCTGCTTCCTTTCCTTTGCCAGACATGTTCTCTACAACCCTTGATGTCATGTAAGTTAATGGATCACATACATGTATGCTTACAGCATGTAGATCGCATTGCTTTTAGCATAACATCTTCATTCATTACTCTTATTCTCTTTGGTAGCTTTTCTGGATCTGCCTGCACTCGTTGTCTTTTCATGCATCTGTATGTCCGTTTTGGGACCTTCTGTTCATTCTTATTTGGATTTGTGTAGTTCTCCTTGTAAGATTTATTTGTCACGTTGTTTTCATGAGATGTTGCATCCTTGATCTTATCACTCTGACAGTCAAATACTGAATATTCCTTTGTTGATGTCATCCTTGCTTTTGATACATTCGTCAAACCATTTGTAACATTTACAAGTTCACAATCAAAGTCAAACACCGAATAGTCCTTTGTTGATCTCATCCCTACTTTTGATACAATCATAGAACCACTTGTCACAATGGCATTAGAGTGTCCCGAATGATCTTCAAACTCATCTATTCCTGAGAGAACATCACTCATTGATGCACTTTCTATGGATTTCATAACTCCATAGTCAGTGGTGATAGAGTGTCCAGAATGATCTTCAAACTCATCTATTCCTGAGAGAACATCGCTCATTGATGCACTTTCTATGGATTTCATAACTCCATAATCTTGAAACTCCTCTACTCCAGAGAGAACATCACTCATTATACTATCGTGCATGATTTCCATAATTCCATAGTTACCTGCTTTGACTCCAAGAACTTTATCAGTATCCATGAAGCCATCCATGCTTGAAGATATAACACTTTTCACATCTTTGCCCAAGTTCTCAATGTGCATGAACTCATCCACCCCGGATAAGGCATCACTTGTGAAATATTTTTCTTTCTCGGTACCAATGAACTCATCGACTTCTGATAAGACGTCAGTGCTATAGTTGAGTGCATTGGAATCATCCATCTCTGAAGGAATAGAGCTTGGTACATTGGCATATTCTTTCAATTCTTTGATGTTGTAGTATACATTATGTTTATCATTAAAAACCACATGCCGAGTCTTTCCAATCTTTAAAAATTGCATGCTCCATCTCAAATCCTTACCTACCTCATAGTAGGGACCATCCAATGACATTGAGTTATCATCCATACCATCATCAGTAACTTTTTGAATTCTCATCTGCGCAAATGTCCAGTGTTCAACTTGTTCAAATCCCAAGACTTGACCTTCTGCTACATACTTATTTGTAAATGATAACATTTGTAAAATATCTCCCACTCTAAAATCCAAAGATATGCACTTTGTATTCCTGATGACATGTGTTGGATAAGTCTCATCTCTGTCCCATGCAATAAATGCTTTGTTGGAAGTATTATAGGGCATAACATCTCCAAGGATTTCCATATCCCCACACTTATGCTTTAGCTCAACATGTGCACTAAGAATCCTTGATACGATAACCGCTACCTTATCTTCGCCAAGTCTTCTAAAGTGACAAATAGAATTTGGATCACTTTCATGGATTGTAGCAAATGCAACTACTTCTCTTTTGCAACATAAAATCACCTCCATCCCCGGAATAAATTTTGTAGCCATCTCCTTTGTGAGTTTCCTCTACAAACAAGCTGTAACAACCATTATAAAGAACATTAGTCTCTTCTCAATAATCTACTTTATTAATGATTTAAAAATCCAGAACGTGTTTGAAAATTTAATTAGACACTAACCAATAACAACCCTAAACCCTAAACCCTAAACCGTAAACCAAAACAACCCTAAACCCTAACCAATAACAACCCTAAACCCTAAACCCTAAACCCTAAACCCTAACCGCCAAACCCCAAACCCTAAACCCTTACCCCCAAACCCCAAACCCTAACTCCCAAACCCTAAACCCTAAACCCCAAACCCTAAACCCTAACTCCTAAACCCTAAACCCTAACTCCCACCTAAACCCTAAACCCTAAACCCTAACCCCCAAACCCTCCTAAACCCTAACTCCCAAACCCCAAACCCTAAACCCTAACTCCCAAACTCGAAACCCTACCCTAAACCCTAAACCCTAAACCCTTAACCCTAACCCCCAAACCCTAAACTCCAAACCCTAACTCCTAAACCCTAGATCCTAAACCCTAAGCCCTTAACCCTAACCCCAAACCCTAACCCCCAAACCCTAAACCCTAACTCCTAAACCCTAAATCCTAAACCCTAAACCCTAACTCCCAAACCCTAAACCCTAAACCCTAAATCCCAAACCCTAAACCCTAAACCCTAACTCCCAAACCCCAAACCCTAAACCCCAAACCTTGAACCGTAAACCCGAAACCCTAACTCCCAAACCCTAAACCCTAACTCCCAAACCCTAAACCCTAAACCCCAAACCCTAAACCCTAAACCTTAAACTCTAACTCCCAAACCCTAAACCCTACCCCCAAACCCTAAACCCTAAACCCTAACCCCCAAACCCTAAACCCTAGACCCTAAATCCTAAACCCTAAACCCTAAACCCTAAAGCACCAAACTCTAAACCCTAACCCCCAAACCCTAACCCTCAAACCTTGAACCCTAAACCCTAAACCCTAACTCACCAAACCCCAAATCCTAAACCCAAACTAAACCACGAAATCCTAAACCTTAAATCCTATGAGTGTTTTCAAGTAATATTCATTTATTTAAGTAATAGTTTTAATTAGAATTCATAAGTAATAGTGGAATTGATAGTTGGGAGGGTGGTAGTGGGAGAAAGGGAGAGTGGGAAAGTGGAGAAAGGGAGTGTGGGAGGGTGGTAGTGGGAGAAAGGGAGAGTGGGAGAGGGAGTGGGGAATGGGGGCGGTGGGGGTGGGGGTGGGAGGATGGGAGTGGGAGTGGGAGAGGGAGTGGGAATGGGGAGGTGGGGGTGGGAGAATGGGAGTGGGAGTGGGAGAGGGAGTGGGAATGGGGGAGGTGGGGGTGGGGTGAGGGTGGGAGGATGGGAGGATGGGAGTGGGAGTGGGAGGGGTGGGATGGGGAGTGGGAGTGGGACGATGGGAGTGGGAGAGGGAGTGGGGAATGGGGAGGTGGGGGTGGAAGTGGGGAGGGGTGAGGTGGGAGGATGGGAGTGGGAATGGGGGAGGTGGGGGTGGAAGTGGGGAGGGGTGGGGTGGGAGGATGGGGGAGGGAGTGGGAGTGGGGGAGGTGGGGGGTGGGGAAATGGGAGTGGGAGTGGGAATGGGGAGGTGGGGGGGTGGGAAAATGGGAGTGGGAGTGGGAGTGGGAGAGGGAGTGGGAGGATGGGAGTGGGAGGGGTGAGGTAGGAGGATAAGGGTGGGAGAATGGGAGTGGGAGTGGGAATGGGGGGGGAGGGGTGGGGGGTGGGAGGATGGGAGTGGGAGTGAGAGGTGTAGGTGGGAGGATGTGAGTGGGTGGGAGAATGGGAGTGGGAGTGGGAGTGGGAGTGGGGAATGGGGGAGGCGGGGGTGGAGTGGAGGGTGGGAGTGGGAGGGGTGGGGTGGGAGGATGGGAGTGGGAGAGGGAGTGGAAATGGGGAAGGTGAAAGAATGGGCGTGGGCGTGGGAGTGAGAATGGGGGAGGTGAAAGAATGGGCGTGGGCGTGGGAGTGAGAATGGGGGAGGTGGGGTGGGAGCATGGGGGTGGGAGTGGGAGTGGGAGTGGGAGTGGGAATGGGGTGGGAGGATGGGAGTGGGTGGGAGAGAGAGAGAAGAATAATCTAATAGAGAGGCCAATGGGAGAGGAGATAATGTTATAGAAGGACCAATGAGAGAGAAGCACTTAAAACCCTAGTTTTCTTATATATACTCTCCTTCTCTCATTGTTTCTCTCATTCCAACAAGGAAGAGCAAGAGGGAGAAGCAAAAAGAGGAGGAAGAGCACAAGCAAGCACAAGCAAGCACAAGCATCGATTTCAACTTTTTTCCAGGTACTGTTTTTAAAATTTGTATTCTTTGAAATTTTATTATAGAGAGAGAAAAGTGAAGGAAAGATTTTTAGAGAGAGAAAAGAAGAGAGAGAGTCTTGCTGCCTCGGCAGCAAAAGAGAGAAAGAAAGAGAGAGGGAGAGAGACGAGAGAAGGGGGGGGAAAGAGAGGGGAGAGAAAGGGAGGGGGGAGAGAAGGGGGAGGGGGGAAAGAGAGGGGAGAGAGGGGAGAAGCAGCGAGGGGGGGGAGAGAGAGAGGGGAGGGGGAGGCCGTTGCCGCGGTCGCGGCAGCGCAGAGGGGGGAGGGAGGGGAGGGAGAGGGGAGGGGAGAGGGAGGGGGGGCGGCGAGAGAGGGAGGGGGGGCGGGGATAGAGAGGGGGAAGACGGAGGGGAGGCGAGGGGGGAGAGGGAGGGGAGGGGGCCGCTGCCGCTGCCGCGGCAGCGAGAGAGGGGGAGGGGGGGAGAGGGAAGGGGGGCGGTGAGAGGGAGAGGGGGAGAGGGAGAGATGGGGGCCGCGGTGAGAGAGGGAGGGGGGGCGGTGAGAGGGAGGGGGAGAGGGAGGGAGGGAGCCGCTGCCGCGGCAGCGGCAGCGAGAGAGGGGGAGGGGGGAGGGGGCAGGGAGGGGAGGGGGGAGAGGGAGGGGAGGGGGCCGCTGCCGCGGCAGCGGCAGCGAGAGAGGGGGAGGGGGGGGAGAGGGAAGGGGGGGGGGGCAAGGGGGGGGAGAGAGAAGGGAGGGGGCCGCTGCCGCTGCCGCGGCAGCGAGAGAGGGGGAGGGGGGAGAGGGGAGGGGGGAGAGGGGAGGGGAGGGGGCCGCTGCCGCGGCAGTGGCAGCGAGAGAGGGGGAGGGGGGGGAGAGGGAAGGGGGGAGAGAGGGGAAGCGAGAGGGAAGGGGGGGAAGAGAGAGAGAGGGGGGGGCACTGCCGCGGCAGCGGCAGCGAGAGAGGGAGGGGAGGGGAGAGAGAAGGGGGGGGGGGAAAGGGAGGGGAGGAGAGAGGGAAGGGGGGGGGAAGAGAGAGAGAGGGGGGGGGCCGCTACCGCGGCAGCGGCAGCGAGAGAGGGAGGGGAGGGGGAGAGAGAAGGGGGGGGGGGAAAGGGAGGGGAGGAGAGAGAGGAAAGGGGGGGGGGCCGCGGCCGCTGCCGCGGCAGCGAGAGAGGGGGAGGGGGGGGAGAGGGAAGGGGGGAGCGAGAGAGGGGGGAGAGGGAAGGGGGGGGGGCCGCGGCCGCTGCCACAGCAGCGAGAGAGGGGGGAGGGGGGGGAGAGGGAAGGGGGGAGCGAGAGGGAGGGGGGGAGCGAGAGAGGGGGGAGAGGGAAGGGGGGGGGGCCACGGCCGCTGCCGCGGCAGCGAGAGAGGGGGAGGGGGAGGAGAGGGAAGGGGGGAGGGGCCGGGGGCAGCGAGAGAGAGGGAAGAGGGAGAGAGAGAGAAGGGGGTGTTGAGAGTTCACACTCAACATCATGTGATCATGTGTGCATAGCACCATCACGTGATCATATGTGCATAGCACTAACCTTATAGAGTGCTATAAAGGAAAGGGTTAGATCCCCTAACCCTAACCCTAAAAGGGTTTGTATATATTCTATTTTTTCAACTAATTCTAGTGTACAGTTAGTCATTTGTGGTGTGCTCTCTAGCTGTGCCCTCTCTCCTCATCTCCACTCTTCTCCTCTCCCTCTTCATATTTTGTCATGGTATCAGAGCTCCTTGTCTTCCGCTGAGACATTGAGTTTCTTGAGAGTGTGAGAGAGATTGTGAGATTGAGAGTTCTCTTGAGTGATTGTGAGATTCTTCCGTTCACTTCCGTTGAGAGAATTTCCGTCCATTGAAAGAAGATTTCCGTCATCTCCTTTGAGAGTTATTCATTCTGTTCATTCCTTGTGAGAAAAATAGAGAGAGTTCTTCTTCTGTAAGAGTAAGAGATTGAAATCCATTCATGCTGAGAAAAAGTGTGAGAATTTCTATGAGGAATAGAGGACTCTGAGAGATTAGAAGAAAGAGCCTCCATATCAGAGAGAAAGAGAGACTCCAAAGCAGCAAAGGCGGCCATTCAACTGTGTACACCAGAAGAGCCTCCTTCCAAGCAGCGCAGCCCAATGGCAGACGATAGAATCCATTAACTTTGGAATTATTGGGAGGCGGCACGAACAGAGGCCTTCCAAGCAAGTCATCGAATTGGGCCATCAAGTAGCCCTTGATCCGCACCATCGGGATTCTCCTTGGATTATAATCCATCAAGCAAGCTCTTGAAAGTTGCTTGAGACGGCTCGAGAACAAACAAGCCTGTGTGGAAGATGCAAGGATTGATGAATACTGCGCAGAATTGGCCGCATTGAAACAGCTCGTCGGTGTTGCGCAGGAAGATGTTATCGGCATCCGACATCTCCTACGCGCCTCCAAACGACCAGCTTCGAAAGTTCGCCTCCTTCAGCGACACCTCAGCCGTCTCACCTGCAATGACTACGATGCTTAGCTCCAACGGCTTCTAGCTTGGCTCCACTTTTCGGCACCAGCCCCTGCGCATTCTGCTGAATCGCCAGCTCCGATAGGCCCAGCCAGCCACTTTCTGTGGCGCCATAGCCTTCAACCACAGGCTTGCAACGCAACAACGAAGCGCCCCTCCATCTGCACACAGCCGCGAAGGCTCCCATCAACAAGCTCATCAACGAGTCTTCTTCAACGAAGCGGACGGCTCCTACGATAGCCCACAGCACAGCCAACGGGCTCGACGGCCACCTCCATCAACGGAGAAGACGCCAGAATCCTCAAGATTCCGTCAGAATCTCTGAAAGATTTCGGTCGACCTCCTTGTGACACGTGGACTTATCCACTCACCTATCACAAGGGTCACCACACAGAGGTGTGGTCAATCATCTGACCACGTGGCAGACCTTATTTGCCACGTCACCATCGGAGCCACGTCATCAGTGCCACGTAAGCAGTCCACGTCAGCTGACACATCATCACTGCCACATCAGCTGCCACGTCACCGATTGCCACATCAGCACCGACTGCCACGTCACCAGCCACATCATCAGTGCCACGTAAGCAGTCCACGTCAGCTGACATGTCATCATTGCCATGTCAGCTGCCACGTCATCAACTGCCACGTCAGCACCGACTGCCACATCACCTGCCACGTCATCAGTGACACGTCATCAGCCACGTCACCTGCCACATCATCAGTGACACGTCATCAGCCACGTCACCTGCCATGTCATCAGTGACACATCATCAGGCCACATCATCTGGCCACGTCATCTGTGCCATGTCATCTGCCACGTCTCTTGTGCCACGTCATCTGTGCCACGTCATCAGTGACACCTCAGCACTGCCACCTCAGCATAGAGCTTCACTGGCACACCTCTTGCTAAGCACAATGCCACATCATCACTGCATGTGACTCACAGTGACACATCATCATTGAGCACCATTTGCACTCCTTTTGCCCCTCCACCTAGATCAAGTCATATCTCTTGATCTAGGAAGAATTTGAGGGTGCTCCAAAAAGGAAAGTCGCTCGATTTTTCCTGCTCTATGCGTTCGTTACATCACACGCACATTTCGGCGCAAGTTACACTCACATTTGAGCCTCGCCGACAAAACCACTTCCTTCACGCACATTTGCCTCTACATCGACGCATCTGACCCAGCACTTAAAAGAACAAAGGAAAAGGAATTACTTGCTGCTCTTTCATCGATCGACGGTTGGTTTAGATCTAGATCAGAGTAGACTAGATCGCCATAGAGGGGACGCTTTGAATTCCCCCAAGTTGCCAATCTAAGCCATGCCCGAAATTCCGACTAGTACCTACTCGGAGTCAGTCCATACGCTCACATCCGATTTCACATCATTGCATTACCTGAAACCTTACGTTCATCAGTTCAGTGAGAGCAGACTTCAGAGTTCAGAGGCATTGCAGATTGATTCAGTGGGCAGATAGCACTTGATTTCACACACACATGCTACCATTGTAAAGCCTATTTGGCTATCTCACGGCATCGTGCACATCATTTTCAGCCTTGTAAAGCCTCTTGGCTATTCCCGGCATCATTGCCACAAGCCTTGTAACACAGGTCAAATCTTATTTATTGCAGTTCCATCTTCACCGACGGTACAGAGATTTCACTTGGCATCTTCAGTGTATTTGTAGTTGATTCATACAGAGTTTTCCAGGACACTTTTTGAGTACATTGTTTGCACCATGTCGACTAGCAACCTCAATCTGGAGGCATCTGCTAAGTTAGACAACTCCAATTATGGTACATGGAAATACCGAATGGAGACCATTCTTGTGCTTCAGGACAAATGGGAGTATGTCGATGGATCCATACCTAGACCATTGGCCGATCCAGCCACCAGTAACTCTACTCCATTTGATGTCACAGCACCAGCAACGGGATCTACATCGGGATCTACATCTACACAAACAGTTTCCGCATCAGTAGCAGATCCTGCCATTGCCCGAGCTCAAGCAGAATGGGATAAGAAAGACAAGTATGCCTATCACCTGATCAAGCAGAATGTGCAAGATGTCATGCTAGGACAGCTCAACACAGTCAAGACATCAAAAGAAGCATGGGATATGTTCGCAGCTCTCTACGAGTCCAAGAACACATCCAGGATTCTCACCCTGAGAAACCAGATCAACCAGAGTTTCCGCAATAGCAATGAAACCGGTCATGCTTATGTACTCCGCATCAAAGACTACAACAATCAACTTGCAGCAGCAGGAGAGACTATGAATCCCGCAGAAATGGTTCAAGTAATCCTGAATGGACTAGGAGAAGGATATGAGAATCTGGTCCAGAGTATTGCCATCCAACGGCAAATTCCAACATTGGAAGAACTTCAGTCAGTTCTACTTGGTGAAGAACTCAGGACTCAAGCCATTCAAGCACGTAAAGGTCATTCTAATGATCAGGCATTCACCGCTTCAGACAGAAGCAGAGGCAAAGGCAGAAACAGAGGTAGATCATATCAGAAAAGTGGTCAAAATCAAAGTCAGAATCAGCATCAGCATCAGCAGCATCCTCAGCAACATCAAAATCAGCAAAGAGGAAATCATTCCAACCGAGGAAGATTCCAAGGACGAGGGAATGCATCCACCAATGTGTCAAACATTCAATGCAACTATTGTCACAAGTTTGGACACTATGAAAGAGATTGCCGCAAGAAGCAGTATGACCAAGGCGGTCAATCCAGCAGTAATCGAGGGAATTCTCGAGGAAGAGGAAATCATCGTGGTGGACATTCTAGTCACAGTCATTTTGCAAATGAACATGGCAATATGTTTCTTGCAAGTGAGGAATTGCATCAGACTGATACAATGCACCTAGACACTGATTTCAATCCCAAAGAAGATTTCAGCTATCAAGTTGACCAAGTGGAACAGGATCCTTGGTACATCGACAGCGGTGCATCATCTCATATGACAAATCATCAGGAATGGTTCACAGAAATGAAGCCATTAGAAGGTCAAAAGAATGTCATCTATACAGCAGGCAATACACCGAATCCGGTTCAAGGGACAGGTGTTATCCCTATGAACAATTTCACTGGTACAAAAGGATTAGTCAAAGATGTGCTCTATGTTCCGAAGCTCAGCAAGAACCTTTTGTCAGTAGGTCAAATGACGGAACACAACTACAAAGTCATCTTTGATGGTGATGAATGCACTATCAGAGACAAATCCAAAAGAGGTCAGCTAGTAGCAAAAGGTGTCAAGGAAGGACGCTTATACAGGATGCTAGCTACAGTACCAGATAAACATGCCATGTCAGCTCAAATGCAACAGATGCCACTATCTGCAAAATGGCACAAGAGATATGGTCATGTCAACTTCAAGTACTTGTTAGATATAAGGAATCAAAATATGGCAATTGGGATTCCGAAGCTACAGTTTCTTGGAAAGGTTTGTGCACGAGGTATTCTTGATTTAATTCATACAGATGTATGGGGTTATGCCCAGACCCGCAGCATCAATGGTTCACTTTATTACTTGACCTTCATCGACGACTACAGCAGATATTGTTGGGTCTACTTTCTGAAAGAGAAATCTGAAGTGTTTGCCAGATTTCAAGAATTTAAAGCCATGGTAGAAAACCAAACAGGCAGAAAGATCAAGGTCATGAGATCAGACAGAGGAGGTGAATACATGTCTTCAGCCTTCATGAACTTTTGCAAAACTCACGGCATTCGAAGACAATTCACATGTGCGGATACTCCTCAGCAAAATGCAATAGCTGAAAGGAAGAATGGGACTTTAGCAGACAGTGCTAGAGCAATGCTTAGTGAAAAGCATCTTCCGAATCAGTATTGGGCAGAAGCAATAGCTACAGCTAACTACTTGCTTAATCGGCTTCCTACCGAACCGATACAAGGTATGACTCCTTATGAAGCATTCACTGGACACAAGCCACGCATTGGGCATCTCCGCATATTTGGTTGCATAGCATATGCCCACATACATGATGATCATCGCAGGAAATTGGATGCGAAGTCACGCAAATGCATCATGGTTGGCTACAGTGAAGAAAGTAAAGCATACAAATTGTATGATCCCATCAACCGCAAAGTCATTATCTCCAGAGATGTAATCTTCGATGAGGAATCAGAATGGAAAACCTCACCTACACAGGAGATAGAAGCATCGACTTCACAGTCATCTACAGAACAGGTTGATGAAGAAGAGCAAGAATTGCCAGCAACACCCCAATCAGCGTCACAGCAGCTCAGACGGTCTACTAGGGAAAGCAGACCACCAGCCAGATTGACATATGCTCAAAAAGGCAAAGCAATTCAGGTGGAAACCACCAACTATGCTCTTATGACTACCATCATGGCTACAGAAGAGCCAGTGTACTTCGAAGACGCAGTAGATAAGCCAGAATGGCAAACTGCTATGAATGAGGAAATGGATGCTTTGTATAAAAACAACACTTGGGAATTATGCGACCTTCCACTAGGAAAGAAGGCCATAGCCAACAAATGGGTATACAAAGTGAAGTACAATCCAGATGGCAGTATTCAGAGATACAAAGCCAGATTAGTTGCAAAAGGATTTGCACAACAATATGGCCAAGATTATGATGAGACTTATGCTCCAGTAGCAAAGATGGATTCCATACGGTTCTTGATATCACTAGCGACACTCAGCAAATGGAATGTGTATCAGCTCGATGTCAAGAATGCATTTCTCAATGGTTATCTAGACGAGGATGTCTACATGCAACAACCAGCCGGTTATGTTGAACCAGGAAAAGAGAACAAGGTTTGCCATCTCAAGAAAAGTCTCTACGGCTTAAAACAAGCACCCAGAAGTTGGTACAGCAGGATTGACAAGTATTTTGCTGATCTGGGATACATGAAGTCCAATGCAGATCATACTCTCTACTACAAAGTTCAAGGGGAAGATATTACTATTGCACTTTTGTACGTAGATGATCTGATTGTGACAGGAAGCAAGGATAGCTTCATCAGAAAGCTAAAACAAGACTTATCTGCAGAGTTCGACATGAAAGATCTTGGACTTATGCACTATTGTCTTGGAATTGAGTTCTGGAGAGATTCAGATAGCACATTCATGAGTCAGCTCAAATATGTTGACAGTCTCCTGAAGAAGTTTCATATGGCAGATTGCAAGATTGCAGCCACTCCCATGGAACAGAGTTTGAAACTTACTAAAGATTCAGAAAAGCCTACAGTCAATGACAGATACTACAGGCAACATTGGATCTCTTATATATCTGACAATCACACGGCCAGATATTTGTTATGCAGTAAGCTCACTAGCACAGTTTATGGCAAATCCAAAACAGTCTCACTGGAATGCAGCCAAAAGAGTCTTGAGATACATCAGAGGTACAAGACAATTTGGGATAGAATACAGAGGAAGTCATCCACGGTTGCATGGATACTGTGACAGTGACTATGCTGGAGATCATGAGACCAGGAGATCAACACAGGGATATGCATTTTTCCTTGGTCAAGGTGCTATATCATGGTTGTCAAACAAACAGCCAACTATTTCTTTGTCTTCGACTGAAGCAGAATATAGAGCACTCACTACAGGTGCATGTGAGGCTATATGGCTCAGAAGACTATTGTCAGAAACAGATTACTTTGATGAGTCAAAGCCAACAACAATATACTGTGATAATCAATCGGCTCAAGCATTGGCCAAAAATCCAGTATATCACTCCAGAACAAAGCACATTGATGTCAGAGAGCACTTCATCAGAGAAAGAGTGTTACTTGGTGACATCACACTGCAGCATTGTGATAGCAAAGAAAATGTTGCAGACATCTTTACCAAACCACTCGATAAAGAGCTATTCGAGAAACACCGACTAGCTCTTGGTTTGATGCAGAGGAACGACATTCCCATTAAAGGGGTGTGATGGAATGTAATGCTCAGTCCTTCTTCGATTCCCCAGAATCATCATCTTGAGGGAAGGCCTACTTCATGATGTTGATCTTGAGGGAAGGTGTTGAGAGTTCACGCTCAACATCATGTGATCATGTGTGCATAGCACCATCACGTGATCATATGTGCATAGCACTAACCTTATAGAGTGCTATAAAGGAAAGGGTTAGATCCCCTAACCCTAACCCTAAAAGGGTTTGTATATATTCTATTTTTTCAACTAATTCTAGTGTACAGTTAGTCATTTGTGGTGTGCTCTCTAGCTGTGCCCTCTCTCCTCATCTCCACTCTTCTCCTCTCCCCTCTTCATATTTTGTCAGGGGGGGGGGCCGCGGCCGCTGCCGCGGCAGCGAGAGAGGGGGAGGGGGGGGAGAGGGAAGGGGGGAGGGGGCGGAGGGAGCGAGAGAGAGGGGAGGGGGAGAGAGAGAGAAGGGGGGGGCCGCGGCCACTGCCGCGGCAGCGAGAGATGGAGGGGGGGGGAGAGAGAGAAGGGGGGGTAGCGAGAGAGAGGGGAGGGAGAGAGAGAGGGGGAGAGGGGGAGAGGGAAGAGAGAGGGGGAGCCGCTGCCGCGGCAGCGAGAGAGTAGGGGGGGGAGAGAGAGTAGGGGGGAGATGCGAGAGCGAGAGAGAGGGGGAGGGAGAGAGAGAGAGGAGGGGAGGGGCCGCTGCCGCGGCAGCGAAAGAGAGGGAGGGGTGGAGAGAGAGAGAGAGGGGGGGAGGAGAGAGAGAGAGGGGAGGGGGGGGGGAGATCGCGGCAAGTGAGAGAGAGAGTGGAGAGGAGAGTGGGGAGCGCAAGTGAGAGAGAGGAAAAAGGTGAGGAGAAAGGGAGAGAGAGAGAGAGAGGGGAAATGAAGAGGAGGGGAGAGAGTAGACTAAGATGAGAGGAAACATAGACTAGAGCGGGAAAGAGAGAGAGAGAAGAGTGAGAGAGATGAAAATTTAGAGAGGGAGGACACGAGAAAGTACGATCGAGATAGAAAATCTTACCAATGAAGAGGAGAAATGAGTGGGCGACGATCGAGAGAAGATGAAGAGATCGAGATAGAAAATCTTACCAATGAAGAGGAGAAATGAGTGGGCGACGATCGAGACAAGATGAAGAAGCTACGATCAATGAGGCATATGAGAGGAGATTGGTATGTGATTTAGTCTAAACTTAAACAAACAAAACTATAAACCTTGGTGTTTGATGAAAATTTAGAGAGGAAGGGCACAAGAGAAAGTACGATCGAGATAAAAAATCTTACCAATGAGGAGAAAAAATGAGTGGGCGACGATCAAGAAGAGATAAAGGAGAGATGTTTTGATGGAAGAATTTGGGAGCTACGATCAATCTCAGGGGGGTCACTCATCATATGTAACCCTATCACGTGAGTTCAATAGAAGGATTTTTTTTATTTCTAAAATTTACAGAAATAAATATACATAAGGGACTATTTAAAATAGTTTTGGAAAAAATTTACAGATTTGTATAGAAAAGGGGTACATTTTATTAATGAAATTTTTTACAGATAAGGGATTTTAAATATAGGCCTTGAACGCACGTGATAAAGAGGGTTTATACATAGTGACCCCCCCGAGCGATCAATGAGGCATATTAGAGGAGATTGGTGTGTGATTTAGTCGAAACTTAAACAAACAAAACTATAAACCTTGTTGTTTGAAAAGAGAAATGTGTGGAAACTAGAATTTCAAAATTTCCCGCCTTTTTTTAAACTATGAATCCTTGTGTTTGAAAAGACAAACCTTGCTGTTTGAAAAGAGAAACGTGTGGAAACTAGAATTTCAAAATTTCTCGCCTTTTTTTAAACTATGAATCCTTGTGTTTGAAAAGACAAACGTGTGAAAACTTGAAAATTGTGATAAAAGACAACCTTGTGTTTCAAAAGACAAATGCGTGGATGTGAAAATTGTGATAAAAGACAACCTTGTGTTTCAAAAGACAAACCCGTGGATGTGAAAAGACAAATGTATGCTAAAAGCAAAACTTGTAGAAACTTGAATTTTAAATTTTTCTTTGTTTTTGAATTTAAAATGAGTTTCACTTTCATTTTTAATTTACTAGTTTAATTTAGACTATAATGCATTTTGTTTTGGAATATAAAGAGTATAATTTTAATTTTATCACATTTTAAATTAAAATTTTAAAAGTAGTTTAACTTACATTCGTTATTATTACTTTAATTTATTTCTTTTTAGGGAGAATATTCGTTATTATTACTTTAATTTATTTCTTTTTAGGGAGAATTAATATATTCTTCTAGGTAAATATTAAAATTTTAATTTAAAGTCTTGTTTTCTTTATTTTACGTTATTTTTTCATAAACTTTAAGTTAAACTACTTTATAGTTTTTATTATATAAATTCAAATTTATTAAGATTTTAACTTCTTGTTAATGTGAATGTTCAATTCTTATGAACAGTAAATTAGTTTTTGAAAATATAAATTTTATCTTTTTTAAAATGAGAAGGAGAAGAGAGAGAGAGAGAAGGGGGGGGCCGCTGCCGCGGCAGCGAGAGAGAATGGGGGGGGAGAGAGAGAGAAAGGGGTGGGAGGATGGGAGTGGGAGAGGGAGTGGGAATGGGGAAGGTGAAAGAATGGACGTGGGCGTGGGAGTGAGAATGGGGAAGGTGGGGTGGGAGGATGGGGGCGGCAGCGAGAGAGAAGGGGGGGAGAGAGAGAGAGAAAGGGGTGTGAGTTTAAAAAAGATAAAATATAAATTTTATCTTTTTTAAACTCACAACCTTAGTGTATTAAAAAGAATAATGGAAAGATTATTTTTTGCTTTTAATTCGCAACCTAAGGATATTAAAAAGAACAATGGAAAAGAAATTATTTCTTGCTTTTCTTCGCTTCGACGGTTGGTGTAGTCTAGATTAGCATAGATTAGTTTGTCCTTAGAGGAGAGAACTCCAAAAAAACCAATCAAAGCCATGCTCAAAATTTCCCAACTAGTTCCTAATCGGAGTCAGTCCATTCGTTCACATTCGGTTTCACAGTCACAACAACCCTACCATTTAAGCAACGATTAAGGTTTTTAAACTTTCAAGATGATTGAAAGTTGTATCAGTGGACATGACAGATTACAGTTGTGGAAGTTGACAGAGCATTTTACACTTATATCAGTTGCGGGAGTTGACAGAGCATTTTGTACTTATATATGACAGACTTCAAATTTGTATTCAGAGATCATTGTAAATCCTTATTTTTTTTCACATTTATGCTCTAAGCCTTGTAAAGCCTTTTAGGCTATTCCCAAAGCATTTATGCTCTAAGCCTTGTAAAGCCTTTTAGGCTATTCCCAAAGCATTTATGCTCTAAGCCTTGTAAAGCCTTTTAGGCTATTCCCAAAGCATGAAATTGATACTTATATGATTGGGAAGAATACAAACTTGAGGTGTATTAATGGGACTCATCGTACTTTTGATTTTTCAAAGTAATTATAGTTTGTCAAAGTACTTAAAATTTGTGTTGTGCTTGAATACAGGATGGTGGATCTTGAGGCTACAGCATTTGTCAATGGTATGACACTGAAATACAATGGAAGAATTTATGCCCCAAAGGACTTCACAAACTGGACAGTTGTTGACACAACAAAGAAAGCATGGTTCTTGGTCTTAAGTAAAGGAAATCTCATTCTAGTGATGACAAAGAGAGAGTTGGAGAAAGATGAGTGCGCATCAAATGTATCTTTCTCCAAGAGCAATTTGATTCAAGGGGGCACCTTAGTAGGAATAAAAATTGAAAAAGACAGCACTACAATGATGATTTACACAAAGTCAAGAATGAGCAACAGATCGTTTCTTCTTTCTAAGAAAGATGCAATGCACTTTGTGATGCCGCCGCCAAAAGCACCTAGATTTCCTGAATTGGTTCTTGCATTGGAGATCCTTCAACATGTGTGGGAGGAATTTCCCATTGAGGAAGCAAGAAAAATGCAGTCAAAGATTATCCTTGAATACTTTCAGGGTGTCATCCAACAAGATTCAACTTCATTGGAGGGACCTAAGGTGCAAGAATCCACACATGAGAAAGGAAGTGATGAGACACGCCATGTAGATTTGGTTCATGGTAATACAAATGAGAGAGGAAGTGGAGTGGATGAGACAGAACACATTGTAGCAATGGATGAGGGTCTTGTACACGTGGATGCTTACAAGGGATCTACATCTAAGACAGGAATTGAATGACATGCACATGCATCTCAGACAGAAATTGAATTGAGTGAGACACGACATGCATCAGATAAGACAGGACATGCACACACATCTCTTGTTCATGGTATTACTCACTTAGATGGTGTAACTCATGAAGTTGATGGAATAACAGAACAAGTGAAGCCCTTAAGTATACCTGAAGTTGAGGCAATAGAAGAAGAAGTAGGGCGATCTAAAGCAGTTCACATTGAGCCTCTAAAAAATAAACCTCGACGTCAAATGCAAAAGGCAAGTACTTCACGAGCTACAGTTCCAAGTCCTATAACTGGAAAAAGAGGTCATTCATATACAAAGAAAGGGCAAAGAAGAGAAGAGGAAGAACATGAAGAGGATGCAGAGGGTCTTGAAATGGAGTCAGATCTAGAAGCAGAAATGTTATCAATGAAGAACCTAAATCTTCGCTTGAATGAGGCTGTGACAGATGAGGATCCAGGATATATATGGGGCCAGAAGACTCAAGTTATACATGCTTCAATAGTGGTCAAAGCAAGTGTCTTCACCAACAGCAGGACCTTAGATACAGCCTATGCTGAAAAGATTTTTCAGGCTTTGATTGATGGAAAAAAACCAGTTGTTTCTAATTTGGTACTCCGTCCAAGAACATTTTGGCCAGTCATGGGAGATTATAGTCAATCCATCAATTTCTCTCAGCCTATAGATTTTGAGATGCAATTCACTAAGTTCCTCGGAAAACAAGTTCCCTCACTTCAAGAAGGACAGAGTTCAGTGAATGATCCAGAACGACATATAAGGGATGCCAAGAGAAATTTCTTAGCTCATTGTACATTTGAGGCAATAGATGGTCAGCACTATGCCTATGCTTGTAATGAGCGCTCTAGAGATGCATACAAGAAAGGAGAAATTACTTATCAAACTTTCGCGAGTGTGCCTCAATTTCACTACTATTCTGCATGCATCTGTATCTTCAAGAACGAGAAGAAATATTTGATTGAGTCGGAAAGACTTAATCATGACATTTATGCACTATGAAAAATCACCTCCACTTTAGAGATGTTGCTCAAAGCTAGGACCATATGGAAAACTTTTAATTCTCCTTTGACCACTCTCAAAAGAACTGCAACTAAAGTGGAAGCGGATAATCTTGTTGACTTCTACACATGCTTGAGTGCCATTGTACCAAGGGGAAAGTAGGAAAGAGCTGAGGTGATTACAAGCTTCAAGACAGTAAGGGATAGGTATCAAGACTACACAAGCATACTTTTCCGTAGTGATGAAGTTTTTCATCAGATCAAAGACGTGTGTCTTGCATGTGAGAAAGGAGATGTTACATATGAGGCTCCATCATTGATTAAAGAGAAGGCAAAGAAGATTGAGAAAAAAGAGATGACAGCTCGGATGTGGAGGCCTTTAAGAAACCTACCAGATAAATACGCAAGACTTGCTGCAGAGAAATTAATGTCAAAAGAATGGTTTTTTGGCAAAAAGGATAAAGATCATTGCATGGAAGATAACATCATCCAACAGGTGAAGCGTGATGCAGTAAAGAGTGCAATTGAATATTTATTGGGAGAAAAAAATATTCCAATCAGCCAATGTAAAATTGATCATAACATTGTGAGGCAGATGGCATCAGCTTTACCGTCAGCTAAACAGAAGGCTTGTGCGCATAAATGGGTGAAGGTAGAAGATGATGGATCTGAAATTACTCCCTCTATGAGAAGTGACATTCCGGAAAATGTGTATGCATATGCACAAAAAGTCATCAATAACCACACTCTCAGAAAAGAAAAGACTTTGAACAAGGGCTTTTATTTCATACATGAAATCATTTCAGAGTCTGGAAAGAGTGTTGAGTGCAAGGGAGTTTCATTGAGTGATTTTTTGTCCGACGACACTGCTTGGGAGAGACCTCAGCTTTTCTTTGTCTATGAAATATCAGCGGATGACATCCATCCACTCCTTGACAGAATATTACATACCACCATTGGTAGAGTGGGACAATGTAATATAGTCATATTTGCTGATAAAGATGACAAGGAACAAATGTCTGCTACCCCCTAGAAAAACAATATGGCAATGAGCTCAAGATTTACAATGGGATATACTCAAGAAAAAGGGACAAGAGAGAATGCGGTCTCAAGATACAGAGTCTAGAAACCTTTTTCTTGTGCATGAAGAGCCCTTATAATGATCACTCCTTACAAAACAATATAAGAGGGAATGCAAAGAGATTGCAACTACTGCTGGAAGAGCATGAAGCTCCAAGTCCCCTCCATTGCAATGCAAATCACTATGAAAAACCAGCAAAAAGTGCTGATCTTTTAATTAGTATGATGGAATTTTTGCTACCGTCTGGATGGGAAGTCACATTGTGCCGAATGGGACATCTGTTCGAAGCTCTTATCAGAAAAGGACACAATGTAAATATTATTGAGAGCCCTGCTTGCTTGGAATACCTTGATACCGTGGCTTCTCTCACAATAAAGTTTGATAAGAAAGGTCCGATCTCACATGAAGAGGATGACATAGAGCAGATCATGTACGATGAGAGCAAGAAAGATGATGAAAATGATCAAAGCTCTGGATATAATAGTGAGGATACCAGCGATAGCAAGGAAGCAGAGGAAGATGGATATGACACTGATCTTGCCTCTGAAGGTTACATAAAAAGACCACGAAGATATGTAGAGGTATGAAGACTTATGTTTAATTTTCTTTATTCATTTAAAGGTCTTTTTAAATTTATAATTAATTTAAAATTTTGAATCTCATAATTACTTTATCCTTTTATAGGAGAAGGGAGAGGAGGAGGATGAGGAGGACATAGTTGGAGCAGAGAATCATGAAAGCTCATCTCAAGAAAGCAAAGCTGCTCTGGCTATCCATCGGATGACTCTAGAAAATAATCATACATTGCAGCAAATGGAGAAGTCATTTCAAGTTAGGTTTCAAGTTCGAGAACAACCTCTTACTTTTATATTCGATGAAGAGGATATTTCAATCCTCATAAACTTCAAGAAAGAGGTCAATGACAAGGTTATAATAGCCATCCTCAGGTTTGACACAAACTTTTTACTGACTTTATGCTTTTGTATTTCCATTGGATCAAATGAACTAATATTCTTTTCTTTTTATTGCAGTATGGTTTTACAACAGCTTCCGCTATATATACAAAGATGTGCATATATGGTCGATCCTCTTGTTTCTAGTGTACTTAGCAATAAGGAGAAGACCATAGATGACATTTTTAAGTGGTTGCAACCTATTGATTTGACTATGGCGCGAGTTATCTTTACCGCATATCACGAGGAGTGAGTATCAATCCCTACCTAGCTTATCTCTTACATTGTGGAGGATTATATCAAATAATAATTATTCTTAATTGATAATGCAGCTTGCATTGGAGCTTGGTAATTGTGGACATCTTAGCCAAGCAATGCTTCTTTGTCAATTCAATAGCATCTATCCATGGCAGTGTGTCAGAGTAAGTATAACCTACTTGTGTCATAATTATGTCAATGAGATGCATCCTATGCAATGCGCACATTCATTTATGTTTTCTATTTTGATGTGTAGATCTGCTCGAAAGTTGGTAAGTGCTATAGATGCACTTATGCAAATGGAGGGTGACTTGGAAGATCAAATAGAGTATGTAACATGCCCTGCAGCGAAGCAGAATGATGACCACAGTTGTGGGTGGAGAGTTGGATATAACTGCTTCTTGCTCCTTGCTCAAATTTTTGATTTGAGAGGCGGTGAAACCTCATTGTCCACATATACAGACTTGCATCTATATGCATTTATGTCATCTATCATTAAGGCATTTATTGATAACGTGGTGGAGCATCCAGAGGAAACATTGGGTGCTACGCCCATAAGTTGTCCTGATGTAACCGCTGTATTGGACGAAATGGGGAGCTCTTCTGAGGTTAAGGTCATCATTAGCAAGCAACCTCGTGTTTTGACTTTTGGTAGCGAGGAAGTTACAATCCTCTCCGACCCTTTGAAAGAGGCTAATGACAAAGTCATGATGGCCATCCTCAGGTTTGATATGAACATCTCTTGACTTGATACTTCAATCATTTGATTCAATCTGCTTCTAACATTTGTTTATTTATTGCTGCAGTACGGTTATATCTCATTTTCCTAGATCAGTACAGAATCGCGCCTGTATGCTCAATTCTCTTCTTTCAGCTGTACTTAGTGATACCAAGAAGACAGTAGATGATGTTTGTTCAATTCTACAACCTTTAGACTTGGATGGCATACTACTTGTCTTTATGCCATACTATGAGAAGTAAGTATGGTCTCAATCTTTCTTTTACTCTCTTATTTATAATATTGTGTCAATTAATACTTAATATTGTGATAAATCTTATCGCTCTTTATTGGTGATGTAGTTCACATTGGAGCCTGATAGTATGGGACCTTGATGACAACCATTGTTGGTTTGTCAACTCAATTACAGGCTTTCACGGGGTGTTCAAGTAAGTGTTCTTTTATCATATCATTATGAACATGCATCAAGTTACTATTTACTACACAAATTCACTTTGTCATATGTCATGATGGACAAGTCTGCAAACAAGTTAGTTTCTGCGATTATGAAAATCAGGGAGCATCAAGACCAACCAAATTTCCAGACACGCCTCGCAGTGGACCAAAAGGACATGTTTAGTAGTGGGTGGAGAATTGCCTACAACTTCATGTTGTATCTCAATGAAATTTTTGAACATGTCTCCATAGAAGCATATACCAAGCTCGAGCTACAAGATTTTGTGGCTAAGACTGTTCACTATCTAACTGCTATCATTGGGAAACAACATGATGGACTCAATGAAGAACCTGAGGGAGCCAAAGAAAAAGAAGAAACAATTCAGTCTCCTTCTATATCACAGCCTCAAGTAGAAGCATTACAGTCTACACTTGAATTAGAGACTCAATGCATTCTTCCTACACAAGAAGTGGAGACTCAATGTGCATCTACAACATCACATCTTGTAAAGGAGGAAGAGATTAAGTCTATCCCGATTGCACCAGAAGTAGAATCTCAATGTACACCATCCACACAAGTAGAGACTCAATGTACTCTTAGAGAATCATAGCCTCAAGAGGACTCATCAGACTCTATTCAGTTGTAAAACATGTAGAAAGAAACATGAGTCCTTGAAGATTTTTATCTTGTTTGTATTGATTAATGATAGTGTTTTTAAAACTTATGTTAAATGTTGCAATACATTAGGATATTTTATGATATTTTTTCATTACAATACATTAGGTTTTACTTTTTTGAAAGTCTAATTTATTATGTACAATAAATATCTTATGATGAGAATCTAATAATCATATCATTCTTATGTTTCATCACTTTATTTTATAGAATTCAATGTACTCAAAATCTATCATTTATTATGTACAGCAAGTATCTCATGATGAGATTCTATTAATTATATCATTCTTGTGTTCCATCATTTTACTTTATAGATTTCAATGTACTATCACTATCTTATATGTCTCAAATGACTCCCATTACGGTCTTGCATCCCATCATTTTATTTTATAATGTCTCGCATTACAATCTTGCATCTAGTCATCTCGCATTACGGTCTTGCATCTGTAGTTCTATAAATTCCCTAGTAGTCGTTCATCTTCTATATCTCACCCGTAGCAGACACTTCTTGCACTTTGCTCTTCATGATGAGATTCTATTAATTATATCATTCCTGTGTTCCATCATTTTACTTTATAGATTTCAATGTACTATCACTATCTTATATGTCTCAAATGTCTCCCATTACGGTCTTGCATCCCATCATTTTATTTTATAATGTCTCGCATTACGATCTTGCATCTAGTCATCTCGCATTACGGTCTTGCATCTGTAGTTCCATAAATTCCCTAGTAGTCGTTCATCTTCTATATCTCACCCGCAGCAGTTCTATAAATTCCCTAGTAGTCGTTCATCTTCTATATCTCACCCGCAACAGACACTTCTTCCACTTTGCTCTTCTTACCTTACTCCTCTCCTCAAGCTTGCTCCTTCCTCTCCTCAAGCTTGCTCCTTCCATCTTGCCCACAGCCTTGCCTCCTCTTCTCAAGCATACTCCTTTCATCTTGCCTTATCTCCTCTAGTTACCTTCCTCATTCTCGTTACCTTCCTCACCTCGTTCGTCTTCTATATCTTTCCTCACTCTCTTCCTCACTCTCGTTACCTTCCTCACCTCGTTAGTCTTCTATATCTTTCCTCACTCTCGTTACCTTCCTCACCTCGTTCATCTTCTATATCTCACCCGCAGCAAAAACTTCTTCCACTTTACTCTTCTTACCTTACTCCTCTCCACACTTCTTCCACTTTACTCTTCTTACCTTACTCCTCTCCTCAAGCTTGCTCCTTCCATCTTGCCCGCAGCCTTACCTCCTCTTCTCAAGCATACTCCTTTCATCTTGCAGCCATTATGGATCTTTTTAAGGTAATCGATTCTGTCGAGCAAGCCATTAGCAGCCTCAAAGAATGGATTGCTGAGAACCAAGGAAAGAGAGAGGAGAGAAAGCAAAATCCAGCTCCATTAACCCAGTACGAGAAGGATGACTTTGCTTGTCAGAAGGGCTTAGAGAAGGAAGAGGAAAGAAAAATAAGTATGGCTACTACTGAAATAGATAAATTGCAGTCATATAGGAGAGAGTTGATAGACTTTCAAAGTGAGATATCTTCACGTGTGGCTCGTTATGGAAGATTTTCCCCCGAGGAAGCGCAAGCCATTCGGAATAAACAAAGTGTTATGCAGGAGAAAATTCATCAATCCTTACTTCTGTTCTATAATTTTAACTACATCGATGAGGATGAGATGAGCTCAGCTCTTGAATGGGTTGAATTTAGGCTAAGGACTTGAAAATAGAAAATTCATCAAATTGAATGGCTGTAGTCTTGAAAATAAATTTGCCTTCCAGTGAGAGTCTTATTGTAACTTTTGGTGTAATTTGCCTTCTAATGAGAGTCTTATTGTAACTTTTGGTGTTTTTCAACACCTAAATTATAAATATTGTGAGAGTTTGCTACTTCCACTTGTAACTTTTGAAAGTGTTTCCTAAACACTATTATAAATATAAAGAGAGTTTACAATTAATGGACCACTCTTTTTTGTGTAACTTATCTCAGGCTTAACTTTTGAAGGTGTTTATTAACACCATTAAATATTAAGAGAGTTTACAACAACCTAATCTTATTTTTTCATGTAACTTATCTAGACTGCGTTAAATTTTATAATTTTAGTTTCATGTCCTTAAAAAATATATAAAAAAATGCTTGTTTTTATGTTTTTATATGTGCTTTGAAGATTGGGTTTTTCTTAAATTTTATCTGAAAACTAGTCCAAAAGTATATGTAAAAATGAATTTGTACATTGACAAGTCCAAAATTAATGAAATAAGTGTTTATTCTTCCTGTTGTACATGGACGGTTCACAAGATAAAGCAATGCTTGATGGTCGGTGTAGAAGACAAAATCATTTGCCAATAGATAGTGCTCTCGGGGGGGTCACTCATCATATGTAACCCTATCACGTGAGTTCAACAGAAGGATTTTTTTTATTTCTAAAATTTACAGAAATAAATATACATAAGGGACTATTTAAAATAGTTTTGGAAAAAATTTACAGATTTGTATAGAAAAGGGGTACATTTTATTAATGAAATTTTTTACAGATAAGGGACTTTAAATATAGGCCTTGAACGCATGTGATATAGAGGGTTTATACATAGTGACCCCCCCGAGATAGTGCTGAAATTTCTTTACACTATACACCATTGCTAGGGCTTCTCTTTCTGTGGTGGTATAGTTGATCTCTACATCAATGAGTTGTTGACTGGTGAAGTAGAATGGGTAGTCTTTCTTATGTTCACCAAGTTGACAAAGCACACTCCCAATTGCATACTTGGATCCATCAGTATGAACATGAAAATCAATATCCCAATTGGGAGATATAAAGATGGGTGATATGATTAGGTGTCACTTTAAAAGCTCAAAGGCTTGGTCACACTCCTCGGTCCATAAAAATAATTCCACTAATAATTTGTAAAGTGGTCTAGCTATCATGGCATACCACAATATTAGGCGTCTATAATAGCCGACATGTCCCATAAAGACTTGTACACCTTTGGAATTTGTAGGAGGAGGCAATTCCATGATGATTTTGATTTTATCCATGTCAGTTGCAATCCCATGTTGAGAGACGATGTGTCCCAAAACAACTCCGTGGGTGACCATGAACTGGCATTTTCTTGGATTTAGGGAGATGCCATACTCCCTGCATTTGATCAGTACTACTTCAAGACATTTGAGGTGGTCTTGTTTGTTGGAATGGATGCACAAATAGTCCAAGAACACCAGTAAAAACTTATTCAAAAATGACTTGAAAGCTGTGAACATGACTCGTTGGAATGTGGCTGAGGCATTACAAAGGCCGAATGGCATGACTCTATACGCAAAAATATCCCATTCTGTAGCAAATGCTGTTTTTGATTGGTCTTTAGGAGATGCCATACTCCTTGCATTTGATTAGTACTGCTTCAAGACATTTGAAGTGGTCTTGTTTGTTGGAATGGATGCACAAATAATCCAAGAACACCTGTAAAAACTTATTCAGAAATGACTTGAAAGCTGTGAACAGAGGACTCACTGGAATGTGGCCGAGGCATTACAAAGCCAAATGGCATGACTCTATATGCAAAAATACCCCATTCTGTAGCAAATGCTATTTTTTATTGATCTTTAGGAGCAATTTGCACTTGGTTATAGCCACTGAAGCCATCCAAGAAGCTATATATTTCTGAACCTGCTACCTTTTCCAACACTGTTTCTGTTAAGGGTAGGGGATAGTGATCCCTAATTGTGGTGGCATTCACATTTTTTAAGTTTACACATATTATGAGCTTCTTGTTGCATTTAGGAACAATGACAATGGATGAAACCCAATCAGTGTGCTCTATCTCGTAAATGAATTCGACATCTATGAGTTTTCCCAGCTCGTCATAAACCATGGTTCCATATTTAGGATTTGTGTGATAAGGTCCACATACCTTAGGGTGAGCACCTTCCTTTATAGGTATCGTGTGTACTGCCACTTTTGGAGTAATTCCTTTCATCTCTTTGTATGACCATGCTAGGTAATCGCGGTATCCCATTAGGAGTGCTTTGAGTTTGGTTTCATCTTCTTGTCGAAGTTGTTTCCCAATGAAAACCAGTTTTTCTTCCTCCCCTTCAAGGGCGAGGTTTATTGTGCATGTTTTTGCCGGTCCCTCATAGATTGGAGTTTCTCCAATGCTATCAGTTTCTTGAACTTTAGATTCTCTTAGTGGTCTTGGCATTGCTATTAGCGCACTGCCACTTGTATAATTCTTGAAGTATTCCAGCACTTCTCAAAGATCCGGCCTCTGATGGTGTTGAACTAGCTTGACATGTGTCATGTGTATGGGGTGGGATAGTTACATTTACTAATTTATTAGGATCTTCTTGACTTTCTTTTTCTGAAGTCTGTTGATCGAGCTTCATCCGTACATGTGGCTTATATTTCTGAAACTTCTTACGTTGGGAACTGTGGGGTAACTTTTCCACTGGTAAGATGTTTCCAAGTAAGGGTTCATTTGCTACGCATACTCCTTCCAGTCCCTCAGGGGACCATTCAAGAGGTGGTGGTTCTAATTTTGAGGGAGCTGACTTTGCAAGGTACAACTCGACGATCCTTGTTTGGACTCGTTCAAATTCATTGAAGTGCTCGGCCTTCGCTTTTTTGTGATTTCCTCTAGCTTTCTTGTGGGATCTGTTGGAAAACTGAAGGAAAAGAGTAGAGTGGACACAAACTCAGAATACTTGCAGTACTTGGTTGTAGAATGAAGAAGAGTGAGGTCCTTAAGTAGGCACCTCATACATGCTCACTGACATCACTGATGACCTCAGAGCTCCACAATCATCTCCTCAATCTGCTCCTAGATTCTCTCAATCATCCTATGTGGCTCTTCCACCACCTAACTGTGCTTGTGGGCACCTAACTGTGCCTCTAGCACTCACACATAGAAACATAAGGTGTGCCTGAGGCATACACCTTGAGATATCCCAACAAACCCCCCCTCAAGGGAATGCCTCAGGCTATGTCAAGGATACATCTAGTCTCATAGTTTCTCATGCCATCTCATGGTGGTCAAGGATAAATCTATGGCTAGGTTCTCATGCTAGCAAGGGTTCCCATGGGTGTAAGGTAAACAAAAAGGGATACAAAAAGACCTTCCAATGGTTATCTCCCCTGCATGTACATGCACACAATGTCTGCAGGAGGTACCATGGAGCAAAACATACACATGGCCTACATCATAAGGTGACCAGAGGTGTTTACAAAACACACAAAACACAATAGTTTATTTTCATTCATTTTGGAGGACTATCCAGGCTGAGTACCTTGACCTAATAAGAGAGATCTGGAGCATACATAGAGATGATTTAAAATGCATAATCTTCATGGGATGCCTCATCTTGTGGAGGCAAAATATCCATGTCAAGGCAAGGTCTTACCACATGGGCAGTGTCTAATGCCTTATAAGATGGTACTATGATAGAACAAGTGGATCTGAAAATCATATCCTTCAAGAGAACAATTATCTTGTCGTCTCCATAGTTGTGTAGAGAAGCATATCTTAGGTATCTGACCTTCATCTTTTTCTTGTACTTGGAGTCAAATAAAAGTGCCATGAGAGGGTAGATCTCTGTATTTGCTTCCTTTTTGGCAACCATTGTCTTGGCAATCTTCAACAAGGAAGTCAGGTTGGCATTTTCATCCTTTGTAGCATAACAAGACATTGCTTTATGTTTTGGCTTTTCACATATTTTGCATAAGCAAGCCATGAGAGGCTCTAACCCAGGTATTGGGTAGTGTCTTCTCTCTTACAGGGCTTAGAATAACAACTGAAATGCTTCAAAATATAAGCATTTAATGTAGCAAAGTCTTGTGACCAAATTTCAATCAATGATGCTTCTTCTTACATGCTTCATAGAAGTGGGTGAAATAAATACGTTCCAATCAAAACCAGGTCTAGTAATTCAAAACAAAACTGAAGCCACACTTGTACTGAAGTTATTGAAAGCTTCAAAAAACCAAAAATGCTAGAGTAGCATTTTATGTAGCATCATCTTCAAAAATTTATCCAAAACTGTCAAAACCAAAAGGCTGAACTTGGAGGGCTTGTAGCTCACTCTTCAAAGCAAGGAAAAGAGGGCTTTCTGAAGCAAAAGAAAGCTCATATACCAGAGAGGGTCCAGCACAGAGGTTGGACGAAATGGTGCGCACTTTTGCCCGGGAGAGTTGCTACAGGCTGAAACTGAGTTTTGACGATTTCTCCCTCGTTACTAAACCAAATGACCTGAAAAATGGCTCAAAATCTTCGTCTTGAGGTCGCCCATCTACTGCTAAGAGGGCTCAGGCAATGGCGGAGCAGGCAGGGAGTATTGAGCAACAGAAGAAATTCGCTGTTTGGAGAATGGCAGCCACCACAGACGTTTTTTCTTCAATTGCTTGCAGGTGGAGGTTCGCCCATACTAGAGGAGTTTCCAGCTCAGAGGGTTTGGGCAATGGTCGTTTGTAGGCGGAGAACCAAGCTCTCTAAGATTTTGGGAAGAAGGAGGAAGATGGGGAAGAAGAAGATGAAGAAGAAGATGATGATGTGGCAGAAATGGGCTCAAGGGGGATCAAAGGGCTCTGATACCATGTTGGAAAACTGAAGGAAAAGAGTAGAGTGGACACAAACTCAGAATACTTGCAGTACTTGGTTGTAGAATGAAGAAGAGTGAGGTCCTTAAGTAGGCACCTCATACATGCTCACTGACATCACTGATGACCTCAGAGCTCCACAATCATCTCCTCAATCTGCTCCTAGATTCTCTCAATCATCCTATGTGGCTCTTCCACCACCTAACTATGCTTGTGGGCACCTAACTGTGCCTCTAGCACTCACACATAGAAACATAAGGTGTGCGTGAGGCATACACCTTGAGATATCCCAACAGGATCTTCTGCTATTATTCAACTTTGGAGGTTCAACTTTTGGGAGCTCGACTCCCATTAGGGCATGTAGAATGGCTAAGTCATTATCAAAGATTTGACCTTCAATTTTAGCATTCTTAGCCTCTATTTCAAGGTCCCAAGGAAAATCTGAGTCATCATTGGTATGGGTATCTTCTTCAGGTTCATTATTTCACTCGAGGTCAGCCATAAAGAATGGCATCTATAGATTGATTGGTGCTTCATGTGGGAGTGGAGGATCTACTTGTAGCACCTTAGCATCTATCTATGAGAAGATGGGGTCTAATGAATGGCAGTTGTTGATGGTTGCCAATGTTTGTATCCAATTATTGACATTGCTTTGTGAGTAACCTGCTATGGCATGTTGTTACAAGGGAGATGATTTGCTTGAGATTGTTGTTAAAGATGTGTCATACAACGCTCTAGGCACAATTGGTTTAATGGCTCCTGTCCCCACATTCATCCTGATTGGGTGTCGCGATTCTGGATTGTCAGTCTATCAGTTCCCCAGTCATGGAGGATTGATAGAACTGATAGAATCATGAATTCCATAATTGGAGTCTACTCAATTCTCCCATATGTGTCATCTATATCATCTTCATAACCATCCCCAACAACAAATTAATGGGAACAACTAAATGTTCAAAACATTCAAAGCATATGGATTCTAAAATGTCTTAAGGACACTTTTCTATTGAAACCATTCACCATTCAAATACAAAATAATTCCATAACTAGAGTCTACTCAATTCTCCCATATGTGTCATCTACCTCACCTTCATCACGCTCCCCAGTTTGGGTTTCTCAATCACTTTCTCTTTCACAACCTCCTTCTCCCATGTATCAGCTAGCTCACCTGCCTCTGTAAAACCGAGTTTCAATATCTTAGGAGGTTGGGGTTCCCGTGATGAGGCTACCATCAAATCTGCATCAAACTTCCCACCTTTCAAACCAAGCTCCTGATGCTCATCAGGCAAGTGATGAATAGCAGTCACTCTCTTCTTTATGTCATCACATTGAATAGGATCTTTTTCAACTGCAATTACATTTTAATCCTTTTTTAAGGCACATGTTGTGATTGTGCCTAAACCAGCAGATAGATCGAGTACCCACTCATGCTCATTTGAAAACAAATCTATGAGCTGATTAATTAGGAGTTCTAGTTTTTGATAAGGATTTACTATCTCCCCATTCTTATCCATGGTCACATGCCTGAGCTTCTTCGTCACAGCTGGAATAATGAAATGATCAGGAGTAAATAGAGCAGATGACCGAAAATTGATGTGACCAATTTTTTTTTTCCATCCATAGACCAATACCCAACTGAAATGTTTTCTGTAGCATATGTGAATTGATGTCCTTTCATTTGTCTCAAATTGGGTTTCATCCTATGCAATGCAACAAAAATAAGTTTTAAATTTATCAAAAGAAAACACAATTATAACAATAATAATTGACCCAAAAAAATATTTGCATTTCATTTCTGCACTCACCAATAAAGTGTTGAGATATCGAGCTCCACTCGTGATATGCCAGGGTGACTGTTGTGCATTTATGTCACCAACTTGTTAGCTGGAGATGCGGTTGGTACACCGCCCATGATTAATAGCTGGATGACAGCTATCCTTATCTACACTAGTTCGTGGCTCAGTTAGTATGCCACCTTAGTTAGTTGAGTTTGGTTTGAGACCCACATATAGTGTTCTTCTATTTCTTTGTACTAGAGTTCTTTTGGCTTTCACAACTAAGAAGAGGAAAACTATTTTCAGCCTCCACCTTTGTGTGTATTCCCCCATTGTGTATGTGAGAAAGCTGCAAGTGAGACTCCTTCCCTCTCTCCCACTATCTTCACATGGTATCAGAGCCTTGTTCGTGGTAAGGAGCTCAAGAAAGCAAACCAAGTTCGTGGTGCCCTAGTAAGAGGACCAGTGTTGCTTTCCTTTTTCGAGTTTGGGAGCAAATCTCTGCAGGTAGCACAGCCGGAAGTGCAAGAGTGCACTGTCTCAGATTGAGACGCCCTTCACGATGTGGCGAGAGGGCCCGTTTTGGAGGCGGAAGTTCTCTGCAGGCACTTAGAAAAAGGCCCTGTTTTTACTGTGCACTACTCGGCTAGTCGGTGAAAAGTTGCCGTAAAAATTGCATCGTCTGCCTGTGTGCAGAGATATTGGGAGTTGCAGATTCATGCTTGTTGCCTGTTGATGCAAAATCATCACTAGGAAGTGACTGTGTGGTGAAATACCACTTTCGTCAATTTTGCAGATCTGCCCGTGTGAGGCAAAAGCTGTGTTTTTGCAGTGACAGAATATTTTATAGTGTTCTGTAATGGCATCTGATTCTCTTTCACAGATTGTCACTGAAAAGCTTGACAAGAACAACTTCCAGGCATGGAAGTTTAGAATGACGAATTTCTTGATGGGAAAAGGCTACTGGGAGTTCATTACAGGAAATGAAGAAGAACCAGTTCTTCCTAATGTTCCCAATCAACAGGAAATGCAGGCATTTAAAGGATGGCATGAGAGAGCCATAAAAGTTATGTACTGGCTGTCTATCAGTATTTCAGATTCAATGATTGTGCATATTCAGGATGTAAGTACGCCAAAGGTGGCATGGGATACTTTGGCTAAAATGTACAACACAAATACGCAGGCCAAGAAAATGCAACTCAAGCAGGAGCTACACAATGTGCAGAGAGAAAATATGAGCATCAATGACTACCACATGAAGGTGAAGAAAATTGCAGATGCACTTGCTTCCATTGGGTTGCCAGTGGATGATGACGATTTAGTTTCTGTGACCTTGAATGGTCTAGGAAAGGATTATCCATAGTTCCGGACATCCATTGCCATCCGTGAAAAATTTCCTGATTTTGAGGAGTTGATTGCTCTTCTAATTTCTGAAGAGCAGAGAAATGGGGGTGCATCTTCTTCAGTAGGAACTTCAAAAGAAACTGTCTTCTACTCAAATGCTGGCAGAGGTAGAGGCAGAGGTAGAGGAGGCCGATCTGCAGGCTGTGGTAGAAATCAGAATATGCAGCAAACGCAAGAAAACCAGTCCTATGCAGGAGGACGTGGTAACTCTAGAGGCAGGGGGAGCCAAAGAGGCCGTGGTGGATGGTAGAGAGGCCAAAATGCAAACAGCAATGTTGAATGCTACTATTGTGGCAAAATGGGTCATATGGCTAAGGACTACTATAAAAAGCAGAATGACATTATGAATGGAAAATTGCAGCAAGGCAATTATGCATCTTCTAGTAGGCAGGGTGATGACAGAAATGAGCATCTATTTATGGTGCAGCATATGACCAATTTTGTGACAAGTGCAGAAGAACGAAATGATGCGTGGTATGTTGACTCAGGTGCATCAAACCACATGACAAGTCATGCAGAATGGATGCAAGATGCAAGGAAAATGGAAAAACCAGGATTTGTGGAGACTGGTGATGATACTGCACATCCTATTGTGCAGATTGGCAAAATTCCTTTGTCTATGCAAGATGGGAAAAATAAATACTTGTCTGATGTATTTCATGTCTCGAACATCACCAAGAACGTGGTTTCTATTGGTCAAATGGTTGAGCAGGGCTTGCAGGTCAGATTCAATCCTCATGGATGCTCTGTTGAGGATATGAAAAATAATGGTCGCTTGATAGCAAAAGGAAAGAAGAAGGGCAGGATGTTTACATTGGATGCAGACATGCCTGAATTGAGTGCAGCAATGTTTGCACATGGGACCGGTGTAGTTGCAGATATTGATATCTGGCACAAACGCATTGGTCATGTTAATATACAGCGACTTAAATCAATGCAAGCCCAAAATATTGTTACAGGATTGCCTAAATTCAAGGTTGCAAAAATGCACAAGGTTTGTGAAGACTGTCAATTTGGGAAACAGGCAAGGAAACCTTTTCCTAGGCATGTTCAAGAGAGTAAAAAGCCATTGGAATTAATCCACTCTGATGTGTGGACTACTAAAGCTGCATCTATTGGAGGCTGTCACTATTTTGTCACATTTATTGATGACTTCAGCAGAAAACTTTGGGTGTATTTTATGAAAAAGAAAAGTGAAGTGTTTGGGCACTTCAAAGCTTTCCAAGCTATGGTTGAAAAAGAAACAGGCCTGCAAATAAAATGCCTAAGGTCAGATGGAGGGGGAGAGTACCTCTCAAATGAGTTTGCAAGGTTCTTGCAGGAGCATGGTATAAAGCAGCAATATTCATGCAGTCATACCCCACAGCAAAATGGAATTGCAGAAAGGAAAAACAGGCATATTGGAGAGGTATCTCGCGCTATGCTAAATGAAAAAGATCTACCAGATTATTATTGGGCTGAAGCAGTTGCTAAAGCAGTTTATATAATGAACAGGACTCCCACTGCAGCAATACATGGCATGACGCCAGAGGAGATGTATACTGGTAGGAAACCAGATATTTCCCATTTGAAAATTTTTGGTTGCATTGCCTATGTCCATGTGCCAGATGAGTTGAGGTCCAAGTTGGATCCAAAAGCTGAGAAGTGCGTCTTTATTGGTTATTCTCTGCAGTATAGATGCTATAACCCTTCTACATGGAAGTTCACAGTGAGCAGAGATGTTGTTTTTGATGAGATGAGCAGCTGGTATAAACCAGTAAATATGATGATTGATGTAGATGCACAAAATGGTAATGCTGCACAGAATTCACAGCAGCAATCACAAAATATCAGTGGACCGGGAGTGTCCTCTAGCAGTGGTTCACATACTTCGCCATGGACAGGCAGATTGAGATCAGGAGAATCTCCTCAAAGCAATGTAGAGAGTGGTATACGGGTTTCACGAAAAGGAAAAGAGAAGGTAGATCAACCCATGTTTGATGTGAATGCAGGTCACTCTTGTGTGGATGGTGAATCCAGTGGCTCTGAACAGAGCATTGATGATGAGTTGGGTATTCCCTCTATTGTTACACCTGGAGTAAGGAAGACCAGGGATGTTTTGAGAGCACCTGGAAGTGAGCCTATTTTGCACAGGTCTACCAGGGTTAGGTATCCTGTGGATAGGCTGAAATATGATGGATTTACAGCCATTCACTATGCCTAAATGGTCAAAGTGATACAGGAACTAGAACCCACTTCTTTTGAGCAAGCCATGGGAAATGAAAAATGGGAGAAAGCCATGGATGAAGAAATTGATGCCTTGGATGCAAATGCTACATGGGAATTGGTGCCTTTGCCTAAAGACAAGAATGCAATTGGCTGTAAGTGGGTTTATAAGATCAAGCACAATGTAGATGGTTCTGTGAATAGATACAAGGCAAGATTAGTTGTCAAGGGGTATGCATAGACATATGGCATTGATTATGAAGAAACTTTCAGCCCGGTTGCAAGGATGGCAACCGTAAGAGCAGCCATTGATATGGCTGCATCAAAGGGATGGTCTTTACATCAGATGGATGTAAAGAATGCCTTCTTGCATGGTGATTTGCAAGAAGAGGTCTTTATGGAGCAGCAAGCAGGTTATGTTCATGCTACTCATCCTGAGTTTGTTTGCAGGTTGAAGAAAGCCTTGTATGGCTTGAAGCAAGCACCTAGAGCATGGTCTGACAAGATAGGACAGTATCTTGTCACTATTGGCTTTCAGATTTCCAAGGCCGATTTCTCACTCTATGTGAGAAAAACAGAGAAAGGGATTATGCTGCTGGTCATTTATATTGATGATTTGATCATCACAGGTGATAGTGATGAAGATATCCTTCATGTGAAAATGCTATTGAGGTAGAAGTTTGAGATGAAGGATTTGGGAGAGCTGCATTATTTCTTGGGCATTGAGGTGATTAGATCACCAAGTGGGATACAGCTCTTGTAGAGGTAGTATGGATTGGACATGCTATCCAAATATGGGATGACAGGCTGTAAGCCTATTTCAGTTCCTTTGGAGCAGAATGTGAAGCTGAGCGCAGATGCAGGTGAGCTTCTAGAAGACCCTACTATGTACAGACGCATAGTAGGAAGTTTGATTTACATGACTATTACCAGGCTAGATTTGAGCTATGCTGTTGGGTTGGTAAGTCAGTTTATGCAGGCTCCAAGGAAACCGCATTTGGATGTGGCTAGACGCATACTCAGGTATGTGAAGTCCACATTGCAGTATGGACTATTTTATGAGGCTGGGGTTCAGATACAGTTGCATGGATACACTGATGCTGATTGGGTTGGTAATATTTCTGATAGACGATCTACCAGTGGATATGTGTTCTCTTTTGGGAGTGCTGCAGTCACTTGGAGCAGCAAGAAACAGCCTACAGTTGCCTTGTCGAGCACAGAGGCTGAGTACAGGGGTGCAGCAATGGCTGCATGTGAGGTAGCTTGGTTGCATAAGCTACTCTATGATATGCATCAGTCTACAGATGGGCCATTTGTCATTTATTGTGACAACATGAGCAGTATACACTTGGCAAATAACCTAGTCTATCATGCTAGAACAAAGCACATTGAGGTGCATTATCACTATGTGCGGGAGAAGGTTTTACTAGGTCTTATTGATCTAGTTTATGTCAGCACAGAGGATCAAGTAGCTAACATATTCACGAAGGCATTGGATGCAGAGAAGCTGCGCAAGTTCAGAGACCTGATTGGTGTGCAGGAATTGGGATTGAGCTCGAAGGGGAGTGTTGAGATATCGAGCTCCACTCGCGATATGCCAGGGTGACTGTTGTGCATTTATGTCACCGACTTGTTAGCTGGAGATGCGGTTGGTACACCGCCCAGGAATAATAGCTGGATGACAACTATCCTTATCTACACTAGTTCGTGGCTCAGTTAGTATGCCACCTTAGTTAGTTGAGTTTGGTTTGAGACCCACATATAGGGTTCTTCTATTTCTTTGTACTAGAGTTCTTTTGGCTTTCACAACTAAGAAGAGGAAAACTATTTTCAGCCTCTACCTTTGTGTGTATTTCCCCATTGTGTATGTGAGAAAGCTGCAAGTGAGACTCCTTCCCTCTCTCCCACTATCTTCACATAAAGGTGGTCACATCCAACACATTTATCATCGATGACACTCATCACTGCCCTAGACTGCAAGTCTGAATGAAAAATTACGTCATGCCAAAGCGTTGCTGATGTAATTGACATGAATTGGTCAAGAAGACTCATTAGTTCCTTTGCTTTTTAAGGGACCTCATCAAAGGTGGATGTAGAAACATTAAATCCGTATGGTATGTCGGCAATGATCAATGTGTACTCATTCTTTGGAACTATCTTTGACAATTCATTGCAATCTCTATTGAGCACATGATAAATGTTTGGTGGATGGTTTTCCCCCGTGTCAAATCTAACATGTCATCACTAAGAGTGATAGATTGTTGTTAAATTTGATGCTCTTTTTCTTTTGCAGCTAGGTCAATCAGTTGCTTAAAGCTTGTAGACATGATACTACTCTCAGATCCCTTCTTGCCTCTTTTCTGAAGGTTGTTTTAAAAATAATAGATCAATATTTTAAACATTTAAATCTACAATTCAAAAGAAAAAATCCATTAGAATATGTACAACAAATTTGACATACCATGCTTTTGAATACATTGAAATATGGAGCCAAGCTCTCCATCCTATTGCTCTCTAGATACTCCTCCCGAACAACATCCCAATCCAGCATGTTCAATTTTTGGATCATTGCTTCCTGCATTCTCATGTATATTTTATGCCTGCATTAAAAACACATGTAAAATTCTTCTCAATTTTACAATTGAAACAAAGTCTATTGAAACATTATTTGTAAAGAGATTAATGTAAAATCAAGGAGAGACATGATGCAAAGGAGAGAAGTTTACTTACTCATCAAATTCATTGCCCATTTGATCCAAAAAGAGATCCCTAGACACCACTCTGCCAAGCACAGACTTAAATAGAATCTCATCTTTAATTCCCTGCATGCTCTTCCATGTTGTGGCTTGAATTTCTTCAGGTAATGCCTTCAAGGTTTGGGTTTCTTTCTTGAATCCTTTAGGTTTATTTTTTTTTTTCCTTTGATTTCAAAATTCTCCCACTTTGAAAAAATTGCATTTATCAAATCCCAAACTTCTCCACTACGAAATGCAATTTGGAACGTCCCGCCGTCCCATGATATGAAGCTATCACTTGGCCTTGACAGATCTTTAATTGTTGTGGAAATCCTAGTCTCATTCAACAAAGACAAGTGAAACTTTGAAGTGATCAAAGAACGATCATCCTTGAGTTTCGTAATCAACTCATTGTGATAGAAACGAACCTGTTCTATCCAAGACATGGACTTCCTATACTCATTGTCATTATTGTGATCAAAAGCCAGTAAGTTTTCCTCCGAATCAGTCAAACCAACATAAACTATACAATTACATGTCTTGTAAAGAGAGTTGCATGGAAACTCAGTATTCAATTGGCTTTTTGCCGTTGCTGAATGGGAGCCTCCAAGAACAAAGTAGTTATAATCATTTGCTTTTTGACGATCAAAAGATGCCTTGTCTGGACAATCTTTTGGATCCACAAGCACAATGTAGTTCACAACTTGTTCATGCGGATTTTCCTTCATTCGTGACTTCAAATTCTCAATATGGAAACTATGTATTTTTTGCACTTCAAATTGCCGAAGGCCCAGTCCTAGGATCAATAGGAGGTCTAATAACATGATCAATGTGCAAGAAGAAAGTCTGTTGATCCACAAGGTTATCTCGTTATACCTTTGCTCAGACTCTATTTGGTCGTGTATTGAGGTGCCATCTCCAATGTCAGATCTTGGTACTTGCAGCTCACCACTGGTTGGGATTTCAATGATATCTAATGGCTGTACTCTCCTTTGAGCCTTTGATCTTGGTTTACTTTGTTTTTTCCCTTGTGCAATAGATGGAGTCTCCTCAACAACATCCTCATAAGACTCAAGAGGAAATGCACTTGCAGCCAATAAAGGTCATTTTTTCAGGAGCGGTGCGCTCAAACCATGCCCACTTGGGGGGGCGCTCAAACCATGCCCACTTGGGGGTGCACTCAATCCATGATGACCTGAAAGAGAAGGTGTTCTCAATCTATGTAAACCCATGGGAGTTCTTAATCCTTGTGTATTAGAGCCAAATTTTTTAGCTTCAACACAAGAAGATCCCTTTCCTTTTGACTTTGAAGAACCTCTTGTTTTGATTGGTGATGTTGTGGTATCTTCTTCATAACCCTTCTCTATATGCTCCTCAGAATCACTATTGGAAGTTGATACCTCCATCTCCTCGATTATTTCATCAACCTCCACAATTTGATTTGTCAAGTGATAAATAAGATCCTAGACACACAAAACAAAATTGAATCTCTCAAAGAAATTACATAAACATAGAAAATTAGAAATTTCTTATGGATAGTAAATAACCTTCCCTTCTTCTTTGATTGGTTTTAATTTTTCCACTACAGCAGTGCCGCTACAGCGGGCAGAGTAATAGCTTTCAAAGAGAACTTCTCATCCATAACAATACAAACAATAGGTTTCTTATTGTTATAAATCCCAAGCATTTCAACACATTCCTTGTTGGACTCACTTCTTGCGATATCTTTAATCATATTGGCTTAAAACTGATCTTCTAGTGGGAAGTGTCTTTGAAAGCAAAAAAGTCATCTCTTCCGTATCAGTGTCAACTTTGATGGTCCATTTTGAATCAATGTTATTGTGTACTTCCGCTATGTCCCATAATTTTTGAATTTGTAACAAACCTTCATCAAACGGAGCAGGAACATCATAAATCTGTTGAAGCTGTTGCACCTCAAGACTCAGATCCTTGGCACTTTTCTTTGGTTCCTTGGTGCCTTTCTTTTCCACCCTTATCTTTTGGATCCTAGTGGAAGCATCCTCCGATGTGGGCTTTCCAAAGACATGGATTTCTCCAAAATCATATTGGCTTAAAACTGATCTTCTAGTGGGAAGTGTCTTTGAAAGCAAAAAAGTCATCTCTTCCGTATCAGTGTCAACTTTGATGGTCCATTTTGAATCAATGTTATTGTGTACTTCCGCTATGTCCCATAATTTTTGAATTTGTAACAAACCTTCATCAAACGGAGCACGAACATCATAAATCTGTTGAAGCTGTTGCACCTCAAGACTCAGATCCTTGGCACTTTTCTTTGGTTCCTTGGTGCCTTTCTTTTCCACCCTTATCTTTTGGATCCTAGCGGAAGCATCCTCCGATGTGGGCTTTCCAAAGACATGGATTTCTCCAAAATTTTGTTTGTTCGACATGATACCTACAAAAGACATAAACAATGTCAAAATATTATGATATCATGGAGAGAATATCTCAAGTTGAAAAAACAAAAGCTAGTACAACAAGCTTGATGGTCTCGAAAAAGACTTTGAGCTTCTAACATCTACATTCTTCATGGAAAAAAATGTAGACATGCTTATTACTGGAACATGATTTTGGACTAGAGAATAAAAAACAAAAAAGCATGAAAAGTAGCAACACTACAATGCAAAAACGACAAAATTGTGGCCAAAATGCCTCTCTCTCTCTCTCTCAAATTTAATTAAAAAACACTTTAAAAACAACTCCATAATTTGAAGAGAAAATTCTACTTTTCAATACAAATCGACCAAAAAATAAATAAAATTTACCGAAAAACCCTCTCCCTCTCTCCAACTATCCCTCTCTCCCTCTCCCTAATTCTCTCTCTCTCTCTCTCTCTCTCTCCCTCCCTCCCTCCCTCTCTCTCCCTCGCCCTCCATCTCTCTCTCGATCACTCTGGCTCCCTCAAACCCTCTCTCTCTCTCTCTCCCTCTCTTTCTCTTTCTCCCTATTTCTCTCTCTCTCTCTCTCTCTCTCTCTCCCCTCTCACTATTTCTCTCTCTCTCTCCCTTCCTCTCCCTCTCTCTCTCTCTCTCTCTCTCTCTCTCTCTCTCTCTCTCTCTCTTTCTCTTTCTCCCTATTTCTCTCTATTTGTATCTCTATCTCTCTCTTTCCCCTCTCCCTAACTCTCTCTCCTTCTCTCCCTCTCTCTCGATCTCTCTCCTCTCCCTCGGCTAATGCCCGTCGATGATACCATTGACTGAGCGAACATCCCATCGATGATATCATCGATCGGGGCTGCGAACATTCGCTCAAGGCAAGGTGAATCGACGGACTACATGCATGCGCTCATGGCGAGGCTCAAGGCATGGGGAGCGCGGAAAAAAATAGGTTGGGGAGGAGAATCGAAGAGGGCGAATCAGCGAGGGATCTAGGGGAAGAAGAAGATGGTGGGGAAGAAGAAGGTCACTTTAGTACAAAAATAAATAAACAAATGCATGAGGAGATGGAGAGCTTACCTGGCAAATCTGGAGAGCTGAGAGGGGTAGACTCGTAGAGGGAGAGATGGAGAGGTTAGAGGAACTAACAAGAAGGGATTGGGGTAGAATATAGAGTAATTTATTTTTAAAAATGTTTCTTGCCATTTTTAGTAAATAGAATAGACTAGCAATCAAAGCAATGTGTTTTCAAAAAATCAAACATAAAGTACTTTAAATCATATTCAAGCACACCACCCCCATTTTCAAAATACGATAAATTATAGTGAAGCACGTCGCAAAATTTGATTCCACGACTGAATTAAAAATAAAAAACACTTAACCATAAGAAAATTGCACATACCTGGTGATTCTTTGAACTCTTGGGCGTATTTGGAAATAATGAGAAACAAATGTGGGAATCTCATGTGTATAGAGAAAATTTTCTATTTTTATAAATTTCTTTATGCTCAAAACCCTAAACCTAAACTTGACTTTTATGGTTAGGTATATAATTTCCACCTTTCCTTGTTGCATGGCATTTTCGGGGTGTCCCCTTTGAAGCTTTCCAAAGTTCTGCATGGGAGGTTCATTTGACACTACATCTATCTCAATTTCTTCTTCTCATAGTTCCAAGGGTGCTTCCTTTACTACATTGGATGTATCTTGTACTAGTGGTGGAACCTCTTTTGCCACCTTGGATGTGTCTCCTACTCCTTCACCTAATGATGATAGTGGACATAGAAGCCGAGTATGCAAATCCATGGACTTGATATTCCCATTGAAGAGAATGAAATAATAGATGTCGAAGCAAGAACAAGAGGTCAACAAGTGTTATCAAGTATGTGGTCCATGTTTAAGTTCGTTCAATGGCTCTCTTTGTTTCCTTTTTGGAGCTAGAAATTATTTCTTACAAGGGACATCTAATCTATATGGATCTCAACAACTATCTCGGCTATCACAAAAGGGGAAGTAGAATTCAATCTCGTCTATCGAGGAGAGACTAAAGGGAAGACCAAGACCTCAAAAAGTCTAGCTACACAAGAGGGAGAGCTCATATAATGCTAGGAACCACACATCTGAAAGAGACCCACAATAGTCTTTGATGTAGCAGAATGTGCCTGGTCACTTTTGGGGTTGCAAAATTAAGTGTGTTACGGAAAAATTATGTTGAAATGAATAAAGATGATTAAGATTTTTATTTAGCATGGTCTGTAAGGCCTAGGGAAAACAATATGAATAAAATTGTGTTTGAGTATTCATTCAGTTCAAGGATTGTTTGTCGCAAAGCATATAGACTTGCACATTGTCTTGGCACAATGAAAGGCTAAAAGGATTACAAGCCCACCTCTATAAAGACCCCCATATTTGTACAGTAGGACAAATGAGAATGCCTGGACCACATGGCAATACGGTATGCTCGTGGTTGCAAGACTTTGTGCAAAAACACGTTGAGGCTCTTCCAAATAGTGACCAGTTGCACTTACCCATAATTTCTCCAAGTGTGAGATCCATTCCATGTACAAGGATGCCATGGTTACTGCATATGATAAGTACGTGATATACTAGCATTTTAGTAGGATTTGGAAGAATGAATTCAACAATGTGAAGATACCAAAGCTTTGTCACTTAGGTGTGTGTGCCACATGCATAGACTTGAAGGCCTTGCATAATAGAAGTCAAGGACAAGAGAGAGGTGTGTGTAATGATGCCGTGAAATTTTGCTTCATTTTGACAAAAATTGTTTGCTTGCAACATCTAACCATTTTCTATATTTGTAGAAGAAGCAATCATAGAGTTGCAAATGCATCGAGAAATGCAAGCTCTAGAAACTCGGGGGGGTCACTATGTATAAACCCTCTATATCACGTGCGTTCAAGGCCTATATTTAAAATCCCTTATCTGTAAATTTTTTCATTAATAAAATGTATCCCTTTTCTATACAAATCTGTAAATTTTTTCCAAAACTATTTTAAATAGTCCCTTATGTATATTTATTTCTGTAAATTTTAGGAATAAAAAATATCCTTCTTTTGAACTCACGTGATAGGGTTACATATGATGAGTGACCCCCCCGAGTCTAGAAAGGAAGAAGTTAGCGAAGCATCGCAAGAAGAACTACCAATAGCCTGATAAGTACATAACCATCATCATTGATGGGATGGATCAAAAGAAGACCAATCTTCCACACTTCAAACGAGTGCCCAAGGATTTGAAAGAGGAGAACTTCATCACATATCACGTGGTTGGATGCATGATCTACCATGGTGAATTAATCCCCAAGGTTTATCTGATGACACCAAATGTAAGAAATGATCCTAAGCTCATAGTTTTCATTCTTAATGATGCAATGAGGAATCTTACACAACCTCTTCCAAAAGTGTTGTATGTCCAACTTGATAACACATCGAGAGAGAACAAGAATCAAGTTGTGTTGGCATATCTTTGCATGCTTGTGGAGAAACACATATTTCTAAAAGTGAAATTAGGACTCCTTATGGTGGGTCACACACACAACCATATTGATCAAATGTTTAGCTGGTTCTCAATAAAACTGAGAAGGAAAGAAGCATGGGATGGGGATGCAATGATCCGCATTTTATAGGATGCATATGTGCCAAAACCAATAATTGTAAACATGGAAAAAACAAAAGATTTTATACGCTTTGTGTTTGGTGACAATGAGAAAATTGATTGATGTATTGAGAAGCTTAACGAGTTAAGCTTTCAACACCAATTTTGAATGAAGAAAGATCAAGAAGGCACGATGTTGTTGTGGGGGAAGTTCTATTCCACATCACCGACTTGGGTATCAATCAAAGGATTGAAGTTCTTAAAGTGTGTTCTAGAGCATGAGTTATATGGGGCACCCTTACAACCTTTACAATCAGTGAGGGAGTTGCAACAAGCCATGAAGGAGGGGAGAGATGTAAACCCTATAAGTTCAATCAATGAGATTAGAGAAACAATCCAGCATGCTGCAACGTATTTTGAAGATGTGGTGTGGACATGGTGGAATCCATTCTTTGCATCCCAAATACTTATCAATCACCTACTAAATGACCGGGCCCAAGATGTGTCAAATTTTAGTTGGCCACAATGCATTGAACAAGATTTTGTAAATGCGTGTATGAATGCTTCTTCAAGTGTGCATTTACATGCACCTTCAAAGAAGAACTATCTTGGGGAGGAGAGAGAAATGTATCTTGGAGCAAGAAAGTCCAAAACATCTAGGGAAAGGGTTCAAGAAATGTGGAGTGGTAGCATCGAGGACTTGGCAATGGGTATGATGGTTGCTAGGGCAATTTGATTTACTTGTGCAACATGCGGCCGGACATCAGCTTTGTGACTAGTGTACTAAGCACGTTTTCCAATAAGCCCTGGGAGAACCATTGGGGCAGGGATGCGGGTGCTGAAATACATCCAAAGGCACACTTGATTATGGCATCACCTATACCAAGGGCAACACCTTGACCAAATTCTGTGACTCGAATTGGGCAGGAGATGTGGATAGCATGAGATCAATGACAGGTTACTGTTTCTCACTTAAATATGGAGCTGTGTCATGGGTCAGTAAGAAGCAACCCACAGTTGCTCTTTCTTCTACCTAGGTTGAGTACAAATTAGCATGTTTTGCTTCTTGTGAGGCAGTATGGTTGAGGAGGATTTTAGGGGACATGCATGCAGTGCAGAACAAGCCTACACAGTTATCATGTGATAATCAGAGTTGCATGGCAATTGCAAAGAACCTTGTGTTCCACGCTTGCACAAAACACATTGAGATTCAATATCACTTTGTACATGAGCTCATCATGGATGGAGAGGTCAACTTGGTGTATTGTCCGACTACAAAGAATGCTGCAGACATCTTCACGAAGGCTCTTGGAAGAGACTTGCTGGAGAGGCATCTTCATCGACTTGGCATTGGGCCGAAAAAGTAAGTTCACTTGTGGGTGGACATTGAGGGGGGGTATTAGATATCAATGCTCCAGTCTCGTGTAACTACAGGGGAACCAGCTAACTCTACTTGTAAGCCCCCCATATGAGGAGAAGGCATTTGAGTAGCTCGGTTATCTGGTAGGTCTTGGTTTGGACACCAGATGGGGGCCATGTGTGGCCTGATGGTTGGACAGCTTCAAATAGAGTTGGCACACTGCCAACTAGGATACATGCAAGTGCGGGAAGGCATCCCATGACTGACTGCAGTGAGGGTACAGATGGAGCATTTCTTGGGGCAGCCCACTCTCGGGTTGCAGGGCCCGTTTGGAGTCCCATATGATCTCAGATGGCTCTGGGCGAAACGGGGCCATAGGTCAGTTGCTCTATTCTACACCACAGTTCTAATGTGTGGTCGGTGGCCTATTTTGAGACCGCAGTCGGCCATTTTGGGTGGACTGGGTCTGTCTCCCAATCTCCGGGGGGTCACTATGTATAAACCCTCTATATCACGTGGGCACGTGCATTCCAGGCCTATATTTAAAATCCCTTATCTATAAATTTTTTCATTAATAAAATGTACCCCTTTTCTGTACAAATCTGTAAATTTTTTCCAAAACTATTTTAAATAGTCCCTTATGTATATTTTATTATGTAAATTTTAGGAATAAAAAATATCCTTCTTTTGAACTCACGTGATAGGGTTACATATGATGAGTGACCCCCCTGAGCTCCCAATTGGGTCTAACCAACTACAACTGGTGGCTATATAAGAGCAAGCCCGTGAAGCCCATATTCATCCCTGGCTATAGCAACCCTAATTCCTTAGCATCCAGCCTCCATCCTCTACTGTTTTCAGCATGCCATCGAAGCTTCTCACACAAGAGCGCATGGCTGGGAGGCAATGCCATCTATTGTATCAGTTTTATAGTAATCAAATTTTTGATTCTCCATACTATCAGCTTTTCTCTCTTGCATACGAGATCCTGTTATTTGTTGAGCATAGATGTTGTATTGTTTTCTTACACACTCCACATAAATGTGTCTATAAAAGGTACTTTCCTTATAGCTTAGGTGGAGTGTGGATGAATCTAAGTAATATTGTTGTATTCTAATCCATACCATCTACAACATTGTTGTATTCTGATCCATACCATCTACAATATTATTGTATTCCAAATCTAGGTAATATTGTTGTATTCTGATCCATACCATCTACAATAACACACATGTACATTTGGATGAGAAATAGCTTGCTCCTTCTAAAATGCATATTCTACTCTAGAATGCCAAACAAGTCCATGATGAAATTCTCTCTTTTTTCTATGTGCTTCTCTTTGTTGTGGAGACGTTGCAATCTCAAGTGCTTACTTTAGATCATCACAGTCACTGCACTTTGACATTTTTTCCCTCTTTGGTATTTCAGCATGTCGAAGATGTCGGAGCATGCCCCCTTTGCCTCTATGTTTCTCCAATAGACTTCAATACTTCTTTTTTTGTCAAACCTATCGGAAGATGCATTTAAGATAGATGGAGTTGAGGTAAAGCATTTTCATGAACATAATTTTTAAATTTGTTGTTGCTGAGACCATTGAGCCTCTTGTTTTGGGCTTCCCTGTGTCTTATGAATGTTAATACTCCATACTTTGCTTTATTAGCCAAATCTCGATTAGTAATGTGATATGCATTATTGCAAATACTTTTCCATTTATAAGAGGCTTTATATGTTGTCTAGAACATTGTTTTTTCTTGTCATTTACCAAAAACCAAGAGAGCCTCGTGAGTAGGTATTCATTTCTTTTGCTCCCTCTCCTTTGCCACACTTATTCTCTACACCCATTGATGTCATGTAAGTTAATGGAACACATGCATTTGCACTTATAACATGTAGATCGCATTGCTTTTAGCATAACTTCTTCATTCATTACTCTTATTCTCTTTGGTTTCTTTTCTACGTCTCCCTAGTCTCACTTTCTTTTCATGCATATGTATGTCCATTTTTGTTTCTTTTGTCATCATTATTTGAATTTGTACACCTCCCCATCAAATTTATTTGTCACTTTGTTTTCATGGGATGCTGCATTCTTGATCTTATCATAGTCAAAGTCAAATGCCAAATAGTCCTTTATTAATCTCATTCTTGTATTTGAAACAATCGTAGTACCATTTGAATCAATATCCATGTCGTCCATGTTTGATAACCCAACACTTTTAGCTCTTCGCCCTTGTCAATGTGTGAATTTATCCACCCAGATTAAAATCACTCCTAAAACCTTTTGCTTTCTTGGTACGAATGAACTCATCCACTCCCGATAAGATATCATTTCTTTAGTTTAGTGCATTGAAATCATTGAAGTTTGAGTAGACAACATTGATGATATCTTTATCCTTCTTGACAAGCGTGAATTCACTGCCTCCAGATAAGACATCGCTTTTGAAATCTTTTTCCTTCTTGGTACCATTGAACTCATCCAATTTTAATAAGATATCAATTCTATAGATGATTGCATTGAAATCATCTAATTCTCAAGGAACAATAATTTTGATGTCTTTGCCTTTCTCAAAAGGCATGAATTCATCCACTCCAGATAAGGAATTGCGTCTGATTTCTTTATCTTTCTCAGTACCAATGAACTCATCCACTCCTGATAAGATGTCACTTCTATACTTGAGTCCATTGAAATCATCCACATCTAAAGGGACAAAGCTTGGCTCATTGGAATATTCTTTAAATCCTTTGAAATTATAGTATACCTTATGTTTATCATTGAATACCACATGTCCTTTGTTAATCTTCAAAAATTGCATGCTCCATATCAAATCTTTTCCTTCCTCATAATAGGGACCATCCAGTGACACTATGTTATCATCCATACCATCATTAGTAACTTTCACAATCCTCATTTGCACAAATGACCACTGATCCACTTGTTCAAACCCCAAACCTTGACCTTCCTCTATGTTCTTATTTGTAAATGATATCATTTCCAAAATAGCTGCCACACTAAAATCTAAAGAAATTATCTTTGTATTCCTGATGATATGTGTTGGATAAGTCTCATCTCTATCCCATGCAATAAATGATTTGTTGAAAACATTATAAGGCATAACATCTCCAAGTATTTCCATATCTCCACACATGCTTTAGCTCAACATGTGTAGCACTAAGAATATTTGATACAATAATTGCCACCTTATCTTTTCCAAGTCTTTTAAAGTGACAAAGGGAATTTGGATCACTATCATGGATTGTAGCACATGCAGCTACTTCTCTTTTTCTACATGAAATCAACTCCATCCCTGAAACACAATCTATAGCCATCTCCTTTATGAAAGTCCTTTGTAAGCAAACTTTGTAAGCAAGCTGCAACAGCAGCAAGTACATAAATATTAGTCTCTTTTCAATAATCTACTTATTAATTGTTTGTTTTAATTTGTACTTTAGAGTGGATAAAAGGTTTAGGAATTTGCATTTATGATATAGGATTTAGAATTAAAAATTGAAAGCGTAGGCTTTCTATATATGTTAGGCATCGATGCTTGAAAGAAGATGAAACTTGGTAGGCCTCTAGGACATCATGGCATAAGATTTTGACTCAGTGTTATTGCATCTCACTAAGCTAACATGGGTACCTTTAATTTGGTGGATGGTGATTAGATCAAAGACCTAGGATGCCTTTAGTGGATGGCCGATGCACTTTGGTTGGCTCCTGTGGTGGCTAATTTTGACTTTGGGGAGGCTAGGTTAAGAAGTGGTAGGCACCCTTTAATGCGGACCCTTGATCTAGATCAAGGTCAATGGCTAAGATGGAGGCGCATAATGGAGGATTAGGATAGAGGATGATAATTGAGGGTGGATATCAATCTCCTTAGATGGATTTGTAGGATGATTGTAGGTGTCCTATCATACATAAATGTTGGATAAATTGATGTTTAGGGGACACACTTATGGACATGGTAATGTGGTGTGTGTGTGCCAGTGTGCTAGTGCTTGTGTAGGACATGGTGTGAGTGCTAGTGAGCACCATGGTAGGTGTGTCAAGTGACTCATTAGTTAGGTGTCACCCATCTAGGTGTGATTGAGATAAGTTAGGGACTTGGTGGCAAGTTTAATGAAGGACTTGGGGGTGTTACTGATGGAGACAATCAGGGATATAATCAAGGACCTAGAGCCACCTACTCAGGGGCATTCCACTATATGTAACTCTACTCATGAATGAAATTATACTTGATTTTTCCCTCATTTTCTTACTTTCCCTTGCTCATGCTCCATTTCTAACATGTGGTATCAGAGCTCGGGTAATCGCCATGAGACCTTGTTATATTCATGCTCATGATTTCGTCTACTACTCTAGTGGTTGCTACCTTGCACTCAAAGGATTGTAACCAGATCTACATCCTTTTTTTGGCTACCACGACTAATTTTATTATGACATTGCTCTGAGGAAGAAACGTTGCTATTTTGGAGGAAGGCCATTGCTCCATTATGTTCCTTCATGTGAGCTACGTTGGCAGTCCTTCACGCCTAGCTACATCTACGAGTTTGTGGCATCAAAAGCTCTCAGATTAGCATCTGTTACCTCCATCATTCTTGCCAACCTTGCAGATGATAATTTCGAGGTGGAGCGGGTTGCGATGATGAGATAAAACCAAAGCTGCTATGAAAGCGAGGTAGGTCTCGAACGTTGGTGATATCATGCTGCCTAAGGTGAAAGGTTTCTTGGTGGGGCCTAACAAAACATGCATGCCTTAGGATCTATGGAGCGCTCTAAGGTGGATGGAACGTATGTGGAAACATGATGAAGAGAGTGCTCATGACATGTATCTCAAGTCAATTAGGTTCCAAGATAGATTAGCTTGGACTCATAAAGAGAATCTTGAGATAGTGCAAAGTGCTTGATTGATATTACTTCAAATGAACCTCCCTTTTATAGGTGAGGGTACTTACATCCATATGCTTGCTCACATGCGGGATATCTCCTCCATGCCATGTGGCAGCTTGCCCTTTGCTCATACCTTTGCTCTATATGTGCTCATGGCACCATAACTCTCAACACCTCCCCTTGGTGCCATAATCCTTTGGCTACTGCAAGGTGGTGAGATGTGAGTTACAAATCCATCACCTCCCCTTAGTGCATGCATTGCTACTTAAGGTGGTCAAGTGTGGTTTACATGTCAATGCCTCCCTTGGGTGCTTTCATAGCTACTCTCAGGTGGTCAGGCTTGTTTTACAACATATAGGCAAGGTTGGCAAAGTTTTTTTTTTTTTTTTTTTTTAGTGTTTCTCAATACATTCCATTGATGTCACCTTTTGGCCCATGGCTTGATGACGACTCCACGTAGTTGACTTGTTGATTCTTCAATCTACAATCTTCTTCCTTGTGTCCCAGCTTCTTGCAATGGTGACACTTTGGTTTGTTCTTCAATCTGCAGTCACTTTGATAGTGACCCATCCTTCCGCAATGGTAGCATTTCACTGATGTTTTACTGAATAGTGCTTGTTCTTCATTATAGCTGTTGCGTGTTGATGTCGATGTCGATGTTGATGTCGATGCCTTCAACTCTCTTTCTTTTTCGAGAAGAGAGGATACACATTCTTCAAACTTTGGATCTGGCAAATTCTTCAAAGTGGTTGTCAATGCACTATACTCTGCAGGCATGCTTTTAAGGAGAATTGCAAGTGCATCTTTCTCTCCTACTTTTGCATTTATGCCCTCTAGTTGAGTCATAATGCTTTTGATTTTGTTGACAAATTGTGCCATGGATTCATTGAAGCCCATGTGCTTGTTGAGTAGAAAAACTTTGTCTAGTGAAAAATTTGTGGTTCACCCATTTGCATGCCTATATGCAGGTCAGAAGTTGCTAACAAAGTGGTTTTGAGCTAAAAGTGCATCTAGATTTTCGTGTCAAGAGTTGCAAGCATTAGACGGAGGTCGAGATGGAAGAGTTAGCCATGAAAGGTCAAATGCAAAGGGAAAGAAGAGGGTCCGATCTTCAAGATGAGCTATTGAGCTTGTCCATTGGATCTACGAGGCAGGTGTGGTGATGCTCTGCGAACAGGGCCTTTTTGAGAGACGTCGAGATTTTGTACGCATTTGCTATCAAAAGCGCACGCTAAAAGAAGGTGAAAAGCACACGCATACTTTTCGAGAAAAGCTGTTTTTGGTTGATTCTAGGGGCTTTTGGCCGCTTTTTGGGAGTCATGAAAGGCTATAAAAGAAGAGGAGATCATGAGAAGGAGAACACACACAATCCAACGCACGCATATCGAGACTATGCGAAAGAGAAGAGAGGGCACGCATCTCGAGGTTGCAGGAGCAAAGAGAAGGCACGCATATCGAGGCACTGTGAAAGTGATAATTAGCGCACACAAATCGAGGAAGCGCAAAGAAGAAGATAAGATCAAGATATTTTGAGAGTGAGAGTGAGAGTGAGAGTGAGAGTGTGATTGAGATTTGATCATTTGGTCATATGATTTGAACATCTTCATGCGAGTGAGAGTGAGAGTGAGAGTGAGATAGCTCGGGGGTGGACGTATTGAGCTCCTTCATGAAGTGATTCTTCTCCAAAATTATTGTAAAAACTCATCAGTTTGATTCATACTGGAATCTCTCTTATTGTTCATTCGTGATTATTATCTTGCTACAATTTTGATCGTGATTGTGAAAGAACGGTGCGTGACAGTCTCCAAGCATGAGGATGGAGCTTCATCAATTGGCATCTCTATAGCTCTTAAAACAGATGGTCCGCAATTGATTGCAATTGTGCATTGTGCAATGCTTAGAGAGCCAAATGGTACCTGCCTAGAAACTGTTACACATTTCAAAGACCAAACAAAGCAGACAACTATTTACCTCATCATGGTATGTGAACACATTGTTGGAAATAGTTATGGCAGCAGATGCATGAATCACATTGATCAAGCCATCGTAATAGGCAGACAATGAGTTGTGGTCGATCCATATGTTCTTCGCCCCAAACATCAAGCTAGGTGTTCCTTGCTTACAGTTATGAATGTGCATACGGTGAATGATGACATTGCTCACATATTGAAGGGTGGTGCAAGGCCCCTAGGCGATGTGCACATCGGCGCCTCTGCCATCTATGGTCTTATCGCTTGTTACGATGAGCTCGTTCTTGAGTGTTATGATCATATCTCTGGCAAAGTATATCCAAAGTTGAGTGAGCTGAATCACTCTGTAGCGAGCATTCCGGTCATCACTTGGGTCCTTTGATGACGTAAAATCTCCTGCCCTTTCCACCTGTAGTCTGGCTTCCAAAGCCAATCGCGTAGTCGCCCTATGAGCATTCATCTAATATGGTGCACTTCCTATCAAAATCGATGTCTCTCTCTATTGGCAGTCTCATGTGTAAATTTTTTGTTTGCACACAGAAAGAAAATAGTAAAATATAATAAAAAGAAAAAGATACAATGAAAATGAGTATAATAGGAAGGTAGTCTTATTTATATAGGTGAGTATAGTTGCATTTAGATTCAATTGTGGGAATCTTCTTAGGAAAAGGAAACGCCTTCAAGGTCTCATCCTTTGCAAGATTTAACAGAAACGTACTACTACATGAGGTTAGGGAGTACCTAACTTTTTAGTAGGCAGCATCTGTGACATCATGACTTTGTAGGTGCCTAGACTTTGGTTGTGGACTATGGTCACAAGGAGGCTGAAAGGCCACAAGCTTTGATTGGTCTTGGTATGGTGCAGATATGTTAGCAAAGGCGTCCCCATGTCGGCTTGTGGTGAGGCAGGTCAAAGTGATGGTTCTAGGTGACTATATCTCAATGAAAGACAATGGGAATTGGCTCTTTTGAGGCTACGAGCCTGTGTAGAAGTCTGTAGAGGAATAATAAGACTCCAGTGATGAAATAACGATATGGATACATACTATAGTGATGTTTGTTACACCATCATCCCATTGTGTTTTCATCCCATCACCTTGCACCACTACTAGCCCTATTCCCCATGCCATGTGCTATTTATCAATATGTTCCCACTACCCTTGTGTGTGTGTGTGTGTGTATGTGTGTGTGTGAGTGCACGTGCGCTCGTGCAAGCATGTGTAATGTTTATATTTATTACACACACACACACATGTGCATGCATATATTTTTATTTATTTATTTCTCTCTCTCTCTCTCTCTCTCTCTTTCTCTCTAACAAACTTCTTGTAGATATAGATATAGATATAGATATGTAGATACATATCTAGAATTGCTCACTATTTCCTCATTGGAATTTCCCATAGCACTTCCTTAGTCAAAAACTTGATATCATCTTTAGCATCACCATCAATAACCATTGCCAATAGGCATAAAATCATGTGAAACATCACCGTTAATCACTATCAACACTTTACAGACCTCTTGACGATAGAGAAAGTGCACAGGCTCCCCTTGCCCTTTCTCTCCTACCATTTAGCTTTTCAATCAATCTAACACCAACATAACATTGCCATCATCACACTTCCCTTTTCCTTAACCCCCTCGCTTTGTATTCATTCTCTTCATCACACTTGGATATACGGTCTGATTTGCTATCATTTCTTCTACTCCTCCCTATCTTCCTTCTCTTAATCCTTTATCTTATTCTGCTTCACTACTTCTACATTAGAAAAGGTAGAGAGATCACAAAGGAGGTACATCAACAAAGTAAACTCCTCCCCATCTTCCTCCTCTCAATCCTTTCTCTTATTCTCCTTCACTACTTCCAAGTTAGAAAAGGTAGAGAGATCACGAAGGAGGTACATCGAGAAACGAAACTTCAACCATCCATGATGACTTGCAATATATAATCATTAGTTTGTGCAACACACTTCCACAAGTATCATTCACAATGTGTAATTTAGCCATACCTGAAGTGGTTAGTTTCTCAAACACCAATTTACCATCTATTTTAACTATAGTAACTAGCATTGAATCTTAATACCACCTCATGAATGGACATGGCTAAATTCTTACATTTATTCTAAAGTAAGACGTCCCCTTTAGAGATCTATAATGCAAATCTTTCCCCCTTGAAATATGCAATGCCTTGGAATACCAAGGCATAAATTCTTGTGATCGAATCGATGTCTATTCTTAAAAAATGTGAACATCCTTTTATTGATCTACTACAAGAATCTATCTTATAGATTGACAAATGCCATTTGAAGCCTATGAAGTTGCCTTGGTATCTAGAAATGTGTCCAATGATATGGTGATCATAAGGTAGAATTGACCCTCATTAGTAGTGTTGAACAAGAGCTAACAATTTCCCCCCCTAGGGTTTGTGAAGATCAAAACCGCAATTCAAATACCCTCAAAGGATTAGCAATTATTTGAGCAAATGGAAGCTTTCCAATATACGCAAGGAGTGGCATTAATGAAGGGAATCAACTACAAAATTCCTATGTAGGAGTTATCCCTTTCCCTTAAATAATCTCTTCTTAATTAGCAAGAGACAGTACCATGCACGCCTGCATCCTTCACACTTTGGCTAGGTTCAAAAGGGCTTGGATCTAGCAATTTTATGTGAGATTTTGCTAATAACACTACATTCATTAATTTTGAACTATTTTTTTCTTTTTGTAATTATCCTTCCCAAAAAAAAAGTGTAATTTATGGCACTATCCTTTCCAGATAAAAAGTTTATTTACTCACACAATCATTTTGCACTAATATTGAAAGAGCTAGGAAATCTAATTCGCATCTTACTCTAGCATAAATTTTTATTATAAAGAATCTTCCTTTAAAAACTTAACTTTTTAAAAACTTACTAATAATTTAAATTAAATTAAATAATTTAAATGCATGCAAAAATCATACACACACATGTGCGCATGGACGCACGTACATACGTACATACATACATACATGAATGCATGCACACACAAACACACACACACACACACACATACTAACCCCACTTTTTTTTCTTTGATTTCAAACCTATCTCCCTTGTTTTCCCACCTTAAAACAACCCCCCCTCCCCCTTCTGTCCCCACCCCTTCCCCCCAAAAAATAGTTTCCTCATCCCATACTTATCTCTCTTATTTTCCTAATTCTTTATAATTCCATTTTATTTTTTCTCTAGTCATCCTTTTTTTTATATCTATTATTTTTTGATTTCCCCCACCCTCTCCCTGTCTTTCCCCCCAAAATTAACTCCCTTACCTACCTCTTTTATTTTTTCTAATAATTCTAATTTTTTATCTATTTTATTACTATCATGTATTTTTTGATGTAATTTTCCCCTTTTCAAAATTTTTTTCTTTCTTTTAATTTATTTTCTTTTTTCTTAAAACTCCTCCCCCCCTTTTTTTCGGGTTCCCTTTTGTAAAATTTTTATTTACTTTTTTAATTATTATTGCTCCTTTTTATATTATGACCTATTCTACTTTATATATATGAATATAGATGGCTCTTATTTTACCCTTCTATTTTGGATGAAAATTCTCCTAAGTTACCCTTTTATGTTCTCACATTTTTTTTCTAAGCCTATTAGTATGGTCTAGCCTACCTCTAGTAAAGTACCTCCTCCTCGCACTTTCTAACAGCCCGCCTTTCTACTATGGCATGTTTTTTTGGCACTTAGAACACACTATTCAAAATTTTTAGACTTGTGTAAAGTCCAATTTGAGAAATGGACTAAAAAACAGTCAAATTTTTTTGAATATACTAGTAATGTTGTTTTTTGAACTAGATTTGATAGCTCAAAACAAAAGATTTGGTGATTAAGTACTAAGAACATTAATGCATAACCAAATCTCTTACAAAGGTGGTCTACATAAAAATCTTCATAACTTCTTATGAATTGGGCTACTATCACCTAAGAACATCAATAGATGACCAATTCTCTTAAAAAGGTGGTGTAAATAAACACCTTTATGTGTAAGTGGTGTGCACACACCTTTATGACCATTTCTTTTGGAAAGGTGGTGTACATAAACCCCTTAGAAAGGTAGTGTACCTAAATCCTTTTATGTGTAAGTGGGGTGTACACCTCACTTGGTATTAGAAAACACCCTTAACTATAAAAATACTTTGACATAAAGTTTAAATTACACCATTAAGTATAAAATGGACCTCATAAACAATCTTTATATACAATAATGAGAGTAAAGAAATCAAAAAAGTAGTTAACTTTTTAATAGATATTCACTTTACATAGAAGTTCAAAACTTGTGATTACAAAGCCATCAGCCATCATGCTCCTCAATGCCAGGCCCTTGACTACCAGGGTCTTGACTAATAGGCTACTCTAAGATAGTACGAATGTCCTCAATGCACCCTTGACTACCAAGGTCCTATCTAATAGTCTGCTCTAAGACTGGAGTCTCAGTAGCAAGATCCTCAGTAGTTTGCTCTTCAGTTTTGACTAGTAGGCTGCGCTGGAGTCTGTAAGGTCATAGTTGAAGAACCATCTATGCCTCTTGGTAACTCCTCCTGGTCATGCTTTGCCTCGTCCATACCTTCTTTGGGTAAGGCTTCCTTGCTTGATCCACTTGCATGTCCTTCACCCAAGATCAAGAGTGCCTTCCTCACTTTTAATTTCAAGGGAAGTGCTTCCACCTCTTTAGCCTTACCTTTTCCTATGACATGCTATACTACTACTTCTTGATGTCGCGAACCTTCTTGTATGATGAGTGGAACCTCCTTGACTCTAGTTGACAATTGATTACCCTTATTCTTCGTGCAGATTTCTTCTTGGCATAAGTCATTGGATTCAGAGCTTTCATCCTCATCGTCACCCTTAGACTCACTACCCTCGTCTTTGACATTTTCCTCACTACACTCTTCTTTGACATTTTCCTCTTCAAAGAAGGTAGTGCAACTGTAATATGTGTCAAAGAACTCAATTTGATGGGGGGTATCAATGACATTTACATTTCTACCTGGGCATAGAAATTTCTTAGCAGTAAAACCCATTTGATACAATGCTACTTCCCACACATCATTCAGTAAATTCTTTGTCATCTCTAGTATCACATCAGGATGCATCGGCTTTTTGTAATCCACCATTGTTGCATCAAGCTTAACCTTATTGTCCTCAAAGTAATGAACACTACAAGGCATTGGCCTTTTTCGATGAAAATACCGACATTTTTTACACAATTTTTTTTAAAAAAACGGGTGCAAAGGTCGTTCTTAACATTGTTATAAGCGTCAGAAAAGAACGGTCACTATATAAGCATCACTATATAGCGACACCAGTAAACGTCGCTATATAGTGACACTGGTAAACGTCGCTATATAGTGATGATTAACAGAACTTAAAAAAAAGCATTAGTGGGGCTAAACAGGGCCATAGCAAGCTCTATTTTGCCCCACTAATGTTTTTTTTTTGGTGATTACCCAAAAAAAAAATTTATTACAAAATTTCCCTTGTGAAAAGGGTGATACAAAATCGCTCAAATGAAATGATCGAGCAACAAAAGCATATACATGTCGAAGATATATAACATTGTTTGTTACAAAATTACTCTTTCAAAAAGGGTGATACAAAATCGCTCAAACGAGCCAATATACAAAATGATATACATGGTGAAGTATTTGCAAACAACAACAACAACTACTACTACTACTCATTCGAATCGTCGTCATCCTCCTCGTCCTCGTCTTGCTAGCCTGATCCTTGGCCCTTGTGAGCTGCACCTGCTCCCTGACCCTCATGAGCTATGCCTGATCCCTGGCCCTGGTGATCGCTCGCCTCTAGTGATGGGATGCTTGAGCTTTGACTCTAAGGGTGAAACCATATTAATTGAAAATTAGATTGGGACTTAAAGAATAAAACAATTTAAAAAGTGAGATTACAAGTAGGAGTGGACTTATACCGTGCGACTAACCACCTCAGCCCAATCGACCATCACTCCCATCGCCTCCTGCTCAATAAACCATGGCTTTGTTTCTATGCGAAACGCGCATCGTGTCTCTGCATTTGTAGGAAGATGACCCATCGTAGCTTACTATGGACCCAATTTATGAGAGTTAGATAAAGTGCATGTAATATGTAGTAAAACAAATAGAACAAAGTGCAAAGTACCTATGACATCCAACCATCTCCTCACAGCCCTCCTCTGACCCTCGAACATTTCGGGATGGTTCCTATTCTACTTCTTGAAGAACTTCCAATCAGCTTTGTCTGCCTAGCTGGATTTAGCCATCCGCTTTGCGATGGAAGTACACAAGGTTGATCTACGATGCTTCAAGACCAAACCCATGCACTCTCGCATGTAATTCTCATTAAACTCCCAATTTGGCAAGTTAGGGTATTTTTCTTTTAATTCGTTGATGACCGCCTGCTTCTTTTGGTCATCTTGATATCGCCAATTAGTAGCAATGCCACTCTTGAAGTGGTGGCTCATCAACTACCTCATGATGGCCGTCACTGCTTTCCCCTTTCTATCTTCTATTATCTCTCCGACAGCCGTGATTTGATAGGAGAGGTCCTTGATTGGGTAAGAAGGACTCATGGTAGTCACAGAGTCAGAGCGAGTGGTGTTTGTGTGAGCACTTCTAGAGCGAGGAGTAGCAGTGGGAGTAGGAGAGGGCAAGGGATTTGACTAGTACTGGGTCTCAGGACCAAGTGGAGACCTATAGGGATGTGAGTGTGCTGACTTATCTACATCTCTCGAGTCAGCACAACATAAGCGGCCCCTCCTACTCTTGCTTCCCTTATGATGGGCATGCCCAAGTGATGACCCCTCGATTAAAGGGGCACAAGGGCATGGCTGGGCAATAGGTCTAGCCGTCCGTGTAGGAGAGGGAATTGCTAAGGTCCTCTAGGATAGCAGAGAGAAGAATCTCACTGCCTCCTCATCGGTGATCTATGCTACAAACTCATCGGGACTCCCGACAAATCCATGGGCTACTAGCAAAGGAGTTTCCTGAGGGGTAGTCACAGTGCTACGTCCGAGAGGAGTCGGTAGTTGCAATGCTACATCCGAGAGGAGCCAGGGGTAGGTAGTCATAGGGGTAGGCCCTTGAGGTGTCACCTGAGAGGAATTAAATTCCTCTGGAGAATAGAGATTGTGATGTCTCCTCCTGCGAGGCTGTCCTTACTCATCAAACGTGCGACGTGATCCCTTGTCTAACGTAGACACAAACACAAAAACAAAAAACAAAAAACAAACATAAGCATAGGCATAGGCATAGGCATATGCTTATGAAAAGAAGACAAAAAGAAAGGAAAAAAGAAGAGAAAGAAGAGAGAAGGAGAAGGAGAAGGAGAAGAGAAAGAAGAGAGAAGGAGAAGGAGAAGAGAAATAAGAGAGGAAAAAACAAGAGAAAGAAGAGAGAAGGAGAAAGAGAAGGAGAAGGACATGCATAGGCATATGCTTATGAAAAGAAGAGAAAAATAAGAGAAAGAAAGGATAAGGATATGCATAGGTATATGCTTATGAAAAGAAGAGAAAGAGTGAGGAAAAAAGAAGAGAAGGAAAGGAGAAGGAGAAGGAGAAGGAGAAGGAGAGGGAGAAGGAGAGGGAGAGAGAAGAAGAGGAGAAGGAGACATATGCTCATGCATAAGCATAAGCATAAGAGAAGGAAGAGGGAAAAAGAGCATAAGCATAAGAGAAAGGGAAGGAAAGGATATGCTTATTCTTATGCATAGGCATAAGAGAAAGAAGAGAGAAGGAGAAGGAGAAGGAGAAGGAGAAGGACATGCATAGGCATATGCTTATGAAAAGAAGAGAAAAAGAGAGAAAAAAAGAAGAGAAAGAAAGGAGAAGGATATGCATAGGCATATGCTTATGAAAAGAAGAGAAAGAGTGAGGAAAAAAGAAGAGAAGGAAAGGAGAAGGGGAAGGAGAAGAAGAAGGAGAGGGAGAGAGAAGAAGAGGAGAAGGAAACATATGCTCATGCATAAGCATAAGCATAAGAGAAGGAAGAGCATGCATAAGCATAAGCATAAGAGAAGGAAGAGGGAAAAAGAGCATAAGCATAAGAGAAAGGGAAGGAAAGGATATGCTTATTCTTATGCATAAGCATAAGAGAAAGAAGAGAGAAGGAGAAGGAGAAGGAGAAGGACATGCATAGGCATATGCTTATGAAAAGAAGAGAAAAAGAGGGGAAAAAAGAAGAGAAAGGAGAAGGATATGCATAGGCATAGGCATATGCTTATGAAAAGAAGAGAAAGAGTGAGGGAAAAAAAAGAAGAGAAGACAAGGAGAAGGAGAAGGAGAGAGGAAAAGAGGAGAAGGAGACATATGCTCATGCATAAGCATAAGCATAAGAGAAAGAAGAAAGAAAGAATATTCTTATTCTTATGCATGAGCATATGAGCATAAAAGAAAAAGAGAGAGATTAAGCATAGGCAAATACATATGCTTATGAAAAGAGATCAAAGAAGGGGGAAGAGGGGGAGAAAGAGAGAGAGAAGATAAAAATGAGACATGCTCATGCATAAGCATAAGAGAAAGAAGAGGGAAAAAGAGCATAAGCATAAGAGAAAGAAGAGAGAAAGGATATGCTTATTCTTATGCATGAGCATATGAGCATAAAAGAAAAAGAGAGAAAGATTAAGCATAGGCAAATACATATACGTATGAAAAGAGATTGAAAGAGGGGGAAGAGGGGGAGAAAGAGAGTGAAAAAGAGGAAAATGAGACATGCTCATGCATAAGCATAAGCATAAGAGAAGGAAGAGGGAAAAAGAGCATAAGCATAAGAGAAAAGGGAAGGAAAGGATATGCTTATTCTTATGCATGAGCATATGAACATAAAAGAAAAAGCGAGAAAGCTTAAGCATAGGCAAATACATATGCTTATGAAAAGACATTGAGGGAGGGGAAAGAGAGGAGGAAAGAGAGAGGAAAAGAGATTGAAAGAGGGGATGAAAGAGGGAAAAAGAGCATAAACATAAGAGAAGGAAGAGGGAGGCAGGCCATTGAAAGAGTAAAAAAAGAAGAGAAGGAAAGGAGAAAGAGGGGAAAAAGAGATTGAAAGAGGGGATAAAGAAGAGGAAAAAGGAAGAGAAGGAAGAGAGAAGAGAGGGGAAGAAGAGGGAATAGGGGAAGAGAGGGGAAAAAGAGAGGGAAAGAAGAGCGAATAGGGGAAGAGAGGGAAAGAGAGGGTTCCTATGCCCATCACTGCAGCTAGCACTTAAGGCGCTAGCTGCAAGCCAATGCAAATAACAAAAATAATAAAAGGAAAAAAGAGGAAGCACTTTCTTACCTGGAATAGTCTCGCTTGGTGTTTTGTGGAAACATACCATTTTTTAAAGAACTAGTTAGAGGAAGAAGGAGTTTAAAGAAGCAACTTCTCAAAGGGATTGGATTGAGGAGACAAGCATAAGCCTACAAACAAGGAGAAAGCATAAGCCTACAAACAAAGAGAAAGAGGAGGAAGAGAAATACCAAAAAGACTAGAAGAGGTGAGTCTTCTTTCTTTTACAAAATCTCGTTTTTTTTCTTTAACCCTTGAAAATCAAGCATGAAAACTAGCACATAGCCTTAGCAATATAAGGAAAAACATGCTTCAACACTCACAAAACGAAATCTCACAAAAAACGAACCTACATTGCTTAAAGAGACTCACCTTCTTGAAAAACTTCTTTTCACACAAGCAAAGAGGGAGAAGGGTGGAGAGGGAGCACAAGTGTTAGGAGAGGGGTTGAGTAGTGGTGAGGAGTGGAGAATAGAGAGGAGGAAAGCGAGGTCAAAATCATTGCACTGTGGGGTTTCAGGTTTAAGCCCACAGCATCGCTATATAGCAATGCTTATATTTAAAAGCATCACTATATAGCGACGAAACAAAGCTAAATGTCATTATATAGCGACGTTTCAGGGCACTTATTTTTAAAAGCTAAAAAAGAAGCTCATAGGTGGCTATTTTATTACTATTAATAGATTTCATTGCAACTTATGTTGTGATTTTAGAAGTGTGCAGATGGAAGGGACGAGTGGAAGCTCGTCAGATGATGCAACAATGCCCAGGAGCACAAAGTGGCTTACAGAGAGGTTGTATTGTCATTGCACTCATTGCAAGCGAGAAGTATGACACGAACATCATATTATCATGTGCCACTTGTGGATGTATGGGGAGGAGCCCGAACCAGTACCCACCATTGGTGTTGCATGTGTTGATGGATTATCGGTAAGTCAAAGCTATTTGAGTTCGTGGTTAATATTGGATACCATTATGATACGAATCCTTGAGACAAGATCTTATATTTAAATGAAATCTTAAAACAGGATGAGGAGGCTGACCAGGGTATGCATATACCTTCATACTTTGAGCAAGACTATAGTCTCCCAGATGATGACGAGGGTATGGTTGACATGATGGATTCTATTTTTAGGAGCACTACATCCCATGTATGCGTGATGTCAAAGTTTGAGGTCAAAATGTAAGAGTTGCAATCAACACAGTTGTACGAGGGTGCTAGGATGTCTAAACTACGTGCTCGTCTCTTAATCTTGAATCTGCAAGCAAAGTATGGGTGGTCGGATACAAGAGTCTTGGCCTTAATGAGGTTAGCTCCTGCATTAATTTGACTGGTTATTTGGATATTGTTTGTTTTGAGAATCATCATTATTCAAAGCCTTTGTATTCTCACTTTTTCTCCCTTTTATCCCCACTTTTTCTCTTTTCACTTTCTCTCTTTTTCTCTCTTATCTCCTCTCTTTTCTCCTTTTTCTCCTCTCTTTTTCTCTCTTATCTCCTCTCTTATCTCTTTTTTCTCCTCTCTTTTCCTCTCTTATCTTCTCTGTTTTCCTATCTTATCTCCTTTCTTTTGTCCTTTTTCTCATCTCTTTTCCTCTCTCTTCCTCCTCTCTTTCCTCCCACGTGAAGCTTCAATAGCTTTTTCTCCTCTCTTTTTCTGTCTTATCTCCTCTCTTTTGTCCTTTTTCTCCTCTCTTTTTCCCTCTCTTTCCTCCTCTCTTTCCTCCCATGTGAAGCTTCAATAGCCTACTATTGAGCAAGCAAATACAGACTTTTGTCACTCTAATTCAAAGAATGCAGGAGTCTATAAATGTTTGCTCAATGTCAGGTTGTAAGATTCTAAGCTTGCTCAATATCTTTCAGGGATTCCAAGCTATAGGATTAGTGTACCGAATCATCATTATTCTAAGCCTATGTATGTTTGAATTGTGATAGGTTGCTCCAAAAGATGTTGCCTATACCAAATACCATGCTCGCATCAAGAGATGAAGTGAAGAAGATGCTAACAACGGTGGGTATGGATTATGATACCATCCATGCTTGCCGTAATGACTGTATTCTCTTTTGTCATGAGCATGGAGATTTGGCTAGTTGTCTGAAATGTGGGGAACAATGATATAGAGATGACTTGCAGGGTGAGCAGATATCAGTAAAGGTCTTGAGACACTTTCCCATCATTGCAAAAATTCAGCACATGTTTTGATGCAAATCCATAACGGAGTTGATGACATGGCATGCATCTCATCGGTCCACTAATGACACATTGAGGATTCCCGCAGATTGTGCAGCTTGGAAGCACATAGACAATCAGTGGCCGGACCTTGCGAGGGAGCCACACAACTTACATTTTGGGCTCGCCATGGATGGTGTGAATCCTTTCGGGTTATGCTCGACATCTTGGTCGATGTGGCCCATAGTCATAGTAAGCAATGCAGATAGTGGTACACATGTATCACAAAAAGGAAAAGAGAAGGTAGATCAGCCCATATTTGATGTGAATGCAGGTCACTCTTATGTGGATGGTGAATCCAGTGGCTTAGAACAGAGCGTTGATGATGAGTTGGGTATTCCTTCTATTGTTACACCTGGAGTAAGGAAGACCAAGGATGTTTTGAGAGCACCTGGAGATGAGCTATTTTGCACAGGTCTACTAGAGCTAGATATCCTATGGATAGGCTGAAATATGATGGATTTATAGCCATTCACTAGGCCTATATGGTCAAAGTGATACAGGAACCAGAACCCACTTCTTTTGAGCAAGCCATGGGAAAAGAAAAATGGGAGAAAGCCATGGATGAAGAAATGGATGCCTTGGAAGCAAATGCTACATGGGAATTGGTGCCTTTGCCTAAAGACAAGAATGCAATTGGCTGTAAGTGGGTTTATAAGGTGAAGCACAATGCAGATGGTTCTGTGAATAGATACAAGGCAAGATTAGTTGTCAAGGGGTATGCACAGACATATGGCATTGATTATGAAGAAACATTCAGTCCAATTGCAAGGATGGCAACTGTAAGAGCACTCATTGCTATGGCTGTATCAAAGGGATGGTCTTTACATCAGATGGATGTAAAGAATGCCTTCTTGCATGGTGATTTACAAGAAGAGGTCTTTATGGAGCAGCCACCAGGTTATGTTCATGCTGTTCATCATGAGTTTGTTTGCAGGTTGAAGAAAGCCTTGTATGGCTTGAAGCAAGCACCTAGAGCATGGTCTGACAAGATAGGACAGTATCTTGTCACTATTGGCTTTCAGATTTCGAAAGCAGATTTCTCACTTTATGTGAAAAACAGAGAAAGGTATTATGCTGCTTGTCATTTATGTTGATGATTTGATCATCATAGGTGATAGTGATGAAGATATCCTTCATGTGAAAATGCTATTGAAGCAAAAGTTTGAGATGAAGGATTTGAGAGAGCTGTGTTTTTTCTTGGGCATTGAGGTGATTAGATCACCAAGTGGGATACGGCTCTTGAAGAGGCAGTATGGATTGGACATGCTGTCCAAATATGGGATGACAGGCTATAAGCCTATTTTAGTCCTCTGGAGCAGAATTTGAAGCTGAGCACAGATGCAAGTGAGCTTCTAGAAGACCCTACTATGTACAGACGCATAGTAGGAAGTTTGATTTATATGACTATTACCAGGCCAGATTTGAGCTATGTTGTTGGATTGGTAAGTCAGTTTATGCAAGCTCCAAGGAAGCCGCATTTGGATGCGGCTAGACGCATACTCAGGTATGTGAAGTCCACATTGTAGTATGGACTATTTTTAGAGGTTGGTGTTCGGATACAGTTGCATGGATACATTGATGCTGATTGGGCTGGTAGAATTTCTGATAGACGATCTACCAATGGATATGTGTTCTCTTTTGGGAGTGCTGCAGTCACTTGGAGCAGCAAGAAACAGCCTACAATTGCCTTGTCGAGCATAGAGGCTGAGTACAGCAGGGGTGCATCAATGGCTGCATGTGAGGTAGCTTGGTTGCATAAGATACTTTATGATATGCATCAGTCTACAGATGGGCCAGTTGTCATTTATTGTGACAACATGAGCAGTATACACTTGGCAAATAACCCAGTCTATCATAATAGAACAAAGCACATTGAGGTGCATTATCACTATGTGTGGAAGAAGGTTTTACTAGGTCTTATTGATCTAGTTTATGTCAGCGAGGATCAGGTAGCTAACATATTCACGAAGGCATTGGGCACAGAGAAGCTATGCAAGTTCAGAGACCTGCTTGGTGTGCAGGAATTGGGATTGAGCTCGAGGGGGAGTGTTGAGATATCGTGCTCCACTCGTGATATGCTAGGGTGACCGTTGTGCATTTATGTCACTGACTTGTTAGCTGCAGATGCGGCTGGTACACTGCCCATGAATAATAGCTGGATGACAGCTATCCTTATGTACTCTAGTTCATGGCTCAGTTAGTATGCCACCTTAGTTAGCTGAGTTTGGTTTGAGACCCACATATAGGGTTCTCCTATTTCTTTGTACTAGAGTCCCACTAGAGTTCTTTTGGCTTACACAACTAAGAAGAGGAAAACTGTTTTTAGCCTCCACCCTTGTGTGTATTCCCCCATTGTGTATGTGAGAAAGCCGCAAGTGAGACTCCTTCCCTCTCTCCCACTATCTTCACACTTGTGACATGCCAGGGTGACCGTTGTGCATTTATGTCACCGACTTGTTAGCTGCAGATGTGGTTGGTACACCACGCATTAATAATAGCTAGATGACAGCTATCTTTATGTACTCTAGTTAGTGGCTTAGTTAGTATGCCACCTTAGTTAGCTGAGTTTGGTTGGAGACCCACATATAGGGTTCACCTATTCCTTTTGTACTAAGAGAGAGTTCTTTTGGCTTCCACAACTAAGAAGAGGAAAATTGTTTTCAGCTGCCACCTTTGTGTGTATTCCCCCATTGTGTATGTGAGAAAGCTACAAGTGAGACTCCTTCCTTCTCTCCCACTCTCTTCACATATGTTACTGTGTTTTTGCATATAAGCTCATTGTCTACCAATGCCTCTCATCTCATGCTTGGTTCCCCAGTCGAGCATAAGAGATCAAACAACAAAAAGAAGAAGAAAGGTCCTCAAGGTTGTGAAAGCAATCTCGAAGGTCCGAAATAACATGGATTTTTTGTTAGAGAGCTTTAGGATCTCATTTTGAGTTCCTGAGATCTCTTGTGAGGTTTTTGGTTTTGGTGTTTGGTCTTTTGTTTGTGGGAGTTCTAGGTTCTCTTTATTGAGTTCCTTTAATCTCTTGTGATAAAAATGTTTTAGATTTGTTTGTGTCTGAAATTTGTTTGTGTGAGTTCTAGGATCTCCTTGTTGAGTTCCTTAGATCTCTTGTGAGATAAATTTATTTGTGGGAGTTTGAGGATCTTCTTGTTGAGTTCCTTAGATCTCTTGTGAGAAATGTGCTTGTTTTTGTGTCTATGAAATTTTTTTGTGGGAGTTCTAGGATCTCCTTGTTGAGTTTCTTAGATCTCATGTGGATAGATTTTTGTACGTGGGAGTTCTAGGATCTCCTTGGTGAGCTCCTTAGATCTCTTGTGATAAGATTATTGTATGTGGGAGTTCTAGGATCTCCTTGTTGAGTTCCTTAGATCTCTTGTGAGAAATGGGCTCCCTTGGGTAAGACTTAACCCTCCATTAACCACCTTCTAAACTGCTCTCCATTAATCCCCATTAACCCCCCTTAACCACCCACCTCCTTAACAACTCCTTGACCACTTTTCTTTGACCACCCTTGAGACTCCTCCTTAACCACTCTCTCCTTAATCACTCACCTCATCCTTAAACACCCCTTTAACCACTTCCCTTTAACTGCTTTCCTTTAAACCCCTCCTTAATCATCTCTTTAGACCTCTCTTTAACCACCCTTAACCATTCCCTTAGTCCTCTAATTATTTTAATTAGAAATCAATTCATGTTTAAATTAAATTTAATTTAAATTTAAAAATAATCAAAAATCACGTTTAATTTATTTTTATTTTTAAGAAAGTATTTAAATTTTATAATTAATTAAATAATTGAAATTTTATGCTTTTATTATTTAATTTTTGAATTACATTCTAGCTAAATTACTTAATTTAAATCTCATTTAAATTTAAACTAAATAATTTTTAAATATCTAATTAAATTATTTGGGTTGAAATATGATTAAACATTTTTATTTGTTTAATTGCAGAGAATCATGCCTCCCAAAGTTGCTTCTAAGGCTCCCAAGATGATTAAAAAATACGTTGAACATGGTTGGTATTTGATGGAGCATAATTCAAAGTGTTTCTTAGTGATCACTAACGAGGCTGTATCAAGCTCCAATTATAGTCATGAGGCAATAAGAAATGGTGGAATAGTTTCAATGATAAGTATTAAAGACAATGGTTCGATTGAGGTTGCATGCAGAAGTAGGACTGAAGATGTGGTATATAAGTTATCGGTGAGGGACAAGAATTACGTGTTGAATGTTGTACCAGATTCAGTGGAAGGATCTACAGAAGTACTTGATGCCTTGAGATTACTCATGATAAATTGGGATGGTTTGTAGAGTGTGCCAAGAGTAGTACCTTGCAATAGTAAGTGTGGCAGTAGTAGTACCTTTAGTAAGTGTGCCACCAATAGCAAGTGCCCGGTAGTGGCATCTCGTTTTGAGGTTGTACACCCCGCAACCACCCTAGCTTTAAGTACTGGTACTCCATCTCCTTCTCAAACTACAAGAAAGTGAGTGAGTTGTCCTGGGCCGGGATCAACTTCCATAGCTATTCCAAGAAAGAGAGCAAAAAGAACTCTAGCTCCACGGGCAGCAGACCGAGTGAGTGCAGGTTATTTAGCACCAGGTGAGCAGTTGGATAGTGACAGTGAGGGTACAAAGTCCAAGGAAGATTTCTGTAAGTGTGGAAATTTTACATCCTCCTGAAGACGAGGGATATATTTGGGGATTGGTACAATTTCTTGTCATCACACCTCTCATTGATCGAGCTTCCTTGTTCACAAATCAACAGAAGCTGGATGTGCATTTTGCATGTAAGTTGTATGAAGAGACCAAGAATGCTAAAATTCCATTTGCAGGCAATGTCACTCCATCCAATGAAGTTTGTGAGACTTTCAGAAGATGATCCTCAGTTGAAAGAAGTCACATTTCAAAAGCATGGGGATTTTCTCAAAGCCTTAGAAGAGTTTAAAAATAGTGACTTTGCTCATGAAGCTCATCTCTACTAGAGTAGATATGGGAATGACATCGAGAAGAGATATATGCTTGCAAAGAACAAGTTCCTTGATAGATGCAAGTTTGAGCCCATTGATGTGCAACACTTTTGCAAAGCTTGTAGAATCACCCTTGAAGAGAGACGAAAAGGAAACTTGAATCACACTGAGTATCTACAAAAGTTTCAATGGGTCATCTATTAGATATGCTTATTTAATGATGACTTAAAATATATTCATGAATCCAAAAGGTTGAATCCGGTTTTGTTGACTAGGAGGAAAAACTCAACTCTTTCCAAGATCTTAACAAAGGAAAGGGAGTTATGGATCATATGCGGCTCGCCACAAACAGTAAAGGAAAGAAACCTACCGCTGCATACAATATGAAGCGGACTTGTTTTTACAGATGCTTGAAGGGCGTAGTGAATGATACACAGTCACCCCTGCAGGACTTGAAGACTCCTGTTGCAAGACATAGGAACTTTACTTGTATAGTGTTCTGTGAGGAGTCAATCTTTCAGATGATCTTGGATGTTTGTAAAGAATATGTAGAAAAGATATCCTATGAGGCACTAGAGTGTGTGGTAGGTTAGAAAAAAACAACAATAAAGCAACTGTCTATTGTTTGGTGGAGACCATTATGGTATGTTCAAGATGAATTGTATGCCAACAGTTGCTTGATGGTGACTGCTTCTCCAAGAACCTGGCTTCTATTGGTCGAATGGATAAGTAAGGCTTGCAGGTCAGATTTAATCCTCATAGATGCTTTGTTGAGGATATGAAAAATAAAGGTCGCTTGATAGCAAAAAGGAAGAAGAAGGGCAGGATGTTTACCTTGGATGCAGACATGCCTGAATTGAGTACATCAATGTCTACACATGGGATGGTGTAGTTGCAGATATTGATATCTAGCATAAATGCATTGGTCATGTTAATGTACGACGACTTAAATTAATGCAGGCCCAAAATATTGTTGCAAGATTGCCTAAGTTCAAGGTTTCAGAAATGCATAAGGTATGTGAAGCCTGTCAATTTGGAAAACAGGCAAGGAAACCATTTCCCAATCATGTTCAAGAGAGTAAGAGTCCATTGGAACTAATCCGCTCTAATGTGTGGACTACTAAAGCTACATCTATTGGAGGCTGTCATTATTTTTTCACTTGTATTGATGACTATAGCAGAAAAGATTGGGTGTATTTTATGAAAAATAAAAGTGAACTATTTGGGCATTTCAAAGATTTTAAAGCTATGGTTGAAAAAGAAACAGGCTTGCAAATAAAATGCCTAAGGTCAGATGGAGGGGGAGAGTACCTCTCAAATGAGTTTGCAAGGTTCTTGCAGGAGCATGGCATAGAGTAGCAATATTCATGCAGTCATATCCCACAGCAAAATGGCCTTGCAGAAAAAAAAAAACAGGCATATTGGAGAGGTATCTCGTGCCATGCTTAACAAAAAAGACCTGCCAGATTATTATTGGGCTGAAGCAATTGCTACAGCAGTCCACATAATGAACAGGACTTCCACTGTAGCAATACATGGCATGATGCCATAGGAGAGGTATATTGGTAGGAAACCAGATATTTCTCATTTGAATGTTTTATGCACATTGCCTATGTTCATGTGCCAGATGAGTTGAGATCCAAGTTGGATCCAAAAGCTGAGAAGTGCACCTTTATTGGTTATTCTCTGCAGCAGAAAGGGTATAGATGCTACAACCCTTCTACTCATAAGTTTACAATGAGGAAAGATGTTTTTGATGAGATGAGTAGCTAGTATGAACCAATAAATGTGATTGATGATATAGATGCACAAAATGGTAATGCTACACAGAATTCACAGCAGCAATCACAAAATATTAGTGGACCTATAGTGTCCTCTAGCAGTGGTTCACATACTTTGCCATGGACAGGCAGATTGAGATCAGAAGAATCTCCTCAAAGCAATGTAGATAGTGGTATGCAAGTATCACTAAAAGGAAAAGAGAAAGTAGATCAGCCCATGGTTGATGTGAATGCAGGTCACTCTTATGTGGATGGTGAATCCACTGGTTCAGAATAGAGCCTTGATGATGAGTTGGGTATTTCTTCTATTGTTACACTTGGAGTAAGGAATACAAGGGATGTTTTGAGAGCACTTGGTAGTGAGCCTATTTTGCACAGGTCTACTAGAGTTAAGTGTCTTGTGGATAAGCTGAAATATGATGGATTTATAGCCATTCCCTATGCCTATATGGTCAAAGTGATACATGAACCAAAACCCACTTCTTTTGAGCAAGCCATGGGAAAAGAAAAATGGGAGAAAGCCATGGATGCCTTGGAAGCAAATGCTACATGGGAATTGGTGCCTTTCCATAAAGACAAGAATGCAATTGGCTACAAGTGGGTTTATAGGGTGAAGCACAATGTAAATGGTTCTGTGTGCAGATATAAGGCAAGATTAGTTGTCAAGGGGTATGCACAGACATATGGCATTGATTATGAAGAAACATTCAATCCGGTTGCAAGGATGGCAACCGTAAGAGTAGTCATTGCTATGGCTACATCAAAGGGACGTTCTTTACATCAGATGGATGTAAAGAATGCCTTCTTGCATAGTGATTTACAAGAAGAGGTCTATATGGAGCAGCCACAAGTTATGTTCATGCTGTTCATCTTGAGTTTGTTTGCAAAGTTGAAGAAAGCCTTGTATGGATTGAAGCAAGCACCCAGAGCATGGTCTAACAAGATAGGATAGTATCTTGTCACTATTGGATTTCAAATTTCCAAGGTAGATTTCTCACTTTATGTGAGAAAAACAGAGAAAGGCATTATGCTGCTTGTCATTTATGTTGATGATTTGATCATCACAGGTGATAGTGATGAAGATATCCTTCATGTGAAAATGCTATTGAAGCATAATTTTGAGATGAAGGATTTGGGAGAGCTGCGTTACTTCTTGGGCATTGACGTGATTAGATCCACAAGTGGGATATGGCTCTTGCAGAGGCAGTATGGATTGGACATGCTGTCCAACTATGGGATGATAGGTTGTAAGCCTATTTCAGTTCCTTTGGAGCAAAATGTGAAGCTGAGCACAGATGCAGGTGAGCTTCTGGAAGACCCTACTATGTACAGACGCATAGTAGGAAGTTTGATGTATATGACTATTACCAGGCCAGATTTGAGCTATGCTATTGGGTTGGTAAGTTATTTTATGCAGGCTCCAAGGAAATCGCATTTGGATGCGACTAGACGCATATTGAGGTATGTGAAGTCCACATTGCAGTATGGACTATTTTATGAGACTCAAGTTTAGATACAGTTGCATGGATACACTGATGCTGATTGGGCTGGTAGTATTTCTAATAGACGATCTACCAGTGGATATGCGTTCTCTTTTGGGAGTGTCGTCGTCACTTGGAGCAGCAAGAAACAACCTACAGTTGCTTTGTCGAGCATAGAGGCTGATTACAGGGGTGCAACAATGGCTGCATGTGAGGTAGCTTGGTTGCATAAGCTACTATATGATATGCATCAGTACAAATGGGCCAGTTGTCATTTATTGTGACAACATGAGCAGTATACACTTGGCAAATAACCTAGTCTATCATGCTAGAACCCCGGGGGATTCACTCTTCATTAAAGGGGAACGTCACCTGCGTGCATGAACTTCAAGAAAACCCCCTATTTAAGATCCACATAGGATGACAAAACACCCCTATTTAAGCTTATAAGATACCACCAAAATTCCATTATGTTCCCCCCTTTCCTTAAATCTACATTCTCTCTCAACAAGCATTTAGATTACACAATAAGCAAATTTAGATTACTTTCCTTATGACTATTTAAAACCATACACAAAATCAAACTTCTTTGGACTAGTTACCCAAAATAACCTATATTATGTCCCCCCTTCTTAAATATGACATGGTCCCCCTAGCTTAAATTCAATATTGGGAAAAAAAAAAGGGCCCCCACCCCTAATGTATAAGCTTATGCCTCATTTCAAAAAAACCCCCTATTGTACACTCACGTGATATCATAAGTTTCCCCCTGTGAATCCCCCGGGGCTAGAACAAAGCACATTGAGGTGCATTATCACTATGTGCAGGAGAAGGTTCTAGAAGGGTTTATTGATCTAGTTTATGTCAGCACACAGGATCAGGTAGCTGACATATTCACAAAGGCATTGGGTGCAGAGAAGCTGTGCAAGTTCAGAGACCTGCTTTTTGTGCAGGAATTGGGATTGAGCTCGAGGGGGAGTGTTGAGATATCGAGGTCCACTCATGATATGCCAAGGTGACCATTGTGCATTTATGTCACCGACTTATTAGCTGCAGATGCGGTTGGTACACCACCCATGAATAATAGCTAGATGATAGCTATCTTTATGTACTCTAGTTAGTGGCTCAGTTAGTATGCCACCTAGGCTAGCTGAGTTTGGTTTGAGACCCACATATAGGGTTCACCTATTCCTTTTGTACTAAGAGAGAGTTCTTTTGGCTTTCACAACTAAGAAGAGGAAAACTGTTTTCAGCCTCCTCCTTTGTGTGTATTCCCCCATTGTGTATGTGAGAAAGCTGCAAGTGAGACTCCTTACTACTCTCCCACTCTCTTCACATATGATAGGTGATAGAAGTGGTGGATGAAGCTCTAATTATATCGGATATAATGCTATATGTGAGGGGATGGATGGGAAAATATGTCAAGCTATGGAAGAGCGCATATGCTCGTATCCATCTCATCTCCTTTTGTACTTGAAAGCTAGAACCTTGTGGGCTACAAGTGATGTTGTGTTGTAATTATTGAGATTGTGGATGATTTTGGTATACATAATAGTTAGAGACAACCTTGTGACTTGCAAGTACTTTCAAGGTAACATCGGAAAGTTGGAAAGAATAATCAAATATGCACAATCAAAGTTTATATTTTCAAGTCTCAAGGGTTGATCTAGCTATCATGTGCACTCAGTTCACGTCGATATATTTCAATATTTCTCCATTAACTTTACAAGTCCACCTAATCCACCAAAACCACTTAAATCACTTATACCAAATAGTTCACTTATATCACTTAAATCACTTAGTCCACTTAAATCACTTAAATCACTTAGTCCATATAAATCACTTAAATCAATTAGTCCACTTAAATCACTTAAGTCAATTAAATCAATTAAGTCACATATATCACTTAGTCCACTTGAATCACTTAACTCACTTATATCACTTGAACCGTCATTGCATAAGAAGTTGGAGAATGATAAACAATGTACAATGAAAGAAATGCATTGAACCCAGATCATTATATTCGAAGAAGAGTATCACAAAGTTATATATGAAGTTTACAATGTACATAATTATGCAGTAGGATCCACATCTGCCATTCCCTGAGTGCTTGGTCCTACACCCTGCGAATCTGCATTAGTGAGGTCCTCAAAATAAAAAATGTTGGTATCCTCAGTTGCATCCAAATCTTTGAAGGTATGTCTGGAGTGTGCAAGCTCAGACTCCAACATCTGTACGCATGCTTGCAAGTCCTTGATCTCTTTGGCTTGTGATGCAACGCGATCTTGTAACACCTTACTGACGGAGAGGTATGGCAGATGTGGCCAAGTCAACAAGATAACTATGTGCTTGGGGAGTTAGCATGCGAGGTCTTTGAGACACAGGCTCTCTATTCTCTATCCTTGCTCGCTTGTGCTCTATAGGACATCCCTTTCCTACTCCTGACAAGTGATTCTTGTCATTCCATTCCACACGTCGATGTAAGACGTTGTAGACATACACCTATTGAATGAAATACATGGGTATTTGCTCATTGTTGGGGATGCTTCCTTCCACCTCTATGACTTGTTGGAGAAGGATGTGGGCTAGGGTTTTGTGCTACAAGTCTGACAACTTCGGCTGTGCATGTTTATTCCTAGCATTTCTTGAACGAAGAAACAAGGTGTTTCTTACAAACTCTGATGGACATAGTCTCTATACTTGTCAAAGAGAGAGCGGGTCACCTTGCATGGTATCATCGTCCACTGGACCAGCAGCAAAAATACGTAGCCCCTCTCTTCCCAACATCTCTCTTTGCACTTGTAAGATAGCTTGAGCCTTAGTGTGATTTACTTGGTCTGCTAAATCAGCCTCTTGAGGCAGAAAAGCACCTTGTGGTCCCTCTTAGATTGGAGGTTTCTCTGGTTGGGGAGGATCCTATGGGAGAATGTTCTCTAAGTTCTCTCCCTCCATGCTCATACTTAGCCTAAAAAATGATAACAAGATAGAATTAATTTGTAACCACAAACAATATTAAACAATTAAATAATATTAAACCTATACAAACAATATTTAAATATTTATTATCGCATCATTTATCATATTTTAAAATTAGACCATCATTTTTATCACATCATTCACTTATACAAATAATATTTAAACATTAATTATTGCATCATTTATCATATTTGACAATTGGATCATCATTTTTATCACATCATTTACTTATACAAACAATATTTAAACATTACTTATCGCATCATTTATCATCTCATTGTAAATATACAAACTTGAACAATGGAGTGGATCTAGATATATAGACTTGGATGATATACAAAAATAACAATGTTACAAGTATTCATGATCGTTCACTCATATTACATCCCATCCAAGAAAGACTCAGTCATTTGCTGGTCTAAGTCCTTGGTTTGTATTGAGTTGTATACCACATCTTGGAGCAATGTCAAAAACCCCACAAAAATTGACAGTACTTGGATGTCTTCGGTTTCGGCTGACTTTCCCTCAATGGCAAATCGTCGTAGAGACCGATTAGAACTTTTGCGGGTCCCAAACTTGGCGATGGTACACAAATGTCCAAGATCTTCAAGATGTGATGGGACATGGAGTACACATCTTATGCAACATTGAAAGGTGGTAGATTGGTGCAGAGGCACTTTGGAGCAATGTGGCAAAATTTGGCAATGAAACTCTACACAGTGTTGGGGCTATCACTGAGTAATGCGGGATAGTGCTTCCTAGTGCTACATGGGGTCATCATTCCCCAATCACAAATGCCCAAATACACTTCCTCAGATGACTTCGAGAAGTGTAGCATAATGTTTTATGCATGCAAAGCATTATGCAGGACATTGTGTTAGTGCATGTAATGAATAGTGCGAACTAGTGCACTAAAAATATCAAATACATGCTAATGGACCCGTGGAGCTCTAGTAGGCATTTTTGTGTCATCTCTGTAAAACACCGGAGATGGTCGCTTTTGGTCATGTCTGAGGTAAGTTAGCCATCTTTCCAAATGATTTCCATTCTAGAATGGAAATAGTATCATTGGGTTATCATCATGGACTAGACCTATTGCTTGTATGATGCCCAAATGTATGGCATTGCCCAAGCACATGGTTTCTTCCAATGCTCTAGCCTTCAATGCATCAATGCATCAGTGGACATAGAAACCCTCAGCGCCTTACATGCATAAATCTTGTGCAGATTAGAGGGAACGACAAGAATATTGCACATGTTGACTATTCCTTTTGTGCATGTGCCCACAGCTGCACTAGGCATGAATCGGATGTCTCGTCCGTCGCTAAAGCAATATGGGCCCCATGGGTCTTGGCACTTCTACATGATCACGCGATGCTTGTGTAGGCAAGAATGAAGGAGATGGGAATGTATCTGCTTGTACATATAGATTGTGCATTCTTGGTGCATGCGAGTATGCGGGAGATGGAAACTAGTCTATGCGTGTGGTAGGAGGCACAAATGGAGAAGCAAAAGATGTGGCACAATGTGGTCATGCATGTGGTGGGAGATGTGGACCGGGAGGAGGAACTTCTTCTGGGTATGAAAGATCTTGGAAAAAAGGGATATGAGGAAAGGCATGATGTGGTCGATGCACTGGTGCATACGCGTGGCATGGCTACAATGGTGCTTGTGGTTGCATTGGATGGAATGCGGCATGTGACTAGGGATGTGGGTGCAATGCAGCATGTGACTGGGGCCGTGAGTGCATTGGTGCTTGTGGTTGCAGCTATGCTTGGGGGCATGGGTGCATTGATGGAAGGGAGGTCGAGGTAGCTCCTTTGCCTTTGTAACATTGCCACGCATTCTTGATGTACGTGACCTTGGCATCTATAGTAGGACCCTCCCACTTCATGCCAGAAGATTTTATGTCTCAATCTATTTGACCAAGGCATCTTTGACCCTCCAATGCTAAGTGGTGCAAATACTGCTCTATAGACTCTGCAATCAAAAAATCTAGAAATTGTTCATGCAAGGTCCTCCCTCCATGCTCTGCCATTGTCCTCACCAAATTCTGTACACCACTTTCACATTTTGGAAAGCTGTCTCAATGATGTCCTGATCGACTTTCATTAATAAGTGTACATTCTCATTTTTCAGCACCTTTCTCTGAATTTTAGTGACATTAGGTTGCTACTTCCTCTTTTCACCTGTGTGAGCCATCTCATATGCAGTAAGTTGCAACATAGAAATCAAGAAATAATTCAATGCCAGGTGCAATAAGAAACTCATTAAGCCATAATAATTAACAATGCAAGTAGTCTAAGAAATTACCTAGATATAACCTCTCAACTCAAGCTCACATCATGTAATAGACTACAAAAAATCAAAACACAAAAAATAAGCGTGTAACCTGCACAAAAAATGACCTAGGTATAACTTAATCATGGACTTCACCATCTAACACTAAGCTTCAACTGCAACACATAACTATCAAGGGGCAGTTGAGTGCCAAACTAAGTGTCTAAGAGAGTATTGCATGATATCTAACTTAGACTGCAACACACAACTATCAAGGGAGAGTTGAGTGCCAGACTAGTTTTCTAAGAGCACATTGCATGATATCTAACTTAGACTGCAACACACAACTATCAAAAGATAGTTGAGTGCTAGACTAAGTGTTTAAGAGCACGTCGCATGATATCGAACTTAGACTGCAACACGTGACTATCAAGGGACAATTGAGTGCCACACTAAGTGCTTGAAAACATCTCTAAAGTTAGACTGTAACACACAAGTATCAAGGGAGAGATGAGTGACAAAATAAGCATCTATGAAAACATCACTAAGCTTGGACTACAACACACAACTCTCTTAAGAGAGATGAGTGCTAGCTCAATAGTTCCTACAAACAAACATTTTTATACAAACTGATACTGCAACACACAACTCTCTTAAGAGAGATGAGTGCCAGCCTCAAGTAAAAAATAATTATTTATATTATAATTGAAATTGCAACATACAACAAAAACAGACTGCAACACACAACTCTCGCAAGACAGATGAGTGCCAACCTGTCTACACACTTAAATACAATTAAAAAAATATATTAAATAAATTAAAAGTCTACAACACACCACTCTCCTAAGAGAGATGAGTCCCAGTCCTAAACAAAACAAAACAAAAGAAACATTGAAAGACTACAACACAAGCAAGTGTGTAGTAAGGCACCTATGAAGAGAGCTGGTAGAGGTATGGAAGAAAATAGGAGGTAGCAGGTAGGCAAGCAGGAGGTGGTAGGGCTAGCAAGCAAGTGGCTAAGGTGGCAAGGAAGACATGTGGCTGTATTCGTACGAATACCAAAAATGGCAGTGGCTACAAGTTTATACTATGTTTATTTGTACAAATAAACTGAGTTATTCATACAAATAGGTTACTCGTACGAATAGAGTATTGATACAAATAACCTATTTGTACGAATAAAATAGCAAAAAATGTTAGAAATCTTTTGAATCGCAAAAAACACATATTTGGGCATTTTTTTTGAATTTAAAAAAAACGCCCGAATTAATGCAACTTAACATTACACAGCCTTTGCATTGCCATGTTGCTTTCGTAGCTTCTCCATTTGTGACTATGCAACACAATCTTTTGTTGCGTTGACCACCATGCTGGTTCAAGCACAACCACGTTGGCCTGACTACAACACAAATCTTTTGCCTTGCCACCTATCATTGCGCAGCTTCGCCATCTATTACTGTGCAACACAACCTTCTGTTGCACTGACAATCATGCTGGTTCAAGCAATGATGTTGGCATGGAGAGACCACCAAGTTGGCATGAAGACCACCATGGCATGTCAATCTCTAAAGGGGACCCCTCAAGGTCCATATTTGCAACCATTGCACTGGACGTTGGAGCTATTTTATTTCTAAACCAAGGAAAATAGTGTTATTTTGGAGATATTTTAGTCATATTACTCCTTGTGCAACAATTTCTCAACTACCACACACGTTCTTGGAGCACTTTTAGTTCCAAGCTAAGGAAAATGTAGACATTTGCAATACAGTATAGTTTCCTTGTAGCCACTGCATTGGTTATTGGAGATATTATAGTTCTAAACCACCGTATTGGTTATTGGAACCATTTTCACTACTGTAACAACAATTTCTTGTGCAACCACTGCACTAGTTATTGGAACCATTTTCACTACAGTAACAATAGTTTTTTCAAAAATTTCTTGTGCACCAATCCCTATGGTTGCAGTAAAATATAATTGAGGGTAGAAATATGCTATTTGATCTTCTTTAGAGCCACTTTCACTACCAAAGTAATAGCAACAACAGTTTTGAAGATAATGGTACTACATTAAAATTGAAACAAATGAAATTACATTCGATTGTTTTTGCAATAATAGTATCACATCGAAATTGAAACAAAATAAATTACATCTGAAGCAAGCATTTAACAAAATAGATTACATACAAAGATGCTATCACTTTGTCTTTGTGACACTTCTTTAAACACTTTTAGCACTTGTTAACACCACCACTGTGGTAGGACTGGGTGTCATTGTTTGCCCTTGTAAGCACTTTCATACACTTTTGACCTGGTGCCTTGTATGTAGGGGACAATACAAGCACCTCCTAGTGCTATCGTAGGTAGGACCTTTTTATAATTTTAACTCGGAACTCCTCGTATGCAGGGGACAATATGACCACCTCGTAATTGAAATAACATTTTTCATAGCAACTTCTTTTAAGGCATTGGAAGAGGAAACTCAACTTGGAGGTGAGCTCAATCGAGCACAACATTCGACAACAAATAGGAAACTCAATATGGTGGTGAGCTCCAGCACACTGACGCATGCTCTTGTGAAGAGAGTGGGAGAGAAGGAAGGAGTCTCACTTGCAGCTTTCTCACATACACAATGGGGGAATACACAAAAAGGTGGAGGCTGAAAATATTTTTCCTCTTCTTAGTTGTGAAAGCCAAAAGAACTCTCTTAGTACAAAAGGAATAGGTGAACCCTATATGTGGGTCTCAAACCAAACTCAGCTAACCTAGGTGGCATACTAGCTGAGCCACTAACTAGAGTACATAAAGATAGCTGTCATCCAGCTATTATTCATGGGCGGTTACCAACCGCATCCCCAGCTAACAAGACAGTGACATAGATGCACAACGGTCACCCTGGCATATCATGAGTGGAGCTCGATATCTCAACACTCCCCCTCGAGCTCAATCCCAATTCCTGCACACCATTCAAGTCTTTGAACTTGCACAGCTTCTCTGCACCCAATGCCTTCGTGAATATGTCAGCTCCTTGATCCTCTGTGCTGACATAAACTAGATTAATAAAACCTTCTAGAGCCTTCTCCTGCACATAATGATAATGCACCTCAATGTGCTTTGTTCTAGCATGATAGACTGGGTTATTTGCCAAGTGTATACTGCTCATGTTGTCACAATAAATTACAATCGGCCCATCTGTAGACTGATTCCTATCATAAAGTAGCTTCTACAACCAAGCTACCTCACATGCAGCCATTGTTGCACCCCTATACTCAGCCTCTGTGCTCAACAAGGCAACTGCAGGGCTCTTTCTTGCTGCTCCAAGTGACTGCAGCACTCCCAAAAGATAACACATATCCACTAGTAGATTGTCTATCAGAAATACTACCAGCCCAATTAGCATCAGTGTATCCATGCAACTATATCTGAATCCCAGTCTCATAAATAGTCCATACTGCAATGTGGACTTCACATACCTCAGTATGTGTCTAGCCACATCCAAATGCGGTTTCCTTGGAGCCTACATAAACTAACTTACAAACCCAACAGCATAGCTCAAATGTGGCCTCGTAATAGTCATATAAATCAAACTTCCTACTATGCGTCTGTACATCGTAGGTCTTCCAGAAGCTCACTTGCATCTGCGCTCAGCTTCACATTCTACTCCAAAGGAACTGAAATAGGCTTATAGCCTATCATCCCATATTTGGACAACATGTCCAATCCATACTGCCTCTGCAAGAGCCTTATCCCACTTGTGGATCTAATCACCTCAATGTCCAAGAATTAACACAGCTCTCCCAAATCCTTCATCTCAAACTTCTGCTTCAATAACATTTTCACATGAAGGATATCTTCATCACTATCACCTGTGATAATCAAATCATCAACATAAATGACAAGCATCATAATGCCTTTCTCTATTTTTCTCACATAAAGTGAGAAATCTGCTTTGGAAATCTAAAAGCCAATAGTGACAAGATACTGTCCTATCTTGTCAGACCATGCTCTGGGTGCTTGCTTCAAGCCATACAAGGCTTTCTTCAATCTACAGACAAACTCAGGATGAACAGCATCAACATAACCTGGTGACTGCTCCATATAGACCTCTTCTTGCAAATCACCATGCAAGAAATCATTCTTTACATCCATCTCATGTAAAGACCATCCCTTTGATGCAGCCATAGCAATGACTACTCTTATGGTTGCCGTCCTTGCAATCGGACTGAACGTTTCTTCATAATCAATGCCATATGTCTGTGCATACCCCTTGTCAACTAATCTTTCCTTGTATCTATTCACAGAACCATCTGCATTGTGCTTCACCTTATAAACCCACTTGTAGCCAATTGCATTCTTCTCTTTAGGCAAAGGCACCAATTCCCATGTAGCATTTGCTTCCAAAGCATCCATTTCTTCATCCATGGCTTTCTCCCATTTTTCTTTTCCCATGGCTTGCTCAAAAGAAGTGGGTTCTTGTTCCTTATCACTTGAACCATATAGGCATAGTAAATGGCTATAAATCCATCATATTTCAGCCTATCCACAGGATACCTAACTCTAGTAGACTTGCGCAAAATAGGCTCACTGCCAGGTGCTCGCAAAACATCCCTTGTCTTCCTTACTCCATGTGTAACAATAGAAGGAAGACCCAACTCATCATCAAGGCTCTGTTCTGAGCCACTAGATTCACCATCCATATAAGAGTGACCTGCATTCACATCAACCATGGGCTGATCTACTTTCTCTTTTTCTTTTCATGATACTTGCATACCACTATCTGCATTGCTTTGGGGAGATTTTTTTGATCTCAATCTGCCTGTTCATGGCGAGGTATGTGAACCACTGCTAGAGGACACTACAGGTCCACTAATATTTTGTAATTGCAGCTATGAATTCTGTGCAGCATTACCATTTTGTACATCTACATCATCAATCACATTTACTGGTTTATACTAGTTGCTCATCTCATAAAAGACAACATCTCTACTCACTGTAAACTTATGAGTAGAAGGGTTGTAGCATCTATACCCTTTCTACTACAGAGAATAACCAATAAAGATGCACTTATCAGCTTTTGGATCCAACTTGGATCTCAACTCATCTGGCACATGAACATAGGCAATGCAACCAAAAACTTTCAAATGAGAAATATATGGTTTCCTACCAGTATATCTCTCCTCTCGCGTCATGCCATGTATTGCTATAGTGGGAGTTCTGTTCATTATGTAGACTACTGTAGCAACTGCTTTAGCCCAATAATAATCTAGCAGGTCTTTTTCATTGAGCATGGCATGAGATACCTCTCCAATATGTCTATTTTTCCTTTCTGCAATCCATTTTACTGTGGGGTATGACTACATGAATATTGCTACTTGATGCCATGCTCCTGCAAGAACCTTGCAAACTCATTTAAGAGGTACTCTCCCCCTCCATTTGACCGTAAGCATTTTATTTGCAAGCCTGTTTCTTTTACAACCATAGCTTTAAAAGCTTTGAAATGCCCAAACACTTCACTGTTCTTTTTCATAAAATACACCCAAAATTTTCTGCTGTGGTCATCAATAAAAGTGACAAAATAATGATAGCCTCCAATAGATGTAGCTTTGGTAGTCCACACATCAGAGTGGATTAATTCCAATGGCCTCTTACTCTCTTGAACATGTCTAGGAAATGGTTTCCTTGCCTGTTTTCCAAATTGACAGGCTTCACATACCTTATGCATTTCTACAACCTTGAACTTAGGCAATCCTGCAACAATATTTTGGGCCTGAATTAATTTAAGTCGTTGTACATTAACATGACCAATGCATTTATGCAACTACACCGGTCCCATGTGCAAACATTGCTGCACTCAATTCAGGCATGTCTGCATCCAACGTAAACATCTTGCCCTTCTTCTTCCCTTTTTCTATCAAGCGACCTTTATTTTTCATATCCTCAACAAAGCATCCATGAGGATTAAATTTGACTTGCAAGCCCTGCTCAACCATTTGACCAACAAAAACTAGGTTCTTGGAGATATTCGGAACATGAAATACATCAGACAGGTATTTCTTTTTCCATCCTATATAGACAAAGGAATTTTACCAATTTGCATAATAACATGTGTAGTATCATCACCAGTCTCCACAAATCCTGGTCTTTCCATTTTTCTTGCATCCTGCATCCATTCTGCATGACCTGTCATGTGGTTTGACGCACCTGAGTCAACATACCACACATCATTGCTTTCTTCTACACTTGTCATAGAATTGGTCATGTGCTACGCCATAAACAAATGCTCATTTCTGTCATCACCCTGTCTACTAGAGGATGCATAATTTCCTTGCTGCAATTTTCCAATCATGATGTCATTCTACTTTTTATAACAGTCTTCAGCCATATGACCCATTTTACCATAGTAGTAGCATTCAACATTGCTATTTGCATTTTGTCCTCTCCACCATCCACCATCACCTCTTTGGCTCCCCCTGCCTCTAAAGTTACCATGTCCTCCTCCATAGGATTGGTTTTCTTAAATTTTCTGCATATTTTGATTTCTTCCATGGCCTCCAGATTGGCCTGCTCTACCTCTGCCTCTACCTCTTCCAGCATTGAGTAGAAGATAGTTTCTTTTGAAGTTTCTCCTGAAGAAGATGCACCACCATTTCTCTGCTCTTCAGAAATTAGAAGAGCAATCAACTCCCCAAAATCATGAAAATTCTCATGGATGGCAATGGATGTCCGAAACTGTGCATAATCCTTTCCTAGACCATTCAAGGTCACAGAAACTAAATCATCATCTTCCATTGGTGACCCAATGGAAGCAAGTGCATGTGCAATATTCTTCACCTTCATGTGGTAGTCATTGATGCTCATATTTCTCTATGCACATTATGCAACTCCTGCTTGAGGTACATTTTCCTGGCTTGCGTATTTGTGGTATACATTTTTGTCACATAAAAATCTTGTTTTTTCAATACTTTTGCACTAACATGGAAGAATTTGAAATAATCCTACTTTAGAAATTCTAGCTATACCTAAGTTATTTGTTAATTTAATTATTTTTAATATTTTTCCTTAATGTGATAAATTTATAAATCCATGAAAGGAGACTTAAATATTTCATGTAAATAACATTGTCACTCGCAATATGCACAAAATTTTTAAAACTTTTAATAAATAGAAAAAAGACATGATTCCATAAGACCCAAGTTTTGTATTGAACCAAAGAATTATAATAGCAATTATAGCTATCATTATATGTTTACATTGAGAGATGTTGCTCTCAATATAGTTGCACCTACTAGTCTAATAAAATATGATTATAATTGTCAATTGGCTTCTTGCCTAGTACCCAACTAAAATCCTTCAATGGACTTCAATACAAAGCTTTAACCATGCACATTCTTCATTTGTGTTGTCTCCTTCTACTTCCTCTATGGTGAGCATCCTTAAAAATTCGTGTATATGCGAAATACTTTGCTATGGTATTTTTATTTTTCCTTCTACCTCATATCGCATGCGCTTCTTTGATTTCTTTGCCCTTGAATGCCAAGACACTGTGATTGTCTCCGTTGAAACTTGTGAGACCGCTTCATCATTTGGGACCCACTCCTTCATTATACAATTAGTATACAATGTGTTGTTATCCATATTCTCCTTCCTGCCCTTTGGCTCGTACCATACCGCTGTAAATGTTGTAGCTCTCCCTTGATAATCTCTTTGCACATCAACTACTTTTGCAACCCAAAACTTCACATTCTCATATTCATCATCCAATGGCCGAACCACAACAAAACAATCGACCTCTATATCTACTTGTGGCATAAACTCTCTCTTCTTCGGTCCACAATATGGACATGGGAGTAATGATACAAATTCATTTTCAAAGACTGGAGCTGTGGGCGCAAATCATTATGAATATTTGGCCAAAATATATTGCATTCTTCCTTGACATCCTTTGATCCTCACATTCTCTCAAGGTCCTTTATTAATTTTTGTGTCTTGTTAATTACAGTGGTAGTGTGTTCTCTCCAAGTAGGCTTTGAATCAGGATATCTCCGGAGCATTTCCTCTTTGTATGTAATAAATTCTTTTAATCCTGAGGTCTACTAATGGCAGCCACAATAGCACGATGTGCTTCCAAGTCATCACTAGAGTTCCTATGCTAAATAGAAGCATAGGAATGTCAAACACTGCCTCAACACTGCTAAGGACCTCGCTACATACAACCCTATCTCTACGTGCACCAAGACCAGCAAGCCTCCTACACTCTACCAAGTTAGGGTGGTCAATCAGGGACGTGAGAAGAGCAAACTGCGAAGCTGGCATAAGGTCACTAAAAAAAGACTGCACAATCTTGCTAGTACTACGACGGATAGTGGACTTCGGCAAGTCACGTCGTGAAGCAACACTGCTGCTGCAAGGTGGGGCAAGGGGATTAATGGGAGATGGCAGCGTGGAGGGGGGAAGGGAGGTGCCAAGGGAAAGGGGGGGAGAGGGAGGCGGAGGGGGAAGAGGTAGAGGTGGAGGGCAAAATGTAGGTGGCTAGGGGAAGGGCAGAGGCTGGTGGAGGTAGGGGAGCGGATGAGGATGTGGAGGGGGGGACAATGGAGGTGGGGGTGGTGGTGGGGGTGGAGGTGGGGGTGGTGGTGGGGGTGGAGGTGGAGGTGGGATGTAGAGGTGGAGGTGGATCAGTGGTGGCAGTACGAGCTCTAGCTCTAGAGGCTCTCTTGTGCTCGCGAGCCTTCTGCTTGCGCTCCTCATCAATGAGATTTGGGGGGGGTTCCTACATCTTTCACGTCTACTAGCTCTATAGATATGAGAACACATTCTCAATGAAAGTAGGATGGAAGGTGTGACAAAGTGATGGGGAGGCAAGAATGGCTAAGAATGGGTGAAATGGACCAAAACGTGGTGTCTTATAGAGAGCCTAAACTCATCCACTAGATTGCTCTTAATTATTATTGGTGGAGAAGGTGCTAAGATTGAAAATAATTGGCTACTAAAATTCCGTTTGATTTTGTTTAGAAACTAATTTTTGTGGTCTACTCAAATAAGTTGATTTTAATCATATTATATATACATGGAATCCAATGTTAATTTTGAATATTTGCATCGTTTGATTTTATTTCAGTTTAATATTAACATAACATATGTGCCTATCTTGATTAATATTTTTGTTATTGCAATTTGAGAATAACCTATGTGATAAACCATGATAATTTGATTATTTTGACACTTCCAAATATCTCCAAATACCTCAATCGTGGTCCTAAACCATGATAATTTGATTATTTTCCCACTTTTGGATACCTCCAAATACCTCAATCGTGGTCATAAAGCATGACAATTCGATTATTTTGCCACGTCCAAATACCTCCAAATACCTTGATCGTGGTCATAAACCTCGATTGTGGTATTCTATCCGTGATCTATGGTTATAAACCTTAATCGTGGTATTCTATGCCTCACGCACTCAAATCACATGCATGTAATTGACTTACATGCAAAGTGGAATTACCATCGCATAAGTACATGATCGGATAACACACCAAGCAGCGTGTTTTCTACGGATGTTCATGACACTAAGGCAAAAATGGTATTTAATGCTCGATCGACCATACAAAGCATATCCGATGGGCACAATAATTTTCCTACACCTTAACCTAGGTGGTATTGAAATGTTCTCAAAGAGGCACACCCATCCGATAAGTACTTGGTCAGATAACATACCTAAGGTCGTGTTTTTTTCGGATGTGCATATCACTACCGGAAAAACATTGTATAATGCGTAATCGACCATGCAGAGCATATCGGATGGTGACAATAGTTTGCACCCATCTCAACTAGTTGAAACGGACTTGTGTGCAAAGTGGAGCCCCCATCCAATAAGTACTTGTTTGATTAACACACCTAGGACCGTGTTTTTTTATGGTTGTGCATGACACTAAGGCAAAAACGGTTTTTTATGCTTGATCGACAATGCAAAGCATATCCAATGGGCACAATACTTTGCACACACCTTCAACTAGCTGAAATTGACTTACATGCAAAGTGTCACGCCCATCCCATAAGTGCTTGATCAAATAACATACCTAGCAACATGTTTTTTTAAGGATGTGCATGACACTAAGACAAAAAAAGTATTTAATGCTCAATCGACCATGCAAAGGATATCCGATGGTCACAACACTTTTCCTATGCCTCAACCTAGGTTGTATTGAAATGTTCTCAAAGAGGCACACCCATCCGATAAGTACTTGGTCAGATAACACACCCAAGGGCATGTTTTTTTGCGGATGTGTATATCTCTAGGGGAAAAACGGTGTATAATGTGTGATCAGCCATGCAAAGCATATCCAATGGTCACAATACTTTGCATGCACCTCAACCTAGTTTAATGATACTTTTGTGCAATGTGGAGCCCCCATCTGATAAGTACTTGTTTGAATAACACACCTAGGACCTTGTTTTTTTACGGTTGTGCATTACACTAAGGCAAAAACGGTGTTTTATGCTTGATCCACAATGCAAGGCATATCCGATGGGCACAATACTTTGCACACACCTTCAACTAGGTGGAATTGAATTACATGAAAAGTGGCATTCCCATCGCATAAGTACTTGATTGGATAACACACCTAGCAGTGCATTTTTTTACGGATGTGCATGACACTCAGGCAAAAATGGCATTTAATGCTCGATCGACCATCCAAAGCATATTCGATGGGCATAGTACTTTTCCTAAACCTTAACCTAGGTGGTATTGAAATGTTCTCAAAGATGCACACCCATCCGATAAGTACTTGGTCAGATAACATACCTAGGGGCATGTTTTTGTGCAGATGTGCATATCACTACGGGAAAAACATTGTATAATGTGTGATCCACCATCCAAAGCATATTTGATGGTGACAATACTTTGCACACATCTCAACCTAGTTGAAACGGACTTGCGTGCAAAGTGAAGCCCCCATCCGATAAGTACTTGTTTGAATAACATACCTAGGACCGTGTTTTTTTATGGTTGTGCATCAAACTAAGGCAAAAACGGTGTTTTATGCTTGATTGACAATGTAAAGCATATCCGATGGGCACAATACTTTGCACACACCTTCAAATAAGTGGAATTGACTTACATGTAAAGTGGCACACCCATTCCATAAGTGCTTGATCAGATAACATACCTAGTAGCGTGTTTTTTTACGGATGTGCATGACACTAGAGCAAAAATAGTATTTAATGCTCGATTGACCATGCAAAGGATATCCGATGGGCACAAAACTTTTCCTATGCCTCAACCTAGGTGGTATAGAAATGTTCTCAAAGAGGCACACCCATCCGATAAGCACTTGGTCAGATAACATAGCTAAGGGCGTGTTTTTTTGCGGATGTGCATATCACTATTAAGGAAAAAACGGTGTATAATGCGTGATCAGCCATGCAAAGCATATCTGATGGTCACAATACTTTGCACACACCTCAACCTAGTTGAAGGATACTTGTGTGCAAAGTGGAGCCCCCATCTGATAAGTACTTGTTTGAATAACACACCTAGGACCGTGTTTTTTTATGGTTGTACATTACACTAAGGCAAAACCGGTGTTTTATGCTTGATCGACAATGCAAAGCATATTCGATGGGCACAATACTTTTCACACACCTTCAACTAGGTGGAATTGACTTACATGCAAAGTGGCATTCCCATCGCATAAGTACTTGATCGGATAACACACCTAGCAGCGTGTTTTTTTACGGATGTGCATGACACTAGAGCAAAAATAGTAATTATATGCTCGATCGACCATGCATAGGATATATGATGGGCGCAACACTTTTCCTATGCCTCAAGCTAGGTGGTATGGAAATGTTCTCAAAGAGGCACGCCCATCCGATAAGTACTTGGTCAAATAACACACCTAATGGTGTGTTTTTTTGTGGATGTGCATATCACTAGGGAAAAAAAGGTGTATAATGCATGATCGGCCATGCAAAGCATATCCGATGGTGACAATACTTTGCATGCACCTCAACCTAGTTGAAATGGACTTGCGTGAAAAGCGGAGCCCCCATCCGATAAGTACTTGTTTGAATAACACACCTAGGACCGTGTTTTTTTATTGTTGAACATGACACTAAGGCAAAAACGGTGTTTTATGCTTGATTGACAATGCAAAGCATATTCGATGGGCACAATACTTTGCACACACCTTCAACTAGGTGGATTTGACTTACATGCAAAGTCGCATTCCCAGCGCATAAGTACTTGATCGGATAACACACCTAGCAGCGTGTTTTTTTACGGATGTGCATGACACTAAGGTAAAAATGGTATTTAATGCTCGATCGAACATGCAAAGCATATCTGATGGGCACAATACTTTTCCTATGCCTTAACCTAGGTGGTATTGAAATGTTCTCAAAGAGACACACCCATCCGATAAGTAGTTGGTCAGATAACATACCTAAGGGCGTGTTTTTTGGCAGATGTCTATATCACTACACGAAAAACATTGTATAATGCGTAATCGACCATGCAGAGCATATCCGATGGTGAAAATACTTTTCACGCATCTCAACCTAGCTGAAACAGACTTGTGTGCAAAGTGGAGACCCCATCCGATAAGTACTTGTTTGATTAACACACCATGGACCGTGTTTTTTTATGGTTGTGCATGACACTAAGGCAAAAACAGTGTTTTATGCTTGATCGACAATGAAAAGCATATCCGATGGGCACAATACCTTGCACACACCTTAAAATAGGTGGAATTGACCTACATGCAAAGTGGAATTCCCAACGCATAAGTAGTTGATCAGATAACACACCTAGTAGCGGGGTTTTTTAGGGATGTGCATGACACTAAGGCAAAAATGGTATTTAATGCTCGATTGACCATGTAAAGGATATTTGATGGGCACAATACTTTTCCTATGCCTTAACCTAGGTGGTATTGAAATGTTGTCAAAGGGGCACACCCATCCGATAAGTACTTGGTCAGATAACATACCTAAGGGCGTGTTTTTTTGCAGATGTGCATATCACTACAGGAAAAATGTTGTATAATGTGTGATCGACCATGCAAAGCATATCCGTTGGTGACAATACTTTGCACGCTCCACAACCTAGTTGGAAAGGACTTGCATACAAAGTGGAGCCCCCATCCGATAAGTACTTGTTTGAATAACACACCTAGGACCGTGTTTTTTTATGGTTGTGCATGACACTAAGGCAAAAACGGTTTTTTATGCTTGATCGACAATGAAAAGCATTTCCAATGGGCACAATACTTTGCACACACCTTCAACTAGTGAAATTGACTTACATGCAAAGTGGCACGCCCATCCCATAAGTGCTTGATCAGATAACATACCTAGCAACGTGTTTTTTAAAGGATGTGCATGACACTAAGGCAAAAATGGTATTTAATGCTCGATCGACCATGCAAAGGATATCCGATGGGCACAACAAAGGTGGTATTGAAATGAACTCAAAGAGGCGCACCCATCCGATAAGTACTTGCTCAGATAACACACCTAAGGGCGTGTTTTTCTGCGAATGTGCATATCACTAAGGGAAAAACGTTATATAACTCATGATCGGCCATGCAAAGCATATCTAATGGTTACAATACTTTGAAGTCACCTCAACCTAGTTAAAATATAATTGTGTGCAAAGTGGAGCCCCCATCTGATAAGTACTTGTTGGAATAACACACCTAGGACCATGTTTTTTTATGGTTCTACATTACACTAAGGCAAAAACGGGGTTTTATGCTTGATCGACAATGCAAAGTATATTTGATGGGCACAATACTTTGCACACACCTTCAAATAGGTGGAATTGAATTTCATGCAAGGTGGCATTCCCATCGCATAAGTACTTGTTGAGATAACACACCTAGCAGTGTGTTTTTTTACAGATGTGCATGACACAGGCAAAAATGGTATTTAATGCTCGATCGACCATGCAAAGAATATCCGATAAGCACAATAATTTTCCTACAGATTAACCTAGGTGGTATTGAAATGTTCTCAAAGAGGCACACCCATCCGATAAGTACATGGTTAGATAACATACCTAAGGGCGTGTTCTTTTGTGGATGTGCATATCACTACCGGAAAAACGTTGTATAATGCGTGATTGACCATGCAAAGCATATCTGATGGTGAAAATACTTTGCACAAACCTCAACCTAGTTGAAACAGACTTGCATGCAAAGTGGATCCCCCATCCGATAAGTACTTGTTTGAATAACACACCTAGGACCATGTTCTTTTATGGTTGTGCATGACACCAAGGCAAAAACGGTGTTTTATGCTTGATCGACAATGCAAAGCATATCCGATGGGCACAATACTTTGCACACACCTTCAACTAGATGGAATTGACTTACATGCAAAGTGGCATTCCCATTGCATAAGTACTTGATCGGATAACACACTTCGCAGCGTGTTTTTTTATGGATGTGCATGACACTAAGGCAAAAATAATATTTAATGCTCGATCGACCATGCAAAGCATATCCGATGGGCACAATACTTTTCCTACACCTTAACCTAGGTGGTATTGAAATTTTCTCAAACAGACACACCCATCCGATAAGTACTTGGTTAGATAACATACCTAAGGCTGTGTTTTTTTGCGGATGTGCATATCACTACCGAAAAAACGTTGTATAATGCATAATGGACCATGCAGAGCATATCCGATGATGAAAATACTTTGCACACGTCTCAACCTAGTTGAAACGGACTTGTGTGCAAAGCAGATCCCCCATCCGATAAGTACTTGTTTGATTAACACACCTAGGACCGTGTTTTTATGTAGTTGTGTATGACACTAAGGCAAAAACAGTGTTTTATGGTTGACAATACTTTGCACACACCTTCAAATAGGTGGAATTGACTTACATGCAAAGTGGCATTCCCATCGCATAAGTACTTGATCGGATAACACACCTAGCAGTGTGTTTTTTTACGGATGTGCATGACACAGGCAAAAATGGTATTTAATGCTCGATCGACCATACAAAGCATATCAAATGGGCACAATACTTTTCCTATGCCTTAACCTAGGTGGTATTGAAATGTTCTCAAAGAGGCACACCCATCCGATAAGTACTTGGTCAGATAACATACCTAAGGGCGTGTTTTTTTGCGGATGTGCATATCACTACCAAAAAAATGTTGTATAATGCGTAATCGACCATGCAGAGCATATCCGCCGATGGTGATAATACTTTGCACGAGTATCAACCTAGATGAAAGAGACTTGCGTGCAAAGTGGAGCCCCCATCCGATAAGTACTTGTTTGATTAACATAGCTAGGACCGTGTTTTTTTATGGTTGTGCATGAGACTAAGGCAAAAACTGTGTTTTTTGATTGATCGACAATGCAAAGCATATTTGATGGGCAAAATACTTTTCACAAAACTTAAACTAGTTGTAATTGACCTACATTCAAAGTGGCATTCCCATCGCATAGGTACTTGATCGGATAACACACCTAGCAGCGTGTTTTTTTACGGATGTGCATGACACTAAGGCAAAAATGGTATTTAATGCTCGATCGACCATGCAAAGAATATTTGATGGGAACAATACTTTTCCTATGCCTTAACCAAGGTGGTATTGAAATGTTCTCAAAGGTGCACACCCATCCGATAAGTACTTGGTTAGATAACATACCTAAGGGCGTGTTTTTTTGCAGATGTGCATATCACTACAGGTTGTATAATATGTGATCGACCATGCAAAGCATATCTGATGGTGAAATTACTTTGCATGCACCTAAAACTGGTTGAAAATTACTTGCATACAAAGTGGAGCCCCCATCCAATAAGTACTTGTTTGAATAACACACCTAGGACCATGTTTTTTTATGGTTGTGCATGACACTAAGGCAAAAACGGTGTTTTATGCTTGATCGACAATGCAAGCATATCCAATGGGCACAATACTTTGCAAACACCTTCAGATAGGTGGAATTGAATTACATGCAAAGTGTCATTCCCATCGCATAATTACTTGATCGGATAACACACCTAGCAGCGTGTTTTTTTACAGATGTGCATGACACTAAGGCAAAAATGGTATTTAATGCTCGATCGACCATGCAAAGCATATCCAATGGGTACAATACTTTTCCTATACCTTAACCAAGGTGTTAATCAAATTTTCTCAAAGAGGCACACCCATCCGATAAGTACTTGGTCAGATAACATACCTAAGGGCGTGTTTTTTTGCAGATGTGCATATCGCTATCGAAAAAACATTGTATAATACATAATCGACCATGCAGAGCATATCCAATGGTGAAAATACCTTGCACGCATCTCAAACTAGTTGAAACGGACTTGCGTGCAAAGTGGAGCCCCCATCCAATAAGTACTTGTTTGAATAACACAGCTAGGACCATGTTTTTTTATGGTTGTGCATGACACTAAGGCAAAAACGGTGTTTTATGCTTGATCGACAATGCAAGCATATCCAATGGGCACAATACTTTGCAAACACCTTCAGCTAGGTGGAATTGAATTACATGCAAAGTGGCATTCCCATCACATAAGTACTTGATCGGATAACACACCTAGTAGCGTGTTTTTTTCTGGATGTGCATGACACTAAGGCAAAAATGGTATTTAATGCTAGATCGACCATGCAAAGCATATCCGATGGGCACAATACTTTTCCTACACCTTAACCTAGGTGGTATTTAAATGTTTTCAAAGAGGCACACCCATCTGATAAGTACTTGGTCAGATAACATACCTAAGGTCGTGTTTTTTTGCAGATGTGCATATCACTACCGGAAAAATGTTGTATAATGCATAATCGACCATGCAAAGCATATCCGATGATGACAATACTTTGCATGCATCTCAACCTAGTTGGAACGGACTTGTGTGCAAAGTGGAGCCCCCATCCGATAAGTACTTGTTTGAATAACACACCTAGGACCGTGTTTTTTTATGGTTGTGCATGACATTAAGGCAAAAACCGTATTTTATTCTTGATCGACAATGCAAAGCATATCCAATGGGCACAATACTTTTTACACACCTTCAACTAGGTGGAATTGACTTACATGCAAAGTGGCATTCCCATCGCATAAGTACTTGATCGGATAACACACCAAGTAGCATGTTTTTTTATGGATGTGCATGACACTAAGGCAAAAATGGTATTTAATGCTCGATCGACCATGCAAAGGATATCCGATGGGCACAATACTTTTCCTACGCCTTAGCCTAGGTGGTATTGAAATGTTCTCAAATGGGGACACCCATCCGATAAGTACTTGGTCAAATAACATACCTAAGGGCGTGTTTTTTTGCGGATGTGCATATCACTACAGGAAAAATGGTATACAATGCGTTATCGACCATGCAAAGCATATCCAATGGTTACAATACTTTGAACACACCTCAAACTATTTGAAAGATACTTGCGTGCAAAGTGAAGCCCCCATCCGATAAGTACTTGTTTGAATAACATACCTAGGATCGTGTTTTTTTATGGTTGTGCATTACACTAGAGCAAAAATGGTGTTTTATGCTTGATCGACAATGCGAAGCATATCTGATGGACATAATACTTTGCACACACCTTAAAAGAGGTGGAATTGACTTACATGCAAAGTGGCATGCGCATCCCATAAGTACTTGATCGAAGAACATACCTAGCAGCATGTTTTTTTACAGATGTGCATGACACCAAGGCAAAAATGGTATTTAATGCTCGATCAACTATGCAAAGCATATCCGATGGGCACAATACTTTTCCTACACCTTAATCTCAGTGGCATTGACATGTTTTCAAATAGGCACACCCATCGAATAAGTACTTGGTCAGATAACACACCTAAGGGTGTGTTTTTTTGCGGATGTGCATATCACTAGGGAAAAAACGGGGTATAATGCATGATCGGCCATGCAAAGCATATCCGATGGTCACAATACTTTGAAAGAACCTCAACCTAGTTGAAACAGACTTGTGTGCAAAGTGGATCCCCCATCTGAGAAGTACTTGTTTGAATAACACACCTCGGATGTGTTTTTTTATGGTTGTGCATGACACTAAAGAAAAAACGGTGTTTTATGCTTGATCGACAATGCAAAGCATATCCGATGGGCACAATACTTTGCACACACGTTCAACTAGGTGGAATTGACTTACATGCAAAGTGGCACACCCATCCCATAAGTACTTGATCAGATAACATACCTAGCATCGTGGCTTTTTACGGATGTGCATGACACTAGAGCGAAAATAGTACTTAATGCTCGATCGACCATGCAAAGGCTAACTTGGCATGTCAATCTGATGAGTACTTGATCGGATATCTTCTCCCACCAATAAATTAAGTACTAATTAAAAATTATAATAAATGAGTAGATTTTTAAAAAGAGACTAATATTTATGTAATTGTTGCTACTGCAGCTTGCTTGCAAAGGACTCTCACAAAGGAGATGGCTATAGCTTTTGTTCCAGGGATGGTGGATGTGATTTTATGTAGCAAAAGAGAAGTAGTTGCATTTGCTACAATCCATGATAGTGATCCCAATTCAGTTTGCCACTTTCGAAGACTTGGCGAAGATAAGGTGGCAATTACTATATCAAAGATTCTTAGCGCACATGTTGAGATAAAGTATAAATGTGGAGATATGGAAACACTTGGAGATGTTATGCCCTACAATACATCCAACAAATCATTTATAGCATGGGACAAAGATGAGACTTATGCAACAAACTTTATCAAGAATACAAAGTGCACCACCTTGGATTTTACTATAGGGGACATTTTACAAATGATATCATTTGCAAATAAGACTGTAGCAGAAGGTGAAGTATTGGGATTTGAACAAGTGGAGCAATGGTCATTTGCATAGATGAGGATTGTAAAAGTCATTGATGATGGTATGGTTGATAACATAACATCCTTATGTGATCCCTACTATGAGGTAGGCAAGAATATGAGATAGAGCATGCAATTTTTAAACATGAGAAAGAGGCACATGGTTTTCAATTATAAAGACAAGGTATACTACAATATCAAAGGACCTATAAAGCGTGCCCATGTGCCAGGCTCTATCACTTCAAATGTGGATGATTTCAATGTACTCAATTATAGAAGTGACATCTTATCTAGAGTGGATGAGTTCATTGGTTCCGAGAAACAAAATGATTTTAGAAGCGAAGCCTTATCTGGGGTGGATGAATTCTTCCACAGTGAGAAGGGCAAAGGTTTCAGTAGCGATGTCTTGTCAAGTGTGGATGAGTTCATGCATATTAACAAACCTGGTGTCAATCAAGCTTGTGGATTTGTGAAAGCCATGCAAGATGTCCCAATGAGAGATGTTCTCTCAGGAGTGGAAGAGTTTCAAGGTTCTCAATACTCTCGTAGAATTGAATGGTCCTAAGAGTATGTTAAAAACGAGGATGAGATCAACAGAGGATTATTCAATATTTAACTTTGATTGTGATATGGCCAAGGATGCAACGACCAATCATGGATACTTGGTTACAAACAAATGTGAGGAGAAGAAGTGCATAAATACAGATAACAACATGCACAGGAACGAAAATGGTCATACATATGCATGAAGAGAAAGCAAATCCAGTCAGATCCACAAAAGCAACCAAAGAGGAAGAGAGTAATGAAGGAGGAGGACATGTTAAATGCATTGGGATATCTATGTTGCAAGCGAAGATGTATGCGCTTCATTGATCTTGCAGACATCAGGGAATGTAGAGGACACGTGTGGCAAAGAAGAGGAAGCGAAAGAAATGAATACCTTCTCACAAGTCTCTCTTGCTTTCTTCAGAATGGCAATAAAAGGCTAAGTTCAAGACAAAAGGTAAAACCTCTCGTAAATGGAAAAAAGATTTGCAATAAGGCATATGGCAATATTACTGGATTATCCCATGGTACATATTGGGATTTAGTCACCAAGGCAAAGGGCGGCAATAAATTTAGCATTCACGTAATAGAGGAAGGTCCAAATCAAGAATCTCAACTGTCAGGGTAGCAGCAATTTTGTAAGACTTCATACATGAAAATGCTTTACCTCAACCCCATATATCTACCAAACTCCCTAACGGTGATGCGATCACTGAAATGCACCTTCCAATGGGCTTGACAAAGCTCGAAGTATTTGACTCTATTGCAAAAAGGCAAAGGCAAAGAGGGGATGCCATAGCTTCTTCTCATACTTTGTATACTCTTTGGAAGAAGAACTTTGGATATGTTAAAATCCCAAGGAGGCAAAAAATGTCAAAGTGCAATGTCTGTGATGATTTAAAGCGAGAGATTGAGAGTGCAACATGTCCAAATCAAAGGGAATTATAAAAAAAAATCCGAAAATCTCATCATGACCTTATTCGACATTCCAGACAAAAATATGCATTTTGGAAGGAGCAAGCTGTTTCGCATCCCGATGACTACATGTGCCTTATTGTAGATGGCATGGATAAGAATACAACAACATTGCCTCGTTTTGTTACCACTCCACCTAAATTACAAGGAAAGCACTTTCTAACGACACATCTATGTGGAGTGTTAGTGCATGGAATTAAGTTCTTTGTAGATATATGGATTGATTCCTTGATCTACATGATAGCAATCAAGTTGTAACATCTATTATGAAGGCAATTCGCAATGTACATGTAGAAAAAGATCGCCTACCACCGACTTTGAGAATACAAGCTGATAATTACTGGCAAGAAAATAAGAATGTACTCATGTTTGCATTCTACTCCATAATATTGCTCATCGAATCTTCAATGAGGTCGAATGTGGATTTTTGTATGTTGGGCATATACATGAGGATATCGATCAGAATTTTAGCACAGTCTCAAGGGAGCTTAAATGCAAGGATGTGGAGACAATAGATGGCTTGGTAAGAAGATGTGGCAGGCAAGTTGGTGGTCATAAGGAAAGTACAATATGTGAGAGGCTTGAAAGAATGTATGATTGGAAGACTTCATTCTACCTTTCATACAAATGGGTGGTGATGCATTGACAGGTCATACCAATCCACACTACTTCCATTTTTTTTTAAAAGATGAAAAACCTGTAATGCAATGGCAACAGTATTCTCATGATACAAAATGGGAACCTGAAGAACCTTACAGTCTCTTAACTTCAATTCCCAACAAGGAAAGGTATCCAACATGGGCTCCTATACAAGAATTCAATGAGAGGTCTAACTGTGAAATAGAAGGATTAAAAGCATTTATTAGATACAAAGAGGAAATGCTCCGGAGATATCCTGATTCGAAGCCTACTTGGAGAGAACACACTACCACTGTAATTAACAAGACACAAAATTTAATAAAGGACCTTGGGAGAATGCGAGGCTCAAAGGATGTCAAGGAAGAATGCAATATGTTTTGGCCAAATGTTCATAACGATTTGCGCCCAGCTCCAATCTTTGAAAATGAATTTGTATCATTACTCCCACGTCCATATTGTGGACTGAAGAAGGGAGAGTTTATGCCACAAGTAGATATAGAGGTCGATTGTTTTATTGTGGTTTGGCGATTGGATGATGAATATGAGAATGTGAAGTTTTGGGTTGCAAAAGTAGTTGATGTGCAAAGAGATGACTAAGGGAGAGCTACAACATTTACAGTGGTATGGTATGAGCCAAAAGGCAGGAAGGAGAATATGGATAACAACACATTGTATACTAATTGTATAATGAAGGAGTGGGTCCCAAATGATGAAGCGGTCTCTCAAGTTTTGACAGAGACAATCATAGTGTCTTGGCATTCAAGGGCAAAGAAATCAAAGAAGCGCATGGTATATGAGGTAGAAGGAAAAATAAAAATACCACAGCAAAGTATTTTGCATATAATTGAATTTTTAAGGATGCTCGCCATGGAGGAAGTAGAAGGAGACAACGCAAATCAAGAATGTCCATGATTAAAGCCTCAGGGGGGTCACTATGTATAAACCCTCTATATCACGTGCGTTTAAGGCCTATATTAAAAATCCCTTATCTTTAAAGTATTTTGTCAATAAAATGTACCCCTTTTCTATACAAATCTGTAAAATTTTTCCAAAACTATTTTAAATAGTCCCTTATGTATATTTATTTCTATAAATTTGAGAAATAAAAAATATCCTTCTGTTGAACTCACGTGATAGGGTTACATATGATGAGTAACCCCCCTGAGATTAAAGCTTTGTATTGAAGTCCATTGAAGGATTTTATTTGGGTACTAGGCAAGAAGCCAATTCAAGACAATTATAATCAGAATCATCACCTCCTATGTCAAATGAGAGTCAAAATATGCATTGGATGTCACCCAAGGGTCAAGGCTTGGCAAGACAATAGGGAGTTAATGCAGATGGCACCTGGCAAGGGACTATCACATTGAGCAATAAGACAATGGGGAGTCAATGCACCCAAGGGGCAAGGCTTGGTAAGATAAGTGGGAGTTAATGTAGATGGCACCTAGCAAGGGACTATCGTGACATTGAGCAATAAGACAATGGGGAGTCAAATTATGCAGATGGCACGAATTGAGGCTCTTTAAGAGCAACAATTTAAATTGTAAACATATGTTCAATCTATATCATTTTGGATGCAAAGACTCCAGCTGAGAGCAACGTCTCTCAATGTAAAAATATAATGATAGCTATAATTGCTATTATAATTATTTGGTTCAATACAAAACTTGGGTCTTATGGCATCATGTCTTTTTCCTATTTATTAAAAGTTTTAAAAATTTCGTGCATATTGCGAGTGACAATGTTATTTTCATGAAATATTTAAGTCTCCTTTCATGGATTTATAAATTTATCATGTCAAGGAAAAATATTAAAAATAATTAAATTAACAAATAACTTAGGTATAGCTAGAATTTCTAAAATAGGATTATTTCAAATTCTTGCATGTTGGTGCAAAAGTATAGATTGAAAAAACAATATTTTTATGTGAATATGATAGTGCCACAAAGTGAACTTTTAATTTGGGAAGAATATTTTCAGAAAGTAAAATTTTGATTTGGGAAGGATATTTTCACAAAGTAAACTTTTCATTTGGGAAGGATTTTTGGGCTTCGTCCAAAAACAATAGAAAAAGTCCAAAATTAATGAAATAGGTGTTGTGGAAAATGGGGTTTGTGGCAACATTGACCATATCCAATGGGCATGATAAGTTTAACAAGCATAAGAATATGCATGATTGATTCCTACACATAGTATCATGTCCATAGGGTATGTGCGTGCTCAAATAACACATCTCTGGCGGTGGTTGTGCATGACACTTAGTGCAAAATAGGGTTTGTAGTAGGGTTTGTAGCAAGTTTGACCATCCAAAGCATATACAATGGGCACGATACTTGGCAGAGGACTTAGAAAAGGTGAAACTCACACGAGTGCAAGGTATCATGCCCATCCGGTATGTGCACACTTGAATAACACACCTCAAATACTATTTTTTTTCGGTTGTGCATAATACTTGATGAAAAATTGGGTTTGTGTCGCTTTGACCATCCAAAGCATATCCGATGGGCACAATACTTTGCAACACCTCAACATAGGTTGGATTGATGTGTTATTAACTAGAAAAGAATTCGAGACAAGAGGCTAGATGCTAGGCATGGCGACGCTCGAGGGCCATGGAGGAAAAGGGAACGTGAGGGAAGTAGCATAAACATACATGGGGAAAAGGGATTAAGAGGGGTGGGAATGAAGAGGGGGACTATGGCACAAGGGGGAAGGAAGAGGGGGGAGAGGAGCATGTACATGACGGGTGGTGGAATGTAGAGATGGAGACATCAAGGGAAGAGAGTCATGCTTTATTGGAAAGGAAGGATGGGGGGGGAAATCAAAGTACTAGCTAGGTGGCTTTACAAGAATGAGCGTGTTCCATCAAGGAATAGCCCCCTCCTTTTATAGTCAAGAGAGGGGTCCTCTCCTAATAAATGCATCCTCCTACATGCATGGTGTGTGTGGAAAAGTCCCCATGTGGGCTAGGCAGTTACGCACTCTCAATTGTGTGAGACAACCCTTGGCCTCATTTTTCCACATATATCAACCCCCATATCCCAAGTCTAAGATACTCCCTTGGTCTCTTCCCAATTTTATAATATGTTCAATCATCTAGGAGGACAAGTGGAGGGTTAGCACAAGGAATCTTGCCACCTCATACTACTTTTCCCATTATGTAACTTGCACTCTTGGACTATCTACACCCCCCCCACATGGGCCTATCCTACATGGAGGGAATAATTCAATATAATATCCATCTCCACCTATTTTATATTACTTCTCCCATGGTCCTTGGTCCATGTCTCACTAAATGCAGGCATGGGACTGCCTAGGTGGAGGGGTGGCACATGGAGGAACCATGCCACCTTAACATTTTATAATATAACTACCATGGATTATGTACAACACACCTTATGGGTCCTCTTATGTGGAAGGGTGGCACATGGTCATGCCCTACCACCTCAATTTTAAGCCCTATGCACATCATATTTTATTATACTATTGCCACACATACAAGCATACACATATATTTATGCCTTTTACCTTGGTCAAATTTATCCATAACAGTCCCCCCCCCAGGTAGGGGATGCACAGCATTTCCATGCCTGGGACCATCACGCACAAAGAAGGGCTTGAGGTAACGCTTGTCGATCACCTTCTTGCCATATGGCTCATGCATCTCCTGTACTTGTACAGGCCCATTGCTATGTTCCTTGATGACTGTGTATGGACCGGTCCACATTGGAAGAAACTTTTTATTCATCTGGTGGTCCAATCTATTATCAAAGCATAGCACAACATCTGTCTTTCCCATCCCTTGCGAATCTTAGCATCCATGCGGGCCTTTTGTCGATTCTTTTGGATCTCCGTTTGATGGAGTGCAAGGCATCGGGTTTCATCTAGCTTCTCAAGTTGTACCAACCTGGCCTCTACATGTTCATCTTTTGTCATCCTTTGTTCTTGTGCTAATCTCAAGGTCAGAATCTCCATCACTATTGGTAAAAGTGCCTCAGTACCATACACCAACTTAATAGGAGTGTGACATGTAGACGTTTTATGGGTGATGTTGTAAGCCCACACGGCTTCAGTGACCTTCTGATCCCACTAACTCCTATTCCCCGTGGCCATTTTCTCCATGGTTTTACAAAGGAGGCCGTTGGTCTACTCCGTTTGTCCCATGGATGTTGGATAATAGATGCTAGAAGTGTGATGATCAATACCCATGCGATCCATGAGCAACTCCACTGCTTCACTTAAAAATGGACTCCCATGGTCAGATACTATTTCCATGGGTGTCCCAAACCTTGTATAGATATGTTCAAATATGAAATTTGAAACTGCCTTGCCATTTGCAGTGGGGAGGGCGATAGATTCGGCCCACTTAGTGACATACTGAGTGGCTACCAGAAGATACTTCTTTTTGCGGGCAGTCATGGGCAGGGGCCCAACCAAATCTATTCCCCACTTCTGAAACGGATGGATGGCCCATGGGATTTGGTGATTGAAGAACCTGCTTTGCAAGACCATTGCTACATTATAATGAAGGACTTTCCAGCCACATAATGCTTAAATTTCTCAATGTAGAACACCAAAGACAAGGCATGTTTGTCAGCCTCAGAGTAGTGTCATTCAGTTTTGAGCAATTGTCGAGAAGCAAATTGAGCAGGATACATGAACTGATCCTCCCCTTGCTAGAGAAGAATACTTGCTAGAGTATGCTCACCAAACCGAGGATTGATATAAAAAGTATTTGAGCAATCAGGATTGTGTAGAATGGGTTCTGAAGCCAGAGCACTCTTGATTTTTACAAACCCATGATCACAAACCCAAGAGAAATCAACTCCATCTTTTAATAGCATAGTCATGGGTCGCGTGAAAGCAGCATATTGATCAATGAAGCAGCGATAGTATCCTGCTAGATTGACAAATGAGCATACCTGACGTTTGATTGTTGGTGGGGAGAGCTTGAGGAGAGCTTCTACCTTCTCGAGGTCAGGCTTGATGCCCTCGGATGAGACAATATGTCCCATTTACCTCCCTTGAGTGGCTCCAATGGTGCATTTATCAGGGTTGAGTCTGCCATTTGCATCATTGACCCTTTGGAAGGCCAACTTAACCTTCATGATGTGCTCCTTACATGCTGAGAATATACAAAAATCATCTAAAAACACCTCCAAGAAAACCCCCAAATATGGAGCAAACACCATCTGCATAAATCTTTAAAAGGTAGCAAGCGCATTGGTGAGGCCAAATGGCATTACTCTGAATGCAAACGTCCCCCAAGGTGTGGCAAATGTGGTTTTAAGCACATCCTCCTCAGCAATTCTGATTTGATAAAACCCGAAGTAACCATCACAGAAAGTATACATCTCATGACCACTTACCTTCTCAAGAATGAGGTCTTGAAAGGGAAGAGGATGATGGTCCCTCTTGGTGGCCACATTGAGTTTCCTATAGTCGATGCAGACCTGCCACTTGTTGTTTTTATTTGGGGTGACTACCACTGGTGAAACCCATTCAGTATTGTGAACCATAACAATAAACCCAGCTTCTACAAGCTTTTGCAACTCTCACAACAACACAAAGCAACTATAGACGTGCTTGATAGACGTGCAAAATAGTAGGCGCATCTATAGGCGTTGCTTGAATAGAGAAATTATAGGTGCATTTAACAGCACCTCTAACAACGCATCTATTTGCGCATGTATTGACACATCTATTAGCACGTCTACACTGAGAAAATACAGGCCCGTCTAACACTGCATGTATCAGTGCATCTATTTGTGCATGTATTAGCGTGCCTATTAGTGCATCTACACTGATAATTAGATGCGTATTTAGATGCAAAATAGAGAATACAGAAAGTGAGATTTTGGTGTACATCACTGCTTTCCAAACATTGCCCATGATTACCAAAGCAAATAATTTTAACAAAAACATCAATGCTTTATTGCAAACCCACATATACAAAAATTAAGTGAGGTGAGGAGAATGAGACAATATGTAAAATAGTTTTGCCAATATCAATGATGGGCTATGGTTCAATCTCATCCTCAATGAGATCAACCCTTGCCAAACTATCTACTTCAAAATTCAAACAAGCTGTGTTTAGATCTACATATACATTCAACCCACTACTACTTGTTCTACTCATGTGCTCATCAAAATCAGCATCACCAATGGTAGGCTCGTCCTCACGGGTAATGGCCTCAATATCTGTATCTCCTATCTCATAATCATTCTCCTCTCTCGTATCACAGTCATCATCACCTCCATGGCCATAATCATCCTCCATATGCTCCATATTAGTAAATTTACTATACATCACTTTGGAACATGGCATAATAGGTATGCCATGCCACCATCTATTATTATCCACCATTGGTTGATAGACAACCTAATTCAAACACAAGTACAATCATGTTATTTTCCTTGTATCGAAGGTATCAAATATTTAAAAGTGAGTATTTTTATATGTGTGTACAGTACCTGTTCACATTGTTGCGATAGTACTAGTGTGTCCTTCTTACTTTGCCAAAGCTTTGTGGAGTCAATAGTTACAAAGCCACTTGCATGCCATTTGATTGTTGCATTAGGGCCTCTTTCCACCACGTCCTTAAACCACTTTACATCCAAAACATACACAAAGAAGCATCGAAAGTCAAGCTTAATAATATCTATGATTATGCCACAATAATCATCCATGGCTCCATTGGCTCCCTCAAAGCTAGCAATGATGCCACAATCTTGTGTGTTTCTCTTATCATCAATCCATTGTGTTCAAAAATGCTTGCCCTCACACCATATAGCATTGAACATAGTGTTGAGATATCGAGCTCCACTCGCGATATGCCAAGGTGACCGTTGTGCATTTATGTCACCAACTTGTTAGCTACAGATGCGTTGGTACACCGCCCACAAATAATAGCTGGATGACAGCTATCCTTATCTACACTAGTTCGTGGCTCAGTTAGTATGGCACCTTAGTTAGTTGAGTTTGGTTTGAGACCCACATATAGGGTTCTTCTATTTCTTTGTACTTGAGTTCTTTTGGCTTTCACAACTAAGAAGAGGAAAACTATTTTTAGCCTCCACCTTTGTATGTATTCCCCCATTGTGTATGTGAGAAAGCTGCAAGTGAAACTCCTTCCCTCTCTCCCACTATCTTCACATGGTATCACAGCCTTGTTCGTGGTAAGGAGCTCAAGAAAGAAAACCAAGTTTGTAGTGTCTTGGTAAGAGGACCAGTGTTGCTTTCCTTTTTCGAGTCTGGGAGCAAATCTCTGCAGGTAGCACAGCCGGAAGTGCAAGAGTGCACTTCAGATCGAGACACCCTTCGGGTGTGGCGAGAGGGCATTATATGCTGCGGGAGCGGGAAAAGCCCTTGATGATTTTATTTTTTTGATTCGAGGTCATTTCGGGGCCCGTTTTGGAGGCGGAAGTTCTCCGCAGGCACTCAAAAAAAGGCCCTGTTTTTGCTGTGCCACCACTGTTCAGCAGGTCGGTGAAAAGTTGCCGCAAAAATTGCATCGTATGCCTGTGTGCAGAGAGATTGGGAGTTGCAGAATCATCCTTATTGCCTGTTGATGCAAAATCATCACTAGGAAGTGACTGTGTGGTCAAAAACCACTTTCGTCAGGTTTGCAGATTTGCCCTTGTGAGGCAGAAGCTGTGTTTTTTGCAGTGACAGAATATTTTGCAGTGTTCTGTAATGGTGTCTAATTCTCTTTCATAGATTGTCACTAAAAAGCTTGACAAGAACAACTTCCAAGCATCGAAGTTTAGAATGACGAATTTCCTTATGGGAAAAGGCTACTGGGAGTTCATTACAGGAAATGAAGAAGAACCAGTTCTTCCTAATGTTCCCAATCAACAGGAAATGCAGGCATTTAAAGGATGGCATGAGAGAGCCAGAAAAGTTATGTACTGGCTGTCTATCAGTATTTTAGATTCAATGATTGTGCATATTCAGGATGCAAGTACGCCAAAGGTGGCATGGGATACTTTGGCTAAAATGTACATCACAAATACGTAGGCCAGGAAAATGCAGCTCAAGCAGGAGCTACACATGTGCAGAGAGAAAATATGAGCATCAATGACTACCACATGAAGGTGAAGAAAATTGCGGATGCACTTGCCTCCATTGGGTCGCCAGTGGATGATGACGATTTAGTTTCTGTGACCTTGAATCGTCTAGGAAAGGATTATGCATAGTTCCGGACATCCATCGCCGTCCGTGAAAAATTTCTTGATTTTGAGGAGTTGATTGCTCTTCTAATTTCTGAAGAGCAGAGAAATGGTGGTGCATCTTCTTCAGGAGGAACCTCAAAAGAAACTGTCTTCTACTCAAATGCTGGAAGGGGTAGAGGCAGAGGTAGAGGAGGCCGATCTGGAGGCCATGGTAGAAATCAGAATATGTAGCAAACTCAAGAAAACCAGTCCTATGCAGGAGGACGTGGTAACTCTAGAGGCAGGGGGAGCCAAAGAGGTCGTGGTGGATGGCAGAGAGGCCAAAATGCAAACAGCAATGTTGAATGCTACTACTGTGGTAAAATGGGGCATATGGGTAAAGACTGCTACAAAAAGCAGAATGACATTATGAATGAAAAATTGCAGCAAGGCAATTATGCATCCTCTAGAAGCAGGGTGATGACAAAAATGAACATTTGTTTATGGTACAACATATGACAAATTCTGTGACAAGTGCAGAAGAAAGCAATGATGTGTGGTATGTTGACTCAGGTGCATCAAACCACATGACAGGTCATGCTGAATGGATGCAGGATGCAAGGAAAATGGAAAAACCAGGATTTGTGGAGACTGGTGATGATACTGCACATCCTATTGTGCAGATTGGAAAAATTCCTTTGTCTATGCAGGATGGGAAAAAGAAATACTTGTCTGATGTATTTCATGTCCCGAACATCACCAAGAACCTGGTTTCTGTTGGTCAAATGGTTAAGCAGGGCTTGCAGGTCAGATTCAATCCTCATGGATGCTTTGTTGAGGATATGAAAAATAATGGTCGCTTGATAGCAAAAGGAAAGAAGAAAAGCAGGATGTTTACGGTGGATGCGGACATGCCTGAATTGAGTGCAGCAATGTTTGCACATGGGACCAGTGTAGTTGCAAATATTGATATCTGGCATAAACGCATTGGTCTTGTTAATGTACAACGACTTAAATCAATGCAGGCCCAAAATATTGTTGCAGGATTGCCTAAATTCAAGGTTGCATAAATGCATAAGGTGTGTGAAGCCTGTCAATTTGGAAAACAAGCAAGGAAACCATTTCCTAAGCATGTTCAAGAGAGTAAAAAGCCATTGGAATTAATCCACTCTGATGTGTCGACTACTAAAGTTACATCTATTGGAGGCTGTCACTATTTTATCACATTTATTGATGACTTCAGCAGAAAACTTTGGGTGTATTTTAAAAAGGAAGTGTTTGGGCACTTCAAAGCTTTTAAAGCTATGGTTGAAAAAGAAACAGGCTTTCTCCCATTTTTCTTTTCCCATGGCTTGCTCAAAAGAAATGGGTTCTAGTTCCTGTATCACTTTGACCATATAGGCATAGTGAATGGCTATAAATCCATCATATTTCAGCCTATCCACAGGATACCTAGCTCTAGTAGACTTGCGCAAAATAGGCTCACTTCCAGGTGCTCTCAAAACATCCCTGGTCTTCCTTACTCCAGGTGTAATAACAGAAGGAATACCCAACTCATCATCAATGCTCTACTCTGAGCCACTGGATTCACCATCCACATAAGGGTGACCTGCATTCACATCAAACATGGGTTGATCTACCTTCTCTTTTCCTTTTCGTGATACCTGCGTACCACTATCTGCATTGCTTTGAGGAGATTCTCTTGATCTTAATCTACCTGTCCATGGTGAAGTATGTGAACCACTGCTAGAGGACACTGCAGGTCCACTGATATTTTGTGATTGCTGCTGTGAATTTTGTGCAGCATTACCATTTTGTGCATCTACATCAATCATCACATTTACTGGTTTATACCAGCTGCTCATCTCATAAAAAACAACATCTCTACTCACTGTGAACTTACGTGTAGAAGGGTTATAGCATCTATACCCTTTCTGCTACAGAGAATAACCACACTTCTCAGCCTTTGGATCCAACTTGGACCTCAACTCATTTGGCACATGAACATAGGCAATGCAACCAAAAATTTTCAAATGAGAAATGTCTGGTTTCCTACCAGTATACATCTCCTCTAGCATCATGCCATGTATTGCTACAGTGGGAGTCATGTTCATTATATAAACTGCTGTAGCAACTGCTTCAGCCCAATAATAATCTGGTAGATCTTTTTCATTTAGCATGGCCCAAGATACCTCTCCAATATGCCTGTTTTTCCTTTCTGCAATTCCATTTTGCTGTGGGGTATGACTGCATGAATATTGCTGCTTTATGCCATGCTCCTGCAGGAACCTTGCAAACTCATTTGAGAGGTACTCTCCCCCTCCATCTGACCTTAGGCATTTTATTTGCAGGCCAAGAAATGGATGCCTTGGATGCAAATGCAACATGGGAATTGGTGCCTTTGCCTAAAGACAAGAATGCAATTGGCTGTAAATGGGTTTATAACGTGAAGCACAATGCAGATGGTTCTGTGAACAGATACAAGGCAAGATTAGTTGTCAAGGGGTATGCACAGACATATGGCATTGATTATGAAGAAACATTCAGTCCAGTTGCAAGGATGGCGACTGTAAGAGCAGTCACTGCTATGGCTGCATCAAAGGGATGGTCTTTACATCAGATGGATGTAAAGAATGCCTTCTTGCATGGTGATTTGCAAGAAAAGGTCTATATGGAGCAGCCACCAGGTTATGTGCATGCTATTCATCCTGAGTTTGTTTGCAGGTTGAAGAAAGCCTTATATGGCTTGAAGCAAGCACCTAGAGCATGGTCTGACAAGATAGGACAGTATCTTGTCGCTATTGGCTTTCAGATTTCCAAGGCAGATTTCTCACTCTATGTGAGAAAAATAGAGAAAGGGATTATGCTGCTTGTCATTGATGTTGATGATTTGATCATCACAGGTGATAGTGATGAAGATATCCTTCATGTGAAAATGCTATTGAGGCAGAAGTTTGAGATGAAGGATTTGGGAGAGCTGCGTTATTTCTTGGGCATTGAGGTGATTAGATCACCAAGTGGGATACAGCTCTTGCAGAGGCAGTATGGACTGGACATGCTATCCAAATATGGGATGACAGGATGTAAGCCTATTTCAGTTCCTTTGGAGCAGAATGTGAAGCTGAGCGCAGAGGCAGGTGAGCTTCTGGAAGACCCTACTATGTACAGACGCATTGTACAGACGCATAGTAGGAAGTTTGATTTACATGACTATTACCAGGCCAGATTTGAGCTATGCTGTTGGGTTGGTAAGTCAGTTTATGCAGGCTCCAAGGAAACCGCATTTGGATGCGGCTAGACGCATACTCAGGTATGTGAAGTCCACATTGCAGTATGGACTATTTTATGAGGCTGGGGTTCAGATATAGTTGCATGGATACACTGATGCTGATTGGGATGGTAGTGTTTCTGATAGACGATCTACCAGTGGATATATGTTCTCTTTTGGGAGTGCTGCAGTCACTTGGAGCAGCAAGAAACAGCCTACAGTTGCCTTGTCGAGCACAGAGGCTGAGTACAGGGGTGCAGCAATGGCTGCATGTGAGGTAGCTTGGTTGCATAAGCTACTCTATGATATGCATCAGGGCCATTTGTCATTTATTGTGACAACATGAGCAGTATACACTTGGCAAATAACCCAGTCTATCATGCTAGAACAAAGCACATTGCATTATCACTATGTGTGGGAGAAGGTTTTACTAGGTCTTATTGATCTAGTTTATGTCAGCACAGAGGATCAGGTAGCTGACATATTCACGAAGGCATTGGGCACAGAGAAGCTGCGCAAGTTCAGAGACCTGCTTGGTGTGTAGGAATTGGGATTGAGCTCGAGGGGGAGTGTTGAGATATCGAGCTCCACTCGCGATATGCCAGGGTGACCGTTGTGCATTTATGTCACCAACTTGTTAGCTACAGATGCAGTTGGTACACCGCCCACGAATAATAGCTGGATGACAGCTATCCTTATCTACACTAGTTCGTGGCTCAGTTAGTATGCCACCTTAGTTAGTTGAGTTTGGTTTGAGACCCACATATAGGGTTCTTCTATTTCTTTGTACTTGAGTTCTTTTGGCTTTCACAACTAAGAAGAGGAAAACTGTTTTCAGCCTCCACCTTTGTGTGTATTCCCCCATTGTGTATGTGAGAAAGCTGCAAGTGAGACTCCTTCCCTCTCTCCCACTATCTTCACACATAGTGCACTACACCAAGACAAAGTCAATTCAATAAGCAATCTAAATTATTGAAAGCTCCTAACTTATGCATAACATTCTATATACTGACCTTGCTCATGCATCCCCTAGCATACTCCCATTCTTTTATTATGATATGCATCCCCTCGTCTTTCTCTGCTTTCTCCATTTCATCAAGTAGCCAATCCACATGAATATCCTTTGGAAGTGCTCTTAGATAGTGATGGTATGGCACACGAGATCCGTGGTGTGTATGAAAGAGGGCCCTTTCTTCTTGTCTTCTTGCCTTTGCATCCTCATATCTTGTCACCCATCTTTTCATCACATCACTATTAAGCATGCAATACAGGTTGATATTATAAAGAAACTCCGTGTCTATTACTTTGTTGCATCCTTTCCCTTGAGGCACAATAGAGGCACCAATAGATGATCCATCATCTACCCTTGATTGTATACCTGTGGGAGTACTTGGTTGTACCATTTCTTGCACATTTGGTGCATGGACAGCTTGCTGTCTATCAACATATGCAGGTGGATTCACATCCTGGAAAGTGATTCTCCTCATTTCCACATCCCTCATGGGTGCCTTATGCATCTTCTTCTCATTGAAGACCACATCATGGCTGCGTATGATCTTCTTTGCTTCTAGATCCCAGAGACGATAGCCCATCTCTCCACTTTCACCATAACCTAGAAAGATGCATTTCCTAGACTTAGGATCTAGCTTCTTTCGAAGCTCTTTTGGCACATGTGCATATGCCTCACACCCAAATATACGCAAATGAGAGTAAGAGGGCTTCTTGCCACTCCATGCCTCTTCAGGAATACCACCATCCAAACTCTTACTAGGTGATCTATTGATCATATGCACTGCAGTCTTCATTGCCTCAGCCCAAAAACCACCAGAAAGACTTGCATTGGAAAGCATGCATTGCAACCTTTCTTGAATGGTACGATTCATCTTTTCTGCAACTGGATTTTGCTCTGGAGTACGAGGGGATGTGAGCTCCCTCTTAATCCCACGTGTATCATAGAAATGCTGAAAGTCATGAGAGAGATACTCTCCACCATTGTCAGTCCGTAGGCATTTAAGCGTTCTAGCTGACTGATTCTCAACCAAGGCCAGCCATTTCTGAAATACCTGGAACACATCACTCTTCCGAGCTATAGCATAAGCCCACACTTTCCTAGTTGCATCATCAATGAATGTCACATAGTATTCAGCCCCGCCTAATGACCGTGTAGGCATGGGACCACATACGTCTGAATGCACCAAATCAAGCATTTCAAACTCTTTCTTTCCCCTTCTTTTATGGGCTGATTTAGTCTGCTTCCCATAGAGACAATGCTCACAAAATTCAAAATCAGAGAAACTCAAATGCGGTACATAACCCAAACGGCATAAGAGTTTCATTCCATTCTGGCTCATGTGCCCCAACCTGCAATGCCACAAAGAAGTGCTTGGCTGCTCGGTTATTGCAACAACATGATCAAATACCCCTGATACATGTAAGGGATACAAAGTCCCACACTTGGCACCCCTGGCCAAAAGCATAGAGCCCTTCTAAATTTTCCAACTTTGAAAGCCAAAAGTGGTGTGAAAACCAGCATCATCTAGCTGACCCACTGAAATAAGACTCTTGGTCAGCTTAGGCACATGTCTCACATGTTTCAAAACAAATGCAGACCCATTTGCAAAAGAAAACTTTATGTCACCTGCTCCCACTATGTCACATGCATAGTCATTTCCAAGATGCACACAACCTGTCTTTCCACTATCATAAGTGGAGAACCATTCCCTATGGGGAGTAACATGGAATGAAGCACCAGAATCCAAAATCCAATCCTGGGAATATGCATCATCTGAAGTGGTAAACAACTCTGCAGATAAACTAGACATGAAGAGAACATCATTGTCACTATCATGTGTGACTGAATTGATCTCCTCGATCTTCACTTTTCCTTTGTCCTCCCTTGGACTCTCTTCCTTTTGATTTGCACCCCAATTTGCATTCTTTTTCTTATCCTTTTGCTCTCTTTTCAGCTTGTAGCAATCCTTTTTCATATGGCCCTTCTTGCCACAATGGTAACACTCAATGTTTCGTGCCCTGGATTTGCTACGAGACTTCCCTCTTTCTTGGGACTTCCCCCTGAACTGTGATCTGCCCCTTTGCACATTTAAGGCTGCATCCTGCTTGTTGCCATCCATAGACTTCCGTCTAATCTCCTCGGCCAACAAGCTACCCACAACATCATCAAATTTCAGTACTCCACCAGGTGCAGAGTTACTGACAGCTGTACGGAAGGTATCCCATGAGGATGGCAATGAACATAAGAGAAATATTGCCTTAGTCTCCGCATCAAAATTCATCTTTTGAGCCTGAAGCTGGCTGAAAATAATATTGAATTCATTCAAGTGACAAGCAATGGAGACCCCTTCCTTCATTTGCAGCTCAAACAACCTCTTCATGAGGTAAACTTTATTAGAGGCAGTTTCCTTCTCATAAGTGGCACACAGTTTCTTCCACAAATCTTCAGTAGTCTGCTCATTTACTACTGTGAAATAAACTGACTCTGCAAGATGAAGTCTAATAGTAGACTTTGCTAATGCATCCAACTCATTCCAATCATCCTCAGACATATTTGCAGGCTTAGCTTCAATCCCTGCCAAGGGTTTAATCTGCTTCTTTTGAATAAGCACATCCCTTATTTGTTCTTTCCACAAAGAAAAGTTTGTCCCATCAAACTTTTTAATGCTGAAAAACTCCTTTTCAGACGTGGAAGAGGATGCCATGATGCAAATGAAACAAAATCCCAAATGCTAGTACCTGCAAGAGAGAATCACACCAAATACTAGGTGCACCCAAATGTGTATGCCACAATAGTGTGAAATATCACCAAAATTCAAAGCTCAAAGCATCAAAAGATGCGTCTGACTCATGTGCATATACTATGCATCCATATGAGCAAATCTGGCCCAAAAGAAAATGCCAATACGTGCCAAATGACTCAAGCATAAACACTGTCCACTGGCATATGAATCAATAATGTCTCATCCAAGAGAGCATAGCACTATCACTGCATCACCTGCAATGTTTCAAAGCTATCCCTCAGCATAAAATAGCATCCATGTGCAAAGCGTCCATAAAAAATAGCATCCCACAGGGCAATTTGGGCCTATCAGCGCATCCAACAAGGACCGCAATGCATCCAAATGGCCTATAAATCATCCATTGCAACCCAATGCATACCACAAATGAGCGCACACTGCTCAAACTGCAACCAGAGTGATCTGCATAAGGTATGCTCAAGAAATCATAGTCCCACGGTAATGAGCGCTACTGAAAATAGAACCTGAGATGCTTCAAAACATGGGCGCCATTGCATAATCGAAATCAGCAAGAAAATCTGCAAGTATCTCTCTTCTGCCAGAACTCCAAAATCCCAACCGATGAGTGAGAAATGGGAGTCAATACTTATCCACTGCCATGTGGCATAAATCTAAGGTTTCAAAACCTTAGTATGAAAAATGCATAACAGAGAGACGAAATCGAATACACAGAGATTTATAACTCTGAAAATCCTCCACCGAATCACGCAAGAACTGATAGGTAGGGGTTTTTGGGCGTCCGGAACGCAATGGGACAGACGGTTTTGGAAACCGTGGCCTCAATCACTGGGTCCAACACATGGACTGAAAAACGTTTTTGGAAACAGAGCTATCTGTAAACTCCACCGGAGTGCGAATGATGAGCAACATAGAAGTTTTAGGACCTCCTGAGTCCACCGGAACTGACAGATCTACAAATGGTTGCTCCAAACTTGAGTTACAACACCCGGGCAAAAAACGCAGGAACTGATACAGTGAGTCAGAAATCCACTAAAATGATCCCAGATTCAAGAATGAAGGTGTTTCCAAGCTCCTAAGTAATGTGGACACCAAAAGCAAGCAATAGTTGCCTCTACAAGTGAATACAGAGTCTCTGTCATCGAACGGAACAGGGAAAAGCTCAAAAAACGACTTTTTCTTTGAAAGCTCATAACAGGCTCTCAAAACCACTTCGCAAAGCCAAAGTGACTTTTCCAAAGGTTCCTCCAAGGTCTCTGCACACTCGGATGCAAGTAAAGTCACCCACAAAGCTTCCCACAAAGCTTCTCCTTCCTCCCACAGAGCTACTGAGCTTCAAGCATTCACGCACGCTCAGCTAGATCACCCGGGCTCTGATACCAGTTGAGAGTGCTCTCAACGGAAGCAAGAATGGAAGAAGGAGAGAGAGAGACAAAGAGCCACACAAGTTTGGTGGGTGCAGAACCACCCTAATCTTCTTTTTCATTCATTTATATATGTGTTTGAGTATTGTACATAACCGGGGTAAAGGCACAGTGACCTTTAACCCCCACAAATCATCCTATAGAGCTATTGGTGGAGGATCACTTGTTGCTTTGTATGTGAAGGAGTGCCTTGGGATACTAGGGGTCAATGTGTCTTTGAATATCCCCAGACCTTTGCTAGTGAGGAGTGTCTTCCATGGTAGCAACGTGTTGTGAAGAGCTCTGCTATCTTTTCTCGTAGTAGGTTCTTATGGCTCTACTCTATTTTTAGGAGTACGTTCTTGTGGGTCTAATGCTATGGAATTGACTGAGTGCCATATTGAAGGAGTGGCTTTGTATTTCTTGGTGGGAAAAACTGATGAAGGCCTTGAACTAGCATTGTCTTATCCTTTGTGGAGCTTGCAGTAGATTCTTGTGTTACTACTCCAGTGAATGCTTCATTGTTGGTCTTGTAGACCTCAAACCTTTCAGATTTCTCCTCTTGTTTTGTAACTCTAGAGGGGTGAAGCTGGCCATGATACAATCATGAGAAGGTGGGCTGCCATGTTGATGATGCTCAGGGATCCACATTGCAATCATACAATGTTTGAGCTTGTAGTAGTCCTTCTTGATCCCATAGTTATGATGCCTTTGTCAATTACATTTTCTAGCCTTTTTAACTTCCATTGTTTCACTGTAATAAAGTGATGTATGTCCTCTAGAGCAAATGTGAGTAGGACCGTAGTGTCTTAGAGATCTTCTATTTTTGTTAAGCCCAAGTTGCTTTTGAGAAAGTCGTCAGTGAAAAGAATCCATCATTATCATTGGAAGGTCCTTGTGTGACTTCCATTGTGTCTAGCATGGTTGGTGTGACTTGTGTAGCTCTCAAAAAGCTTCATGCTAAATTTCTTACTAAGGAAGGTTCTTGTGTAGCTTCCAATGTATATTCTATTTGTGTCTTGGCAGGTTCTTATGTTACTATTTTTTTCAAGACATGTTTTTATGTTACTGCCAGTTGCCTTGAAGATGATTCAATAAATGTTGAGATATTGAGCTCCACTCGTGATATGCGAGGGTGACCGTTGTGCATTTATGTCACCACTAGTTAGTGGCTCAGTTAGTATGCCACCTTAGTTAGCTGAGTTTGGTTTGAGACCCACATATAGGGTTCTCCTATTCCTTTTGTACTAAGGAGAGTTCTTTTGGCTTCCACAACTTAGAAGAGGAAAACTCTTTTCAGCCTCCACCTTTGTGTGTATTCCCCCATTGTGTATGTGAGAAAGCTGCAAGTGAGACTCCTTACCTCTCTCCCACTCTCTTCACATGGTATCAGAGCTTGGTTCATGGTAAGGAGCTCAAGAAAGCAAACCAAGTTCGTGGTGTCTTGGTAAAAGGATCAGTGTTGCTTTCCTTTTTTGAGTTTGGGAGAAAATCTCTATAGGTAGCATAGCCAGAAAGTGCAAGAGTGCATTGTCTCAGATTGGGATGCCCTTCGCAGTGTGGCGAGAGGGTAGTATATGTAAGAAAATAATACAACGTCTATGCTCAACAGATAACAGGATCTTGTATGCAAGAGAGAAAACACGATAGTATGGAGAATCAAAAATTTGATTACTGTAGAATTGATAAAATAGATGGCGCTGCCTCCCAACTGTGCGCTCCTATGAAAGAAGCTTCGATGGTGTGCCAGAAATAGTAGAAGACGGAGGCTGGATGCTAAGGAATCAGGGTTGCTGTAGCCAGTGATGAAATGGGCTTCACGGTCTTGCTCTTATATAGCCACCACTCATAGTCAATTAGGCTCAATTGGGTGGCCGACCCAGTCTGCCCAAAATGGTCGATTGGGGATTGGTCCCAAAATAGGCCACCGACCATACGATAGAACCGGTGTGCAAAATAGAGCAACTAACCTACGGTCTCCGTTTGGCCCATAGCCATCCAAGATCATCTGAGGCCAAACGGGCCCTGTAACCTAAGAGTGGGCTACCCCAAGAAATGCTCCATCTACGCTCAGTGTGGTCAGTCAAGGGATGCCTTCCTGCACTTGCATGTAGCCTAGTCGGCGGTGTGCCAACTCTAGCTAAAGCTGTCCAGCCATCAGGCCACACATGGCCCCCATCTGGTGTCCAAACCAGGACCTACTAGATAACTGAGCTACTCAAATGCCTTCTCCTCATATGGGTGGCTTACAAGTAGAGTTACCTGGTTCCCATGTAGTTACATGAGAGTGTAGCATTGATATCTAACACCCCCCCTCAATGTCCACCCACAAGTGAACTTACTTTCTCGACCCAATGCCAAGTTGATGAAGATGCCTCTCCAACAAGTCTCTTCCAAGAGCCTTCGTGAAGATGTCCGCAGCATTCTCTGTAGTGAGACAGTAAACCAAGTCGAACTCTCCATCCATGATGAGCTCACGTACAAAGGGATATTGAATCTCAATGTGTTTTGTGCGAGCGTGGAACACCGGGTTCTTTGCAATCACCATGCAACTCTGATTGTCACATGATAACTGTGTAGACTTGTTCTGCATTGCACCCATGTCCCCCAAAATCCTCCTCAACCGCACTGCCTCGCAAGAAGCAAAGCATGCAGATTTGTACTCAGCCTCGTGGTAATAGGGTTATAGAGACGGTAACCCTTTGCCTCTTCACTGTAGCCCAAGAAAATACACTTCCGGATCTTTGGTTCCCATTTGGTCCTGGTAGCATCAGGGACATGCACAAAACAGTCACATCCAAAAACTCTGAAATGTGCAGCTGAAGGTTTCTTACCAGAAAAGGCTTGCAATCATTCCACTTTTATGCATCTCCTTCAAAGATCTAAGGTTTAGATGACCAAACCTCTCATGCCACAGCTTAGTGTTCTCTTCACATCCACTCGAGCACTGAAAGCTAAGAGATTGTAAATGTTGTTGCACCGTGTACCTTTACAATTGACCTTCCCTTGAAGATCTAGGATCTGTGCACCATTCTTATCGAATTGAATTTTGAGGTCCCGATCCGTGATCGCAGAAATGGACAACAAGTTCCTCTTGATATCTGGCACATAAAGAACATCGGACAACTGTTTTACAACTCCATCTAACTTGAGAGCAATTGTACCTTTTCCTTTTCTTGGACATTTTGCATCATTGCCGACTGCTACCATGATGTCATTCCCTATAGGTTGTAGAGAGGTATACCAATCCTTCTGATTGGTTATGTGGCATGATGCACCACTGTCAATGATCCAAGGTTCATCCACAGGTACATGAACTACCTCTGTGCAAATCTCCTCAATTGTGATGAACAGCTCTATTGGTACTACCTGTGCGCTGTTGCTGGACTCTTTCTTTGCTCCATTCTTCTCATCTGCAATCTTCTTGCGGCACTCACTCTACTTGTGCCCTACCTTGTTGAAATAGAAGCACTTGATCTTCTTCTTTCTCTTTTTATCATTAGAAGAAGATGGGTTACTAGAGTCCTTACCCTTACCTTTCTTTGATCCGGTCCAGAAAGCCGAATCTTCTCCAGTCCTCGTCTTTTGACGCATCTCCTCCTCCAGAAGCATCACACTGAAATCCTCAAAGTTGAGGGGTAGATTTCTGTTCTACATATTCAGTGCCATAACAAGACCGTTGTACTTTGCTGGGAGAATCCGTATGCACCTTCGTGCTAGATTCTCGCTGGTGATGGTGATGCCAATCGCAGTCATCTGATCGTGCAGATTCTTTACCCTGGTGATGAACTTCTCTGCTGCTTCAGACTCAGACAATTTTTCGTTCGCGAGTTGAGCCTCCAGATTCTGAATCCGTGTCTGATTCGTTGTCTCATACTGATTTTTCAAGACCATCCATGCCTCCTCCACTGTGGTGACATGTTAAATTAATGCCATGACGGAATCACTAACATTGCAAACAATAGAACACAGCGCATTTGCATTTCTTTTTATCCATGCGAGAATCTCATCCGCAGTTGGTATTATCTGTTGTCCTGCATTAGCTAGATCCGCCGGTCTTGGAACTGCTGGCCTCACATCCATCCCAGTAGCAGTGTCCCAAAGCTCATATGTGCTTAGGATGGTCTTCATCTTGAACTTCCAGAGAGGATAGTTAGAGCCATCCAACTTTCCACTTTCGCCGAACGGTGGGATTCGCAAACCTGCAGGCTGGGCCATCTCTCACAATCTGGTCGCAAACAGAAACACACTACCAAATCTTCTTGCTAGAGTCCACCAGGCTTTGATACCATGTAAGAAAATAATACAATGTCTGTGCTCAACAGATAATAGGATCTCATATGCAAGAGAGAAAACAAGATAGTATGGAGAATCAAAAATTTGATTACTGTAGAACTGATACAATAGATGGCGCTGCCTCCCAACCGTGCGCTTCTGTGAAAGAAGCTTCGATGGCATGCTAGAAATAGTAGAAGATGGACGCTGGATGCTAAAGAATCAGGGTTGCTGTAGCCAGTGATGAAATGGGCTTCACGAGCTTGCTCTTATATAGCCACCACTCGTAGTCGGTTAGGCTCAATTGGGTGGCCGACCCATTCCGCCCAAAACGGTCGATTGGGGATTGCCGAAATAGGCCACCGACTATACAATAGAACCGGTGCGCAAAATAGAGCAACTAACCTACGTTCGGCCCACAACCATCCAGGATCATTTGAGGCTCCAAACGGGCCCCATAACCCAAGAGTGGGCTGCCCCAGGAAATGCTCCATCTACGCTTAGTGTAGTCAGTCAAGGGATGCCTTCCTGCACTTGCATGTAGCCTAGTTGGCGGTGTGCCAACTTTATCTGAAGCCATCTAGCCATCAGGCAACACATGGCCCCCATCTGGTGTCCAAACCAAGACCTACTGGATAACTAAGCTACTCAAATGCCTTCTTCTCATATGGGCGGCTTACAAGTAGAGTTACCTGGTTCCTGTGTAGTTACACGAGAGTGGAGCATTGATATCTAATAGTATATTCTATGGGCCCTCTCGGGGCCATTTTGGGGCCTGTTTTGTTGGTAGAAGTTTTCCACAGGCACGCAGAAAAGTGCCTTGTTTTTGCTGTGTGACCACTGGTCTGCATGTCGATGAAAAGTTGCCACAAAAATTGCATCATATGCCTGTGTGCAGAGATATTGGGAGTGACAAAATCATTCTTATTGCCTGTTGATGCAAAATCGTCACTAGGAAGTGACTGTGTATTCAAATACCACTTTCATCAGTTTTGCAGATTTGCCCTTGTGAGGCAGAAGTTGTGTTTTTTGCAGTGACAGAATATTTTGTAGTGTTCTGTAATGGTGTCTGATGCTCTTTCATAGATTGTCACTGAAAATCTTGACAAGAACAACTTCCCAGCATGGAAGTTTAGAATGATGAATTTCCTTAAGGGAAAAGGCTATTGGGAGTTTATTACTGGAGCTGAACAATAACTAGTTATTCCTAATGTTCCCAATCAACAAGAGTTGTAGGCATTTAAAGGCTGGCATGAGAGAGCCAGAAAAGTTATGTATTGGCTGTCTATGAATATTTCAGATTCTATGATTATGCATATTCAAGATGCAAGCATGCTGAAGGAGGCATGGGATACTTTGACAAAAATGTATAGCACAAATGCACAAGCCAGGAAAATGCAGCTCAAGCAGAAGTTGCATAATGTGCAGAGAGAAAATATGAGCATCAATGACTACCACATGAAGGTGAAGAAGATTGCAGATGCACTTGCTTCTATTGGGTCACCAGTGGAAGGTGATGATTTAGTTTCTGTAACCTTGAATGGTCTAGGAAAGGATTATGTAGAGTTATGGAAATCCATTGCCGTCCATGAGAACTTTTATGATTTTAAGGAGTTGATTTCTCTTTTAATTTCTGAAGAGCAGAGAAATGGTGGTGCATCTTCTTCAGGAGGAACTTCAAAAGAAGCTATCTTCTACTCCAATGTTGGAAGAAGTAGAGGCAGAGGTAGAGCAGGCCGATCTGGAGGCCATGGCAGAAATCAGAATATGCAGCAAATTCAAAAAAGCCAGTCCTATGGAGGACATGGTAACCTTAGAGGCAGGGGGAGCCAAAGATGTCGTGGTGGATGGCAAAGAGGCCAAAATGCAAACAGCAATGTGGAATGCTACTACTGTGGTAAAATGGGTCATATGGCTAAAGGCTGCAACAAAAAGCAGAATGACATCATGACTGGAAAATTGCAGCAAGGCAATTATGCATCCTTTAGTAGACAGGGTGATGATAGAAATTAGCATTTGTTTATGGTGCAGCACATGACCAATTCTGTGACAAGTGTAGAAGAAAGCAATGACGTGTGGTATGTTGACTTAGGTGCATCAAACCACATGACAGGTCATGCAGAATGGATGCAGGATGGAAGGAAAATGGAGAGACCAGGATTTGTGGAGATTGGTGATGATACTGCACGTCCTATTATGCAGATTGGTAAAATTCCTGTCTATGTAGGATGGGAAAAAGAAATACCTGTCTGATGTATTTCATGTCCCGAATATCACCAAGAACCTGGTTTCCATTGGTCAAATGGTTGAGCAAGGCTTGCAGGTCAGATTTAATCCTCATGGATGCTTTGTTGAGGATATGAAAAATAAAGGTCGCTTGATAGCAAAAGGCATGTTTATGTTGTATGCGGACATGCCTGAGCTGAGTGCAGCAATGTTTGCACATGGGACCGGTGTAGTTGTAGATATTGATATCTGGCATAAATGCATTGGTCATGTTAATGTACAGCGACTTAAATTAATACAAGCCCAAAATATTGTTGCAGGATTGCCTAAGTTCAAGGTTGTTGCAAAAATGCATAAGTTATGTGAAGCCTATCAATTTGGAAAACAGGCAAGGAAACCATTTCCGTGACATGTTTAAGAGAGTAAGAGGCCATTGGAATTAATTCACTCTAATGTATGGACTACTAAAGCTGCATCTATTGGAGGCTATAATTATTTTGTCACTTTTATTGATGACTACAGCAAAAAAGTTTGGGTGTATTTTATGAAAAAGAAAAGTGAAGTGTTTGGGCATTACAAAGCTTTTAAAGTTATGGTTGAAAAAGAAACAGGCTTGCAAATAAAATGCCTAAGGTTAGATGGAGGGGGAGAGTACCTCTCAAATGAGTTTCAAGGTTTGTACAGAAGCATGGCATAAAGCAACAATATTCATGCAGTCATACCCCATAGCAAAATGGACTTGCCAAAAGGAAAAATAGGCATATTGGAGGGGTATCTCATGCCATGCTTAATAAAAAAGACCTGCTAGATTATTATTGGGTTGAAGCAGCTGCTATAGCAGTCTACATCATGAACAAGACTCCCACTACAACAATACATGGCATGATGCTAGAGGAGAGGTATACTGGTAGGAAACCAGATATTTCTCATTTGAAAGCTTTTGGTTGCATTGCCTATGTTCATGTGCTAAGAAATGCATCTTTATTGGTTATTCTCTACAGCAGAAAGGGTATATATGCTATAACCCTTCTACTCATAAGTTTACAGTGAGCAGAGATGTTGTTTTTGATGAGATGAGGAGCTGGTATAAACGAGTAAATGTGATTGATGATGTAGATGCACAAAATGGTAATGTTGCATAGAATTCACAGACTTAGCAATCACAAAATATTAGTGGACCTGTAGTGTCCTCTAGCAGTGGTTCACATACTTCACCATGGACAGGCAGAATGAGATGAGGAGAATCTCCTCAAAGCAATGCAAATAGTGGCATGCAAGTATCACGAAAGGGAAAAGAGAAATTAGATCAGCCCATGGTTGATGTGAATGCAGGTCATTCTTATGTGGATGGTGAATCCACTGGCTCAGAACAGAGCCTTGATGATGAGTTGGGTATTCCTCCTATTGTTACACCTGGAGTAAGGAAGACAAGGGATGTTTTGAGAGCACCTAGTAGTGAACCTATTTTGTGTAGGTCTAGCAAAGTGGATATTCACAAGGCTTTTGAGGCTCAAGTGGTTATCTCATGTCTTGGACAAATTGTATCAGCACTCTTTCTTGCCTTAAGCCCCTACTTACATTCCTCTTGGCACGTGTACCAATTTCTATGCCTCGGTGAGACATTGTTTCCCCACATATGGGTTGGGATACTCCCTTATTATTCCCCCATTTGCCTCATGTACGTGTTTGTTGCTACTACTGTTTGAGAAAGTACCATCAGAGGAAGATGTCACTAAGGATGCCATGTCTTCATCTGAATGATCTTGGATGATGCCCTTATTGTCTCTAGAGAAGGAGCCAACTACTGGAGAATTAGAGAAATTAACATGGAAGAAAAGCAACAACAAAGGTAGTGGTATGATGGGACGAGGAGAGGAATACTTCCACCAACTTGAGGTCACAAAGTAGCAAACTAGATGATTCTAGAGGCCATGTTCAAGATCAAAATGCAACATTAAAAGGCAAATCTCAAGCAACAATTATACAATCTTCATATGAATGACAAGGATTTGGCAGCCTTCCTAAATCGTATGTAGGCACTTTTGAAGCAGCTTCAAGTTGTTTGTGCCAAAATCAAGGATGATGACCAAAAGGCTATATTCTTGAAATTTCTTCCTTCTAGGTTCAATGAGATTGCATGTATTCTCAAGATGGATGATGAAGTAGACCTCGGGGGGGTCACTATGTATAAACCCTCTATATCACGTGCGTTCAAGGCCTATATTTAAAGTCCCTTATCTGTAAAAAATTTCATTAATAAAATGTACCCCTTTTCTATACAAATCTGTAAATTTTTTCCAAAACTATTTTAAATAGTCCCTTATGTATATTTATTTCTGTAAATTTTAGAAATAAAAAAAATCCTTCTGTTGAACTCACGTGATAGGGTTACATATGATGAGTGACCCCCCGGAGAAGTAGACTCATCGATTGCATAAGACTTCTTACTAAGTAAAGATAATATGGAGGACAATCTCTATCTTGCTAACACTACATTTGCTATGAAGGATAGGAAAAATACGAGTAGAGACACTCATGCATGTTATTATTGTGGCAAGTGAGGCCATATTGAGAGGTTCTGTGCCAAGAAGTAGAAAGATGAGGAGGCAAGAAAAGAAAAGCATAAGGCATGCATAGCCGAGGCTCGGGGTGGTCACTATGTATAAACCCTCTATATCACGTGCGTTCAAGGCCTATATTTAAAGTCCCTTATCTGTAAAAAATTTCATTAATAAAATATACCCCTTTTCTATACAAATCTGTAAATTTTTTCCAAAACTATTTTAAATAGTCCCTTATGTATATTTATTTCTGTAAATTTTAGAAATAAAAAAAATCCTTCTGTTGAACTCACGTGATAGGGTTACATATGATGAGTGACCCCCCCGAGAGCCGAGGAGACTACATCAAAGGAGATGGTTGGTTTTTTAAGTGATGATCTGCCCGGACATTCTGAGTTTGTTTGATTGGGATAGTTTGGCTATGATGCCAAACAACAAGCTATGATGTATGGGTGAGTTCATGATAGAGGGCTACAATGCCTAGGTGAATTATTGAACTACAATACTTAGTAATGTGTTGTGTGAATAGTGGAGTATTTTTGTTTCATGTAGAGTTTGAATGAGTAGTCGTAATGGCAACAAGTCCAGTAGGAATGAGCCAATTTTTGTTGAGATTTGATGCTGACTCCCTATTTAGATCAAGGGAGGGTGTTGGAGAAGTGATCCTCTTGGGAGTGCTAATGTGACTAAAGTTTGTCTGGTGTTTGTAGATTGGCTATTGCTTGCTGGTTGACATTTAGTGATTGGACCATGTGATTGGAGGGTTTAACATAACACTTGGTAGGTTATAGAAAAGCAACTAGACATTGGATGAAAGTAGTGTGTGCATGGTGGTGAACCTTGACTACTAAAAATACTTCATGACATATATCTGGTTCCTTTTGTTGAGGCCACAAGCTAGGGTGTCATGAGCTGTAGTCTATACAAGTGTTTTGGTCATGCAGCTGCATACCTGGGTCTTAGGGTTGCTAGTCGAGCCCTTTCTTTGTAAGTAGCCACCAAACTTCATAGAGTTGAGGTGCAAATTCTGAGTGCCAATAGAAATCTATGCTTTTGGGTTCTATGTAGATAATTTCTCATGATATGTGATTGTTTACTGCGTATCTTTTCTTTGTATATGTGAGAAGTGGATCTCACGAGAGAGACAGAATTGCATGCAATTATTTTATCTTGAATTCCAACGAATCAATCATCCTCCAATGCCCCCCTCATGTCTGCAGCCCACCTTCACAAGGAATTCCTCAAATTAATCCTCCGCATGCCCCTTTTCCAAAACATACATTGAGCATACGCTCAACAAAAATTATGTGAAGCAAGGATGAGATGGAGAGCTCTCATCAAGGTATCTCACTCTCTCTCTCTCTCTCTCTGTCTCTCTGTCTCTCTCTCTCTCTCTCTCTCTCTCTCTCTCTCTCTCTCTGTGTGTGTCCACCCCAACCATGGGCTCCAAAATATACAATTAAAAAAAAAAGGCAAAAGAATTCCATTCGGAGGGTTGGGAAATTCACAACCCTTCAAATCACATTCTGCTACACAATTCTTGAATTGCAAATTATGGAGGTCAGTCCAGGCTAGCCAAGGAATCAAAGTTGGAGGTCATGGACTCCAAAATCTAAAAGTCCATAATTCTCTATCATGGTACAAGTCTTTGTCTATGCTCCATGGTATAATTTGTTCTCTCTCTCTCTCTCTCTCTCTCCTCCAGTAACCCTAGACTCCAAAATATGAAAACCAAGAATATGTGCATCAAAATGTGATTTGGAAGGTTGGGAATTTCCCAGCCCTCCAAATTGCATTCTAATGCACGCTTCTTTAATTGCATATTCTTGTTAGATATCAATGCTCCACTCTCATGTAACTACGTGGGAACCAGCTAACTCTACTTGTAAGCCCCCCATATGAGGAGAAGGCATTTGAGTAGCTCGATTATCCGGTAGGTCCTAGTTTGGACACCAAATGAGGGCCATGTGTGGCTTGATGGCTAGACGGCTTCAGATAGAGTTGGCACACTGCCAACTAGGCTACATGCAAGTGTAGGAAGGCATCCCATGATTGACCGCACTGAGGGTAGATGGAGCATTTCTCGAGGCATCCCACTCTCGGGTTGCAAAGCTCGTTTGGAGCCCCAGATGATCTCAGATGGCTCTAGGCCACGGTTCTAACGTGTGGTCGGTGGCCTATTTTGGGACCGAGGTCGTTTTGGGCTGAGTGGGTCGGTCTCCGAATTGGGTCTAACCAACTATGACTGGTGGCTATATAAGAGCAAGCCTGTGAAGCCCATATTCATCACTGGCTATAGGAACCCTAATTCCTTAGCATACAGCCTCCGTCCTCTACTGTTTCCAGCACACCATTGAAGCTTCTCACAAAGGAGTGCATGGCTAGGAGGCAGCGCCATCTAATGTATCAATTTTATAGTAATCAAATTTTTGATTCTCCATACTATCTGCTTTTCTCTCTTGCATACGAGATCCTATTATCTGTTGAGCATAGACGTATTGTTTTCTTATATGGTATCAGAGCTTGGGATCTAGCAAGAAGATTTGGTAGTGTGTTTCTATTTGCAAGCAGATTGTGAGAGATGGCCCAGCCTGCAAGACTGCGAATCCCACCGTTCAGCAAAAGCGAAAAGTTGGACGACACTAACTATCCACTCAGGAAGTTCAAGATGAAGACCATCCTAAGACATATGAGCTTTGGGATATTGCTACTGCATTGGACGTGAAGCCGGTTGCGAGACCAAATCGGGGGAGAGGAGCATGTACATGATGGGAGGTGGAATGCAGAGATGGAAACATCAAGGGAAGAGAGTTAGGCTTTATTGGAAAGGAAGGATGGGGGGGGAAATCAAAGTACTAGCTAGGTGGCTTTACAAGAATGAGCGTGTTCCATCAAGGAATAGCCCCCTCCTTTTATAGCCAAGAGAGGGGTCCTCTCCCAATAAATGCATCCTCCTACATGCATGGTGTGTGTGGAAAAGTCCCCATGTGGGCTAGGCAGTTATGCACTCTCAATTGTGTGCGACAACCCTTGGCCTCATTTTTCCACATATATCAACCCCCATATCCCAAGTCTAAGATACTCCCCTGGTCTCTTCCCAATTTTATAATACATTCAATCATCTAGGAGGACAAGTGGAGGGTTGGCACAAGGAATCTTGCCACCTCATCCTACTTTCCCCATTATTTAACTTGCATTCTTGGACTATCTACAACCCCCCCCCCACATGGGCCTATCCTACATGGAGGGAATAATCCAATATAATATCCATCTTTACCTATTTTATATTACTTCTCCCATGGTCCTTGGTCCATGTCTCACTAAATGCAAGCATGGGACTGCCTAGGTGGAGGGGTGGCACATGGAGGAACCATGCCACCTTAACATTTTATAATATAACTACCATGGATTATGTACAACACACCTTATGGGTCCTCTTAGTGGAAGCACATGGTCATGCCCTACCACCTCAATCCTAGGCCCTATGCACACCATATTTTATTATACTATTGCCACACATACAAGCACACACATATATTTATGCCTTTTACCTTGGTCAAATTTATCCATAACAGTTCCCCCCCCCAGGCAAGGGATGCACAGCATTTCCATGCCTCGGACCATCACGCACAAAGAAGGGCTTGAGGTAACGCTTCTTGATCACCTTCTTGCCATATGGCTCATGCATCTCCTGTACTTGTATAGGCCCATCGCTACGTTCCTTGATGACTGTGTATGGACCGGTCCACATTGGAAGAAACTTTGTATCCATCTGATGGTCCAATCTATTATCAAAGCATAGCACAACATCCCCCTCAACAAAGTGTCTTTACCATCCCTTGCGAATCTTAGCATCCATGCGGGCCTTTTGTCGATTCTTTTGGATCTCTGTTTGATGGAGTGCAAGGCGTCAAGTTTCATCTAGCTTCTCAAGTTGTACCAACGTGGCCTCTACATGTTCATCTTCTGTCATCCTCTATTCTTGTGCTAATCTCAAGGTCGGAATCTCTATCTCTAGTGGTAAAAGTGCCTCAGTACCATACACCAACTCAACAGGAGTGTGACTTGTAGACGTTTTATGGGTGATGTTGTAAGCCCACATGGCTTCAGTGACCTTTTGATCCCACTGGCTCCTATTCCCCATGGCCATTTTCCCCATGGTTTTGCAAAGGAGTCCATTGGTTCGCTTCGTTTGTCCCATGGATGCTAGATAATAGATGCTAGAAGTGTGATGATCAATACCCATGCGATCCATGAGCAACTCCACTGCTTCATTTAAGAATGGACTCCCATGGTCAGATACTATTTCCATGGGTGTCCCAAACCTTGTGCAAATATGTTCAAATATGAAATTTGAAACTGCCTTACCATTTGCAGTGGGGAGGGTGATAGCTTCGGCGCACTTAGTGACATACTGAGTGGCTACCAGAAGATACTTCTTTTTGCGGGCAGTAATGGGCAGGGGCCCAACAAAATCTATTCCCCACTTCTGAAACGGATGGATTGACATCACTGGGTAATGTTGTCTAGGATGCAAATCCTTCCTACCAAAGAATTGGCATAGTTCACAAGTTTTGCAATACATGGTGACATCCTTGAACAAGGTCAGCCAGTAGTCCCATCATATAAAATCTTCTTAGCTGTATAGTCACCAGCATAATGGCCTCCACAAAATCCATCATGATAATGTTTCAATACCTTAGGTACTTCATCTGCATCAATGGCCCATCTTAGTACCCCGATGGTACAACAACCCATCAAAGAGAGTGTAGCGCCTACTATTTCTGTGGATCTTCTTTCTCTCATAGCTAGTACTTTCTGAAGGAAAGGAGAAAGCGGTGAGAAATCTATAGATACCACCATACCATGAATCCCCAACTTCTATGGCCACTACAAAGGTTACATCGAGGCACTCCTCTAAATCAATCAAAGCATTCTTCAAGTTGGAACAACCCCCCTTTATAATTTTGAAAGAAAAATCATATTCTTGTAGAATCGCCAACCATTTGGCCAACCGGCCCATGGGATTTGGTGATTGAAGAACCTGCTTTGCAAGACCATTGCTACATATTATAATGAAGGACTTTCTATTCACATAATGCTTAAATTTCTCAATGCAGAACACCAAAGACAAGGCATGTTTGTCAGCCTCAGAGTAGTGTTGTTTAGTTTTGAGAAATTGTCGAGAAGCAAATCGAATAGGATACAAGGACCGATCCTCCCCTTGCTGGAGAAGAATACTTGCCAGATTATGCTCACCAAACCAAGGATTGATATAAAAAGTCTTTGAGCAATCAGGATTGTGTAGAATGGGTTCTGAAGCCAGAGCACTCTTGATTTTTACAAACCCATGATCACAAACCCAAGAGAAATCAACTCCATCTTTTAATAGCATAGTCATGGGTCACGTCAAAGCAGCATATTGATCAATGAAGCGGTGATAGTATCCTGCTAGATTAACAAATGAGCATACCTGATGTTTGGTTGTTGGTGGGGAGAGCTTGAGGAGAGCTTCTACCTTCTCGAGGTCAGGCTTGATGCCCTCGAATGAGACAATATGTCCCAGTTACCTCCCTTGAGTGGCTCCAATGGTGCATTTATCAGGGTTGAGTCTGCCATCCGCATCATTTCAGACCTTTGGAAGGCCAACCTAACCTTCATGATGTGCTCCTTATGTGCCGAGAATATATAGAAATGATCTAAAAACACCTCCAAGAAAACCCCCAAATATGGAGCAAACACCATCTGCATAAATCTTTGAAAGGTAGCAGGGGCATTGGTGAGGCCAAATGGCATTACTTTGAATGCAAACGTCCCCTAAGGTGTGGCAAATGTGGTTTTAAGCACATCCTCCTCAGCAATTCTGATTTAATAAAACCCGAACCAACCATCACAGAAAGTATACATCTCATGACCACTTACCTTCTCAAGAATGAGGTCTTAAAAGGGAAGAGGATGATGGTCCCTCTTGGTGGTTGCATTGAGTTTCTTATAGTCGATGCAGACCTGCCACTTGTTGTTTTTCTTTGGGGTGATTACCACTGGTGAAACCCATTCAGTATTGTGAACCAGAACAATAAACCCAGCTTCTACAAGCTTTTGCAACTCTCACAACAACACAAAGCAAATATAGACGTGCAAAATAGCAGGCGCATCTATAGGTGTTGCTTGAATAAAGAAATTACGGGTGCATCTAGCAGTCCATCTAATAGCGCATCTATTTGCGCATGTATTGACACGTCTATTAGCACGTCTACACTGAGAAAATATAGGCCCGTCTAACACTGCATCTATCAGCGCATCTATTTGCACGTGTATTAGCGTGCCTATTAGTGCGTCTACACTGAGAAGTAGACAGGTATTTAGATGCAAAATAGAGAATACAGAAAGTGAGATTTTGGTGTACATCACTGCTTTCCAAACATTGCCCATGATTACCAAAGCACATAATTTTAACAAAAACATCAATGCTTTTTTGCAAACCCACATATACAAAAATTGAGGTGAGGAGAATGAGACAATATGTAAAATAGTTTTGCCAATATCAATGATGGGCTACGGTTCAATCTCATCCTCAATGAGATCAACCATTGCCAAACTATCTACTTCAAAATCCAAACAATTTGTGTTTAGATCTACAAATACATTGAACCCACTACTACTTGTTTTACTCATGTCCTCATCGAAATCAGCATCACCAATGGTAGGCTCGTCCTCATGGGTAATGGACTCAATATCTATATCTCCTATCTCATGATCATTCTCCTCTCTCGTATCACAGTCATCATCACCTCCATGGCCATGATCATCCTCCATATGTTCCATATTAGTAAATGTACTATACATCACTCTGGAACATGGCATAATAGGTGCCATGCCACCATCTATTATTATCCACCATTGGTTGATAGACAACCTAATTTAAACACAAGTACAATCATGTTATTTTCCTTGCATCGAAGGTATCAAATATTTAAAAGTGAGTATTTTTATATGTGTGTACAGTATCTGTTCACATTGTTGCAGTAGTACTAGTGTGTCCTTCTTACTTTGCCAAAACTTTGTGGAGTCAATAGTTACAAAACCACTTGCATGGCATTTGATTGTTGCATTAGGGCCTCTTTCCACCATGTCCTTAAACCAATTTACATCCAAAACGTACACAAAGAAGCATCGAAAGTCAAGCTTAATAATATCTATGATTATGCCACAATAATCATCCATGGCTTTATTGGCTCCCTCAAAGCTAGCAATGATGCCGCAATCTTGTGTGTTTCTCTTATCATCAATCCATTGTGTTTGAAAATGCTTGCCCTCATACCATATAGCATTGAATACAGTGCACTACACCAAGACAAAATCAATTAAATAAGCAATATAAATTATTGAAAGCTCCTAATTTATGCATAACATTCTATATACTGACCTTGCTCATGCATCCCCTAGCATACTCCCATTCTTCCATTGTGATATGCATCCCCTCATCTTTCTCTGCATTCTCCATTTCGTAAAGTAGCCAATCCACATGAATATCCTTTGGAAGTGCTCTTTAATAGTGAGGGTATGGCACACGAGATCCGTGGTGTGTACGTAAGAGGGCCCTTTCTTCTTGTCTTCTCGCCTTTGCATCCTCGTATCTTGTCACCCATCTTTTCATCACATCACTATTAAGCACGCAATAGAGGTTGATATTATTAAGCAACTCCGTGTCTATTACTTTGTTGCGTCCTTTCCCTTGAGGCACAATAGAGGTCATCCTTGAGTCTTCATCATCTCTCCATAGTCGTGGGAGAGAGCTATCCACCTCAACAAGAAACTCAGAAATATATACAAGTGACTCTTGTACCAACCAACACTCAGCCATGCTACCTTCGGGTCTTGCATTTTCTCTCACGAAACCCTTCAAAGTCTTCATGAAGTGCTCGAGGAAGAACAACCATCGTGCATGTATAGTACCACATATAGTAATCTCATCCACCAAATTCACTATGAGATGTAGTTGGCTTGTAAGAATAGAACGTGGAAATGTCTCCTCCACTAAACAAACCACCTCCACTAACATAACTCGAGCATTCTCAAGCGTGGTGGGATCTATTTCCTTTGAGCTCACATACCTAGAAATGAAAAAGTACACCATATTAGCAATATGAACACCTTGCATTGAGCATTGATATGCATCACATTTTGTATCATGTAAAGTACCTCACAAGCTCGCCCATCTTGTAAATACAATCCTTCACATCCTTCGATGGACTACGAGAAATGCTAGTAGGTAGTATGAACTAAACACATGAGGAATGGTTGATTAGTTGCTTCTAATTCACTCACAAATTTAAAATGAAAAAGATATTATGCACATAAAATACTTACTTGGAGCATCTTGTGCCAATCATGAGATTTCAAGCCATATAATTGCTCTACACCTCTTTTCTTGCTCTTTGTAAATGCCCCCTTCAAACACCTCATGTATCCAGTGGGAGTATGAATTGTAGTAATAGCACGCTTCACCGCCACCATCTCTAGCTTTGATAACCTCCACAAGGTACGAGGTAAAAAAACATGCCCATTTGGTCTCTTTTTGTGGCCAATCTTCATGCATCCTCCTTGTGGTACATAGATCCTCCCTTATGCCTGTGGAATCTCGTGTCCCATTCAAACGTTCCCAAATGGCAGATGCCACATTCTTGAAGATATGCATGGGATCAAGCAGGTGATTGATCTTGAGGTGGGACCAATATGGTAAATGGTAAAATATGGAATATCTAAACAAAAGCTGGTGTTAGCGGGCAATCTTTATTTCCAGCCAATATAGCACACAATAGTTACAAACCCTTACCGGCTCATGCCAAGTGGTGGAGGAGTCGTGGAACCATCCCAAATTCTTATCCAATCTCCCACAATGAGTGATTGTGGGAGGACTTCATTCCAAGGGGCAACATATCTAGGATTATCAGGTGGGAGAAGTCGATGGTGATTCTCATAGATGACCTTATTTAATGCGTCTGCCCTTGAGGCAACAAGCGAAGGACCACAAATAGGACATGCATGGTAACCCGATGTAGTGAGACCTGAACAATAGATGCAATTAAGAGTTGAAGGTGGGTTTAGGGTGCCACATCCTTTGCCTACTCATAATTAGAAGTGCAATGCTTACCTGAACACTCGCCATAGTCTGGGAAGTCATGCATCGTCCACATCAAGACTGCTTTGTAGTTGAAGTCTCATGAGGAGGGAGGCCATCTCACATCATGCACCTCAATACCTCTCCAAAGTATCTCTAGCCGCTAGGACCCCCCCTCCTGCCTCTCACCTCCCCTACATCCTTGCTCCTCCCTCCCTCTTCCTCCCTCCTCCTACCTCCCTCCCTCTCTCCCCCTACCTCCGCTCCTCCCTCCCTCTTCCTGCCTCCCTCCCTCTCTCCCTCCCTCCCTCCCCTCTTTCGTCGGTCCTCTCTCCCTCCTTGGTTCCTCCCTCCCTCCTTTCCTCCCTCTCATCCCCCTCCACTTCCCTCTTCCTCCTAGAGGCCGTGGCCTCCAAGGCTTCTCTCCTTCTCTTTAAACTTTCTCTCTCTCTCTAGTTCCTCTCTCTCTTTCTTTCTTTCTCTTTCTTCAAATTTAAAAAAAAAAATCTAGATAAATAATTAATCAAAAAATTTTACAAGTACCTGGAAAAAGTTTGTAAGTTTGCTCTTTCTTGCTTTCTTGCTCTTCCTTCCTTGCTTTCTTGCTCGTCCTTGCTTTCTTGCTTTCTTGCTTCAATGAATGAAATGAGGGATAATGAATGAAGAAGGAAGGCTATATATAAGAAAAATTAGGTTTTCCTCCTCCTCTCCTATTGGTTTTCCATTCCTCCCCTCTCTCCTATTGGCTTTTCATTTCTCCCCTCTCCCATTGGCTCCCATTACTCCCCCTCTCCCATTGGACCCCCATCCCTCATCCCAATCTTCCATTGGCCCTCCTTCCATCCATTTCTTCTTCCTCCCCCATTGCCACCACTCCCATCCCACATTTCCACCACGTCCCATACTCCTCCCATTTCCCAAAATCCCATATTTCCCCATGTCACCCTCCTCTTTTTCATCCCCTATTAACTCCCCTCACTCATTTCACTCCCTTATTATCCTACTCCCCTATTACCTCCCCCTCTCCCATTCCATTCTTCCCTCCCCCCTCTCACTTCTACTTCCCATTACTCACTTGCCATTTGAAAACTATTAATATATTATTATACTATTCTTTATACTTATTATCATACACCCCTATTACTTTCCCTCTCCCATTCCACTCCTCCCTCCTCACTCCCACTTCCACTTCCCATTAGTACTTGCTATACACATTTTCAAACTATAAATATATTATTATGTGATTTTTTATATTATTTGCAAACTTACATGTGGGCAAAATCACAGGTGTCAAAGCGATCCTATTGTGGTCATACAATAACTGTGCTTTTATTCAAGGGCATATTTACAAGGGCATATTTATCCTCATCAACAAGCTTATTTCAGCTTTTATTTTGACACAATACTCAAGGTATGAAGTGCATAATTTGTGCACTAGGTGTTTACTTTGTTGTATCAAAATTGTTTGCCACACACACACACACATATACACATATCGAGAATTTTCTAATATTATCGCATCTACATTTCTCCGATGGGCACAAAAATTTTTACACGCCTCAACCTAGGTCATATTGACTTGCATACAAAGTGGTGCACCCATCCCATAAGTACTTGTTCAGATAACACACTTGCAAATGTATTTTATGACGATTGTGCATAACACTAGGAACAAGATGGTGTATAATGTGCGATCGACTATGCAAAGCATATCCAATGGACACAAGACTTTTCACATTCCTCAACCTAGGTAGTATTGACTTGTGTGCAAAGTGGCATCCCCATCTGATAAGTACTTGTTTGAAAAATACACCTAGAATCGTGTTTTTTGATGGTTCTACATGAGACCAAGGCAAAAACGGTATTTAATACTCAATCTACCATGTAAAGCATATCCGATGGGCACAATACTTTGCACGTGCCTCAAAAGTTATGGTATGGTGTTCCATGCAAAGTGGAACGCCCATTCAATAAGTACTTGGTATGATAATACACCTAAGAGCGTGTTCTTTGATGGATGTGCATAACACTAGGGGGAAAACGGTGTATAATGTGTGATCCCCCATCCAAAGCATAACCAATAGACACAATACTGTGCACGCACATCAACCTAGTTGAAATTGACTTTCTTGCAAAGTGGCTCAAGTACTTTTTAGAATATCACACCTAGAACCATGTTTTTTATTGGTTGTTGTCCATGAGACTAAGGCAAAAACATTGTTTTATGCTTAATCGACAATGCAATGCATATCCGATCATCACAATACTTTTCACACATCTCAACCTAGGTATTATTGACTTACATGAAAAGTGGTGTGCCCATCCCATAAGTACTTAGTCGAATAACACATCTAGGACTGTGCTTTTTGACGGTTGTGCATGACACTAAGGCCAAAACAGTGTGGCCAAAACAGTGTTTAATGCTTGTTCGACAATGCAAAGCATATCCGATGGGCACAATACTTTGCATGAGTCTCAAAAATTATGGTATTGCATTGCATGCAAAGTGGTACACCCATATGATAAGCAGTTGGTCGGATAACACACCTAAAAGCGTGTTTTTTTATGGTTGTGCATGACATTGAGGCACAAATAGAGTTTAATACGTTATATACCATGCAAAGTACATCAAATGGGCACAATAATTTGCACCCACCTCAACCTAGGTGTTATTTAGTTGCATGAAAAGTGGCGTGTCGGTTAGATAAGTACTTGATCCGATAACACACCTAGGACCATGTTTTTTTACAAATGTGCTTGACACTAAGGCAAAAACGGTGTTTTATGCTTGATCGACAATGAAAAGCATATTTGATGGGTACAATACTTTTCACACACCTTCAACCAAGTGGAATTGACTTACATGCAAAGTGGCACACCCATCCCATAAGTGCTTCATCAGATAACATACCTAGCAGCGTGTTTTTTTACGGATGTGCATGACACTAGAGCAAAAATACTATTTAATGCTCGATTGACCATGCAAAGGATATCTGATGGGCACAACACTTTTCCTACACCTCAACCTAGGTGGTATTGAAATGTTCTCAAAGAGGCACACCCATTCGATAAGTACTTGGTCAGATAACACACCTAAGGGTGTGTTTTTTTGCGGATGTGCATATCACTAGGGGAAAAACGGTGTATAATGTGTGATCGGCCATGCAAATCATATCGGATCATGAAAATACTTTGCACGCGCCTCAATCTAGTTGAAAAGGACTTGCGTGAAAAGTGGAGCCCCCATACGATAAGTACTTGTTTGAATAACACACCTAGGATTGTGTTTTTATATGGTTGTGCATGACACTAAGGCAAAAACAGTATTTTTTGCTTGATCAACAATGCAAAGCATATCCAATGGGCACAATACTTTGCACACACCTTCAACTAGGTGTAATTGACTTACATGCAAAGTGGAATTCCCATCGCATAAGTACATGATCGGATAACACACCAAGTAGCGTGTTTTCTACGGATGTGCATGACACTAAGGCAAAAATGGTATTTAATGCTCGATCGACCATACAAAGCATATCCGATGGGCACAATAATTTTCCTACACCTTAACCTAGGTGGTATTGAAATGTTCTCAAAGAGGCACACCCATCCGATAAGTACTTGGTCAGATAACATACCTAAAGGCGTGTTTTTTGCGGATGTGCATATCACTACCGGAAAAACATTATATAATGCGTAATCGACCATGCAGAGCATATCCGATGGTGACAATAGTTTGGACCCATCTCAACTAGTTGAAACGGACTTGCGTGCAAAGTGGAGCCCCCATTCGATAAGTACTTGTTTGATTAACACACCTAGGACCGTGTTTTTTATGATTGTGCATGACACTAAGGCAAAAACGGTTTTTTATGCTTGATCGACAATGCAAAGCATATCCAATGGGCACAATACTTTGCACACACCTTCAACTAGCTGAAATTGACTTACATGCAAAGTGTCACACCCATCCCATAAGTGCTTGATCAAATAACATACCTATCAACATGTTTTTTTAAGGATGTGCATGACACTAAGACAAAAAAAGTATTTAATGCTCAATCGACCATGCAAAGGATATCTGATGGTCACAAAACCTTTCCTATGCCTCAACCTAGGTTGTATTGAAATGTTCTCAAAGAGGCACACCCATCCGATAAGTACTTGGTCAGATAACACACCTAAGGGCATGTTTTTTTGCAGATGTGTATATCTCTAAGGGAAAAACGGTGTATAATGTGTGATCGGCCATGCAAAGCATATCCGATGGTCACAATACTTTGCACGCACCTCAACCTAGTTTAACGATACTTTTGTGCAATGTGGAGCCCCCGTCTGATAAGTACTCGTTTGAATAACACACCTAGGACCTTGTTTTTTTATGGTTGTGCATTACACTAAGGCAAAAACGGTGTTTTATGCTTGATCCACAATGCAAGGCATATTTGATGGACACAATACTTTGCACATACCTTCAACTAGGTGGAATTGAATTACATGAAAAGTGGCATTCCCATCGCATAAGTACTTGATCGGATAACACACCTAGCATTGTGTTTTTTTACGGATGTGCATGACACTCAGGCAAAAATGGCATTTAATGCTCGATCGACCATGCAAAGCATATCCGATGGGCATAAGACTTTTCCTAAACCGTAACCTAGGTGGTATTGAAATGTTCTCAAAGATGCACACCCATCCAATAAGTAGTTGGTCAGATAACATACCTAGGGGCGTGTTTTAATGCAGATGTGCATATCACTACGGGAAAAACATTGTATAATGTGTGATCCACCATGCAAAGCATATTCGATGGTGACAATACTTTGCACAAATCTCAACCTAGTTGAAACGGACTTGTGTGCAAAGTGAAGCCCCCATCCGATAAGTACTTGTTTGAATAACACACCTAGGACCGTGTTTTTTTATGGTTGTGCATCACACTAAGGCAAAAACGGTGTTTTATGCTTGATTGACAATGTAAAGCATATCCCATGGGCACAATACTTTTCACACACCTTCAAATAGGTGGAATTGACTTACATGTAAAGTGGCACATCCATTCCATAAGTGCTTGATCAGATAACATACCTAGTAGCGTGTTTTTTTATGGATGTGCATGACACTAGAGCAAAAATAGTATTTAATGCTCGATTGACCATGCAAAGGATATCCGATGGGCACAAAACTTTTCCTATGCCTCAACCTAGGTGGTATAGAAATGTTTTCAAAGAGGCACACCCATCCGATAAGCACTTGGTCAGATAACACACCTAAGGGCGTGTTTTTTTGCGGATGTGCATATCACTAGGGAAAAAACGGTGTATAATGCGTGATCAGCCATGCAAAGCATATCTGATGGTCACAATACTTTGCACACACCTCAACCTAGCTGAAGGATACTTGTGTGCAAAGTGGAGCCCCCATCTGATAAGTACTTGTTTGAATAACACACCTAGGACCGTGTTTTTTTATGGTTGTACATTACACTAAGGCAAAACCAGTGTTTTATGCTTGATCGACAATGCAAAGCATATTCGATGGGCACAATACTTTGCACACACCTTAAAATAGGTGGAATTGACTTACATGCAAAGTGGCATTCCCATCGCATAAGTACTTGATCGGATAACACACCTAGCAGCGTGTTTTTTTACGGATGTGCATGACACTAGAGCAAAAATAGTAATTATATGCTCGATCGACCATGCATAGGATATATGATGGGCGCAACACTTTTCCTATGCCTCAAGCTAGGTGGTATTGAAATGTTCTCAAAGAGGCACACCCATCCGAGAAGTACTTGGTCAGATAACACACCTAAGGCTGTGTTTTTTTGTGGATGTGCATATCACTAGGGAAAAAAAGGTGTATAATGCATGATCGGCCATGCAAAGCATATCCAATGGTGACAATACTTTGCATGCACCTCAACCTAGTTGAAATGGACTTGCGTGAAAAGTGGAGCCCCCATCCGATAAGTACTTGTTTGAATAACACACCTAGGACCGTGTTTTTTTATTGTTGAACATGACACTAAGGCAAAAACGGTGTTTTATGCTTGATTGATAATGCAAAGCATATCGGATGGGCACAATACTTTGCACATACCTTCAACTAGGTGGATTTTACTTACATGCAAAGTTGCATTCCCATCGCATAAGTACTTGATCGGATAACACACCTAGCAGCGTGTTTTTTTACGGATGTGCATGACACTAAGGCAAAAATGGTATTTAATGCTCGATCAAACATGCAAAGCATATCCGATGGGCACAATACTTTTCCTATGCCTTAACCTAGGTGGTATTGAAATGTTCTCAAAGAGACACACCCATCCGATAAGTACTTGGTTAGATAACATAGCTTAGGGCGTGTTTTTTTGCAGATGTGCATATCACTACCTGAAAAACGTTGTATAATGCGTAATCGACCATGCAGAGCATATCTGATGGTGAAAATACTTTTCACACATCTCAACCTAGCTGAAACAGACTTGTGTGCAAAGTGGAGACCCCATCTGATAAGTACTTGTTTGATTAACACACCTAGGACCGTGTCTTTTTATGGTTGTGCATGACACTAAGGCAAAAACGGTGTTTTATGCTTGATCGACAATGCAAAGCATATCCGATGGGCACAATACCTTGCACACACCTTAAACTAGGTGGAATTGACCTACATGCAAAGTGGCATTCCCAACGCATAAGTACTTGATCGGATAACACACCTAGTAGCGGGTTTTTTTAGGGATGTGCATGACACTAAGGCAAAAATGGTATTTAATGCTCGATCAACCATGCAAAGGATATTTGATGGGCACAATACTTTTCCTACGCCTTAACCTAGGTGGTATTGAAATGTTCTCAAAGGGGCACACCCATCCGATAAGTACTTGGTCAGATAACATACCTAAGGGCGTGTTTTTTTGCAGATATGCATATCACTACAGGAAAAATGTTGTATAATGTGTGATCGACCATGCAAAGCATATCAGATGGTGACAATACTTTGCACGCACCACAACCTAGTTGGAAAGGACTTGCATACAAATTGGAGCCCCCATCCGATAAGTACTTGTTTGAACAACACACCTAGGACCATGTTTTTTTATGGTTGTGCATGACACTAAGGCAAAAACGGTTTTTTATGCTTGATCGACAATGCAAAGCATATCCAATGGGCACAATACTTTGCACACACCTTGAACTAGTGAAATTGACTTACATGAAAAGTGGCACACCCATCCCATAAGTGCTTGATCAGATAACATACCTAGCAATGTGTTTTTTAAAGGATGTGCATGACACTAAGGCAAAAATGGTATTTAATGCTCGATCGACCATGGAAAGGATATCTGATGGGCACAACACTTTTCCTATGCCTCAATCTAGGTGGTATTGAAATGAACTCAAAGAGGCGTACCCATCCGATAAGTACTTGCTCAGATAACACACCTAAGGGCATGTTTTTCTGCGGATGTGCATATCACTAAGGGAAAAACGTTGTATAACTCATGATCGGCCATGCAAAGCATATCTAATGGTTACAATACTTTGAAGTCACCTCAACCTAGTTAATATATAATTGTGTTCAAAGTGGAGCCCCCATCTAATAAGTACTTGTTGGAATAACACACCTAGGACCATGTTTTTTTATGGTTCTGCAGTACACTAAGGCAAAAACGGGGTTTTATGCTTGATCGACAATGCAAAGTATATCTGATGGGCACAATACTTTGCACACACCTTCAAATATGTGGAATTGAATTTCATGAAAAGTGGCATTCCCATCGCATAAGTACTTGTTGAGATAGTTAACACACCTAGTAGTGTGTTTTTTTACAGATGTGCATGACACAGGCAAAAATGGTATTTAATGCTCGATCAACCATGCAAAGAATATCTGATAAGCATAATACTTTTCCTACAGCTTAACCTAGGTGGTATTTAAATGTTCTCAAAGAGGCACACCCATCCGATAAGTACTTGGTTAGATAACATACCTAAGGGCGTGTTGTTTTGTGGATGTGCATATATCACTACCGAAAAAACATTGTATAATGCGTGATTGACCATGCAAAGCATATCCGATGGTGACAATACTTTGCACGAACCTCAACCTAGTTGAAATAGACTTGCATGCAAAGTGGAGCCCCCATCCGATAAGTACTTGTTTGAATAACACACCTAGGACCATGTTCTTTTATGGTTGTGCATGACACTAAGGCAAAAATGGTGTTTTATGCTTGATCGACAATGCAAAGCATATCCGATGGGCACAATACTTTGCACACACCTTCAACTAGATGGAATTGACTTACATGCAAAGTGGCATTCCCATTGCATAAGTACTTGATCGGATAACACACTTCGCAGTGTGTTTTTTTATGGATGTGCATGACAGACACTAAGGCAAAAATAATATTTAATGCTCGATCGACCATGCAAAGCATAACCGATGGGCACAATACTTTTCCTACACTTTAACCTAGGTGGTATTGAAATTTTGGCAAAGAGACACACCCATCCGATAAGTACTTGGTTCGATAACATACCTAAGGCTGTGTTTTTTTGCGGATGTGCATATCACTACTGGAAAAACGTTGTATAATGCATAATCGACCATGCAGAGCATATCCGATGATGAAAATACTTTGCACACGTCTCAACCTAGTTGAAACGGACTTGTGTACAAAGCAGATCCCCCATCCGATAAGTACTTGTTTGATTAACACACCTAGGACCGTGTTTTTTTGTAGTTGTGTATGACACTAAGGCAAAAACGGCGTTTTATGGTTGATCGACAATGTAAAGCATATCCGATGGGCAAAATACTTTCCACACACCTTCAAATAGCTGGAATTGACTTACATGCAAAGTGGCATTCCCATCGCATAAGTACTTGATCGGATAACACACCTAGCAGCGTGTTTTTTTACGGATGTGCATGACACAGGCAAAAATGGTATTTAATGCTCGATCGACCATGCAAAGCATATCCAATGGGCACAATACTTTTCCTATGCCTTAACCTAGGTGGTATGGAAATGTTCTCAAAGAGGCACACCCATCCGATAAGTACTTGGTCAGATAACATACCTAAGGGCGTGTTTTTTTGCGGATGTGCATATCACTACCAAAAAAATGTTATATAATGCATAATCGACCATGCAGAGCATATCCGATGGTGATAATACTTTGCACGAGTCTCAACCTAGATGAAAGAGACTTGCATGCAAAGTGGAGCCCCCATCCGATAAGTACTTGTTTGATTAACACAGCTGGGACCGTGTTTTTTTATGGTTGTGCATGACACTAAGGCAAAAACTAAGTTTTTTGATTGATCGACAATGCAAAGCATATCTGATGGGCACAATACTTTTCACAAACCTTAAACTAGTTGGAATTGACCTACATTCAAAGTGGCATTTCTATCGCATAAGTACTTGATCGGATAACACACCTAGCAGCGTGTTTTTTTACAGATGTGCATGACACTAAGGCAAAAATGGTATTTAATGCTCGATCGACCATGCAAAGAATATCCGATGGGAACAATACTTTTCCTATGCCTTAACCAAGGTGGTATTGAAATGTTCTCAAAGGGGCACACCCATCCGATAAGTACTTGGTCAGATAACATACCTAAGGGCATGTTTTTTTGCGGATGTGCATATCACTACAGGTTGTATAATGTGTGATCGACCATGCAAAGCATATCCGATGGTGAAAGTACTTTGCATGCACCTAAAACTAGTTGAAAAGTACTTGCATACAAAGTGGAGCCCCCATCTAATAAGTACTTGTTTGAATAACACACCTAGGACCATGTTTTTTTATGGTTGTGCATGACACTAAGGCAAAAGCGGTGTTTTATGCTTGATCAACAATGCAAGCATATCCAATGGGCACAATACTTTGCAAACACCTTCAGCTAGGTAGAATTGAATTACATGCAAAGTGGCATTCTCATCGCATAAGTACTTGATCGGATAACACACCTAGCAGCGTGTTTTTTTACAAATGTGCATGACACTAAGGCAAAAATGGTATTTAATGCTCGATCGACCATGCAAAGCATATCCAATGGGTACAATACTTTTCCTACACCTTAACCTAGGTGGTATTGAAATGTTCTCAAAGAGGCACACCCATCCGATAAGTACTTGGTCAGATAACATACCTAAGGGCGTGTTTTTTTGCAATTTTGAAAGTCTACATTCATATAATGCTTTACCTCAACCCCATCTATCTGAAATGCATATTTTGATAGGTTTAACAAAAAAAAAAGTATTTAACTCTATTGGAGAAACACAGAGGAAAAGAGGGCATACTCTGGCATCTTTTCATACTTTGTATACTCTTTGGAAGAAGAGATTTGGACATGTTAAAATCCCAAAGAGGTAAAAAATATCAAAATGCAATGACTATGATGATCTAAAGCAAGCACTTGAGAGTGCAACGTCTCCACAACAAAGAGAATCATACAAAAAAGAGAGAGAATTTCATCATGGACTTGTTTGGCATTCTAGAGTAGAATATGCATTTTGGAAGGAGCAAGATATTTCTCTTCATGGGATGTGTCAAGATACAATACTCCTGAGGCTAGCTTAAAGAGTATGCATTAGACAACTTAATTCTCAAGAGCATTCTACCAAGGGAATCACAGGCCATGACAAGAGACCAGATTGCTCCTAAGGCTAGATTTCTTAGAGACTAGTCATGATTCTCATGAGCTTTTCTGCCAAAGGAATCACAAAATATGTCAATAAAGTGGAGTGCCCCTAAGGTTAGATTGCTTAGAGACTACACATAATATGACTTGATTCTCATGACAAATATACTAAGAAAATTGCACACTGTTTCAAGACACCAAAGGCTCAAAGCCACCATCATAGATCAAACTATGAAAATTCCAGAATGATGTTGCTCTTAAAAGTCAAGCTAGAAAAGTAGTCCTAAAATATATAAATATGAAACACCTTGATTATACCTCAAGGCAATAAAGTCCATATTCCTTGGATAATGCCTAATTGCACAACATGACAAACCTAAGATACAAGTTACTAAAAATGAAAAATATTTAAATCAAGTATCTTTTATCTTTATATAAATCTTAAATCAACTAAAGAGTAGTTAACCCTATTACTCTTTTTAATTAGTAACCATTTCTCAAATTACTACATTCATCAATCTACTGAACTAATATGCACATAATTGATGTGAGATTGTGAGTTCACATATACCAAGATATCACAAAAATAAGAAATAAATTAGATTAGCAAGCCCATCATAATGTAAATCTAGTCATCTTGTACACCCATACAATATCTACAACAAGAAATCACCTAAATCAAAATGATAGCAACATCATGTCAACCACATGGAAACACAAACAAGAATAAGAAGAGCGGAACATCACATCATCAATCACACTTGACATTGCAAAAGATGAAAAGGCATATAAATAATACTAAAAATAGATTGAATTTAAAGAAATATATTCTTTTTAAATTATTTTTACCTTTACAAACAATACTCAATTTTTTGAGAAAGCATCCTCGCTCCCATCATAATGGGAATGATAAGATATGGGGAACATGTTCCCATCCTTTAGCATTCTTTAGAAACTTCACCATGAATTCATCATGGCAATTCAAATATACATGCTCATAAGTGTCTCAATTCAACCACAACAAAAGCAAGAACAATTGGGTTAAAAAGGACTCCAAAAGACCATCTTATTTTGGACAATAGAAATTGGGCTAAACATCCAAATTTATGTTGTATACTAAACAAGTACATGATGGCCAATGAGACCAAAACCCTCCTAAGATACAATAACTATCACTCACCCAAAGTTTCCAAAACTTAGCTCATTTATATTGTATTTGAGCTTTATTGGCATCATAAAAATTAACAAGTGAGGCATCTTGCACCAAAAAAACTAAGTAAACAAATTCCAATTTATGTTAGCACAACTGACCAACAGAACCACATGTAATTTCCATCATAGCAAGGGTAGAATTGAAAAAATTTTGATAAATCAAACTGATGACAAAAAATAACCATGTGGAATGGATCTCAAAACTCCACTTCTATCCAGTCCATAATCGTCAATCCAAATACTGGATGCGAGATCTAAGGGAGAAGCTAAGAACCATGCGACAACCCCAATGGGCATGCCCAATTTTGTAGACAATGCAATGCAAAGACTATAAGTCTAAGCAGATGGCTTTTGGAGATAAGCATGTCAAGTATAAAAGAAAAGACTTACATAGTGGGCATTCCTGTAGGTGACTTATGAGTGAATGACAGTGATACTACTTGCAATCAAGTTATTGCAAGAGCTCTTTTGCAAGCTAAGGCTTGGGCCTCTATAGTCATATCCTTTGTGCCTATAGGTTGAAGGTATGTTGTATCCATTCTTTCATTTTCTCCTTGCCAAGTGGTTTCTTTGGCAAACGACCCCCCCTTTGCAATGACACACTTCCAAGTAGCTTGCTAAACTCCTCGTTGTTTCCCATGGCGAGCTGAGTATGACGACCACTTTTCTTGGTAATTTTGCAGCACAAAAGGGATCAGCATATAAATGGGTATAAATCAAGTATCATGCAACAAGGAATGGAGGAAGATGTGGAAAAGGAAAGTCTAAGGAAATGGAAATGGTGAACCTTAAAATAGATCTATTGTCTTGGAAAGACGAAAAATATTTTCCCAAATTGTTCTTTTGAATTCAATGGAATAAGTCCCTACCATTCTTTTCGAAATTGCTACCTCTTCTTGTACCACATGTGTATGTAAACTTGCTTTGTTGACTTAGCAAAAGAAAATGGCTTGGCACAAAGGTACCTAACAAATTGCCTATTTAATTTCAAGTGGTTTGAAAGCCATAATAATGCTAATACAAGAAGGTTTTAGTCCTAGCTCGAAGAAATATCAACACCTTAAAAGTCAATCCATCATACATGGAAGGAGTAGTTGTTGGAGACTTTTTCTTTCGGTTCTTACACAAAGGAGGAAAGATAAGCAATCCCTGTAATGTCTATTCTTGTCTGATTCTCATATATTTTGTCACAAATACCACTATTGTTGCCTTGAGTATATGTTGTCTTCTCTAAGATCTCCTTGGATTTGAAATCATCAACAACCTATCCATATTTAAGCGTTAAAGGCCACAACCTAGAATGATTTGTACATCTACAAGGGTGATTAGTTAGAGAGGAAAATCGCTCCAAAAGACCAAGTCAAATTAGTGGACCATAAGAGATGGCTCAAGAATCATCATGAAACCAAAAGGCAGATGACTATAGCAAACACCCTTTGGTAGTTGAGAAGTCCCATATAAGAGATGTGATAAGGGATGGCATACTATTTGGTATATCCCTGGGCAAAGTACATGCTCATCAACCTCCTCATCTAACTCATGACTTTCATCCCTTGGTGATCCTCTATAACTTCATGAAGGCCCTTCACGATGTAATAGAGGTCCTCGACAAAACACAATCTAAAGGATGCACAATGGAGGGAGTAGCGGAGCTAGAGTGGGGTGGAGCGAGGGGTGTGGGGGATGGTGCGGCATGTGAGAGGGGTGGGCATGGGACTAGACTGGAGATGCATCCCTTGAAGAAGGGGAGACCTAGAGCACCAGAAGTTTGCAAACTCATTTACATCTCCCATGCCATCACAACAGCCCCACAACTCTTCCTACCCTTGATGGGCTTATTACGTTGACCCACAGGTGATTATCCCTCAGAAGCTATAGTAGGGGATGGTTGTCTAGTAGGAAGAGCCATATAGATGGCCCTGATGTACCCCCAAACGATGCAGGAGATAGAATAGTGGAGGTCACCTGAGAGAGAAGATAAGAGGGAAGTATCTATCCAGCACTGTGGGGCTCATGGATGCAACAAAGTCCTCAATACTTGCAAAGCCATGGGATCCTAGCAAAGGATTCTACTGAGGGGTAGTCTACTAAGGAGTTGATTGAGTGGAATCAAAGTCCTCTGTGACTGTAGAGTCCATGCTCTCTCCTCTCATGAGGAAACTGCTCTCAAGATGTGCGACATGATGACATGGCTAATTTAACGTGATTGGAAAAATAGTTTACACCAATAAAAAATTTTAAAGCCCCAACAAGAAAGCTAGAGGATGATTTCAAACAAGACGATCTGTAGTGTGACAGATAGGCTTCATCTTCACCATCTGACTAAGGACCCTGAACTTCATAATGTTTAATTTTCCATTTGGTGATAATTGCCAATGGAAGACCAAAATATGCCAAGCCACTTTGTCAATATAGTGAGTGAACGAAGCCAATCCTACCTCAAGAGGTCTTCTAGTTCTGCCCTTGTGCATAGCATACTCATCGTTCCACAAAACATCTTAGAATGAACATATTAGATCAACACCCTAAACCTTGATTTGTGATTATAACAACATATCTACGGCAAGAAAAACTTAGGAATCTAATGAATTTGTTTTAAAAATAAATTTAGGGTTCAAAGCAAAAAAATTTATTTTTTATTTTCCTTGCACCCATGTGCTCTAATGGGAGAGACAATGCACAGGTTGAATTTCCAGCCCCAAAAAAGCCCTGAAAGAGGGAAATCTGACATCATGCAACTAGGACCCACTTTTTGAAAAAAGTGGGCCTTCGATACATGATGTTGTATTATCATCTTCTTGGGATACTTTTGGTTTGAAAATTCACCTTGTGCATTGTCTCTGATATTGGAGCACATGGGTGAAAGTAAAATAAAAAATAAAATTGCTTGCTTCAAACCCTAAATTTTTTGGTAGGAATACTTTCTTCTCATTTTGGGGTATGAAAACTCACAATATTCTTTAGATGTGTTGATGGAGGAATACTTCTCTACCTCAATGTGGAGGTAGTAAAGTGGAGAGAATAAATAGAGAGCAGATGAGAGAATTGGTGAGCACTCTTGTATTCGCATAGAGGAGATGAGGATGGGTGAGTGTGAAGTGAAAGGCTCATAATAAAGTCAGTGGAGCATTGGGAATCGATACTTGGAAATAAATGCTCTACTTTAAGTGAATGGAGCATTGAGAATGCTCTACTTTCAATGAGTGAAGCATTGGGAATTGATAGTTGAAAGTGAATGCTCTACTTTTAGTGAGTGGAGCATTTGGAATTAATACTTGGAAGTGACTCTGTAACAAATATATTTTGTTCATCACAAATTTAATATTTCCTAGTAATCATATCATTGATCAAAGTGACTAATACAAAATACATTATTTTATTCCAAAATTTCTTTTACATTGAGTATTTAAAGCTCTTGCTCTTAGTACCAAGCAAAGGCCCTTTCTAGAAGGTCCTGACTAATACAAAATACATTAATTTATTCCAAAATCTCTTTTACATTGAATATTTAAAGCTTTCGCTCTTGTGTACCAAGCACAGGCCCTTGACTACCAAGGTCCTGATTAATAGGCCGCTCTAGGTGCTTTGGAGGATTAGGATCCTCACCAGTTTGCTATGGAGGATTAGGATCCTCACCACTCTTTAAGCCATCCAAAGTCTTAGATGAAGGCCACGGAAGTGGAGCAGTTGGGATATTAAGCAAAGAGACTCAAGCTGGAAGAGGGAAGACTATCTTAGATGAAGGCCAGGGAAGTGGAGCAGCTAGGATATTAAGCAAAGAGACTAAAACTAGAAGCGGGAACACTGGCAAGAATCCCAACCCTCAAGGTTAGAAAATGTTATACAATTTGGTATAGATCCATGGGTGGGGAGATCTAAGAAGAAAGTGTTTGCAAAGGACTAGGATGGAGGAATACTTCTCTACCTCAATGTGGAGGTAGTGAAGTGGAGAGAATAAATAGAGAGTAGATGAGAGAATTGGTGAGCACTCAAGTGTATTTGCACACAAGTGTATTCGCATAGAGGAGATGAGGATGGGTGAGTGTGAAGTGAAAGGTTCAGAATAAAGTCAGTGGAGCATTGGGAATCGATACTTAGAAATGGATGCTCTACTGTTAGTGAGTGGAGCATTTGGAATCAATACGTGGAAGTGAAAGGTTACAAATATATTTTTCTCATCACACATTTAATATTTCCTAATAATCACATCATCGATCAAAGTGACTAATACAAAATACATTATTTTATTCCAAATTTTCTTTTACATTGATTATTGAAAGCTCTTGCTCTTAGTACCAAGCAAAGGCCCTTTCTAGAAGGTCTTGACTAATACAAAATACATTATTTTATTCCAAAATCTCTTTTACATTGAATATTTAAAGCTCTTGCTCTTGAGTAAGGCCCTTGACTACCAAGGTTCTAATTAATAGGCTTTGGAGGATTAGGATCCTCACCAGTCTTCTCTAGAGGATTAGGATCCTTGCCACTCTTTAAGCTTTCAGGATCAGGCTCTTTGTTTAGTATCCCACCTAGTCCACTTTCTAACCTTGAGGGTTGGGATCATCACCAGTCTTCCTGCTTCCAGTTTCAATCTCTTTACTTAATATCCCAGCTGCTCCACTTCCATGGCCTTCATCTAAGACAGTCTTCCCGCTTCTAGTTTGAGTCTCTTTGCTTAATATCCCACCTACTCCACTTCCCTGGCCTTCATCTAAGACTTTGGATGGCTTATGCGGTTTGAATTTCTCTAGACTTTCCACTTCTTTAGCGTTCCCTTTTCCTTCGACGTAGTGGACTACTTGTTGCCTCTAGCCCTCTTGTATGACAAGTGGAACCTCGTTTGCTCCCTCTGATACAAAATCACTCTTTCTCTTTGTGCGTAGTTCAAGCATGTGATCCCCACTAGATGAAGAGCTATCCACCTCCTCATTACTTGTACTAGATTCATCAATCTCTGAGTCACCTTCTTTGTCTCCTCTCTCTTCTTCGAAGACCATAGTACAACTATAAAGTGCATCAAAATATATGGTATTTGATGTGGGGTATCAATGATATTTACATTAATACCTTGGTATAGTAGGTTTTTAGCTACAAAGCCCATTTGATACAATGCTACCATGCATCCATCATTCAATAGGTTGGATACCATCTCCTCTATCAATTCAGGGTGCTTTGGCTTTCAGATTATTGTTTTTTTTGGTGTAGCCATTTTTGGTGAGGTTCAAGGACTTTTTTGTATATAGGTATCTTGCATGACACATAACTTATATATTGCTCAATGAAATTCAACAAAATTTGTCTTCAAGTTATAGTACACATTCCAACTTGAACATGAGAGTAGAAAATTATGGAATAAAGATTTGTAATGAGACCGTTAAAGCACTACAAGTGTTATGTTGCATGTGAAGCATACATTCTGAAGACTATAGGATATAGCAATTTATTCAAAATCATGAAAATTTTGTTTTATATATACATCCAACCAAGTAATCCTTCAAAAGTAAAATATGTGAGCTTCTTCTCAACCCAAGGACACATCTAAATGAGAACATTAGGCATGGGTTAACATGCCTCCAATGTTGTGCTAAAGTGATGCATACCTATTTGAGGGCACGCTCCTTAACTGTTTTGTGATTTGTTGAAAATTAAAACGGAAAAAATTTGGAATCCAAACTAGTGGGACTACTACATGGTGGTCTTAAAACATTAAAATTTGGTATTGGTACTTAGATTCACCCTAAAATGAAAGAAGTTGGAAAAGTGCAATTTGTGGATGTGAAAAGATATTTTAATAAATCCAACGCTATTTACAATTTTGAATTGTTTCTTTTTCCATGAACTTGCTTGCTATATGGCTCATAAGCATGCCAAAGGTCATTGCATTTAATAAAATACAACAAACCCGATAACGTGCCCTTTGGCCTATTTGGCCTATTTGTGTTTTGAAACATTTTAGGCCACATTGCACTTGTTTGTGCAGGATTGCCTAAATTCAAGGTTGCAGAAATGCATAAGGTATGTGAAGCCTATCAATTTGGAAAACAGGCAAGGAAACCATTTTTTAGACATGTTCAAGAGAGTAAGAAGCCATTGGAATTAATCCACTCTGATGTGTGGACTACTAAAGCCTCATCTATTGGAGGCTATCATTATTTTGTCACTTTTATTGATGACTACAGCAAGAAAGTTTGGGTGTATTTTATGGAAGAAAAGTGAAGTGTTTGGGAATTTCAAAGATTTTAAAGCTATGGTTGAAAAAGAAATAGGCCTACAAATAAAATGCCTAAGGTCAGATGGAGGGGGTAGGAAACCAGATATTTCTCATTTGAAAATTTTTTGTTGCATTGCCTATGTTCATGTGCCAGATGAGTTGTCCAAGTTGGATCCAAAAGCTGAGAAGTGCATCTTTATCAATTATTCTCTGCAGTAGAAAGGGTATAGAAGCTATAACCCTTCTACTCGTAAGTTTACAGTGAGCAGAGATGTTGTTTTTGATGAGATGAGCAGCTGGTATAAACCAGTAAATGTGATTGATGATGTAGATGCACAAAATGGTAATGCTGCACAGAATTCATAGTAGCAATCACAAAATATTAGTGGACTTGTAGCGTCCTCTAGCACTGGTTCACATACTTCGCCATGGACAGGCAGATTGAGATTAGAAGAATCTCCTCAAAGCAATGCAGATAGTGGTATGCAGGTATCATAAAAAGGAAAAGAGAAGGTAGAACAGCCCATGTTTGATGTGAATGTAGGTCACTCTTATGTGGATGGTGAATCCAGTGGCTCAGAACAGAGCATTGATGATGAGTTGGGTATTCTTTCTGTTGTTACACCTGGAGTAAGGAAGACCAGGGATGTTTTGAGAGCACCTAGAAGTGAGCCTATTTTCCGTAGGTCTACCAAAGTTAGATATCCTGTGGATAGGCTGAAATATGAAGGATTTATAGCCATTCACTATGCCTATATGGTCAAAGTGATACAGGAACCAGAAACCACTTCTTTTGAGCAAGCCATGGGAAAAGAAAAATGGGAGAAAGCCATGGATGAAGAAATGGATGCCTTGGAAGCAAATGCTATATAAAAATTGGTGCCTTTGCCTAAAGACAAGAATGCAATTGGCTATAAGTGCATTTATAAGGTGAAGCACAATGCAGATGGTTCTATGAATAGATACAAGGCAAGACTAGTTGTCAAGGGGTATGCACAGACATATGGCATTGATTATGAGGAAACATTCAGTCCGGTTGCAAGGATGGCAACTGTAAGAGTAGTCATTGCTATGGCTGCATCAAAGGGATGGTCTTTACATCAGATGGATGTAAAGAATGCCTTCTTGCATGGTGATTTGCAGAAGAGGTCTTTATCGAGCAGCCACCAGGTTATGTTCATGATGTTCATCCTGAGTTTGTTTGCAGGTTGAAGAAAGCCTTGTATGGCTTGAAGCAAGCACCTAGAGCATGGTCTGACAAGATAGGACAGTATCTTGTCACTATTGGCTTTCAGATTTTGAAGGCAGATTTCTCACTTTATGTGAGAAAAACAGAGAAAGGTATTATGCTTCTTGTCATTTATGTTGATGATTTGATCATCACAGGTCATAGTGATGAAGATATCCTTCATGTAAAAATTCTATTGAAGCATAAGTTTGAGATGAAGGATTTGAGAGAGCTGCGTTATTTCTTGGGCATTGAGGTGATTAGATCACCAAGTGGGATACGGCTCTTACAGAGGCAGTATGGATTGGACATGCTGTCCAAATATGGGATGACAGGCTGTAAGCCTATTTTAGTTCCTTTGGAGCAGAATGTGAAGCTGAGCGCAGATGTAGGTGAGCTTCTAGAAGACCCTACTATGTACAGACGGATAGTAGAAAGTTTGATTTATATGACTATTACCAAGCCAGATTTGAGCTATGCTGTTGGATTGGTAAGTCAATTTATGCAGGCTCCAAGGAAACCGCATTTGGATACAGCTAGATGCATAATCAGGTATGTGAAGTCCACATTGCAATATGGACTATTTTATGAGACTGGGATTCAGATACTGTTGCATGGATACACAAATGCTGATTGGGCTGGTAGTATTTCTGATAGATGATCTACTAGTGGATATGTGTTCTCTTTGGGGAGTGTTGCAGTCACTTGGAGCAGCAAGAAACAGCCTACAGTTGCCTTGTCGAGCACAGAGGCTGAGTACAGGGGTGCAGCAATGACTGCATGTGAGGTAGCTTGGTTGCATAAGCTACTTTATGATATGCATCAGTCTACAGATGGGCAAGTTGTCATTTATTGTGACAACATGAGCAGTATACACTCGGCAAATAACCTGGTCTATCATGCTAGAATAAAGCACATTGAGGTGCATTATCACTATGTACGGGAGAAGGTTCTAGAAGGTCTTATTGATCTAGTTTATGTCAACACAAAGGATCAAGTAGCTAACATATTCACAAAGGCATTGGGCCCAGAGAAGCTGCACAAGTTTAGAGACCTGCTTGGTGTGCAGAAATTGGGATTGAGCTCGAGGGGGAGTGTTGAGATATCAAGCTCCACTAGTTGTTGAGATATCGAGCTCCACTCGTGATATGCCAGGGTGACCGTTGTGCATTTATGTCACCAACTTGTTAGCTGCAGATGCGGTTGATACACCGCCCACAAATAATAGCTAGATGATAGCTATCCTTATGTACTCTAGTTCGTGGCTCAGTTAGTATGCCACCTTAGTTAGCTACTTTATGATATGCATCCGTCTACAGATGGGCCAGTTGTCATTTATTGTGACAACATGAGCAGTATACACTTGGCAAATAACCTAGTCTATCATGCTAGAACAAAGCACATTGAGGTGCATTATCACTATGTGCAGGAGAAGGTTTTACTAGGTCTTATTGATCTAGTTTATGTCATCACAGAGGATCAGGTAGCTGACATATTCACAAAGGCATTGGGCATAGAGAAGCTGCGCAAGTTCAGAGACCTGCACCTTGGTGTGCAAGAATTGGGATTGAGCTTGAGGGGGAGTGTTGAGATATCAAGCTCCACTCGTGATATGCCAGGGTGACCGTTGTGCATTTATGTCACCGACTTGTAATGTCATTTGTTGCACTTATTTTCTAGCATAGTACAAAGCTTTCAAACCTCCCAGGATTCTTTTTTCTACACATGCATTCCACTTGTAGTAATTAGTAAGTTCCAACCCTAAATATTTATATGAGTTGATTGTTTTTTAAGGTTCCCCTTTGAAAGTGATATCAATTTGTTTATTGTCAGTTCCAATCACTATGACCGTTTTTGGCTATGCTAACCTACATTCTTGGTGTCTGCATTCAAATGTGCTTATAATTTTTGCTAGCTCTATGCAAAGAAGACATCATTTGCATATATAAGAAATAGTACAGCGTATCCTAGGATAATAGAACTTATCGTGCAATTTCAACTCCTTCTCCATATGTTTCTCATCCATTCTTCTAGGTCATCGATAAATAGACCAAAAAGAGTTGGTGAGAGGGGACATACCTGTTTGACCCCTGTCAATCACTAGTTATGACCACTTTCCATTTGGAGCATGATCCATCTGTAAGTGGTTGTGCTAGGTCACCTAATACTTTCTCATATACCTGTTTGACCCCTATGTTACTAGTTATTACCATTTTCCCTTGGGAGCACGATCCATCCACAAGTGGTTGTTCTAAGTCACCTAATACTTTATCATGTAAGAAATATTTAGCCTCTCTAGGTAAGTGGGGGACTTGGAGTTTTTCCTATCTTTCCCATAGTTTATTGGGTGCAACCATGTTGAAGGCTTTCTTGAAATCTGCAAAGTAGCAAATACAACCTCTGTTTTATGCTTTTCTCCTTCCGATGCAGCCCTTAAGGAGATCAAATGGTCTATTGTTGAATGCTTGGGATGGAACCTTTCCTGGGATGGTGATTGTACTACCCGTGTCTCTTCCCATTCGTTGGTTTTTTCTCTATCCTCTCCCTAGTGCAATGGTACAATTTTGTTGAGTTGCCATTCAAGGGGAATCCCTTCTTCTAGGGCCATATTCAAAAGCTTAATTCAATATTTTCTTTGTCTTCCTCCCCCCCCAATAAAAAGAGGAAAAAATATTGTTATTCCATGGATTTATATTATTTTTATTTATTCAAACTACTAATAAGTCAAAAAGGGCTTAAGTTTTGAAGGACTTTAAAAAATAAAATATGTACTAGGATTTTTGAAATATAGAGTAAGTTATGAATTATGTTTCCCAATTTTTGCATTATTAGTACAAAAGGATAGTGTGAGTAAAAAACATTTTATGTAGAAAAAATACTTTGTATGTAGAAAGGATAGTGCCAAAAGGTAAACATTAGAATTGGGAAGAATATTTTCAAAAAACAAACTTTTGTTTTGGGAAGCAATTTTAGACTCAGTTCAAAAGGGAAAAAATGTCCAAAATTAACTAATGGTATTTATTTAAAGAAAGATGTACTGGCAAGTTTAAAACATTTAAGGAGCACATCAACATCCCATGATTCGTTGAAGGATCTTTTAACACACATAGATAGTTATTTTTTAGCATACTTAAAAATTGTTTAAACTATATTTTACCAATTGCTTGAAAATCTCTTGACATTATAGGGCATTACACAACAAGACAAAGCACCTACAGACGCGCACATAAACACATTTACTCAACTAAAAAAAAACTTACGGGTGCATCTATTTGCATGTCTATTTGCGCATCTAGAGACCTGTGTATAACAACGCATCTATATAGTAGATAGACATGGCTATAGACGTGCATATAGACGCATAAATAGATGCTCTGCTAGAAAATTCAAAAACCAGACAGATGCATCATTCAATGCGTGTATAGATGCAATTATAAACGGTCTTATAGATGCTTTTATAGACACACAAATAGACACTCCTCGAGCAGACAGACATGTATATAAATGCATTTATAGACGGTTTGATAGACACACTACATAATATTTTTTAAATTTTGTGTGCTTGAACAGAATGCTGTGTATGTTGTGTATGCTATGTAGTTATAGGAATCCCATTTCCACATTGTGTAATTCTTACAGCCAACCACATTTTAATTAGCACTCTTGCAAGCACGTCTATAGACAACAATTACAATTCCAAATAAAACATTACAACTCCAAAACGTTTAGTTCACAAGGCATTAATTGATAGAACGTTGCACAAGAAAATTGAAAGCCAAAAAAATAAAAAGAGTGTATAAATTCATAGCTCAAAAAGTGCTTGTATGTACATATAGCATGAAGCTAAGCCACGTCCTATAGCTTCAAGTACCAAAAATAAGAGGAGTGTATATACAAGAGGCACGAAGCCAAGCTAGTGGCTTTAAGTAAAAAAAAGAGTAGCTAGCACTACTTCTATGACTAATCTAAGTTCTCCACATCATCGCTCCCTTCTACGCTCCCTTCTACACTCCCTTCTCTGCCTCCTTCCTCATCTTCTTATGCAGGGGCCTATAAACAAGGGACAACATATATCAATGTATGAAAAATCAAATCTTTACTTATAATATTGACATTATTTAATTACTTTCAAATACCTCGGGGGACGCTCTAGTAGCCCAGATATACTGCTCCTCAGTAATCAACCCGTCATTATAGAAGTGCTTCCATGTATCTTCTTTGTGATGGTAATAGTGGTAGGCTATCTTGACAGGAGTAGGGTACCTGCCCACGATATCAAGCTACAAGATGACACAATTTGTGGAGGTGTTAGTACAAAAAAACAACCTCCTAATAAACTACATAAACAATATAATTTGAGATCGATACTTACAAATTGGGCCTCCCATGATTCAACACCCCCTGCTCCAAAATGCACGCTTCCATATTGCTCCATTTGGATCCTTCATGCCTCCATGTGCTGCAGACTGTGTTCCTTCCTTGATGACTTCATTGCTTTCTTCCACTCACGCTTGTGAGTGGTGTGGGGCGGGCCCCTTAGTGGTTGACCTCCCTCAAGCCTGGCAAGCTCTGCTAGTGCCTGCCTCTTAAGCAAAGATCTTTTTTTGCTAAGTATCGTAACAATCTTTGACTTGGCCCATTTATCTGTGAACTGAACATTGGGGGGGTTAGGATACTTAGAGCAAACAGTAGCGAGGGTCTCATCAGCCAACCTCTTTGGATGGTCTTTGTAGTGGATAAAGCAATCTCTATAATTGTTAGCAATTATAGAGCGCATGAAGGCCATGATGTCCTTCCCCCGTGCATCCATCAAGATGCCTCCTGTTTGAGTGATGTCATAGAAGATCGTGCCATCACCGAGAGGCATGTCTAAATCATCTGAATCATCCTTATCCCCACCACCACCCCTCCCAAAGCACAGTGCCATGCATCCCCCACCGCTCTCCCTGCTACTATGCTTGTTACTGTGTCGTGTCGAGCTAGTACACTGGCCACTCATAGCTGGAGATTGCACGGGACTATGTGGACCACTCGTAGCTGGAGAACCGAGTCGCGACTACACAAAGGAGTACGCCAACGGCTCTGCGAGATAGAAGGACCTCCTGATGGCATGGGGGACGAGGCATAAGATGGCATGGGGGAAGGGGCATAAGATGTCATGGGGGAAGGGGCTCGGCTATGTAGCCGACTGGGCTATGTTGACTCCGCTGGGGTAATGTCAGCTAGTGTGGGGTTGGGGTGGTTTGGATTCTATAGTGCCGACTCCTGGGGGGTGTTTAGAGTACCTGTCATGTAGCCGTATAACTCCCTAGGACTGGGAGGGTGCCCCAAAAGGTTATCTAACTCTCGAAAGATGGTCTCCCGAAGATCAGGTGAGCCTGAAGAGCTTCCTGGCCACATGATGAATTGAAAAAAAGAAAAAAAGAAGATTACTGATGAGCTGAGAAGAGAAAAAGAGAGAAAAAGAGAGAAGGAAAGAGAGTAAAAAAGAGAGGAAAAGAGAGGAGAAAGGAGAGAAAAAGAGAGGAGAAAAAGAGAGAAAAAGTGGGGATAAAAGAGAGGAGAACGGAGAGGAAAAGAGAGGAGAAAAAGAGAGAAAAAGTGGGAATAAAAGAGAGGAGAAAGGAGAGGAAAAGCGAGGAGAAAAAAAGAGAGGAGATAAGAGAGAAAAATTACCATGAAAAGAGAGGGAAAGAGAGGATAAAAGAGAGAAGGAAAGAGACGCAAATATAGGAAAACAGAGAAGAAAAGAGAGACTTGGGGGGTTCACTCGTCATATGTAATCCTATCATGTGAGTTCAATAGAAGTTTATTTTTAATTCGTGAATTTTACAAAAATTAATTTACATAAGGGAGTATTTAAACTAATTTTGGGAAAAAATTACAGATTTGAAAGGAAAAGGGTATGTTTTATTAGGAAAAATTTTACAGATAAGGGATTTGACAAATGGGCCTTGAACGCACGGGATATAGAGGGTTTACACATAGTGACCCCCCAGAGAGAAGAGGCAAATCCTTTTCTTAGAAGTGGAAGTGGAAAGGGAAAGGGAAGAGGAAAGAGAAAGGAAAGGAAAGGGAAGGGAAGAGAAGGGAAGGGAAGGGAAGAGAAGGAAAGGGATGGGTCTAAAACTGTCGGCGGAGCACGTCTATAGATGCGTCTGAGAAGAGCGTCTATTTTTGCATATAACAGCGCATCTATAGATGCAACTATCTATTTTTGAATACAGAGTAGACGTTTCTATAGACGCGCTTGTAGATGCGGTTTTAGATGCATTCTTAGATGCGTCTATAGACACGCTCCAACAGACGGACTATTCTAAAAACTCGAAAAGGACATGCGCCCGACACAAAAGCGTAACACTGATACAAAAAACATCCGTTTCTTGGATACGACAAAGGACGAATCCAAAGAGAGCAACTTTCAAAGAAGATCAACTAAAAAGAGACTTACCTTGGATAGAGGTATGGAAGCTTCTTAACCTTCTTCAAAGTTGCTTCTCTTCCTTGTTCACCCTTTGCTTCTCTTTCTTCTCTTCCTTGTTCACCCTCTTCTCTTGTGTGCTTAGAGATGATTGTGTAAGCCGGGAAGTAAGTGTGGGTACCTGGAGGTAAGTGTGGGTGCTCAAAACTATGGATCTTAAGGTAAGCAAGCCGCACGAAGCTTAAGGTATGTGAAGAAAAGCAAAGCAAGCATGCTAAAAGTAGATTTAAAAACTGCGTCTAATGGTGCATCTATACACACGTCTAAATATGCGTGTAATTGCGCATCTAAATACACAGAGCAGATGCAATTTTAGACATGCCTATAGATGCACACCACAAAACAAACAGATGTGGTTTTAGATGCGGCATTAGACACGCTATAGAGTTTTAAGATTAAATATTTGATACAAGAGCAAATTTTTTGGATTGTTTATTTGTAAGATGTCTTCATCTTCAACAAGTAGCTCTAGTGAGGATGAATCCCTTCGTATCCACCATCGCAAAATGTGGTTGGAGTAAAAAGTCAAATGTATGTGTGATCAATGTCGAGGAAACATGTATAGTGCACACAGGATTATACTCAATCACATCTCAAAGTATGGAGAATGGGATGTGACCATAAACATGGTAAGTGTTAAAAAAATAAGGTTTATTGAGATACCTATGGGTGTTCATATGTTAGAGTTATGATCCCATTTTAATTTGATACAGGATGTAGTGCCACACCTACATATGTTGCCCTATGCTCTTTGTGAGGAGCGAAACATCGACGATATGAGGTGGGATCTTCAGGAGGGACCATTACAGATGCATAGAGTGATGGTGATAGTAGCCCTCCGCCATTATCTCATGAAGCTGTGGAGGAGAAGGTGTTTGATGATATGGTGTGGGATTTATATGTCCATCAATCTGAAGGGAGGGATGATAGCATGGAGCAGGGCGATCTTTTTACAGCAGCATCGACTCCACTGTTTGAGGGGTGCACATTCTCTGTTCTACGTGCCTCCCTTGAGTTTCTAAACTTGCAAACCATCTATGGATGGAGCAATGCAAGTTTGAATGCATTACTCAAGTAAGCTTTAAAGTCTATTTTGCAAACATGGTGAATTATGCTAGTGGGTCAATTACTCAAATGCTTTTCCTCATTTATGGTCTTCATGTGCAGGCTATTGTGTAAAATGCTTCCAAGGGAGAATAAATTACTGACCTCAAGAGATATGGCAAGGCAACATGTGACCTCGCTTGGAGGATTAGGTTACAAGCTCATCCATGCATGCGTCAACGATTGCATTTTGTTTCATGGACTACATAAGGATGCAAGAGAGTGTCCTACTTGTGGAGAGGCAAGATATAGAGCAGATCTCAAAACTTTGGACATGCCTCGTAAGGTTCTGTCACATTTTCCCATCATCCCTTGCATCCAAAATATGTTCAAGTGCAAATCCATTGCAGAGCTCATGTCATGGCATTCCTCCCATCGATCAACTGATGGCAAGTGGAGAACTCCCGTAGACACTCCTGCGTGGAAGCATATTGAAGACACATGGCCAAGCTTCAAGGAAGAACCTAGGAGCTTGAGACTTGGATTGGGTATGGACAGTGTGAACCCATTTGGTCTCAAAAGCACCTCTTACAGTGTATGGCTAGTGATATTGGTGAATTATAATCTTCCACCCTCTATGGCGATTAAGAAAGGACATGTTATGTTATTTCTTCTAATTCTAGGGAAACATATAGTCAAAAATCTTGATGTTTATTTGGAGCCTTTGATTGACGACCTAGAGATACTTTGGAGAGGTATCAAGGTGCATGATGTGAGCAGGCCTCCCTCATCATGAGACTTCAACTGCAAAGCAATCTTGATGTGGATGATGCATGACTTCCCAGGCTATGGCGTGTGTTCAGGTAAGCATTGCACTTCTAATTATGAGTAGGCAAAGATGTGGCACCCTAAACCCACCTTCACCTCTTAATTACATCTATTGTTTTGGTCTCACTACATCGGGTTATCATGCATGTCCTATTTGTGGTCCTTTGGTTGTTGCCTCATGGGAAGATGCATTCAATAAGGTCATCTATGAGAATCACCATTGATTTCTCCAACCTGATCATCCTGGATATGGTACCCCTTGGAATGAAGTCCTCCCACAATCACTCATTGCGGGAGATTGGATGAGAATTTGGGATGGTTCCACGACTCCTCCACCACTTGGCATGAGCCGGTAAGGATTTGTAACTATTGTGTGCTATATTGGCTGGAAATAAAGATTGCCCGCTAACACCAGATTTTGTTTAGATACTCCATCTTTTATCATTTACCATATTGGTCCCACCTCAAGATCAATCACCTGTTGATCCCATGCATATCTTCAAGAATGTGGCATCTACCATTTGGGAGCATTTGAATGGGACACGAGATTCTGCAGGCATAAGGGAGGATCTACGTACCACAGGGAGGATGCATGAAGCTTGGCCACAAGAGAGACCAAATGGACGTGTTTTTTTACCTCGTGCACCGTGGAGATCATCAAAGCTAGAGATGGCGGCGGTGAAGCATGCTATTACTACAATTCGTACTCCCACTGGATGCATGAGGTGTTTGAAGGGGGGCTTTACAAAGAGCAAGAAAAGAGGTGTAGAGCAATTATATGGCTTGAAATCTCATGATTGGCACAAGATGCTCCAAGTAAATATTTTATGTGCATAATATCTTTTTCCTTTCAAATTTATGAGTGAATTATAAGCAACTAATCAACCACCTCCTCGTGTGTTCAATTCATACTACCTACTAGCATTTCTCGTAGTGCATCAAAGGACGTGAAGGATTGTATTTACAAGATGGGTGAGCTTGTGAGGTACTTTACATGATACAAAATATGATGTGTATCAATGCTCCATGCAAGGTGTTCATATTGCTAATACGGTGTACTTTTTCATTTCTAGGTATGTAAGCTCAAAGGAAATAGATCCCACCATGCTTGAGAATGCTTGAGCTATGTCAAAGGAGGTGGTTTGTTTAGTGGAGGAGACATTTCCACGTTATATTCTCATAAGCCAACTACATCTCATAGTGCATTTGGTGGATGAGATTGCTATATGCAGTACTATACATGCACAATGGTTGTTCTTCCTCGAGTGCTTCATGAAGACCTTCAAGGGCTTCATGAGACAAAATGCAAGACCCGAAGGTAGCATGGATGAGGGTTGTTGGTTGGTACAAGAGTCCCTTGTATATATTTCTAAGTTTCTTATTGATGTGGATAGCTCTCTCCCACGACTATGGAGAGATGATAAAGACCTAAGGATGACCTCTATTGTGCCTCAAGGGAAAGGATGCAACAAAGTAATGGACACGGAGTTGCTTCATAATATCAACCTCTTATTGCGTGCTTAATAGTGATGTGATGAAAAGATGGGTGAAAAGATACGAGGATGCAAAGGCAAGAAGACAAGAAGAAAGGGCCCTCTTTTATACACACCACAGATCTCGTGTGCCATACCCTCAGTATCTAAGAGCACTTCTAAAGGATATTCATGTGGATTGCTACTTGACGAAATGGAGAAAGCAGAGAAAGACAAGGGGATGCATATCACAATGGAAGAATGGGAGTATGCTAGGGGATGCATGAGCAAGGTCGGCATATAGAATGTTATGCATAAGTTAGGAGCTTTCAATAATTTAGATTGCTTATTTAATTGATTTTTTCTTGGTGTAGTGCACTATGTTCAATGCTATATATGTGAGGCAAGCATTTTGAACACAACGGATTGATGATAAGAGAAACACACAAGATTGCAGTGTCATTGCTAGCTTTGAGGGAGCCAATGGAGCCATGGATGATTATTGTGGCATAATCCAAGATATTATTAAGCTTGACTTTCGACGCTTCTTTGTGTATGTTTTGGATGTAAAGTGGTTTAAGGACGTGGTGGAACTTGAGGCCCTAATGCAACAATGAAACGCCATGCAAGTGGCTCTGTAACTATTGACTCCACAAAGTTTTGGCAAAGTGGGAAGGACACTACTACCGCAACAATGTGAACAGGTGCTGTGCACACATATAAAAATACTTGCTTTTAAATATTTGATACCTTTGATGCAAGGAAAATAACATGATTATATTTGTCTTTGAATTAGGTTGTCTATCAACCAATGGTGGGTAATAATAGATGGTGGCATGTCATACCTATTATGCCACGTTCCAAAGTGATGTATAGTACATTTACTAATATGGAGCGTATGGAGGATGATCATGGCCATGGAGGTGATGATGACTGTGATACGAGAGAGGAGGATGATCATGAGATAGGAGATACAGATATTGAGGCCATTACCTGTGAGGACGAGCCTACCATTGGTGATGTTGATTGCGATGAGCACATGAGTAGCACAAGTAGTAGTGGGTTGAATGTATTTGTAGATCTAAACACTTGTTTGGATTTTGAAGTAGATAGTTTAGCAAGGGTTGATCTCATTGAGGATGAGATTGAACCGTGGCCCATCATTGATATTGGCAAAACTATTTTACATATTGTCTCATTCTCCTCACCTCACTTAATTCTTGTATATGTGGGCTTGCAAAAAAGCATTGATGTTTTTGTTAAAATTATGTGCTTTAGTAATCATGGGCAATGTTTGGAAAGCAGTGATGTATACCAAAATCTCACTTTCTGTATTCTCTGTATTGCATCTAAATACACGTCTAATTCTCAGTGTAGATGCGCTAATACACGCACAAATAGATGCACTGACAGATGTAGTGTTAGACGGGTCCGTATTTTCTTAGTGTAGACGCGCTAATAGACGTGTCAATACATGCGCAAATAGGCGAGCTATTAGACACACTATTAGACGCGCCCATAATTTCTCTATTCAAGCAATGCTTATAGATGCGCCCGCTATTTTGCACGTCTATCAAGCGCATCTATAGTTGCTTTGTGTTGTGTTATTTATTGAAAGATCAAATGAATTCTTTATTCAAAGAAGCAACTTGATACATCAATAACAAAGAGAAGGTATGTTGTTTCATTATAAAATTGATTGACATTAAAAGACAAATTAAAACATACCAAATTGTGTAACAAAGGAGCAACTAGAAAGTTGAGTCCATAAAAAAGAGAAATAAAAATTATCACATGAAAACTTTAGTGATGAAAGAGACAAGGCACCCATAGAGGTCTATAGTCCCATAGAGGTCTATAGTAATTAAAACAAGTGTCAAAGGTATGCGCTATCAGAGAAACTAAGAAAAGTCAAAGTTTATTTATGCAACGAAAAAGAGATCTATCGAGGGCAACAAAATTTTTAAAAAAAGTTAAAGGTATATGAATGAAGTTTGGTAACATAATGAATATTTTAAAGGTGATTTTGATATGGTAGACCGATTGTGATATGGGAATGGGTGAAATGTAGACAATAAAATATTATATTCAGATTTGCAAATGTCAATGCAAAGGCAAAATGTAGTTTGAACAACCCCTAAATTCCAAAAAGAAGCATGAAATGATGAAATTATATAATGATACAAAGACCTAAAAAATGTTGAAAAGAAAGCATAAATCTTGGTTGATTAGACTAGCATATTAGGCTAGGGTATTTTATCGATTCTGAGAAGGAAACAATGCCTTATCAAAATAATTTTATACATACTTTTGTTTGATATTTGATTGTTTCCCCCTATTGTCACTAACAATATAAGAGCAATCATGAACACATAGATTTGAGAGTGCAAGTGGCTTGGTAGAAGATTTGTATCTTGAGCACCTATTTGTGGTTCATTTTCTTACAAACAGTGTAACCTTTGTGTCTAGTAGAAGTGATTCTAGCCTTTAACTTGGGGGAGAGAGAGAGAGAGAGAGAGAGAGAGAGAGGGGGGGGGGGGCACATGAGAGGTTTCTGATTGCAATCCTTTAAAGATGGAGTTATTGACATTAGAGGCACATGGAAGCTAAGTCTACTACCAGAATCTTGTTGGCCCCTACCGTAGTTACGTGCACATGTAATCCAATTGGCTGAATCTCCATTAAACCCTCTTGCTAAACCTTGTCGGACCTTACTTGTCTATGCATACGTTTGCATAGTCAGGCATCCGATAGGCTTTTTTGCTGAAACGTTCCTTGAACCTTGCCGAAAGGCCCTCATGTGGCCAAGGTGAGAGAGGGAGAGAGATTGATATACAATTTATCAGCTTGGGATATGTTTGAGTTTGCCTATGAAAATAGTATAAGACAAATTTTGAGAAATAGGAGGTTATGTAGGATATGTAAATGGAGTGCAAATTTTGAGAAACTATGTAGAAATCTACTTTTTCTATTAAGGAGAGGTTTCGGGAAGGATAATGAAGCTATTTCCTAGGCATGGTTCCAAGTATGGACTCAGAGAACTCGAAATTCAGAAGGATATGTGTGTTTTGGGAAAGAAGCAATGAAAACAAGAGCATGCATACAATGCACCACTCAACCTAGGAAAGGATATGGTGGAGGAAAAAATCTTATCTATGGAGGGGGCAGTGGCAGTCTCATGGCTGTGGTGTTGAAAATAGTTTTTGAAGGCAGATGCCATGTAGTGGGTGATTCTAAAGGTCCTTATGCCTCGTGAGATTTCTTGAATTGTGAGGGCTGTTGTAGACATGCGTGAGCACAAGTTTGAGATAGCTTAGCAGAATGTTCACTGATTTACCTCCCAAGCTTGTCATGTTCCATTGCAATTTGCATTTGGTATGACACACATGAGATCCCATCTTCTTCCTAGTTTCCCAAATTAAGGACTATTGCACCAGATTTGCCTATGTATGTCCTATTAAAATAAGTGTTTTGCATGCTTATGTCTATGCTTAAGAAGGACTTTGGAGGATATTTTTCTCCTGAGAGTGGTACAGTGTGCTGTCGGATGAATGGCAACTGTGATCAAGCATGGTAGGGGGCAAAACATAAAGTAGAAGAAAGTGTGAAAGAGAAAGGTAGAAGAAGATAGGTGGATGATGTGTGTTGGATCTGTTGATGGTTATCATAAAACTAGATCAGTGTTGGGTGGGGGGAGAGAGAAAGAGAGAGAGAGTGAGAGTACAATTCTAATGAAATTCACAAAATTTGGAGACTATATGACTCTAAGCATCGCCCCTATCCTTAGCACATGCAACTCTTTAACTTTACTTCTTTGTTTTGTGCAATTCATTATTGGGTATTAAGCTTCAATTTAGTAGGATGCATGAGTGCAAGGCTGAGGTGTCTATAGAACATTGAAAGCATTGCTTGATGGTGTCAACTTTGGATTCATGATAAGTTGGTTTGATTGCTGAATTCATGTGGAGTGATATTACAACGCACTACTGGCATTGTCCAACAAAGTTGTTGAGGAAGGGTTCATCAAAACTATGGCTCGGCATATAGTGGTCTCAACTTTGAGAAATTCAAACCGGTTCAGGATCAAGTTGCCCCAAGACACAGTTGGGTCGATACCCTGCAACACACAAATAGTGACGAATCTCAAAAGAAGGAAGATGATTTACAAAATCACAAGCTGGATGTATTGGGGATGAAGGTGGACGAACCCGATTTTCTACAACCAGAGACCCTAGAATGCATGACGAAGGTGCACAACATATCTTAGGAGCTATGGGTTAGTATACCAAAAATGATATTTTTGGGCATCTTCTAGCATCTGTGATATAATATCATCAAAGGCGACAAGGATACGTCAACTTCTCACACTCCAAAGCTCCCATGCTCGAAACTCGTTCTGACAATCTTGACAAAATATGAAGAGGGGAGAGGAGAAGAGTGGAGATGAGGAGAGAGGGAATAGCTAGAGATCACACTACAAATGACTAAGTGTACACTTGATTTAGTTGAAAATGTAGAATATATAATAACACATTAAGGTTTAGGGTTAGGTCATCTAACCCTTTCCTTGATAGCACTCTATTAGCTTAGTGCTATGCACATATGATCACATGATGTTGAGCATGATCTCTCAACACCTTTCCTCAAGATCAACATCATGAAGTAAGCCTTCCCTTAAGATGATGATTCTAGGGAATAGAAGAAGGACTGAACATTACATTCCATCACACCCCTTTAATGGGAATGTTCTTCCTCTGTGTCAAACCAAGAGCTTGTCAGTGTTTCTCAAAAAGCTCTTTACCGAGTGGTTTGGTAAAGATGTCGACATTTTCTTTGCTATCACAATGCTGCAATGTGATATTACCAAGTAACACTCTTTCTCTGATGATGTGCTCTCTGACATCAATGTGATTTTTCCTGGAGTGATATACTGGGTTCTTTTGGCCAATGCTTGAGCCGATTGATTATCATAGTATATTGTTGTTGGCTTTGATTCATCAAAGTAATATATTTCTGACAATAGTCTTCTAAGCCATATAGCCTCACATGCACCTGTAGTGAGTGCTCTATATTTTGCTTTAGTCAAAGACAAAGAAACAGTTAGCTATTTGTTTGACAACCATGATATAGCACATTGACAAGGGAAAAATGCATATCTTTGTGTGGATCTCTTGTTCTCATGATCTCTAGCATAGTCATTGTCATAGTATCCCATGCAACTGTGGATGAATTTCTTTGTATTGTATCCCAAACTATCTTGTATCTCTGATGTATCTCAAGACTTTTTTGGCTGCATTCCAATGAGACTGTTTTCGATTTTCCATAAACTGTGCTACTGAACTTACTAGATAATAAATATATGGCCATGCGATAGTTAGATATATAAGAGATCCGATGAGCTACTTGTAGTACCTATCATTAACTATAGGCTTTTCTAAATCTTTAGTAAGTTACAAACTCTTTTCCATGGGAGTGGCTACAATCTTGCAATCTACCATATGAAACTTCTTTAGGAGACTGTCAGTTCATACTTGAGCTGACTCATGAATGTGCTATCTGAATCTCTCCAGGACTTAATTCCAAGACAATAGTGCAAAAGTCCAAGATCTTTCATGTCGAACTTTGTAGGTAAGTCTTGTTTCAACTTTCTGATGAAGCTGTCCTTGCTTCCTGTCACAATCAAATCATCTATGTACAAAAGTGCAATAGTAATGTCTTCCCCTTGAACTTTGCATTGGATTTCATGTATCCCAGATATATAAGAGATCCGATGAGCTACCTATAGTACCTGTCATTAACTGTAGGCTTTTCTAAATCTTTAGTAAGTTACAAACTCTTTTCCATAGGAGTGGCTACAATCTTGCAATCTGCCATATGAAACTTCTTTAGGAGACCATCAGTTCATACTTGAGCTGACTCATGAATGTGCTATCTAAATCTCTCCAGGACTTGTTTCCAAGACAATAGTGCATAAGTCCAAGATCTTTCATGTCAAACTTTATAGGTAAGTCTTGTTTCAGCTTTCTGATGAAGATGTCCTTGCTTCCTGTCACAATCAGATCATTTACGTACAAAAGTGCAATAGTAATGTGTTCCCCTTGAACTTTGTAGTATAGAATATGATCTGCATTGGATTTCATGTATCCCAAATCAGCAAAATACTTGTCGATTCTATTGTACCAACTCTTGGGTGCTTACTTTAGGCCATAGAGACTTTTCTTAAGATGGCAAACCTTATTCTCCTTTCTTGGTTCAACATAACCTGCCGGTTGTTGCATGTAGACTTCCTCATCCAGGTAACCATTGAGAAATGCATTCTTGACATCAAGCTGGTATACAATCCATCTACTGAGTGTCGCTAGTGATATCAAGAACTGTATGGAATCCATCTTTGCTACTAGAGCATAAATCTCATCATAGTCTTGACCATATTGCTATGCAAATCCTTTTGTAACTAGCCTGGCTTTGTATCTTTGAATACTTCCATCTAGATTGTACTTCACTTTCTATACCCATTTATTTGCTATGGCCTTCTTTCCTAGTGGAAGGTTGCATAATTCCCAAGTATTATCCTTGTACAAAGCATCCATTTCTTCATTCATAGCAGTTTGCCATTTTGGCTTGTTTACTGCATCTTCAAAGTACATTGGCTCTTCTGTAGCCATGATGGTATTCATAAGAGCATAGTTGGTGGTTTGAATCCGAATTTCTTTGCTTTTTTACCATATGTCAATTTGGTTGGAGGTCTGGTTTCCCTAGTGGACTGTCTGAGCTATTGTGGCTCTGCTTGGGGTGTTTTTGGCAACTCTAGCTCTTCTTCATCAACCATTTCTATAGATGACTGAGTAGTCAGTATGTCTATCTCCTATGTGTTTGAGGATTTCCATTCTGATTCCTCATCAAAGATTACATCTCTAGAGATAATGACCTTGCGATTGATGGGACCATACAACTTGTATGCTTTGCTTTTTTCACTATAGCCAACCATGATGCATTTGCATGACTTTGCATCCGATTTCCTGCAATGATTATCATGTATGTTGGCATATGCTATGTAATCAAATATGCAAAGATGCCCAATGTGTGGCTTGTGTCCAATGAATGCTTCATAAGATGTCATACCATATATCGGTTCAATAGGAAGCCGATTAAGCAAATAGTTTGCAATGGCTATTGCTTCTACCCACTACTGATTCGGAAGATGCTTCTCACTAAGATAGCACTGTCTTCTGAAGTACCATTCTTTCTTTTAGCTCTTGCATTCTACTGAGAAGTATCTGCATAAGTGAATTTTCTTCGAATGCCGTGACTTTTGCAAAAGTTCATGAATGCTGAAGACATGTATTCACCTCCTCTATCTGATCTCATGACTTTGATCTTTCTCCCTGTCTAGTTTTCTACCATGGCTTTGAATTCTTAAAATTTGAAAAACACTTCAAATTTATCTTTCAGAAAGTAGACCCAACAATATCTACTATAGTCATCGATGAAAGTCAAGTAGTAAAGTGAACTATTGATGCTATGAGTCTGGGCATAACCCCATACATTTGTATGTATTAAATCAAGAATACCTCGTGCTCGAGAGGTGCTTCTGCCAAAGTTGGTTCGCTTTTGTTTGCCGAAGCAGCATGCTTTGTAAATCTTTCCAAGAAACTATAGCTTAGGAATCCTGATTGCCATATTTTGATTCTTGAGATCTAGCAAGCTCTCTTGTTCCATTTTGCAGATAGTGGCATCTGTTGTGGTTGGGCTGACATGGCATGCTTATCTGGTACTGTAGCTAGCATTCTGCACTTGACACCTTTTCCTACTAGCTAAAATCTTTTGGATTTGTCTCTAATAGTGCATTCATCTTCATCGAAGATGACTCAATAGTTGTGTTACATCATTTGACCTATTGACAAGAGGTTCTTGCTGAGATTTGTAACATAGAGTACATCTTTCACCAATCCTTCCATACCAGTGAAATTATTCATAGGGATAATGCCCATCCCTTGAACTGGATTCGATGTATTATCTGTTGTGTAGATGGCATTCTTTTGACCTTCTGATGGTTTCAACTCTATGAACCATTCCTGATAATTTGTCATGTGAGATGATGCATCGCTATCGATGTACCAAGGAACATGTTCTGCTTGACTTGATAGCTAAAATCCTATTTTGTATTGAAATTAGTGTCTAGATACATTGTATCAATATTTTGCATCTCCTCGTTGGCAAGAAGCATATTCCCATGTTCATTTGCAAAATGATTGTGTCTAGAATGTCCACCATGATGATTTCCTCTGCTGCAAAAATTCCCTCGATTACTACTGGATTGACCGCCTTGGTAGTACTGCTTCTTGCGACAATCTCTTTCATAATGTCCAAACTTATGACAATAGTTGCACTGGATGTTTGACACATTGGTGGATGCATTCCCTCATCCTTGGAATCTTCCTTGATTAAATGATTTTCTCTTTGTTGATGATGTTGCCGAGGATCATGCTGACACTAATGCTAATGCTATTGCTGATGATGACCAATTTTCTGGAATGATTTGCTTATGCCTTTGCTTCCTTCTAAAGCTGTGAATTCTTGATCATTAGAATGACCTTTGCATGCATGAATGGCCTGAGTCCTGAGTTCTTCACCAAGTAAGACTGACTGAAGTTCTTTCAGTGTCAGAATTTACTGTTGGATGGCAATACTCTGGACTAAATTCTCGTATCCCTCTCCTAGTCCATTCAGGATGACCATTCAGGATGACTTGAACCATTTCTGCTAGATTCATGGTCTCTCCTACTGCTGCTACGAGTTGATTGTTGTAGTCTTTGATTCCGAGTATGTAACTATGACTGGTTTCGCTGCTGTTGCGAAAACTCTGGTTGATTTGGTTTCTCAGTGTGAGAATCTTAGAAGTTGCAAACATATCCCATGCTTCTTTTAATGTCTTGACAGTGTTGAGTTATCCTAGAATGACATCTTGGACATTCTGCTTGATCAGATGATATGCATACTTATCTTTCTTATCCCATTTTGCCTGTGCTCGGGCAATGGAAGGATCTACTACAAGTGCAAAAACTACTGGTGTAGCTAGAGATCCCACTATTGGTGCTGTGACAACAGGTGGAATAGAGCTACTGCTGGCTGGATCATCCAATGGTCTGGGTGTAGATCCATCGACATACTCCCATTTGTCCTCAAGTACAAGAATGGCCTCCCTTCGATATTTCCATATTCCGTAATTGGAGTTGTCTAGCTTAGCAGATGCCTCCAGATTGAGGTTGCTAGTTGTAGACATGGTGCAAGAAATGTACTCAAAGTGTCATGAAAATCACTCTCTGAATCAACTGCAAAACACTAACTGTGGCAAGTGAAATATGAAGTGTCGCTGAAGGTAGAACTGCAATATATATAATCAGATCTAAATTACAAGGCTTGTGGCAAACGATGTCATGAATCACGAAGAGGCTTTACAAGGCTGAAATAATGTGCACAATGCCATGAAATAGCCGAAGATATCAGCCATGCAACGTGAAGTCTCATCAGCGAAACTAGGAATAATTGAAGCCACTTGAAGAATAAAAGTGAGAAAGCTTCACAGGTGCCATGTATCCGATGGTGCCTTCGAAGGTAGACGACAGCGAGATCGCATTACTGGCAGCATTGCTGATTAACCTGGCGATTCCGAAGTCTCCTACGCGTGCCAAGTACTCGGAATCCAAAAGAATGTTGCTTGGCTTCAAGTCACCGTGGATGGTTGGCACCCCATATTCATGGTGAAGATACACCAGGGCTTCCGCAACAGCTTTTGCTATGTTTAAACGAGTTTCCCAACTAAGTTCACAGACCTCACCTCCTTGAAGCCAGGGAAAGGACGTGAAGGTGAGTGAGCTGAGCAGGCAGGGAACCGGTGAGCGGGTTCTCAGTTAAAGACAGGCCCTGGAGTCTCGGAAGGCCGAGCTCGACAGGTAGAGAGCCTGACAGGTGATTGGCACCCAGGAAAGGTTGCTCAACGAGGGGGGGATACTCCCTACGAGACTGTTACGCTGGAGGAGGAGAGTCTGGAGATCGGAGTCTGCAGAAGCTTCCAGAGGATCGCTTGTGATGACTGCTTCCATATAAGCGACTCCGCCTATATGTCTCTGTCTCTCTGTGGGCAAGCCAACAGAATGTCTGCTTCCATATAAGCGACTCCGCTTCTTTTAGTAACATTCTGCTGCTGCCCAAATAACCCACCACCCCACGTCGAGGATGCCAAGCTCACCATTACACACAGCATAATCCATAGTCCATACATCCTACTGTTCTTCATCAGGGAGGGCGACAGGGGAAGCGTGGAAGGAAACTGTATAAGAGCAAGGGATCAGGCGAATGAGGAGGAGCTTGGTCATATAAGTAGATTTGATGACGAAGAACCGTATGTAACACAAGATTATCCGATCTTATTAACACCTCCATGCTAACGAGGGTTCCATAAAGCATAGACCTCTTTTCTCAATGTTCTACATTGTGAAAAATCCTTGCTATTGGTTTACACAAAAATGAGAATTATATTAAAAAGTTAAAAAACTAGTATGTGGGTTGCCACACATGCTAATACACCAATGGGCACTCTTTAAGTAGAACGCTTTAAACTTGTAAACTTGTAAATTGAGGCAAAATACAAAAAATAATTTATGCCATTGTTATTATTATTTTAAATTCATAGAAAAAGATCAACTTAAGCTTTGAACCCATTAACAATGAATTCGGGTTATTCGTGTGGTTTAAATTCAAAGAGAGATTGAGACTACTTTTCAAAAAAAAAAAAAAAGCCCAATTCTCAGGCCCCCCCCTCTCTCTCTCTCTCTCTCTCTCTCTCTCTCTCACACACACACACACACACACATGCGCGCGCGCGTGCTCGCACATGCGTGTGCACAAAAACAATATGCACATCACTTTCATATGCAAGTAGTTGCATTATAGCACTCAAACTTTTCCACGGTTCCACATCGCATGGGCTTCCATCATAGCACTCAAACTTTTCAATGGTTTTATGCACGAGCTTCCATCGTAGGTGCTGGAAAGTAATCATTCATTCGTCTTGACAATCGAACCTAAAGGAGTGCTCCCAAGTAGTTATATTCGCTTGTTTATAATATAGGTATGTTTTTTGGGGTACAACGTACTCCTTAATGTAACTTAATTTTTTGTATTTTTTAATTAAACAAAATTTCTCTTTCTTCATAATTTATTATTAGTCGATTTAATCACCTATGATTCAAATCATATAAGACATGTAAACATAAAGAAACACACTCAAGACATTGCAAATTAAAATTTTCCATCAATGTTCATGCAAAATATGACACTTATTACTCAACACTGAAAAGAAGTCCACTACTTCTACTAATCATTATTAAAGAAAAGAAATACATCATAGTAAACAATAATAGACATAGTGATAGAGATGGGTTGGATATGAGGATAATAATAAGAGTGAATATATCTTCATATTCAAGATGTCTGCATTTTTTTCCAAACCAATTGCTTCTATCTTACTTGCAAGTCTCTACCTTTACATCTTCTTTCTTCGATTATTCATGATCTCTCTATCTTGTTTAAATGTCCTCATCACCAACCCATGTCTATCTTGACTGTGGCCTTTCATGGACACGGCATTCAACTTGGACAGTGATATGTAAGCACTCACTATGACATGTCACACTCCTTGACTTATTGACTTTAATATTGAATTATAAGCACGGATTGTGAGATGTCATACTCCTTTACTTCAACCCTTGACTTTATCTTGAGTTATAAGGTGAGGTCCGAGGACAAAAAAGGTCTTGTAGTCTTTCGTGGACACGGCAACTCAACTTGGACAATGATATGCAAGCACTCTTTGTGACATGTCACATTGCTTGACTTTACTCTTGAATTGCAAGGTGAAGACAAAAAGAAGCTTATGCATGTATGCAACATATATAAGGTTACATCATTTATCCTTTTCCAAGTTGATTTTGATACTTTGACATTAATTTTTCATCACTCCTCAACTTTTGTTCTTGTATAAAATTATTTTGGTAAGCCATTGTTTCCTTCTCAGAATCAACAAAATATCCTAGCCTAATATGCTAGTCTAATCAACCAAGATTTATGTTTTCTTTTCAACATTTTTAAGGTCTTTGTATCATTATAGAATTTCATCATGTCACGGAATTTAGGGGTTGTTCAAACTACATTTTGCCTTTGCATTGAGATTTGCATATCTGAATATAATATTTTATTGTCTACATTTCACCTATTCCCATATCACAATCGGTCTACCATATCAAAATCACTTTAAAATATTCATTATTTTACCGAACTTCATTCACATACCTTTAAGTTTTTTTTTAAAAATTGTTGCCCTCAATAGATCCCTTTTTTGTTGCATAAATAATCTTTGACTCTTCTTAATTTCTTTGATAGCGCATACCTTTGACACTTGTTTTAATGACTCTAGACCTCTATGGGTGCCTTCTCTCTTTCATCACTAAAGTCTTCATGTGATAATTTTTATTTGTCTTTGATTTTGTATGGACTCAACTTTCTAGTTGTTCCTTTGTTACACAATTTGGCGTGTTTTAATTTGTCTTTTAATGTCAATCAATTTTATCATGAAACAACATAGCTTCTCTTTGTTATTGATGTATCAAGTTGCTTTAAATAAAGAATCCATTTGAGCTTTCAATAAATAATGTCCTATAATGTCAAGAGATTGTTAACCAATTGGCAAAATATAGCTTAATTAATGTTTAAATATGCTCAAAATTACTTTCTATACATGTAAGAAGATCCTTGAACGAATCATGGGATGTTGATGTGCTCCTTAAATGTTTTAAACTTGCCAATAAATCTTTCTTTAAATAAATACTGTTAGTTAATTTGGGACATTTTTTCCCTTTTGAACCGAGCCCAAAATCGCTTCCCAAATTAAAAGTTTGTTTTTTGAAAATATTCTTCCCAATTCTAATGTGTCCCTTTTGGCACTATCATTTCTACATACAAAGTCTTTTTTCTACAAACAAAGGTTTTTTACTCACACTATCCTTTTGCAATAATAATTCAAAAATTGGGAAACATAATTTATAACTTACTCTATATTTCAAAAATCCTAGTATATATTTTTATTTTTTAAAGTCCTCCTTCAAAGCTTAAGCCCTTTTTGACTTATTAGTAGTTTGAATAAATAAAAATAATCTAAATTCATGGAATAACAATCATTTTTCCTCTCTTTTCTTTTGGGGGGGGGGAGGAAGACAATGAAAATATTGAATTAAGCTTTTGAATATGGCCCTCGAAGAAGGGATTCCCCTTGAATGGCAACTCAACACAATCGTACCATTGCACTAGGGAGAGGATAGCAAAATGGCAAAAATTTGCCCTTTTTCGAGCACTTATCTCGTGTACTAGATCTGTCGTCATCACTGCTAGTGTCGGAGTCGGTCATGCCATCCTCGATGTCAATGGCTGCCGCATGAGCAACACTGAACATTTCATAGCTGCTTATCTTTTTCATATCCTTTTGGATTTTCTTTCTTAGTCCTGCAGTGAACCATGCCATGAGGTACTTTGCATCTGGGCATGGGTCACAATTGGCGATTAATATTTTCATCTTACCCAGGTACATGCGTACATCTTCTCGGCGGCCTTATTCGAGCTTGCTAAGTTGGAAAGCAGGATCATCTTGTAGCCTCTCCGTTTGAAAGCATCTTTTAAATTCCGTCTGAAGTAGGTCCCATGTGGCACGCTCTTCCACTAGAAGGTCTAGCTACCATTCAGATGCTTCATCAGTTAAGGCCATGGAAACCAAGCCACCTTGGTTTCATGGGATTGGTCGCCACTTGTTCGGCATGCGACATCAAAATTCTAGAGGAAGCAGACTGGATCTCCCTTACCATTATATTTGGGAAGTTCCAGTTTTCCCAAGGGGTGTCTGCCGTGATTGTTATTATTTCTTCAATTAAAGAAATTGTCAGCCTCTGCATCAAGGTCGATATCCCCATCATTGTCGCGATGGCGTCTAGCCATGTTGGGGCCTGGAGGAGTCAAAGGGAGTGATTGAATTTCAGGGGGGGATTCGAGGTAGAGGATTGGCAGGGGCGGTGGTTGCAGCAGAGTTGTATGTGGATGTGGCGATCATTGGAGTCGAAGGCATTGGCCAAAATGTAGCTGCATGCAGATTGGGTGAGATTTGCCAAGGTTGTCTCTGCCACAACTGTGGGTGTGGATGTAGTTTTGTTGGGAGGGTTAGAGTGGTGTTAGTTTGTGTAGGGACTATCGTGTTAATAATGCACCTAAGATTGTCCTATGTGTGTAGGGAATTGTGCCCGTGCAGACGGACCATTAATCGAAGGTCACGGTGTGAAGATATGAGCGAATTTTTGCGAAACAAGGCCCACACGGGGGCGCGAATGAGCGAGTGCTAGGGATGCCAAAATGGTGTGCAATGGGATAGAAAAATATCCCATAGTCTGGTGTTTCCATGTGTGAAAGCTAGGTTCAAACGGGGTCCAGTTTGGGTCCCAAACGAATGAGTTACGAGGGGTTAAAGTAAGGGTAAAATTTGCTTTGTGGGGAGGGGGTGTCCTAAGGGTGGTGTGAATGGACTTTAAGTCCAACTGAGGGGTTGTAACTGACCCAATTTAGTTGACCTAACTGGCCCAATTATGTAACTAACCTAACTATCTAGCTAGATGCTAATCAATTAGTCCAACTGAACCTAGTGATGGTTAGATTGACCATAGTTAGTTCAACTAACCTAGGTAGTGTAACTAACTAACAGTTAAACTAACCTAACTAAGGTGAAAACTAATCGAACTAAGGTCAAAACTAACCTAACCTAGGTTAATACTAACCTAGGTTAAAACTAACCTAACCTAACCAACTAACTCAACCTAACCTAACCTAGGTTAAATTAACCTAACTAAGGTGAAAACTATCCTAACGTAGGTTAATACTAACCTAGGGTAAAACTAACCAAAGGTTAGCTTTGGGTTAGTTTTTTTTTTTTTTTTGGGTATTGTGGGGGGGGGCTTCCCGAGGCAGCGCAGGGGGGGGAGTTCAAGCAGGGGGGGAAGGGAAAAGGGGACGGAAGGGAGGGGGTATGCAGGAGAGGGGAGGGGAGGGGAGAGGAGGGGGAGAGGGGGTGGAAGGGGGGGCATAGGGGCGGGGAGCCGGGTGCAGGGGGGTGGGTGGGGGGGGCAAAGGGGTGGGGAACGGGGCAGAGGGGGGTGGGTGCAAGGGCAGGGAGCGGGGGAGAAGGGGGGCGGGCAGGGAGTGGGGGAGAGCGGGGGCAGAGGGGGCGGGGTAGAGCGAGGGCGCAGGGGAGAGTAGGGGCGGAGGGGGCGCAAGGGCAAGTGCATTGGGTGAGTGCCACGGGCCACCCTCTACAGCAGCAAGGGCCTTAAGGCCCTTGCTTAGAAGGTAGGCTAGGGTGGAGATGGAGGGGGGAGGGGGGAGGTGGGAGGGGCAGAGGGGGAGGGGGGAGGGGGTGGTGGAGATGGAGGGGGGGAGGAGATGGGGGGGAAAAGGGGGGAGGGGGTGGTGGAGATGGAGGGGGGAAGGGGGGAGGGGGGGGTGGTGGAAATGGAGAGGGGGGGGGGGGGGGGGGAGGGGGTGGTGGAGATGGAAGGGGGGACAGGGTGGTGGAGATGGAGGGGGGAGAGGAGGAAGGGGGGGGGGGACGGGGAGGGGGGTATGGAGGGGGGGAGGGGGAGGGGGAGGGGGGAGGGTGGAGATGGAGGGGGGGAGGGGGGTGGTGGAAATGGAGGGGGGGAGGGGGGGGTGGAAATGGAGGGGGGTGGTGGAAATGGGAGGGGGAAAAAAAAGAGAGAAGAAAAAAAAAACTTGACGGATGGAAATCCAAAGGGAGGAAGAGGTGGTCACTTGAACGCTCTCCAAGTCTTTCTCGATGTAATGGGATTGTTGAGGAACAATGGACGGTGGGTGGATGGCTAGGTTATCATTGCAAGATGGGCTCCAAGTCACAATGTGAGGATGGGACTAATGTGGTGGTTGGTGGAGAGGGAGGAGTGTCTTGCATAGGGCTCGGAATGGAGAAGAGGATGGAGGCAAAATGTGAAAGATAAAGAATGAGGGGGTGAAGTGGGTTTTTATAGGAAATGAGTTTAGGTTTTAGGGTTAAACCCTAAACTCTTCCCGAGCTGTAACTTGTTATGGATAGCTCGGTTTGCTCTTCTGCAAAAAGGTGAAATGATTTAAATTGCAAGATCTACGCATTCGTGTCCACTACCTGACCTGATTGTTTATCAAGTGGCTTCTATTTAAGAAATAAAGAAAATTTCTAAAGGTAGTAACCCAAGGTTGATGCTTGGGGTAGATATGTTTGGCTAGAAATGGAAAAAAATTTTACTCTTCTTGCCCTTGAGTATTATGTTCGTGAAAGTTCGAAGTACTCTGTTTTTTTTACACATACCTATGTAAGTTTTACTCATTACTTGAGACACTAGTCTCCTCGGCAACAGTGCCAAATGTTGGCTCTTTCCTATGGCTTCCGTAGGAAGATCAGGGTATTCTCATTATGCAGGGTTCCGAGGCTTTTTGTCACCTACAGGTATATCGGGGTTGTCATTTGTAGTGTACGTGTAGCTTAGACCTCAAGTTGTGTTCCGATGAGAGACATAGGCTTAAGTGTGGTAAGCAAACATAGTGCATGCATGTGTAAAAGAAAGGTGTATCATCATGGTTGAGGTAATGAAGGCTTTCGCCTTCATTGGGGGTTACAGGGTTTAGGAGGAGTTTAAGGGTTAGAAGGAGGTTTCAAAGTTTAGAAGGAGGTTCCGAGGCTAGAAGGAGTTCCAAGGTTTAAAAGGAGGTTCCATAGTTTAGAAGAGGTTCCAGAGTTTAGAAGAGGTTCCAAGGTTCAGGGTAGAGTACATGGTGGAGTACTCGTCTCCCTTGTAGATCATGGAGATTTAAGGGTTGAGGAACTAAGGGTTTAGGGGGAGCATAGGAGTGGGAGAGGAATAAGGTGTAAGAGCATGGGGGAAGGAAGAGGGTGGAGGAGGAGGAGGAGGAGGAGGAGGAGAGAAGGGAGGAGAAGGGAGGAGGAGGAGGAGGAGGGAAGAGGAGGAGGTGGAGGAGGAGAAGGGAGGAGGAGGGAGGAGGGGGAAGAGGGAGGAGGAGAAGGGAGGAGGAGAGGGAGAGGATGGGTTGCAAGGTTGGAAGAGAGGGGAGGAGGAGTTGCAAGGTTAGGACATGCTTTTGGACGTGGACTGCAAGGAAGCATGGACACTTGAGACAATTGCTTGGAATACCAAAGTAGAACTCAACACAATGCCCCAAAGAGTATGGGATTCATTCCATTATGGGGTATTTTTACAAGTTGGAGAGCTTCTCTCTCTACATGTAGGAATTGTAATACATTCTCTCTCTATATGTAGAACTTGCATATAGAAGTTGCATGTACAAGTCGTATGTAGAACTTGCATGTAGAAGTCATATGTAGAACTTGCATGTACAACTCGCATGTAGAAGTTGTATGTAGAAGTCGTATGTAGAAGTCGTATGTAGAACTTGCATGTACAACTTGCATGTAGGAGTTGCATGTAGAAATCATATGTACAACTTGCATGTACAACTTACATGTAGGAGTTGTATGTAGAAGTCGTATGTAGAAGTCATATGTAGAACTTGCATGTACAACTTGCATGTACAACTTGCATGTAGGAGTTGCATGTAGAACTCGCATGTACAAGTCGTATGTAGAACTTGCATGTAGAACATGCAAGTTGGATTTCTGAGAGGTATTATCTCTAGCCTTATGCAAGGTCAAGCGGAGCTTTGCCACTACTCTACACACACATTCTATTCTACCTAAGTCCATGTTGGCATAGAGACAACACTCATTCTTCTGCATTCTCTTGTTCCTTCTCTATGGCTCATTAAACTTGGTTGTATATAGATCTTTCCAAGCCTTTTTTGGTTTCAGCTAGCTTACAAAGTGACTCCTATAATTTTTGTCACTCCAAGTCCAATGCATTTCACTCCAAGTCTGATTCTTTGGCTTTATCATGAAGATCCTTCTTACGCCTTTGAAGCTCCTACATAGAGTTATGCATTGCAACAATGGTTCTATTTCCTAAATGTGTTAGTTACTCTTCTTGGGCTTTCCACATCTCACTTTCTTGCATAGCCATTGTCTTAGCATTATTTAAACGATTGCAATAACCAAGCAACCCTGCATGTCCATTTTCAATAAACCAAACTAGCTCATGCATTGTATGCAAAGGAGGGCTCTTTTGGTTGGCAGGATCTAAAGGATACAAGGTTCCTTCTACCCAAAGTTTGAGATGCTTCTTTTCTTGCAAATGAAAACTATGGATCTTGGAAGCTCCCCTCAATCCCAGACTCCGTGTCTTGCATGTTCAGCCTCCAACTCTAAGTGAACCTAGTTCTTATTGGAGACATCCTCGAATGGTGCCATGAGTAAAGGAGTGTAGAGAAGGAGAATGCATGGAGAAGCAGGCTTGAAGGGGTAGCACGCAGGAAGGGAGAGGGCGAGGAGGAGGAGGGATGGAGGAGGGACGACCAACACTTGAAGACAAGGGATGGAGGGGGATGACCAGCAGGTGTGGAGGAAGAGGGAAGAGGGGAGGACAGGCGGTGTGGAGGGTAAGGAGGAGTAGGCATGGAGGAGGGAGGGAAGAGGGAGGAACAGTGGGGGGGGAGAAGGAGCAGTAGGCATGGAGAAGGAGGAAGAGGGAGGGGAGCAGGAGTAGGTGTTGAGAAGGGAGCGAGAGGGAGGGGGAGGAGCGAGTGAGGAGGGGGAGGGGGAAGGAGGGAGGGAGGGAGGGGATGGGGGGAGGGAGGTAAGAGAGAGAAGGAGGGATGTACGTCTAGGGTAGTCAAAGAGCCGTGTGAAGTTTCATCCCCAATAGATAAGTCCACGTGCATATTTCATTAGTACATGCGCCATTTTTCATACGTAGTCGTGCTAGTAGGGGTTGTAAAAATGTACGCATTATACCTTCCATGTGGCGCATACCAAATCAGTTGGATACCAAATCTTGCGTGGATGTACGTCTATGGTAGCCTAAGAGCCGTACAAAGTTTAATCTCTAACAGATAAGTCGACATGCATATTTCGTTAGTACGTGCACCATTTTTCACACGTAGTCGTGCTAGTAGGGATTGTAAAAATGTTCGCATTATACCTTCCACGTGGCGCATACCAAATGAGTTCGAGACCAAATCTTGCGTGGATGTATGTCTAGGGTGGCCTAAGAGTCGTGCGAAGTTTCATTCCCAACAGATAAGTCCACACGCGTATTTCATTAGTATGTGTGCCATAGCTTTACCGTAGTCGTGCTAGTAGGGATTGTAAAAATGTACGCATTGTACCTTCCACGTGGCGCATACCAAATTATTTCAGACCAAATCTTGCATGGATGTATGTCTAGGGTGGCCTAAGAGTCGTGCAAAGTTTCATCCCCAACAAATAAGTCCACACGTTGGATGGACAAAAATAGTAGAGCCTAACCCACCTTCACAGCCACACTCATCCACGTTCAAAACACCCGAACAACACAATCACAAGACAAGAGGCATTCATTCAACATCCTTATCTCTACACTTCCGGACACAACTCAGACTCTGGTTACATTTCTTCGGGAAGCCACACAACTCTTTAAAAAAAACCAGAGGAATACAAACCAGAGGAATACACAGCCCAACACAAACTCCTACTGATTGAGTTCAAGCTCACAAAGCATACAAAGACATAATGCATCCAATCCCACAACTCATCGGACAACCATCCACAAGTTCCTTATGGACTAAAGGAAATCTGACATGCACTACGCTCCCGTATCACAGCTCGCCACCCTTGGAGATCTTGATATACTGCCTGGCAATGCCTCTCTGCCTTCAACCCACAACTAATGCAAGCCCATGCTCTCTTTACAACTCTCCTGGCACCTTCTTCATGCAATTCCATCAAGAAAAAGACGACCTCTTCCAAAATCCTACTAAGGTGTTCCGATAGTAGTCCTCTTCTTCTCTCAAAATTCAAAATCATGATCGAGGCTATGGCTTCTCTTGCTCTGACTGGTCCTTTTGCTTCTCAGAAACCCAAAGAGCTCATGCGTAGCTTCCTCCATTTAGAAACTTCATGGTACGCAATAGACACACTGGCTGAGTAACTCCCTGCCCATATACTTTGCATGCGCCATCACCTTGCCACCGATAGTTGGCTCCTCCATCAGCTCACGGTTCTCCACTTCAAACCCAAGCTTGTGTGCTCGTCCTCTCTCCCTCTAGCGTATCGTTCTCTTAGTTATGTGTGTTCCCCAGCCAAGTCCGGAAACTCCACGTCAATGCAATCGTCAACCTCTTAATCCACCAAGATACTCTGTCTTTTGTAGTTGAGACGCCCATCTACAACCAGCAACTCACGGTCTCCTTGCGCCATCCTTCCCATGTTCTCAGCCAGCCAAGAAGCTTATGTGCCCACCATCGTCTTCTTCCTTCCAGCAGCTTTCTCTATCAATCACGGTACTCCAGCGCCTTCTTCTGAGCTCGCAAAGTCCTCCTGCTTATACATGACCTCCGCTATCCTCCATGAATCACTAGACCTGCGTAGTCGTCAAGCTCCTTCGATTCCAAAAGCTCCCAGCCTGCGCTATCAACTACTCTTCCCGTAGGATCGACGAGCCATTGATGCTGCTCTTCTACACACAGAACACACAGAGCTCATGACCTCTCGTCGTTTTAGATTCCCTCAGCAAGATCCACGGCCCCCTTAGCCAAAACACTTCCCGATCCATGCAGTTGCTATTCCCCCGCTTCCATTGTAGAGACCCCCCCTATCTCAGAAGCTCCCTGCTTCTCCTGTTCTCCAGCATGTATATTGGCGACGCTTCTCCTCCAGGAGTCTCCCACCTTGCAGTTGCGACTCCCTCCACACTACGAGCCCCCCTCTCCTTGTAGCCTGCTACTTGCAGTCGCCACCTCGCCATCTAGAACCTCCTCGCCTCGTCCTCACGTAGCCAGCTGCATGGATACTTTTTTGATTATAACCACGTCAGCTTTTATTTTTTCACCACTCTCCCACTCTTTCCTTCAAATTATACCAAGGCAATTAGTGCCTATACTCAACCTTAGGCACTCCACCTTTGCACATATCCTGCTAACCAGCATGTAGTACTCAGTTCCCCACAGACTATCACACAACTATGAAGAGTACATGTCATCCCACAACAAAACCCCGTCACACTGCTCTGGATTGTCTGGTGATCCTACACTGCACTTCATTATCTCCCAGAAGTCCTTGTAGAAGCGTCTTCCATCTCAAGACAATATGTCATCAGTGTGGAGTCCATCATGAGGCTACCCAGAGCTCATTTCCACAACCAACTAGCTATATACATAGCTATGCACTCACCCATCAACATGCAACAAGTGAAAAATATTTTTTCATTTTTATCCACACATCTCTAGCAACCCCTACTCTTCTGCTGTGACATTCATGTCCAGCAGCTAAAGAAAAACATTAGCAAACCACTTGGATCAAAAACAAAGCAAACTTGTGCTCTATGCCTCTGCTTTTCTCCTCCTAGATCAAAAGGATAACTTTGAACCCTCCATTGCCAGATATACATAATCCACCATCCTCCTGGATCAAATGGAATCATTAGCACACCAATTTGATGTAGCCACCAGCTCCCTCCATGTATCCACATCTTCATTAAGCCTCCAGGATCCCATATCTTATCCTGCCAAGATATTACACAACTCCACTGGCTATCAGCCGTCACACTTATATCATGAGTCTTGCTCATCTTCACATGAGCTACATCTTTTGAGGTCACAACCTCACACACAAATCTCACGGGCACAACCAGCTCATAATCTGTGATTAGGGACTTCTCAGCATACCCTATTGTCTCAACCTTTGAAGCTGCAAAACTCAACCCATCACATGAATTATCAAGATCACTCAGGAGCAAACAAACATCTCTTCCACCTGAAGAATGCTCAAACATACCATCATACTCTTTCTTGTCATTGCCCACCACACATGCAAAATCCACGAGGATATCATCAAGCAAAGCATCTAGTTGATCATCAATCACACTATCACTGCTGTCCTTCTCAACATGCATACTGGTGTTTTCATTCTCTTTCGAAGAGATCAATGCTAACATATCATTCAGTGCATCATCAAGAACACAATCCATCTCATTCTCAGAATCACCATCATCTTGTAAACACTGAATCTTAACCTCATCATACTTATCACAATTTGCATGCACACAATCAACACTTGCTGACTGTAGGTCTTTTACTTTATCAGTAATAGCCACATCAGCTTCATCACTGTCACACATGATTGAGCTCTCATCTTCACTAGTTTCACCTTTTCCTTCCTCACTTGCTGAACCTGAAATCTTAGCTTCTTCAGTATGCACAATCACAGTGTCAACCACAAATTGATTGCATTCAGCCATCATATGCACATCATCACCACACAACACTGGAGCATGATCATCATCTACACACACAGACTTATCCTTAGCTGCCTTTAATGGGCTCTCAACATTTCTGCCATCTATGGTAGCAACCCCTTCTCTCGGGCTCTCTTCTACCACCTCACACAGATCTAGCTGAGCAACACCCTCTTCCATAGCAAGTGACAAGCCTCCACTCATAAGTGTAATGATATCCAGCTCCCTTACATCATCAACATCCGGTTTCTTCAGCAGTGAAGACAACTGACTCTCTTCCTCTGATGAGATGCTCTCTTCCTCTATCTCACTCAAAAAATCTATCTCTTCATCTGTGACTGTCTCCTCAAGTTCCTCTTCCAACTCCAGCCTACAGCTCATCACATAATCTGGTACTCTCCTTGCACCAGCTGAACTTCCTTCTCCTCCATCCATAGCGTCTCCGCTGTTATTTTGACCTCTGCTTCTTCCTGCAATCTCTACCCAATTGAGGCTGAATGTTTTCATCAGCTCCACAGCTTCATGCAATTCCTTTTTCAGGGAATCATCCTGCATAGGAATAGACACCGGCTCTCTCTCTGCATATGCCTTAATCATTTCTGGCCTACTGACCAGGGTTTTAGGCTCCTCTTGCATACCAAGCTGCCTCAGTCTCTTGACCTTCCATTCTTTCTCTCTAGCCACTCTGACTGCATCCTCAAAACTATCAATATTCTTCATCTCCACCTTCAGACGGAGTGAAGGCTCCAGACCAGCCACAAACCGGTCTCTCTTTATCATTTGCGGGGGTACTTCAGGAATTAAAGCCTCACACCATAGACTCCACAGTCTACCAAACTCTATCAGATACTGATCCACATCCTGGCTATCCTTTTGCTGAATTTTGCACAACTCCTTCCATACTTCATTAGGGCTCCTGAATTGTGCAAACCGTGCAAGAAAAGCTGCTCTCACCACTGTATACTCCGGATTTTGCTGCTGAGGATGAACAGTCTTGAAGGCAGCCACTTGAGTCTGCAACCATGCTTTTGCATCTCCCTGCAAACAATAATTCAAGATCTGAAACAAAATCTCAGGGGTTGCCCTATCCTTCATCAGTGCTGTAAATTCCATTTTTTCCAAGAATCTCACTGCATTCTCATATGGCATCCCCCAAAACTCTGAAAAGTCCTCTGCCATCCTCACAATCTTTCAACTGTCACACACCCTGGCTTTCTCAACCACAACAAAACTCGAAGGCAACAAAACAAATACACTACTGAAGAAGCTCACTCTACATCTGAAGAACATTTTTTTTCCTACGGGCAAGCACTTTCAAAGCTCTCTGCACTCTAGCTCGGAGTTGGATCACACGTAGCTGGACTTCTATACATCTGTCCTTCCTGTGACCACATTTTCCACACCACTCACACTGTATCACTCTCATGTGTGGATTTCTCCCCATTGCTTGCAACACATCTCAGAACACCTGCTCCTCCAATCTTGTAAACTGAAGTGAACTCCTCCGTGGAGGCACCAAAACGTGGATGGACAAAAATAGTAGAGCCTAACCCACCTTCACAGCCACACTCATCCACGTTCAAAACACCCGAACAACACAATCACAAGACAAGAGGCATTCATTCAACATCCTTATCTCTACACTTCCGGACACAACTCAGACTCTGGTTACATTTCTTCGGGAAGCCACACAACTCTTTAAAAAAAACCAGAGGAATACAAACCAGAGGAATACACAGCCCAACACAAACTCCTACTGATTGAGTTCAAGCTCACAAAGCATACAAAGACATAATGCATCCAATCCCACAACTCATCGGACAACCATCCACAAGTTCCTTATGGACTAAAGGAAATCTGACATGCACTACGCTCCCGTATCACAGCTCGCCACCCTTGGAGATCTTGATATACTGCCTGGCAATGCCTCTCTGCCTTCAACCCACAACTAATGCAAGCCCATGCTCTCTTTACAACTCTCCTGGCACCTTCTTCATGCAATTCCATCAAGAAAAAGACGACCTCTTCCAAAATCCTACTAAGGTGTTCCTATAGTAGTCCTCTTCTTCTCTCAAAATTCAAAATCATGATCGAGGCTATGGCTTCTCTTGCTCTGACTGGTCCTTTTGCTTCTCAGAAACCCAAAGAGCTCATGCGTAGCTTCCTCCATTTAGAAACTTCATGGTACGCAATAGACACACTGGCTGAGTAACTCCCTGCCCATATACTTTGCATGCGCCATCACCTTGCCACCGATAGTTGGCTCCTCCATCAGCTCACGGTTCTCCACTTCAAACCCAAGCTTGTGTGCTCGTCCTCTCTCCCTCTAGCGTATCGTTCTCTTAGTTATGTGTGTTCCCCAGCCAAGTCCGGAAACTCCACGTCAATGCAATCGTCAACCTCTTAATCCACCAAGATACTCTGTCTTTTGTAGTTGAGACGCCCATCTACAACCAGCAACTCACGGTCTCCTTGCGCCATCCTTCCCATGTTCTCAGCCAGCCAAGAAGCTTATGTGCCCACCATCGTCTTCTTCCTTCCAGCAGCTTTCTCTATCAATCACGGTACTCCAGCGCCTTCTTCTGAGCTCGCAAAGTCCTCCTGCTTATACATGACCTCCGCTATCCTCCATGAATCACTAGACCTGCGTAGTCGTCAAGCTCCTTCGATTCCAAAAGCTCCCAGCCTGCGCTATCAACTACTCTTCCCGTAGGATCGACGAGCCATTGATGCTGCTCTTCTACACACAGAACACACAGAGCTCATGACCTCTCGTCGTTTTAGATTCCCTCAGCAAGAGCCACGGCCCCCTTAGCCAAAACACTTCCCGATCCATGCAGTTGCTATTCCCCCGCTTCCATTGTAGAGACCCCCCCTATCTCAGAAGCTCCCTGCTTCTCCTGTTCTCCAGCATGTATATTGGCGACGCTTCTCCTCCAGGAGTCTCCCACCTTGCAGTTGCGACTCCCTCCACACTACGAGCCCCCCTCTCCTTGTAGCCTGCTACTTGCAGTCGCCACCTCGCCATCTAGAACCTCCTCGCCTCGTCCTCACGTAGCCACCTGCATGGATACTTTTTTGATTATAACCACGTCAGCTTTTATTTTTTCACCACTCTCCCACTCTTTCCTTCAAATTATACCAAGGCAATTAGTGCCTATACTCAACCTTAGGCACTCCACCTTTGCACATATCCTGCTAACCAGCATGTAGTACTCAGTTCCCCACAGACTATCACACAACTATGAAGAGTACATGTCATCCCACAACAAAACCCCGTCACACTGCTCTGGATTGTCTGGTGATCCTACACTGCACTTCATTATCTCCCAGAAGTCCTTGTAGAAGCGTCTTCCATCTCAAGACAATATGTCATCAGTGTGGAGTCCATCATGAGGCTACCCAGAGCTCATTTCCACAACCAACTAGCTATATACATAGCTATGCACTCACCCATCAACATGCAACAAGTGAAAAATATTTTTTCATTTTTATCCACACAACGTGTATTTCGTTAGTATGTGCGCCATAGCTTTGCCGCAGTCGTGCTAGTAGGGATTGTAAAAATGTATGCATTATACCTTCCACGTGGCACATACCAAATCAGTTGAAGACCAAATCTTGCGTGGATGTATGTCTAGGGTGACCTAAGAGTCGTGCAAAGTTTCATCCCCAACAGAACTGTCCACATGCATATTTCGTTAGTACGTGCACCATTTTTTACACGTAGTCATGCTAGTAGGGACCAACAGATAAGTCCAGACGGGTATTCGTTAGTACGTGCGCGTGGTCTCGAATTGATTTGGTATGCGCCACGTGGAAGGTACAATGCGTACATTTTTACAATCCCTACTAGCACGACTACGTATCAAAAATGACGCACGTACTAACAAAATATGCATGTGGACTTATCTATTGGAGATTAAACTTTGCACGGCTCTTAGGCTACCGTAGACGTACATCCACACAAGATTTGGTATCCAACTGATTTGGTATGCACCACGTGGAAGGTATAATGCATACATTTTTACAATCCCTACTAGCACAACTACGTATGCAAAATGGCCGCACGTACTAATGAAATATGCACGTGGACTTATCTGTTGGGGATGAAACTTCACATGGCTCTTAGACTACCCTATATGTACATCCATGCAATATTTGGTCTCGAACTGATTTAGTATGCAGCACGTGGAAGGTACAATACGTACATTTTTCCAATCCCTACTCGCACGACTACGTATGAAAAATGGCGCACGTAGTAACGAAATATGCATGTGGACTTATCTGTTGGAGATTAAACTTTGCATGGATCTTAGGCTACTGTAGACATACATCCATGCAAGATTTGGTGTCCAACTGATTTGGTATGTGCCACGTGGAAGGTATAATGCGTACATTTTTACAATCCCTACTAGCACGACTATGTATGAAAAATGGCGCACGTACTAATGAAATACGCATGTGGACTTATCTGTTGGGGGTGAAACTTCACACGGCTCTTAGACTACCTTAGACGTACATCCATGCAAGATTTGGTCTCGAACTGATTTGGTATGCGCCACGTGGAAGGTACAATGCGTACATTTTTACAATCCCTACTAGCACGACTGCGGCAAAGCTATGGCGCACGTACTAATGAAATATGCATGTGGACTTATCTGTTGGGGATGAAACTTCGCACGATTCTTAGGCCACCCTAGACATACATCTAGGCAAGATTTGGTCTCGAACTGATTTGGTATGCACCACATGGAAGGTATAATGCGTACATTTTTACAATCCCTACTAGCACGACTACGTATGAAAATTGCCGCACGTACTAATGAAATATGCATGTGGACTTATTTGTTGGAGATTAAACTTTGCACGGCTCTTAGGCTACTGTAGATGTATATCCATGCAAGATTTGGTGTCCAACTGATTTGGTATGTGCCACGTGGAAGGTATAATGCGTACATTTTTACAATCCCTACTAGCACGACTACGTATGAAAAATGGCACACGTACAAATGAAATACGCACGTGGACTTATCTATTGGGGATAAAACTTCACACGGCTCTTAGACTACCCTAGACGTACATCCACACAAGATTTGGTATCCAACTGATTTGGTATGCGCCACGTGGAACGTATAATGCGTACATTTTTACAATCCCTACTAACACGACTAAATCCTAAACCCTAAACCTTGTTGGGGATAAAACTTTACACGTCTCTTAGGCTACCCTAGACGTACATCCATGCAAAATTTGGTGTCTAACTGATTTGGTATGCGCCACGTGGAAGGTATAATGCGTACATTTTTACAATCCCTACTAGCATGACTAAACCCTAAACCCTAAACCCTAAACCCTGTTGGGGATGAAACTTCACACGGCTCTTAGGCTACCCTATACGTACATCCACGCAAGATTTGGTGTCCAACTGATTTGGTATGCGCCACGTGGAAGGTATAATGCATACATTTTTACAATCCCTACTAGCACGACTAAACCCTAAACCCTAAACCCTATTGGGGATGAAACTTCACACGGCTCTTAGGATACCCTAGACGTACATCCATGCAAGATTTGGTGTCCAGCTGATTTGGTATGCACCACGTGGAAGATATAATGCGTATATTTTTACAATCCCTACTAGCATGACTAAACCCTAAACCCTGTTGGGAATGAAACTTCACACAGCTCTTAGGCTACCCTAGACGTACATCCACGCAAGATTTGGTGTTCTTTGCTTGCCGTCTTCTTCTCTCTTCTCCTCTTTCCCCCCTCTTTTCCCTCTTCCATGCTCATGCTCTTATGCTCATGCATAAGCATAAGCATGAGCATATGTCTCCTTCTCTTATGCTTATGCATTATGCTCTTATGCATAATGCATAAGCGCCATAAGAGAAGGAGACATATGCTCATGCTTATGCTTATGTATGAGCATAAGAGAAGGAGACATATGCTCATGCATAAGCATGAGCATATGTCTCCTTCTCTTATGCTTATGCATTATGCTTATGCTTATGCTTATGCATAAGAGGAGTCTTATGCATAAGCATAAGAGAAGGAGACATATGCTCATGCATAAGCATGAGCATATGTCTCTTTTTCCCTCTTCTTCTCTCTTTCTTTCCCTCTTTCCCCTTTTCCAATCTCTCTTTCCTTTCCCTCTTCTTCTCTCTTCTCCTCTTTTCCCTCCTCTTTTCCCTCTTTCATGCTCATGCTTTTATGCTCATGCATAAGCATAAGCATGAGCATATGTCTTCTTCTCTCTTTCTTTCCCTCTTTCCCCTTTTCCAATCTCTCTTTCCTTTCCCTCTTCTTCTCTCTTCTCCTCTTTTCCCCCCTCTTTTCCCTCCTCTTTTCCTCTTCTTCCTCTTTTGCTCTTCTTCCTCTTTTCTCTCTTCTTCCTCTTCTTTCCCTCTTCTTCTCTCTTCTTTCCCTCTTTCCTTTCCCTCTTCTTCTCTCTTTCCCCTCTTCCAATCTCTTTTCCTTTCCCTCTTCTTCCTCTTCTACTCATCTTTCTCTTTTCCCTCTTCTTCCTCTTCTTTCCCTCTTCTTTTTCTCTTCTTCTCTCTTCTTTCCCTCTTTCCTTTCCCTCTTCTTCTCTCTTTCCCCTCTTCCAATCTCTTTTCCTTTCCCTCTTCTTCCTCTTTTCCTCCCTCTTTTCCTTTCCCTCTTCTTCCCTCTTTCCCCTCTTTTATGCTCATGCTCTTATGCTCTTATGCTTATGCTTATGCATAAGAGGAGACATATGCATGAGCATAAGCATAAGAGAAGGAGACATATGCTCATGCTTATGCATGAGCATATGTCTCTTTTTCTCTCTTTCCCTCTTCTTTCCCTCTTCTTCTCTCTTCTTTCCCTCTTTCCTTTCCCTCTTCTTCTCTCTTTCCCCTCTTCCAATCTCTTTTCCTTTCCCTCTTCTTCCTCTTTTCCTCTTCCTCCTCTTTTCCCTCTTCTTCCTCTTCTTTCCCTCTTCTTTTCCCTCTTCTTCCTCTTTTCCTCTTCTTCTCTCTTTCCCCTCTTCCAATGTCTTTTCCTTTCCCTCTTCTTCCTCTTTTCCTCTTCTTCCTCTTTCCTTTCCCTCTTCTTCTCTCTTTCCCCTCTTTCAATCTCTTTTCCTTTCCCTCTTCTTCCTCTTTTTCATTGCCTATGCCTATGCCTATGCCTATGCTTATGTTTGTTTTTTGTTTTTTGTTTTCATGTTTGTGTCTATGTTAGACATAAGATCACGTCGCACGACCGACGAGTACGGACAGCCTTGCAAGAGGAGACATCATGATTTATGTGCTCCAAAGGACTTTGATTCCTCTCAGATGACACCTGAGGGGACCTGGTCCAACTCCTCTCGGACCTAACACTGTGACTACCCCTGGTCCGACTCCTCTCGGACATAGCACTACGACTACCCCTCGGGGAACTCCTTTGCTAGGAGCACATGGCTTTGTCAGGAGTCCTGACGAGTTTGTAGTGCAGATGACCGATGAGAAGGCAACGAGATTCATCTCTCTGCTATCTCAGAGGACCTCAGTAATTCCCTCCCCTACACCGATAGCTGGATCTACTGCCCAACCATCCCCTCGTGCCCCTTCGACCAAGGGGTCGTCACTTGTGCATGCCTCTCGTAAGGGAAGAAAGAGTAGGAGGGGCCGCTTATGTTGTGTTGACTTAGGAGATGTAGACGAGTCAGCACACTCATGTCCCTACAGGTCTCCACTTGGTCTAGAGACACAGTATCAGTCAGATCCCTTGCCCTCTCCTACTCCTACTGCTACTCCTTGCTCCGAAAGTGCTCGCATAGCTTCCACTCCTTCTGACTCTACTACCATCAGTCCTCCTTACTCAGTCAAGGATCTCTCCTATTAAATCACGACTGTCGAAGAGATAATAGAAGATAGAAAGGGCAAAGCAGTGATGGCCACCATGAGGTGGTTGATGAGCCATCACTGCAAGAGCATCATTGCTATCGATTGGTAGTATTAAGATGACTAAAAGAAGCAGGCGGTCATTGATGACTTAAAACAAAAATACCCTAACCTGCCAAATTAGGAGTTTAATGAGAATTATATGCAAGAGTGCATGGGTTTGGTCTTGAAGCATTGTAGATCAACCTTGCATACTTCCATCGCAAAGGGGATGGCTAAACCCAGCTGGGCAGACAAAGCTGATTGGAATTTCTTCAAAAAGAAGAATAGGGACCATCTCGAAATGTTCGAGGGTCAGAGGAGGGCTGCAAAGAGATGGCTAGACATCGTAGGTACTTCGCACTTTGGTGCAGGCGGATGGTTGGCGTTCGAGGTAACCATGGTAAGTCTATTTCTTCTCATTTAATGTATTGTTCTATTTGTTTTACTACATATTACATGCACTTTATCTAACTCTAGCTCTCGTAAATTGGATCCACAGCAAGCTGCGATGGGTCATCTTCCTATAAATGCAGAGATGCGATGCGCATTTTGCATAGGAACAAAGCTGTGGTTTATTGAGCAAGAAGCAATGGGAGCGATGGTCGATTGGGCTGAGGTGGCTGCTTGCACGGTATAAGTCTACTCCTACTTGTAATCTCAATTGTTTTATTCTTTAAGTTCCAATCTAGTTTTCAATTTATATGGTTCACTCTTAGAGTCAAAGCTCGAGCATCCCATCATCGGAGGCGAGCAATCACCAGGGCCAAGGATCAGATGCACGTGACGAGGATCAGGGAGAAGGCACAGCTCACGAGGACCAAGGATCAGGCCAACAAGATGAGGACGAGGACGAGGACGATGAGGACGATTCAAATGAGTAGTAGTAGTAGTAGTAGTAGTAGCAATTTGCATATACTTCGCCATGTATGTCATTTTGTATATCCACTCGTTTGAGCAATTTTGTATCACCCTTTTTGAAAGGGTAATTTTGTAACAAACAATGTTGTATATGTTCGATATGTATATGTTTTTGTTGCTCAATCATTTCATTTGAGCGATTTTGTATCACCCTTTCCGCAAGAGAAATTTTGTAATAAAAAACTTTTTTTTGTAATTACAAAAAAAAAGCATTAGTGGGGCAAAACAGGGCTTGCTATGGTCCTGTTTAGCCCCACTAATGCTTTTTTTTAAGTTCTGTTAATCATCGCTATATAGCGATGTTTACTAGTGTCACTATATAGCGACGATTATCAATGTCGCTATATAGCGATGTTTATCAGCGTTGCTATATAGCGACGCTTTATAGTGACTGTTCTTTTTCGACGCTTTTAACGACTTTAATAACGACATTTGTGCCCGTTTTTAAAAAAAAATTAATGTAAAAAGCATCGATATTTTTGTCGAAAAAGGGCCTATGCCTTGTAGTGTCACATGCACCTGTAGTGAGTGCTCTATATTCTACTTCAGTTGAAAACAAAGAAATAGTTGATTGTTTGTTTGACAACCATGATATAGCACCTTCACCAAGGAAAAATTCATATCCCTGTGTGGATGTTGTGACGCCAAAAATTGATATTTTTAACTTGGCATTGATATTGTTTTTCTCTATGTTTGATAAGGGTTTGAGTATCAAGTGATAGCCTAGCGACTCTCACTTATTTCTATTTTCTATGATATTGTATGGGATGAGAGGATGAGTGGAATGGCTCATTGTAAATACCATAGATATGAATTATAAATACCTTGGTATGGGGTGAGAGTTATTTGTGTATGGGATATTATGAGCTTTAAGATAGAAAGAGTGAGTCATATAAAGAGGTGGGCTCATGTCCATGTGTTCCAATAATATAAGAGAGGCCACATGCCAAGCGTGTGGAAGGCATGTGGAGGAGTGTGAAGTCAAGAGGAATCCTTCTAGAACTCCTATGTGGAATAAGGAGGATGTGGACATGTGGAAAAGAGAGGGTCCCTATGGGCTCCATGTGAGGAGACTCTTGACTTTCTCAATATTTTAAGAGTCTTGAGCATCTTTTGAAGGGACACATGGCAAGAGTAGCCAAAAAGGACATGGATGGTGACATACGTGCTTATGTGATTGATGGGGAAAGGAATCAACAGGCAGCAATTGTACATGGGTGAAGGAGGGTAACAAAATCTCTATAGAAGGAGCCCTCCTCTCCCTTGTTCAGCAGGATCTCTTCCACCATTGGGCCTTATGTTGTTGTAGTTCTAGTCTCCCCAAGCCTCTTCCATGAGCCTTCTCTTCCTCTTGTAGATATTCTCTTATGTAGACTCTTGACTCCTTCTCTCTCTAGTTTATTCTCTCTCTATGAGTAGTCTTGGAGCTTCCGCTCCCTCTTGTATGTATGAAACCTCTTCTTCTCCCTTGTGTTTGTAGTGTTGAGGTGGATTCTCACTCTATTTGTAATGAAGGTCACTTCAGGTTCTCTCTCTCTCTTGAGTGTCTCTTCCCTTTTCTTTCTTTCAAAGCCTTAAAAGTTCTTTCTGTTCGGCTGCTCACTATGCACACATGGTCCATTTGTTTCCCGAGCCACTATGCAAACTTCTTCTCCTCTTCTAAGCAAAATCTATGAGGGGTGGATCGTTGATGAAGGTGGAGTCTTGAGGGAGCATCCTGCTCAGGCGAAATTAGCCTGGGTGGAGGGTAGTTTTCATGACAGTTTGACCCCCTATTAGTGTTTTGCTCATAACTTTCTGCTTGGTAGTCCGATTGTAATGAAATTTATATCAGCGCAAAGCTTATTCAAGGCGCATGTTCCTATATAATCAGATCTTGAGTCAGGTACTGCTGTAAAAAGTTATGAGTCTCTGTGTTTGACAGTCTGTTTTCATGACAATTTCTACCCCCTTCCAGTAAACTGTCCATATCTCTTCAACCGTCTGTCTGTTTTCAATGAAACTTATATCAGCGTGAAGCCCATCTCAAGGCGCATCTCTTTGTATACTTGAACTTTGATATCATGTCTCTACTGAAAGTTATAGGCCTCTTTGTCTAATGACAGTTTGTAGAGTGTTTTGAGCTAAGTATAAAGGTGTCTATGAAGGAGGTGCAATGTTTCCTCGGAATCTACCCATCCGACCTAATCAGCCCCTTCAAACTCCTCGATATATATCAGTTCATGTCATGTTGAGCCGCAAGATCTTCTTTCAACAACGTATCGCTCTTCTCTTTGTTGGTGCAGACCGGCTCGCTGAGATTATGGCCTCTGCTGATCCTTTCCTTCTCCCTATGCTTGACTACAACATCACTTGGGATGTTACCATCTTCATTCTCATCTAAGGGAGGAAAGTATGGTGTGGTATCTTGGCATAAAAGCTTCTTTCTAATGTCTCATTCTCAATGATAAGTATCTTTGGCAGTCAGTTCGAATGCTACAAGAAGTGAAGAGGTGCATGAAGTTTATTACCCCCAACTTCATGTCACATCTTTTGGTGGAGATGCCGGGTATGTTTGGTATTGGATTCATCCCACCTTACTAAACAGTCTCGGGTGTACTTGATTGCATGTTATGCCTAGAAGAGGCATGTGTTTGTATGAGATAAAGAAGATGCCTGGAAGAACTCCGTTAGAAGAGATTGCAACCCGTTTAAGAGAACTTGAAGATTGTGAAGGTGATGCTCAAGCTATTCGCACAGTCACCATGATCATATCCTTTATGTTTGCATTGTTGAATATGTTGGTGAATCGACAACGTCAGCAGCAGGCACAATGATAAATTGGGGATTGATCCATGCACTGGCAGCTTGGTGTGAAGAAGAGTTGAGTCTTTGGGTAGTTTTCGACTATAACAGTGGAGTGGTGATTCTTAATGCTTTCGACTTCTTTGGCTATGCAAATGATGAAGATTACAATATCTTGAAGCTTTTATGTGCACTTCCTATTGTGAGAAGGGTGATTCTAGAATGCATGTATACACAATGTTTTCGTGGTGCTGGTTGGTCACTTATTTTTGAAGATTTTGTTGAGGATCACATTGTGGAGGGTTTTCAACAAGTGGTTATGCATAATCAGTTAGTCTTGGTATACTAAGGCTCTGTGGGATCTTGTTCGGATCTTGTTTGGGATATTATTTGGATCTTGGTGTTTCCTTTTTGTGTTTCATCATGGTGAAGATTCCAGTGTTTCGAGGGACCTAAGGGGAGGACCCGGAGTCTTATCTTCGGGATTTTGTTCGAGGATGCCAGCTTTCTGGATGGTCCATGAAGGATCGGGCGGAGATTTTGCCTGATTTTCTTAAAGGTGTAGCCTTGAGTTGGCATGAGACCTTGCCGGACTCTACCAAGGAGGACTGGGACCAAGTGGTAGCAGCAATGAAGCAAAGATTTGGGGCAGTGGAGTCGCCAAATGCTTTGATGTTGCAGTTGGATCGGTTCTGTCAAGGAGAGGGTGAGTTGGTCTCTGCGTTGGCAATCCGATATGAAACTTTATGGACAAAGTATGAAAGGGCAGCTTTGCGAGCTGTGGCATCTGCATCATCGGCCCCTCAAAGTCTCTCAGGGATGGAGCACTTAAAGATGAGCAAATTTGTTATGGCTTTGGAGCCTCGTCTTCGCTCAAAGGTAATGAGTAAAGATCCAACAACATACGTGGAGGCACTTCGCATTGCGACCAAGAAAGAAGCTTCTCTAAAGATCGAATCCTCTTTTGTGTCTTCAACAGCTTCAACTTCTAAGGTGGAGGTAATGGGCACTCCTCAGGTACCAAAGTCCTCTGAGTTAGATCATAATATCTCCCAATTGATGGCAGAGTTTGCTGATTTGAAATTGCATTTGGTTAATGCACAACAACCTAGAGCACCAAAGAGTGAAGATAGGCCTCGAGATAGGAGTGGGGTCACTTACTATGAATGTAATGAAAAAGGTGTGGGAGTTAAAGGTCACTGTGCCTTAACCCCAGTTATGTACAATACTCAAACACATATATAAATGAATGAAAAAGAAGATTAGGGTGGTTCTGCACCCACCAAAACTTGTGTGGCTCTCTGTCTCTCTCTCTCGCTCTCTCTCCCTCTTCCGTTCTTGCTTCCGTTGAGAGCACTCTCAACTGGTATCAGAGCCCGGGTGATCTAGCTGAGCGTGCGTGAATGCTTGGAAGCTCAGCAGCTCTGTGGGAGGAAGGAGAAGCTTTGTGGGAAGCTTTGTGGGTGACTTTACTTGCATCCGAGTGTGCAGAGACCTTGGAGGAACCTTTGGAAAAGTCACTTTGGCTTTGCGAAGTGGTTTTGAGAGCCTGTTAAGAGCTTTCAAAGAAAAAGTCGTTTTTTGAGCTTTTCCCTGTTCCGTTCGATGATAGAGACTCCGTATTGACTTGTAGAGGCAACTATTGCTTGCTTTTGGTGTCCACATTACTTCAGGAGCCTGGAAACACCTTCATTCCTGAATCTGGGATCATTTCATTGGATTTCTGAGTCACTGTGTCATTTCCTGCGTTTTTTGCCCGGGTGTTGGAACTCAAGTTTGGAGCAACCATTTGCAGATCTGTCAGTTCCGGTGGACTCAGGAGGTCCTAAAACTTCTATGTTGCTCATCATTCGCACTCCGGTGGAGTTTACAGATAGCTCTATTTCCAAAAACGTTTTTCAGTCCGTGTGTTGGACCCAGTGATTGAGACCACGGTTTCCAAAACCGTCTGTCCCATTGCGTTCCGGACGCCCAAAAACCCCTACCTATCAGTTCTTGCGTGATTCGGTGGAGGAATTTCAGAGTTATAAATCTCTGTGTATTCGATTTCGTCTCTCTGTTATGCATTTTTTCATACTAAGGTTTTGAAACCTTAGATTTATGCCACATGGCAGTGGATAAGTGTTGACTCCCATTTCTCACTCATCGGTTGGGATTTTGGAGTTCTGGCAGAAGAGAGATATTTGCAGATTTTCTTGTTGAGTCCAATTATGCAATGGCGCCCATGTTTTGAGGCATCTCAGGTTCTATTTTCAATAGCGCTCATTACCGTGGGACTATGATTTCTTGAGCATACCTTATGCAGATCACTCTGGTTGCAGTTTGAGCAGTGTGCGCTCATTCGTGGTGTGCATTGGGTTGCAGTGGATGATTTATAGGCCATTTGGATGCATTGTGGTCCTTGTTGGATGCGCTGATAGGCCCAAATTGCCTTGTGGGATGCTATTTTTTATGAACGCTTTGCACATGGATGCTATTTTATGCTGAGGGACAGCTTTGAAACATTGCAGGTGATGCACTGATAGTGCTATGCTCTCTTGGATGAGACATTATTGATGCATATGCCAGTGGACAGTGTTTATGCTTGAGTCATTTGGCACTTATTGGCATTTTCTTTTGGGCCAAATTTGCTCATATGGATGCATAGTATATGCACATGAGTCAGATGCTTTGAGCTTTGAGTTTTGGTGATATTTCACTCTATTGTGGCATACACATTTGGGTGCACCTGGTATTTGGTGTGATTCTCTCTTGCAGGCACTAGCATTTGGGATTTTGCTTTATTTGCATCGGCATCCTCTTCCATGCCTGAAAAGGAGTTTTTCAGCATTAAAAAGTTTGATGGGACAAACTTTTCTTTGTGGAAAGAACAGATAAGGGATGTGCTTATTCAAAAGAAGCAGATTAAACCCTTGGCAGGGATTGAAGCTAAGCCTGCAAATATGTCTGAGGATGATTGGAATGAGTTGGATGCATTAGCAAAGTCTACTATTAGACTCCATCTTGCAGAGTCAGTTTATTTCACAGTAGTAAATGAGCAGACTACTAAAGATTTGTGGAAGAAACTGTGTGCCACTTATGAGAAGGAAACTGCCTCTAATAAAGTTTACCTCATGAAGAGGTTGTTTGAGCTGCAGATGAAGGAAGGGGTCTCCATTGCTTCTCACTTGAATGAATTCAATATTATTTTCAGCCAGCTTCAGGCTCAGAAAATGACTCTCTTCCTTTTGATTCGCACCCCAATTTGCATTCTTTTTCTTATCCTTTTGCTCTCTTTTCAGCTTGTAGCAATCCTTTTTCATATGGCCCTTCTTGCCACAGTGGTAACACTCAATGTTTCGTGCCCTGGATTTGCTACGAGACTTTCCTCTTTCTTGGGACTTCCCCCTGAACTGTGATCTGCCCCTTTGCACATTTAAGGCTGCATCCTGCTTGTTGCCATCCATAGACTTCCGTCTAATCTCCTCGGCCAACAAGCTACCCACAACATCATCAAATTTCAGTACTCCACCAGGTGCAGAGTTACTGACAGCTGTACGGAAGGTATCCCATGAGGATGGCAATGAACATAAGAGAAATATTGCCTTAGTCTCCGCATCAAAATTAGGGAGGACAAAGGAAAAGTGAAGATCGAGGAGATCAATGCAGTCACACATGATAGTGACAATGATGTTCTCTTCATGTCTAGTTTATCTGCAGAGTTGCTTACCACTTCAGATGATGCATATTCCCAGGATTGGATTTTGGATTCTGGTGCTTCATTCCATGTTACTCCCCATAGGGAATGGTTCTCCACTTATGATAGTGGAAAGACAGGTTGTGTGCATCTTGGAAATGACTATGCATGTGACATAGTGGGAGCAGGTGACATAAAGTTTTCTTTTGCAAATGGGTCTGCATTTGTTTTGAAACATGTGAGACTTGTGCCTAAGTTGACCAAGAGTCTTATTTCAGTGGGTCAACTAGATGATGCTGGTTTTCACACCACTTTTGGCTTTCAGAGTTGGAAAATTCAAAAGGGCTCTATGCTTTTGGCCAGGGGTGCCAAGTGTGGGACTTTGTATCCCTTACATGTATCAGGGGTATTTGATCATGTTGTTGCAATAACCGAGCAGCCAAGCACTTCTTTGTGGCATTGCAGGTTGGGGCACATGAGCCAGAATGGAATGAAACTCCTATGCCGTTTGGGTTATGTACCGCATTTGAGTTTCTCTGATTTTGAATTTTGTGAGCACTGTCTCTATGGGAAGCAGACTAAATCAGCCCATAAAAGAAGGGGAAAGAAAGAGTTTGAAATGCTTGATTTGGTGCATTCAGACGTATGTGGTCCCATGCCTACACGGTCATTAGGCGGGGCTGAATACTATGTGACATTCATTGATGATGCAACTAGGAAAGTGTGGGCTTATGCTATAGCTCGGAAGAGTGATGTGTTCCAGGTATTTCAGAAATGGCTGGCCTTGGTTGAGAATCAGTCAGGTAGAATGCTTAAATGCCTACGGACTGACAATGGTGGAGAGTATCTCTCTCATGACTTTCAGCATTTCTGTGATACACGTGGGATTAAGAGGGAGCTCACATCCCCTCATACTCCAGAGCAAAATCCAGTTGCAGAAAAGATGAATCGTACCATTCAAGAAAGGTTGCAATGCATGCTTTCCAATGCAAGTCTTTCTGGTGGTTTTTGGGCTGAGGCAATGAAGACTGCAGTGCATGTGATCAATAGATCACCTAGTAAGAGTTTGGATGGTGGTATTCCTGAAGAGGCATGGAGTGGCAAGAAGCCCTCTTACTCTCATTTGCGTATATTTGGTGTGAGGCATATGCACATGTGCCAAAAGAGCTTCGAAAGAAGCTAGATCCTAAGTCTAGGAAATGCATCTTTCTAGGTTATGGTGAAAGTGGAGAGATGGGCTATCGTCTCTGGGATCCAGAAGCAAAGAAGATCATACGCAGCCATGATGTGGTCTTCAATGAGAAGAAGATGCATAAGGCACCCATGAGGGATGTGGAAATGAGGAGAATCACTTTCCAGGATGTGAATCCACCTGCATATGTTGATAGACAGCAAGCTGTCCATGCACCAAATGTGCAAGAAATGGTACCACCAAGTACTCCCACAGGTATACAATCAAGGGTAGATGATGGATCATCTATTGATGGAAATGATGAGCCAAATGTGGCTGATATGCAAGTGGGACAGCAAGCTGAAATGCCCTTGAGAAGATCATCTAGAGTGTCTAGACCACCTGATAGGTTTGTTCCAGGGGTAGACTATGTGATGCTTACTGATTGCGGGGAGCCTTCTTGCTATAGAGAGGCTATGATGCGTGAGGATCAACGCAAGTGGGAGTATGCTATGCAATCAGAGATGAGTTCACTTATGAAGAATAAGACTTGGGACTTGGTTTCTTTGCCACATGGAAAGAAAGCATTGCCATGTAAATGGGTCTACAAGATGAAGGTCACAGGTGATGATGTGCCTAGGTACAAGGCCCGTTTGGTTGCTAAAGGGTTCAAGCAAGAGAAGGGTGTGGACTTTGATGAGATATTCTCTCCGGTTGTGAAGATGACCACACTTAGATGCATGCTTGGACTAGTGGCATTAGAGGATATGGAGCTTATGCAGATGGATGTCAAGACAGCTTTCTTGCATGGGGATTTGCATGAGAAAATTTACATGGTGCAGCCGGAAGGCTTTGAAGAAAAGGGCAAAGAGCATTTAGTTTGCAAGCTGAAGAAGAGTCTCTATGGTCTTAAGCAAGCACCTAGAGAATGGTATCAGAAGTTTGATGCTTTCATTCGGTCCCAGGGTTTTAGAAGGAGTGAAATTGATCACTGCCTCTACACTAAAAGGGCTAAGGATAATAGCCTGATAATCTTGGCACTATATGTGGATGATATGCTATTGGCTAGCAAGAATACTTATGAGCTAGATGCATTAAAGGCGAAGTTGCATGAGGCCTTTGATATGAAGGATTTGGGATTTGCAGGTCATATTCTTGGTATGCGCATCACGCGTGATCGGAGTAGGAAACTCCTTTGGCTTTCACAAAAAGAGTATGTTACAAAAGTATTGCAGCGTTTCAATATGGAGGGGGGGAAGGCAGTGAGTACTCCATTGCCTCCATATGTGAAACTGAGTCATACAGATAGTCCCAAATCAGATGAGGAGAGGGCCATGATGGCCAAGGTTCCTTATGCAGTTGGGAGTCTTATGTATGCTATGATAGCTACTAGACCAGACATTGCATTTGCAGTGGGAGTTGTTAGCCGGTATATGGCTAATCCAGGAAAGAGGCATTGGGAGGCAGTTAAGTGCATCATGAGGTACATGAAGGGTACCAAGGAGATGTGCATTTGCTTTGGTAAAGGAGACATGCGTGTACTTGGGTACACAGATTCAGACTATGCAGGGCATGTGGATAGTAGGAGATCCACTTCTGGTTATGTGTTCACCTTTGTAGGTGGTGCAGTGTCGTGGATGTCTCGCGCACAGAAGTGCGTTGCTTTGTCTACCACAGAGGCTGAGTATGTTGCAGCCACAGAGGGTTGCAAGGAGGCTATATGGCTTGATCGGCTAGTGGGAGATTTGAGGATTCATACAGGTGTACCGACATTGCATAGTGATTCCATGAGTGCTATTCAGCTAGCACGGAATCTTGGGGGGGTCACTATGTATAAACCCTCTATATCACGTGCGTTCAAGGCCTATATTTAAAGTCCCTTATCTGTAAAAAATTTCATTAATAAAATGTACCCCTTTTCTATACAAATCTGTAAATTTTTTCCAAAACTATTTTAAATAGTCCCTTATGTATATTTATTTATGTAAATTTTAAAAATAAAAAAAATCCTTCTGTTGAACTCACGTGATAGGGTTACATATGATGAGTGGCCCCCCCGAGCACGGAATCCGGTCTTTCATGCAAAGACCAAACACATTGAGGTCAGGTACCATTTCATCAGGGAGGTACTTGAGGACAAGCGCATAGAGCTTGTCAAGGTTCATACAGATGATAACCCTGCAGATATGCTGACGAAGAGTCTACCTAGTCAGCGGTTTGAGTATTGTCGTGTATTGATGGGCATTGGATAGTATGCTCACTGGTTGTTCTCCCTTAAAGGCACATTGTCCTTTAAGTGGGAGGTTGTGGGAGTTAAAGGTCACTGTGCCTTAACCCCAGTTATGTACAATACTCAAACACATATATAAATGAATGAAAAAGAAGATTAGGGTGGTTCTGCACCCACCAAAACTTGTGTGGCTCTCTGTCTCTCTCTCTCGCTCTCTCTCCCTCTTCCGTTCTTGCTTCCGTTGAGAGCACTCTCAAAAGGTCACTATCGCCCCGAGTGTCCTAGATTGAGAAAGAAAGAAGAAAAACAAGTATCCTTGTTAGAAGCTTCTTCAGGGGATGAGGAAAGAGAGGTAATGATGGCTAAACGGGGGCGTGGTAAAGCAAAAGAAGAAGAAGAAAGCAAGGAAGAAGTAGATGAGGAACATCAGGAAGAGGAACATCGTAGTAAGAAAAAGAAGGCATCTAGAAGGAGAATTAGCCAGTCAGACTTTCCTTTAGGACAAGGAATTGGAAGCTATGACTTGTTGTCCGACCTTAAAGAAAAGGAAGCTCATATCACCTTTGGTCAATTACTTGCTTTGTCTCCAAAACTACGGAAGGAATGGGGAAAACTAGCAAGCACAAGGGTGTCAAAGAAGAAAAAGAAGAAAGTGCCAATCCTGTTGTTCAAAAGGTAGATATAGATGTTGGTGATGATGTACCTGTGGTTGATGTGATCATTGATGGTCAAGTGATTTTTAATGTGTACATTGATGGAGGTGCATTGATTAATGTCATGAGTGAGAAGACTATGATTGATGCTGATCTAAAATACTCTAGTACTACCTCTCCTTATCGCATCAAATTGGCTGACAACACTAGGGTTAAGACCTTGGGAGTTGTGAAGAATCTAGAAGTGGATGTATGTGGAATTTCTGTGCCGACTACTTTTTCAGGTGATCCCTACCAAGCCAGATGCACGTGCCTATCCATTGATTTTGGGAAGGCCTTGGCTACGCAAGGTGAAGGCTGTTCAAAAGTGGGATACTAGAGAATTGATTTTGCAGGGAAATGATAAGAAGGTGCGCTACAACATCAGAAGCCGCAAAAAGGAAGTTGTCAAGGAGGAGTCTTCAACATCAGAGTGTTCAAGCTCTGACTTAACCGATGAAGAAGAAGCGACAGGGTGTAGCTCCGAGGAGTCCAACTCAGAGGGTGAGGTGGAAGGAGTGGCCTTTGGTCTTTGTCTTGGTGCTGATCAGGATGAGTCAGGAAGGAACAAGGTGGTGGTGCAAGAAGATCCTGTAGAGACACTTCATGTGGAGGATGTGGAGCACATTAAACGACGCCAACGCAATGAAGAGCTTCTTGGTGATTCTCTATCAGGTAGCGAGAAGCTCCAGTACTTAGATATGCTAGATGATTTTCCATGTCTCTTTGCAACAAACTATTCACAGGTTCGGCAAGTCTCTCTTGTGGAGCACAAGATTGAGTTGAAGCCAGAAAGCAAGCCAGTTGTGCAACGCTAAAGGCGATTGGGGGTGATCCAAGCTGAGGCACTAAAGAAAGAGGTAACACAACTACTTGAGGTGGGATTCATCTTTCCTATTGATGATTCAGAATGGATATCTCCTGTAGTTGTCACACCAAAGAAAGGAAATAAGTGGCGAGTCTGTGTGGACTTTCGTCCTTTGAATGCATGCACTAAGAGGGATCATTTTCCTTTGCCATTCCAAGATGAAATACTAGACCAAGTGGCAGGGCATGAGATGTATTCTGTATGTGATGGGTATTCTGGGTACTTTCAAATTCGTATTCGGGAGGAAGATCAAAAGAAAACATCATTTGTCACACCTTGGGGAGTTTTTGCTTACAGAGTGATGCCTTTTGGGTTGACCAATGCACCAGCTACATTTCAAAGGTTCATGAGTCAAGTCCTAGAGCCTTACTTGGGAAAGTTTATACGGGTGTTTTTGGATGATTTTTGCATTTATTCTCGGCACATAGATCACATGGAGAAGTTAAAGATGGCCTTAGCTAGGATTGATGAAGCAAAAGGGTGTCTAAATCCTAGCAAGTGTCATTTGGCTCAAACAAAAGTAGTCTTGTTGGGGCATATTGTGTCTCAAGAAGGCCTGCAAATGGATCTTGACAAGGTTCAAGCAATCATGGCATTGCCAAGTCCTGAGAGTGTCACTGGTGTTCGCAGAATTCTAGGAAAGAGCAAGTATTATCAATACTTTTGTGATGATTTCACAGAGATAGTGCATCCCATGAACTTGTTGACAAGAAAAGGAGTTTCTTTCCAATGGGGTATGGAGCAACAAGAGTCTTTCCAGCAACTTAAGGAGGCCATGAGTAAGGGCCCAATATTGAAGCCCCCTGATTGGTCTCAAGACTTTTATGTAAATCCAAGTGTATCTTTGCATTCAGTTGGTGCTGTATTGCTACAAAAAGGAGAGGTAGGTAGAATGCAACCCATCTATTATGCCAGCTGACAGCTTACAGATGTGGAAACAAGGTATGAAGAAATGGAGCAGCAAGCTCTCTCTTTGGTGTTTTCTGTCAAAAAGTTTCGCTCCTATTTATTACCTCGACCATTTTTCTTCCTTACCTCTCAGTCTGTATTAGCATATCTAGTTCGCAAGCCTAATCCTGGGGGGAGATTTGCAAAATGGTTGTCAGAGCTTCAAGAGTTCTCTTTCTCTTTTGTCACTGAAAATACCACTAGGTCCACTATGGCAGATTTGCTCACAGGGCGGGAGGATCTAGGAGAAGAAAAGAAATGTAAGGAGAACATTAAAGATGAAAGGGATACACCACCAACAGCTTTTGTTTTGTATTTTGATGGGGCTTTTAGTCCTTCATGCCAACAAGGAGCCGGGGGGATAGTCTTGATGAATCCTGAAGGTCAAGAGGTATGGGCAAGAGGACAAGATCTTCCAGGTATCACAACTAACAATGCAGCTGAGGATAGTGCTTTGATTCTTGGTTTGGAGTGTTGTCTTCAAAGTCAAGTTAAAGAATTGGAAGTAAGAAGGAGGATGCCTATGCTCAACACTTGGTATAGCTAGAAGCCTTGGATGAATACAGATTACAGGCCTTACAAAACTTGGAATCTTCTCAAAGAAGGCGCAAGGCCCATTTTGACACCAAATTATGCAAGAAGAAAGATATTGCAGAAGGAGATTTGGTAATGAGATTTGATAGCCGTCTGGACAAGCGGCTAGACAAAAAGTTTATTGGCCGATGGGAGGGACCATATCGAATCAAAAAGAAGTTCACGAATGGAACCTTTCAGCTTGAGGATGTTGATGGCATGGTGATACCCGGACGCACCAATGAGTATCGCCTTAAATTCTTCTATGCTCGACCACCTTGAGGGCCAGCAGACCCTCTCTGTACTAGAGAGGATCTGCTGGGGGGGGAAAGATGTGACGCCAAAAATTGATATTTTTAACTTGGCATTGATATTGTTTTTCTCTATGTTTGATAAGGGTTTGAGTATCAAGTGATAGCCTAGCGGCTCTCACTTATTTCTATTTTCTATGATATTGTATGGGATTGAGAGGATGAGTGGAATGGCTCATTGTAAATACCATAGGTATGAATTATAAATACCTTGGTATGGGGTGAGAGTTATTTGTGTATGGGATATTATGAGTTTTTTAGAAGATAGAAAGAGTGAGTCATATAAAGAGGTGGGCTCATGTCCATGTGTTCCAATAATATAAGAGAGGCCACATGCCAAGCGTGTGGAAGGCATGTGGGGGAGTGTGAAGTCAAGAGGAATCCTTCTAGAACTCCTATGTGGAATAAGGAGGATGTGGACATGTGAAAAAGAGAGGGTCCCTATGGGCTCCATGTGAGGAGACTCTTGACTTTCTCAATATTTTAAGAGTCTTGAGCATCTTTTGAAGGGACACATGGCAAGAGTAGCCAAAAAGGACATGGATGGTGACATGCGTGCTTATGTGATTGATGGGGAAAGGAATCTACAGGCAGCAATTGTAAATGAGTGAAGGAGGGTAACAAAATCTCTATAAAAGGAGCCCTCCTCTCCCTTGTTCAGCAGAATATCTTCCACCATTGGGCCTTATGTTGTTGTAGTTCTAGTCTCCCCAAGCCTCTTCCATGAGCCTTCTCTTCCTCTTGTAGATATTCTCTTATGTAGACTCTTGAGTCCTTCTCTCTCTAGTTTATTCTCTCTCTATGAGTAGTCTTGGAGCTTCCGCTCCCTCTTGTATGTATGAAACCTCTTCTTCTCCCTTGTGTTTATAGTGTTGAGGTGGATTCTCACTCTATTTGTAATGAAGGTCACTTCAGGTTCTCTCTCTCTCTTGAGTGTCTCTTCCCTTTTCTTTCTTTCAAAGCCTTAAAAGTTCTTTCTATTCGGCTGCTCACTGTGCACACATGGTCCATTTGTTTCCCGAGCCACTATGCAAACTTCTTCCCCTCTTCTAGGCAAAATCTATGAGGGGTGGATCGTTGATGAAGGTGGAGTCTTGAGGGAGCATCTTGCTCAGGCGAAATTAGCCTGGGTGGAGGGTAGTTTTCATGACAGTTTGACCCCCTGTTAGTGTTTTGCTCATAACTTTCTGCTCGGTAGTCCGATTGTAATGAAATTTATATCAGCGCAAAGCTCTCTTCAAGGCGCTGTTTTCAGTCTGTTTTCATGACAGTTTCTACCCCCTTCCAGTAAAAAGTTTTCAATTGTTGTAAAAAGTTATGAGTCTCTGTGTTTGACAGTCTGTTTTCATGACAGTTTCTACCCCCTTCCAGTAAACTATCCATATCTCTTCAACCGTCTGTCTGTTTTCAATGAAACTTATATCAGCGTGAAGCCCATCTCAAGGCGCATCTCTTTGTATACTTGAACTTTGATATCATGTCTCTACTGAAAGTTATAGGCCTCTGTGTCTAATGACAGTTTGTAGAGTGTTTTGAGCTAAGTATAAAGGTGTCTATGAAGGAGGTGCAATGTTTCCTCGGAATCTACCCATCCGACCTAATCAGCCCCTTAAAACTCCTCGATATATATCAGTTCATGTCATGTTGAGCCGCAAGATCTTCTTTCAACAACGTAACGCTCTTCTCTTTGTTGGTGTAGACCGGCTCGCTGAGATTATGGCCTCTGCTGATCCTTTCCTTCTCCCTATGCTTGACTACAACATCACTTGGGATGTTACCATCTTCATTCTCATCTAAGGGAGGAAAGTATGGTGTGATATCTTGGCATAAAAGCTTCTTTCTAATGTCTCATTCTCAATGATAAGTATCTTTGGCAGTTAGTTCGAATGCTACAGGAAGTGAAGAGGTGCGTGAAGTTTATTACCCCCAACTTCATGTCACAATGTCTTGGTCTCATGATCTCCGGCATGGTCACTGTCATAGTATCCATGCAACCGTGGATGACTTCCTCTATATTCTATCCCAAACTGACTTGTAACTCTAATGTATCTCAAGACTCTTTTGGTTGCATTCCAATGATACTGTTTTGGATTTGCCATAAACTATGCTAGTGAACTTACTACATAACAAATATCTAGCCGATATATAAGAGATCCGATGAGCTGCCTGTAGTACCTGTCATTGACTGTAGGCTTTTCTAAATCCTTAGTAAGTTTCAAAATATCTTCCATGGGAGTGGCTACAATCTTGCAATTTGCCATATGAAACTTCTTTAGGAGACTGCCAGTTCATACTTGAGCTGACTCATGAATGTGCTATTTGAATCTCTCCAGGATTCAATTCCAAGACAATAGTGCATAAGTCCAAGATCTTTCATGTCAAACTTTGTAGATAAGACTTGTTTTAGCTTTCTGATGAAGCTATCCTTGCTTCCTGTCACAATCAGATCATCTACATACAAGAGTGCAATAGTAATGTCTTCCCCTTGAACTTTGTTAATGTTTCTCTCTCTCTTGTTTTGTTTAGGAGTGGCACTCATCTCTCTTAGGAGAGTTGTGTGTTGCAATCTTTTTAAATTGTTTAATATTTATTTTGTATTGTATTTAAGTGTATAGACAGGTTGGCACTCATCTCTCTTGTGAGAGTTATGTGTTGCAATCTGTTTTTGTCATGTATTGCAATTTTAATGATAATATAAATAATTATCTTTTACCTTAGGCTGGCACTCATCTCTCTTTTATTGAGTTGTGTGTTGCAGTCTCAGTTAGTATAAAAATGTTTCTTTATAGGAACTCTTGGGCTGGCACTCATCTCTCTTAAGAGAGTTGTGTGTTGCAGTCTAAGCTTAGTGATGTTTTCATAGATGCTTATTCTAGCACTTATCTTGTGTTAGAGTCTAAGTTTAGAGATGTTTTCAAGCATTTAGTCTGGCACTCAACTATCCCTTGATAGTCGTGTGTTGCAGTCTAAGTTAGATATCATGCGATGTTGTCTTAGACACTTAGTCTGGCACTCAATTGTCCCTAGATAGTTGTGTGTTGCAGCCTAAGTTAGAAATTATGTGATGTGCTTTTAGACACTTAGTCTGGCACTCAACTATCCCTTGATAGTTGTGTGTTGCAGTTGAAGCCTACTGTTAGATGGTGAAGTCCACAATTAGGTTATACCTACGTCATTTTTTGTGTTTTGATTTTCTATAGTATGTTACATGATTTGAGCTTGAGTTGAGAGGTTAAACCTAGGTAATTTCTTAGACTGCTTGCATTTCTTAGACTGCTTGCATTGATTTTCTTATTGTACTTGGCATTGAATTCTTTTTTGAATTCTGTGTTGCAGCTTACTGCATACGAGATGGCTCACGCAGGTGAGAAGAGGAAGTGTCAGCAACTTAATCTCACAAAGTCTCAGAGGAAGGTGCTGAAAAATGATAATGTACACTTCTTAATGAATGTCAATCAGGACATTATTGAGACAGCTTTCCGGTGTACAAAATTTGGTGAGGACAATGGCAGAGCGTGGAGGGAGGACCTTGCATGATCGATTTCCAGATGTTTTCATAGCAGAGTCTATAGACCAGTATTTGTACCACTTAGCAATGGAGGGTTGACGATTCCTTGGTCAAATAGATCGAGACATAAACTCATGTGACACAAAGTGGGAGGGTCCTGCTGTAGATGCCAGGGTCATGTACATCAAGAATGCATGGCGAGGTTACAAAGGCAAAGGATCTGCCTCGACCTCCTTCCATCAATGCACCCATGCCCCCAAGCACAACCGCAACCACAAGCATCAATGCACCCATGCCCCCAGTCAGATACCGCATTACATCCACCACAACCATAAGCACCAATGCACCCACATCCCTAGTCATATGTTGCATTCCACCCAACATAGCCACAAGCACCACTGCAGCCATGCCACGTGTATGCACCAATGCATCGACCACAACATGTCTTTCATCGTATCCCTTTTTTCCAAGATCTTTCATACCTAGAGGTTCCTCCTCCTTTTTCACATCTCCCACCACATGCACGATCACATTTCACCACATCTTTTGTGCCTCCTACCGCATGCACAGACCAGTTTCCATCTCCTACATTTTCACCTGCACCACAAATGCACAATCTATCTGCACAAGTAAATACATTCTCATCTCCTTCATTCTTGCTTGCACAAGCACCATGCACATCACATGGCTTGCATGATCATGTATCAGTGCCAAGACCCATGCGGCCCATACTGCTTCAGCGACGAGACATCCGATTCATGCCTAGTGCAGTTGTGGGCACAGGCACAAAAGGAACAGTCAACATGTGCAATATTCTTGTCGCTCTCTTTAAAAGGGACAAGATTTATGCATGTAAGGTGCTAAGGGTTTCTGTGCCCATTGATGCATTGAAGGCCTGAGCATTGGAAGAAGCCACATGCTTGGGCGATGTCATACATCCGGGCATCATCAGAGCAATAGGTCTAGTCCATGATGATAACCCAATGATACTATTTCCGTTCTAGAATGGAAATCATTTGGAAAGATGGCTAACCTACCTCGGACATGACGGAAAGCGACCATCTTTGGTGTTTCACAAAGATGATGTGGAAATGCCTACTAGAGCTCCACAGGTCCGTCAGCATGTATTTGATATTTTAAGTGCACTAGTTCGCACTATTCATTACATGCACCAACAGAATGTCCTGCATAATGATTTGCATGCACAAAACATTATGCTACACTTCTCGGAGTCATCCGAGGAGGTGTATCTGTGCATTTGTGATTGGGGAATGATGACCCCATGCAACACTAGAAAGCACTATCCCGCATTACTCAGTGATAGCCCCAACACTGTGTGAAGCTCCATCTCTAGGTTTCGTCACGTTGCTCCAGAGTGCCTCTGCACCAATCCCCCACCTTTCGAAGTTGCACAAGATGTGTATGCCATGTCTCATCACATCCTAAAAATCTTGGACATTTAAGCACCATCGCCAAGTACAAGACCCGCAGAAGCTCTAATCGAGCATCTACAATGATTTGCGGTTCAGGGAAAGTCAACCCAATTGAATAGACATCCAAGTACTATAGATTTTTGTGGGATTTTTGACATTGCTCCAAGATATGGTATACAGCTCAGTCCAAACAAAGGACTTAGACAAGCCAATGACTGAGTCTTTCTTGGATGGGATGTAACATGAGTGACCGATCATGGAACTTCTAACATTTTTAGTTTTATATATCATCCAAGTTTGGATCCACTCCATTGTTCAAGTTTGTATATTTACAGTGACATGATAAATGATGCGATAAGTAATGTTTAAATATTGTTTGTGTAAGTAAATGATGCGATAAAAATGATGATCCAATTGTCAAATATGATAAATGCAATAATTAATGTCTAAATATTATTTGTATAAGTGAATGTTGCAATAAAAATCATGGTCTAATTTTAAAATATGATAAATGATGCGACAATAAATATTTAAATATTGTTTGTATAGGTCTAATATTATTTAATTGTTTAATATTGTTTAAATATTTAATATTATTTGTGGATACTAATTAATTTTACCTTGTTGTCATTTTTTAGGCTAAGTATGGGCATGGAGGGAGAGAACTTACAGAACATTCTCCCATAGGATCCTCCCCAACCAGAGCAACCTCCAGTCCAAGAGGGTCCACAAGGTGCTTTTGTGCCTCAAGAGGCTGATTTAGTAGACCAGCTAAATCATGCTGAGGCTTAGGCTATCTTACAAGCGCAAAGAGAGATGCCGGGCAGAGAGGGCTAGGTATTTTTGTTGTTGGTCCACTGGATGACGATACCATGCAAGGCGACCCGGTCTGTCTTCGACAAGTACAGAGACTCTGCCCATCAGAGTTCGTAAGAAACACCTTGTTTCTTCGTTCAGGAAGTGCTAGGAATAAATATGCACAGCCCAAGTTGTCAAACTTGTGGCACAAAACCCTAGCCCATATCCTTCTCCAACAATTCATAGAGGTGGAAGGAAGCATCCCCATAACCAGCAAATACCCATGTATTTCATCCAATAGGTGAATGTCTACAATGTCTTGCATCGACGCGTGGATTGGAATGACAAGCATTACTTGTCAGGAACAGGAAAGGGATGTCCTACAGAGCACAAGCGAGCAAGGATGGAGAAAAGAGAGCCCGTGTCTCAGAGACCTCGTGTGCTAACTCCCCAGGCACACAATGATCTTGTTGACCTAGCCACATCTACCATACCTCTTTGTCAACAAGGTGTTACTACTGAGGAGTTACAAGATCACGTTGCATCACAAGCCAAAGAGATCAAGGACCTACAAGCACGCGTACAGTGCTACAGTTGAAGATTCTGATAATTTTTATTTTGAGGACCTCACTAATATAGATTCGCAGGGTGCAGGACCAAGCACTCAGGGAATGGTAGATGTGGATCCTACTACATAATTATGTACATTGTAAACTTCATATATAACTTTATAATACTCTTCTTCTGCAATGATGGTTCAAGTGATATAAGTGAGTTAAGTGATTCAAGTGGACTAAGTAATATAAGTAACTTAAGTGATTTAAGTGGACTAAGTGGACTAGGTGATTTAAGTGGACTAAGTAATATAAGTAAATTAAGTGACTTAAGTGATTTAAGTGGACTAAGTGATTTAAGTGATCGAAGTGAACTAAGTGGTATAAGTGATTTGACTTAAGTGATTTAAGTGTACTAAGTGATTTAAGTGATCTAAGTGATCTAAGTGAATTAAGTGGTATAAGTGATTTAAGTGGACTAAGTGATTTAAGTGGTATAAGTGATCTAAGTAGACTAGGTGATTTACGTGACTTAAATGATTTACGTGACTAAGTGATTTAAGTGATTTAAGTGACTTAAGTGATTAAAGTGATCTAAGTGAACTAAGTGGTATAATTGATTTAAGTGGTTTTCTATGGATCAGCTGCACTTGTAAAGTTAATACAGAAATATTAAAATATATCGATGTGAATTAGTGCACATAATAGCTAGACCAACCCTTGAGACTTGAAAATATAAACTTCGATTGTGCATATTCAAATATTCTTTCCAACTTTTTGATGTTCCCTTCGATGTTGCCTTGAAAGTATTTGCAAGTCATAAGGTTGTCTCTAACTATTATGTATACCAAAATCATCCACAATCTCAATAATTACAACACATCGCTTGTAGCCCACAAGGTTCTAGCTTTCAAGTACAAAAGGAGACGAGATGGATATGAGCATATGCGCTCTCCCATCGCTTGACATATTCTCCCATCCATCCCCTCACATACAACATTATATCCGATATAATTAGAGCTTCATCCACCGCTTCTATCACCTATCATATTCTTCTATCACTCTATATTGCATTCAATACAAGTACAATATCGTCTATCTCTTCGACTTCACTGTTGTCACTGAGTAGCTCAAGCTCGTCTTCCTCTTCGCTGAATGCACCCTCAGCAACTAATTTTGTAGTCAATCGTTGTCCAGCAAGTCTCATTACAGTGGCTTCGTTGGCTGCCCTAGCCGCAACATTAAATCATTTCAACAATCATAGATTTCCAAAGGCAAATACCAAATCTACAGCTCTTGATGGCTTTAAGCAATTGTGTCTCTTAGAATGAATAAAATCGTATGCACTCCAATTTCACTCACATGCACCCGATGATGTAGCAACAGAGAGCACATGAGTCGCAACATGCTACAACTCCAATGTCTCTCCACCAAGTAGGTGCAATAGTCATCTTAATAGCATCAAGATTCCAAGGATCTTCACGATTTGTATACCTCACTCGTTGTTGGTAGGCCAGTTTTCTTTGATCTCCCGGAAGTAAGTTTTTACAAACCTCTTGAAAGTTACTTATGACTTCAGGATTCTGTGATTGAGCATGCATTTGATATTGTGGATGTACTACAAACACAGCTCCATGCAAAGGGGTGTGCATTTGCTTCCATCTCTTATCGGCCAAATATACCACTTGTTGCTTCTCCCTAAGGGCAAAGCACACAAATTCTTTAACTTGTCGTACTGCTTCTGACATCTTCCAATACACTTTACCCATAACAAAGGCATCAGCATCAACCTGCATCCTCAATATTGTTACAAATGGCTCTACACCTTTTATTCTTTCGACATTTTTCCAGAATAGAGATGATTGGACAAGATGCACACATTTAGAGCCTGGTATTGCATAAAGCATCTTTTTCTCTAGCCAATTCGTCCATCGTCTATCAGCAATAGTCTCAACTAAAGCTTGACGCACTTCCAACAATCTAGCAAGAACTAAAAAAGAAGTGGAAAATCTAGTTTGACAAAATTGCCTAAGTTTCTTCATAGAGTGCTCTCTAAATACTGCATGCAAGTATTGATGACTCTTTAACGTGTCATCTCTCATGACATTGAATGATATACCATTTTTAAATGCTTTTGTCCATCTTAAGTGCTCTTCATGCACTTGTTGTCGAATAAATCCATCCTCCATAGAAGATTGTTCTCCCTTTTTGTCTTCTTTATATGATAGACATTAGTCGCATCAAAACTCACTTGCGACCCACTTGCTAGCATATCTACATCACCTTCATGTATGGATACACTCCTCGCATTTATTGGTGCTTCTCCTTCAACCGTCTCATCAACCTCCGAGAAAATGTTGCTTGATATGAGTAGAACCACCTGTGAACTTGTGTCCACAATATTTTCACTGCAAGAAAGAAACTGAGGCATGTACTTTTTCTATCTCCGTCATATATGACCAACTCTTGCTGCGCACCATGCTTTTGAAGTTGCCAAAAACAAAATGCAAAAAAACTAATTTGAGTATACAATAGAAACATATTACAATACACATTTTATAAGAAACAACATATATCCTTTGAAAAACACGTTCAAGCATGCAATATATTAATTGTCATTTAATCACGCTCTTTTAAAATGATTCACATTCTATTGAAACAATATTAAATATTCATTCAAAAGAAAGTGTAAGAATGAGAAAACTCATCTAATAACTTTTAAAACTTTCAATTCGTACACTTTAAAACTCTTTGTATTCTTTCACATTCTATTGAAAGAATATTACATATTCATTCAAAGAAAGTGTGAGAATACAAACACAAAATAAAATCATATTTCTCACATGAGATTTAGGGAACTCAATGAGGAGATCCTGGAACTCCCACATACAAAAATTCTCACAAGAGATCTAAGGAACTCAACAAGAAGATCTTAGAACTCCCACAAACAAATTTCATAATTTCATAGATACGAAAACAAGCCCATTTCTCGTAAGAGATCTAAGGAACTCAAGAAGGAGATCCTAGAACTCCCACATACAAAAATCCTTGCAAGTGATCTAAGGACCTCAACAAGGAGATCCTAGAACTCCCACAAACAAACTTTTTAGACACAAAACAAGCCCATTTACCACAAGAGATCTAAGGAACTCACCAAGGAGATCCTAGAACTCCCACGTACAAAAATCTATTCACATGAGATCTAAGAAACTCAACAAGGAGATCTTAGAACTCCCACAAACAAATATTCACATGAGATCTAAGAAACTCAACAAGGAGATCTTAGAGCTCCCACAAACAATTTCATAGACACAAAACAAGCATATTTCTCACAAGAGATCTAAGGAACTCAACAAGGAGATCCTCAAACTCTCACAAATAAATTTATCTCATAAGAGATCAAAGGAACTCAACAAGGAGATCCTAGAAGTCCCACAAACAAATTTCTAACCCATAAATATCTAAAATATTTTTATCACAAGAGATCAAAGGAACTCAATAAAGAGAACCTAGAACTCCCACTAACAAAAGAACAAAGACCAAAACAAAAATCCTCATAAGAGATGTCAGGAACTCAAAATGAGATCCTAAAGCTCCCTAACAAAAAATCCATCTTATTTCGAATCTTCTAGATTTCTTTCAGAACCTTGAGGACCTTTCTTCTCCTTTTCCTTTTTTAATCTCTTATGCTCGGCTGGGAACCAAGCATAAGATAAAAGACATAGGCAAACGTTGAGGTTATGAACGTATTCGTCCTACAATTGAATAGGAGAACCCTATATGTGGGTTCAAACCAAACTCAGCTAACTAAGGTGGCATACTAACTAAGCCACTAACTAGAGTACATAAAGATAGCTGTCATCCACCAGCTATTATTCATGGGTGGTGTACATGGATGATTTTTTGAAGTTAGTTTCATTAGGAAGCAAAACTTTTATATTGGTATTGAAAGTTCATATGCCCTAATAAACATAAACTTTTAAAACGTTCGTCAGGATTTGAAACTTTGATGTGAAAAATTTTAAAATTTCGCTTAGATTTACATCTATTACTTCAAAATTCAAAAGAAAATATATAAAAATATACTATGTCCTTGCAATACTTTGAAACTCAAAAAACTAGCTCGAAAAACTTTCGCCAAGATTCTATATTAATATATAAGTATAGATTCAATAAAAACATGCATGGCGGTATACCAACCGCATCTGCAGCTAACAAGTCAGTGACATAAATACACAACGGTCACCCTGGCCTATCACGAGTGGAGCTCGATATTTCAACAAGTGTACATCTTTCAGCAATCCTTCCGTACCATTGAAATTGTTCATAGGGATACTGCATGTCCCTTGAACTAGATTCGGTGTATTATCTGCTATGTAGATGACATCCTTTTGACATTCTAATGGTTTCAACTCTGTGAACCACTCCTGATGATTTGTCATGTGAGATGATGCACCACTATCAATGTACCAAGGGTCCTGTTCTGCTTAGTCGACTTGATAACTGAAATCCTCTTTTGTATTGAAATCAATGTCTAGATACATTGTATCAATCTTTTGCATTTCCTCATTGGCAAGAAACATACTCCCATGTTCATTTGCAAAATGACTGTGACTAGAATGTCCACCACTATCAATGTACCAAGGGTCCTGTTCTGCTTAGTCGACTTGATACCTGAAATCCTCTTTTGTATTGAAATCAATGTCTAGATACATTGTATCAATCTTTTGCATTTCCTCGTTGGCAAGAAACATACTCCCATGTTCATTTGCAAAATGACTGTGACTATAATGTCCACCACGATGATTTCCTCTGCTGCAAAAATTCCCTCGATTACTACTAGATTGACCGCCTTGGTTATATTGCTTCTTGCAGCAATCTCTTTCATAGTGCCCAAACTTATGACAATAATTGCACTGGATATTTGACACGTTGGTGGATGCATTCCCTCGATCTTAGAATCTTCCTCAATTGGAATGATTTTCTCTTTGCTGATGATGTTGCTGAGGATGATGCTGATGTTGTTGCTAATGATGCCCACTTCTCTGGAATGATATACCTCTTCCTCTGCCTCTACCTCTGCTTCTTTTTGAGGCTGTGAATTCCTGATCATTAGAATGACCTTTGTGTGCATGAATGGCCTGAGTCCTGAGTTCTTCACCAAGTAAGACTGACTGAAGTCCTTTTAGTGTTGGAATTTGCCGTTGGATGGCAATACTCTAGACTAGATTCTCGTATCACTCTCCTAGTCCATTCAGGATGACTTGAACCATTTCTGCTAGATTCATGGTCTCTCCTGCTGTTTCTGCGAGTTGATTGTTGTAGTCTTTGATCATGAGTACGTAAGCATGACCGGTTTCACTATTGTTGCGGAAACTCTAGTTGAGTTGGTTTCTCGGTGTGAGAATCTTGGAATGTTCTTGGACTCAAAGAGAGGTGCAAATATATCCCATGCTTCTTTTAATGTCTTGACGGTGTTGAGTTGTCCTAGCATGACATCTTGCACATTCTGATTGATCAGATGATATGTGTACTTATCTTTCTTATCCCATTCTGCCTATGCTTGGGCAATGGCAAGATTTGATACAAGTGCAAAAAGTATTGGTGTACCTAGAGATCCCACTGTTGGTGCTATGACAATAGGTGGAGTAGAGCTAGTGCTGGCTAGATCATCCAATGGTGTAGGTGTAGATCCATCAAAATACTCCCATTTGTCCTGAAGTACAAAAATCATCTCCATTCGTCGGTATTTCCATGTTCTGTAATTGGAGTTGTCTAGCTTAACAGATGCCTCTAGATTGAGGTTGCTAGTCGTAGATATGGTGTAAGAAATGTACTCAAAGTGTGATGAAAATCACTGTCTGAATCAACTGCAAAACACCAACTGTGGCAAGTGAAATCTGAAGTGTCAGTGAAGATAGAACTGTTATATATTTGATATCTTGCTATGCAAGTCGCCTTAGCTGTAGTTGGAGAAGGCTTTGGAGTCGGCTCCTAAAGCTTCACCTCGAAGGAAAGAAGCTACTCTGTGGAGAGAGCTAGTCCAGATCTCGGAAAACCTTGTAGGAAGCTCCTCATTTTGAATCTTAGAGAACCTTTAAACTCTCTCAAAGAACAAAGAACACACAGTAGATGTTTCTCACAAGCAAGAAGAAGACATTCCCTATCTCTCTCTCAAAGGATGTCTCTCTCACAATCTCTCAATGGAATGAAGAGAAATCCTCACAAGGAACTCAAGACACGAATAAAAAATATAGACGGAATTTCTATCAATGAACGGAATTTTTCTCACGGAAGAGAAAAAACTCAATCTCTCAATCTCTCAAACTATCACACTCTCTCATACTCTCGCATACGGATCGCAATGCCTCGGTGCGAAAGGCAAGGGAGCTCTGATACCATGACAAAATATGAAGAGGGGAGAGGAGAAGAGTGGACATGAGGAGAAAGGGCACACCTAGAAGAACACACCACAAATGACTAAGTGTACAACAGATTTAGTTGAAAATGTAGAATATATACAAACCCATTTAGGTTTAGGGTTAGGGCATCTAACCCTTTCCTTTATAGCACTCTATTGGATTAGTACTATGCACATATGATCACATGATGTTGAGGATGATCTCTCAAGAAATCTTCTTTCCATCCTTACCCTCTTGATTATTCAAGGGTGATTGAAAACCATTCGTACAATTTTACCTTTACACTCTTATATCCTACCTTTCAATAATGTGGAGATGATTTAAAAGATCCTAGCTGCTAGTAGCAGCATGTAGAGACTTTTGTGACTCTCATGGTGGTTGTCCGTAGGCAAGCCATTGTGAAGTTTACTACTTTTAAATAATGTACTGACGTTTCTGACTTTCTGACTCATGGCTTTTGTCCGTGGCAAGCCACGGGTTTTGCACTAGTATATATTAATGGAATGCAAGAAATAGTAGAAGCTGTTGAGAATGTAGTTTCAAGGCAGCAAACTTGTGGGCTTGCTCAACAGCAGTCGCCGGACTTCTCCCATTGTTGGGCGATTGCTTGGATTCTCTTCCGTACATCGTAGAGCCAAACCCATGACTCCTATCATCTCCTCGTAACTTCCTGACGCCAGCTGAAGACTTCCGTCCAGCACTTCAATTGCTCTGTCGGGGAAGTAAGTTTGCACCCACTGCGAAATTTTCATCTCCGATCCGAACATGGCGCTTGTCGGTCTCCTTGCCGTCAGCATCTCCAGAAGCACAACGCCATAGCTATACACATCTACTTTCGTTGAGATTCGAGCGGCATATGCATACTCTGCAACAACATGAAAGATATCAGCCATGCAACGTGAAGTCTCATCAGCGAAACTAGGAATAATTGAAGCCACTTGAAGAATAAAAGTGAGAAAGCTTCACCAGGTGCCATGTATCCGATGGTGCCTTCGAAGATAGACGACAGCGAGATCGCATTACTGGCAGCATTGCTGATTAACCTGGCGATTCCGAAGTCTCCTACGCGTGCCAAGAACTCGGAATCCAAAAGAATGTTGCTTGGCTTCAAGTCACCGTGGATGGTTGGCACCCCATAGTCATGGTGAAGATACACCAGGGCTTCCGCAACAGCTTTTGCTATGTTTAAACGAGTTTCCCAACTAAGTTGACAGACCTCACCTCCTTGGGGGTGTAAATGCTGTTCGAGGCTACCATGCGGCATGAATTCGAGGACCAAAGCCTTGAGGTCAAGATTAGAGACGTAGCCTAGGATTCTAATCAGATTTCTGTGTCGCAGTCGTCCAAGGATCTGGACCTCTCTTAGGAAGATGTTCTCAAAAGAAGTATCATTGAATTTCTTGACGGCAATTACTCGCCCTGCAGCCAGCACGCCTCTGTAAACTGTGCTTAGGCTACTTACACCGATGACATTATTCTCGTCAAAGTTTTCCGTGGCGATTCTAAGATCTTCCGCGGTGAATCTCTCTTGGTTAGCAAAAACTTGAAAGGAGCCCGAATCGATCGCAGTGTGCTCGCGCTTTTTGAACTTGTAGACCAAGAACGCGACCAAGAACAATCCCAAAACAGCAGTTATACTGGCAATCAGCTTAACCAAGCGATCGGTTTGATGTTTGCGAACTCTTGAAGCAGGGCAGCTTTTATGAAGGATCCATCCACAAAGACCCGGGTTTCCAAGGAACGCTGTCGGATTGAGACGTCTGAACAAACCAAAATCTGGAATGGAACCCGAGAAGTTATTATACGAGAGATTGAGGGATCTTAATTGGGACATGTTGCCCAAAAACAAAGGCAGAGCACCTGTGAGATTGTTATGAGAAAAATCAAGCTGTGTGAGGGAACGCAAATGAATAAATTCTTGTGGTATAGTTCCATTCAACATATTCACGGAAAGATCCAATGTCTCCAGGTTCGTAAGCGTCCCGAGGGACGCCGGAATCGAGCCTATGATATTATTATTCTGAAGTTTGAGTTGAGAAAGAGCGGCGCCGCTTCCGAGAGATTGTGGGATATCACCAGACAAGGCGTTGGCCGATAAATCGATTGAAAGAAGCATCGTCTTACCCCCTAGCCACGCAGGTATAGATCCCGAAAGGGCATTATGGGACAAGCTGAAGGAAAACTGTAGATCGTCCAATGCTGAAAGGGACGACGGAATGCTACCAGTGAGCAGGTTGAAGGACAGATCCAGACTTTGTAGTCGAGAGCATTTGCCCAAAGCCTCAGGAATGGACCCTGTAAGCCGGTTGTTATGTAGCAGAAGCATGTTCAAATTTTGAAGCATCCCGAGTTTCTTTGGAATGGCTCCACTGAACGTATTGTAAGACAAGTCAAGAAACCCAAGGTGGCTACAATTGGAAATTTCATGCGGAATGGTTCCCGTCAGATTGTTAAAACTTAAATTGAGGCGTTGAAGTCCTTGGAGTCCTCCTAGCGTGGACGGGATTTGTCCCACAAGCTCATTGAGAGAGAAATCAGCTTCTAAGAGAACTGAACAGTTGCCCAAGCTGAAAGGTATGAAGCCGGTCAAGAAATTCATCGTAATGTGTAGAGATTGCAATACTTTGAGCCTTCCCAACTCAGGGGGCACGAACCCCTGGAGTTGCGCGTTCGAGAGTTCCAAATATGTAAGGGAGGTGCAGTTGCCAAGATCTCTGGGGATGGTAGCTCCAGTGAGTTGATTATTCGCGGCACCGAGAAAGTTAAGGATGCTGAGCATCCCCAACGAAGCAGGGAGCGAGCCCGTGAGCTCATTTGTGTTAAGATCCAGGACCTGAAGAGCTGTACAATTGCCAAGGCTTGGGGGAATGTATCCGCTGAAGTAGTTATTATTCAACTCCATCTCGTAAAGATGTTTGAGCAGCCCTAGCTCAGTGGGGATGGGACCCCTGAGCTCATTATATAGAAGAATCAGAGAACGAAGAAAGGTGCAATTGGCAAGGCTGCGAGGAACTGCTCCAGAGAGGTTGTTGTTCCATAAGCTCAGGAGTCGAAGATGAGTGAGCTTCCCCAGCTCGGAGGGAATGGAACCGGTAAGCATGTTGCCCGAAAGTTCAACGTTTACAAGGGCTGTGCAGTTGCCTAACTCTGGGGGAATGCTGCCGGTGAAATTGCACAAAGCCAAGGAAAGGACTTGAAGGTGAGTGAGCATTCCAAGCTGAGCAGGCAGGGAACCGGTGAGCGGGTTCTCAGTTAAAGACAGGCCCTGGAGTTTCGGGAGAAAGCCGAGCTCGACAGGTAGAGAGCCTGACAGGTGATTGGCACCCAGGTAAAGATAAATCAAGCTGGAAAGGTTGCCCAAGGAGGAGGGGATACTCCCTACGAGACTGTTACGCTCGAGGAGGAGAGTCTGGAGATGGGGGAGGGATCCAAGTTGGTGAGGGATTGGCCCAGAGAGGAGGTTGGAGTGAAGGTCGAGGGTAAGGAGGGAGGTGCAAGAGGCGAGCTGGGCAGGGAGAGAACCGGAGAGATTATTGAAAGACAAATCGAGGAAGGAGAGATGGAGCAAACTACAGAGATGATCACTCAGAGGGGTGATGGAACCGCCCAGGAAAGAGTTATTCAAGCGGAGGGAAGAGACGAAGGAGCCATTAGCACAAGAGACACCTCTCCAACTGCAGAAGCTCGATTTGTTGTGGGCATTCCAGTCGCTGAGTACTCCCAGAGGATCGCTTGTGATGCCTGCCTTGAAGGCCAACAGAATGTCTGCTTCCATATAAGCTACTCCGCTTCTTTCAGTAACATGCTGCTGCTGCCCAAATAACCCACCACCCCACGTCGAGGATGCCAAGCTCACCATCACACACAGCATAATCCACACTCCATACATTCTAATGTTCTTCATCAGGGAGGGCGACAGGGGCAGCGTGGAAGGAAACAGTATGGGAGCAAGGTATCAGGCGAATGAGGAGGACGAAGAACCGGTTGTAACACAAGCTTATCCCATCTGTTCTCAATGTTCTACATTGTGAAAAGTCGTTGCTATTGGTTCACACAAATGAGACTTATTTTAAAAAGTTACAAAACTAGTATGTGGGTTGCCACACATGCTAATACACCAATGGGCACTCTTTAAGTAGAGCGCTTTTAAACTTGTAAACTTGTAAATTGAGGCAAAATACAAAAAATAAATTATGCCAAGTATTATTATGATTTTAAATTAATAGAAAAAGCAATCAACTTAAGCTTTGAACCCCTTTAACAATGAATTCGGGTTATCCGTATGGTTTAAATTCAAAGAGAGATTGAGACTCTTTTTCACAAAAAAAACCCAATTCTTAGCCATCTCTCTCTCTCTCTCTCTCTCTCTCTCTCTCATCACACACACACTCACACACAGAAAAAAGCCAATTCTCAGCCCCCCCCCCCCTCTCTCTTTCTCTCTCTCTCTCACACACACACACACGCATGCACGCACTCGCGCACACACAAAAACAATGTGCGCAACACTTTGCATATGCAAGCATTTGCATTATAGCACTCAAACTTTTCCACGGGTTCCACGCATGGGCTTCCATCATAGCACTCAAACTTTTCAATGGTTCTATGCACAAGCTTCCATCGTAGGTGCTAGAAAGTAATCATCCATTCATCTTGACAATTAGTAAACAATAATAAACATAGTGATAGAGATGGGTTGGATATGAGGGTAATAATAACAGTGAATATACCTTCATATCCAAGATGTCTGCATTTTTTTTCAAACCAAGTGCTTCTATCTTACTTGCAAGCCTCTACCTTTAGATCTTCTTTCTTTGATTATTCATGATCTCTCTATGTTATTTAAATGTCCTCTCATCACCAACCCATGTCTATCTTGAATGTGGTCTTTCATGGACACAGCATTCAACTTGGACAATGATATGTAAGCACTCACTATGACACATCACACTTCTTGACTTATTGACTTTAATATTGAATTATAAGCATGCATTGTGACATGTCATACTCCTTTACTTCAACCCTTGACTTTATCTTGAGTTATAAGGTAAGGTCCGAGGACAGAAAACGTCTTGTAGTCTTTCATGGACACCGCAACTCAACTTGGACAATGATATGCAAGCACTCTTTGTGACATGTCACACTGCTTGATTTTACTCTTGAATTACAAGGTGATGACAAAAAGAAGCTTATGCATGTATGCAGCATTTATGAGGTTGCATCATTTATCCTTTTCCAAGTTGATTTTGATACTTTGATATTAATTTCTCAGCACTCCTCAACTTTTGTTCTTTTATGCATGGAACACGTCGACTTCGATGGTGATATGCAAGCATTCATCATGACATCTCTTGACTTGTGTTGTTGTAGAACCCATTTTATTCTCCATATGAAAACTAACATTACCGCTATATAGGAAATACAATTTTCTACATAGCAGACGTGAAATCCACTTCATCCTCCACTAAGTTGCATTAATTCACTCGATTTTTTTTTTAATTTGAAAAAATGTTAAAATTTGTGGATTTCCAGATTTAAAACAAATCCAACAATTTTTCATAAATTATTCGTATGAATACATTAAGTAATTGTTTTTGAATTACATATTGTACCATTTAATAGATAATAAAAAACCACACAGTTTCACTTTTTAGAGCTCCTTAATTCGAGCTACGGATCTCGAGTTATGGCCATGGGGATCTCCATGGACATAGCATGTGATCTACAACTTGGATCAAGGAGTTGTAAAAAGAAAAAGTGTGTAACATTTTATGATCCATTCAATGAAGTTATTTTACTTGAATAAAATATTTCAACTTACAATAATATATTTATATTACAATTACTATGGTATTTATTTAGTAATATATTTATGAAGGTGTTTACCATAGAATTATACAAATGATGTACTACCAAGTTATCAACATTAACGGTTTATAACTTTATTTCATAGAATTTATTCATAAAAAATTTATTTACATAAGAATAAATTTTAATTTCCTTACAGAATAATAACTTTATTTCACGAAATTCATTCACATAAACTTTTTTCACATGAGAAATAAACTTGTATTTATTCACATAAGAGAATTACAATTACAACACAAAAAATTTTCTTATATATTTTTTCACAAAAGAAAGAACATTTCTTTTGTGAAAGAATGCAACACAAACAATCACATTTCATACAAATAACTCAAACTAATACAAATAAAGACACAATTTACAATTACACAAGAGATGAAGATCTCAAACAAGAGATCCTAAGAACTCTAATAAACAAAAACAAAAAAATAATTTACATAAGAGATTCTAAGAAATTTAACAAACAAAAACACAAAAGCAATTTACATAGGAGATCTTAATTATAACTCAAAAAAAAGAGATCCTAAGGACTCTAACAAACAAAAGCACAAAAATAATTTACACAAGAGATTTTGAACTCTAATTAAAAAAAACATAAAAATAATTTACACACGAGAACTTAAGAACTCAAAAAAGAGATCCTAAGAACTCTAACAAACAAAAACACAAAAAAATATTACACAAGAGATTTTAAGAACTATGACAAACAAACATACAAAACCAATTTACAGGAGATCTTAAGAGCTTTAAAAGAAGCTCCTAATAACTCAACAACCAAAAACAAAAATTTCATCTTATGTTTTACCTTAAATATTGCTTGAGAAATATAAGAGGGCTTCCTTTTTTTCTTTTCCTTCTTTGATCTCTGTTGCTCAACTAGAGAACCAAGTGCGAGATGAGCAAAGTGCAAACAATTGTTGGCTATATAGGAAAAATTATTCATACTATTAGCTTTATTCGTACAAACAAGTTATTCGTACTAATACTTATTCGTAAGAATACTTTTATTCGTACGAATATTGACTGATGACATGGTGCATTGTGAAAAAAGGGTGACATGGCAACGAATTTTTGCCCATTTTTTTCCCCAAATGAAAATTTTCAAATCACGAATGTGAATTTGTGCACTTAGATCCTCCATATAAAATATCACATTTCCTAGATATATAGCACTATATATGCAGTCGAATTCCCTATATAAAAAACTCAAAATCCACTTCATTCTCCATTTAAAAACTCACATTTCTTAGATAGCTATATAAGAAATAAAATTCTTTACATAAAGAGGACAAAATAATTCATTCTATCTAGTAAATATCCATTTATTTCCTAGTTAGGTAGTGATTCACTATATAGAGATTTATCAAAAGTTCCTTGTGTATTATCCTTGACTACTAAACTTGACACTAAGACTTTTCTCTTGGATCGTAAGATGAGGACAAAGACATATCTATGCTTTTAATAGATTTTAAAAAGCAAAGATGGTTTGTCTTTTGGGGTCAAATTTTATTCTATTGTCCTTTACTATTCTGCTTGCAGCTAAGAATTTACTCTTGAATTATACAGGGAGAACAAAGAAGCTCATATGTGTCGGTAGCACATATGACGTTGCATCTTTTATCCTTTTCCTAGTTAGTTTTAATGAAATTCAAAAATCAAATTTTGCTCATGTATAATTGGTCTATGGCCCTTGACCTTTACACTTGCCACTAAGACTTTGCTCTTAAATCATAAGGTGAGGAGAAATAAGCTTATGCATGTAGCCGACATGAATGAGGTTGAATCATTTATCCTTTTCCAGCCCTATTTTGATACTTTGACAATGATTTCGACTTTGTTTCTCAAATTGTGGTCTTTCGTGTACAGACACCTAAAACTTGGACAATGATATCATAACAATTGGGTCTCAGGTAAGACTCTACAATGACTGACCAACACTACAAGGCATAGGCCATTTTTCGACGAAAATACCGATGCTTTTTACATTTTAAAAAAAAAATTTCACGGGCACAAACGTCACTATAAGATTCGCTAAAAGCGTCGGAAAAGAACCGTCACTATAAAGTGTCGCTATATAGCGACGATCATAAACGTCGCTATATAGTGACACTATTAATCGTCGCTATATAGCGACATTGGTAAACGTCGCTATATAGCGACGATTAACAGAACTAAAAAAAAAGGGTTAGTGGGGCTAAACAGGGCTTACTATGGCCCTGTTTAGCCCCACTAATCCTTTTTTTTTTGTAATTATAAAACAAAGCTTTTTTATAACAAAATTTCCCTTCCGAAAACGGTGATACAAAATCGCTCAAATGAAATCATCGAGCAACAAAAGCATATTCATGTCGGACATATACAACATTGTTTGTAACAAAATTACCCTTTCGAAAGGGCGATACAAAATTGCTCAAATGAGCGGATATACAAAATGACATACAGGGCGAAGAAAATGCTACTACCACTACTACTACTACTACTCATCCGAATCTGAATCGTCCTCGTCTTGTTGGCCTGTTCCTTGGTCCTCGTCAGCTATGTCTTCTCCCTCATCCTCGTCACGTGCGTCTGATCCCTGGCCTTGTTGATCGCTCGCCTCCGATGATGGGACGCTTGAGCTTTGACCCTAAGAGTGAACCATATAAATCGAAAATTAGATTGGAACTCAAAGAATAAAACAATTTAAAAAGTGAGATTACAAGTAGGAGTAAACTTATACCGTGCGAGGAGCCACCTCAGCCCAATCGACCGCCGCTCCCATTGCCTCTTGCTCAATAAACCACGGCTTTGTTCCTATCCGAAATGCACGCTGCATCTCTGCATCTGTAGGAAGACAACCCATCGCAGCTTGCTGTGGATCCAATTTACGAGAGTTAAAGTTAGCTAAAGTGCATGTAATAGTGCATGTAATATGTAGTAAAACAAATAGAAAAATACATTAAATGAGAAGAAGTAGACTTACCACGCTTGCCTCGAATGCCAACCGTCCGCTTGCACCAAAGTGCGAAGTACCTATGACGTCCAACCGTCTCTTCGCAGCCCTCCTCTAACCCTTGAATAATTCGGGATGGTCCCTATTTTACTTCTTGAAGAACTTCCAATCAGCTTTGTCTGCTCAGCTGGGTTTAGTCAACCCCTTTGTGATGGAAGTACGCAAGGTTGATCTACGATGCTTCAAGACCAAACCCATGCGCTCTCGCATATAATCCTCATTAAACTCCCAATTTGGCGGGTTAGGGTATTTTTGTTTTAACTCATCGATGACCACTTGCTTCTTTTGGCCATCTTGATACTGGCAATCGGTACCAATGCCGCTCTTGAAGTGATGGCTCATCAACCTCCTCATGGTGGCCATCACTGCTTTGCCCTTTCTATCTTCTATTATCTCTCCAGCAGCTGTGATTTGATAGGATTGATCCCCTGATGAGTAAGGAGGACTGATGGTAGCAGAGTCAGAAGGAGTGGAAGCTGTGCGAGTGCTTCTGGAGCGAGTAGCAGTGGGAGTACGAGAGGGAAAGGGACCTAACTGATACTGTGTCTCCGGGCCAAGTGGAGACCTGTAGGAACGTGAGTGTGCTGACTCGTCTACATCTCCCGAGTCAACACAACATAAGCTGCCCTTCCTACTCTTCCTTCCCTTACGAGAGGCATGCACAGGTGATGACCCCTCGGTTGAAGGGGCACGAGGGGATGGCTGGGCAGTACGTCCAGCCGTCGGTGTAGGGGAGGGAATTGCTGAGGTCCTCTGAGATAGCAGAGAGAAGAATCTCGTTGCCTCCTCATCGCTCATCTGCACTACAAACTCGTCGCGACTCCTGACAAAGCCATGCGCGGCTAGCAAAGGAGTTCCCCGAGGGATAATCGTAGTGCTATGTGGAAGAGGAGTCGGACTAGGGGTAGTCGTAGTGCTAGGTCCGAGAGGAGTTAGACCAGGGGTAGTCCTCGGGGTAGTCGCCTGAGAGGGATCAAAGTCCTCTGGAGCATAAAGATCGTGCGCTCTTCTCCTGCACGGCTGTCCGTACTCGTCAGATGAGCGCCATGATCCCATGTCTAACATAGACACAAACACGAAAACAAAAAACAAAAAAACAAACATAAGCATAGGCATAGGCATAGGCATAGGCAAAGAGGGAGAGAAGAGGAAGAAGAGGAAGAGGAAGAGGAAGAAGAGGAAGAGGAATCTGAAGAAGAGGGAGAGAAGAGGGAAAAGAGAAGGAGGAGGAGAAGAGGAAGAAGAGGGAAAGGAAAGAGGGAAAGAAGAGGAGAGAAGAGGGAGAAGAGGAAGAAGAGGAAGAAGAGGAAGAAGAGGGAGAGAAGAGGAAGAAGAGAGAAAGAAGAGAGAAAGAAGAGGGAAAGGAGAGAGGAAGAGAGGAGAAGAGAGAAGAAGAGAGAAAGAAGAGAGAATAAGAGAAGGGGGAAAGAGAGAATAAGAGAAGGGGGAAAAAAGAGACATACGCTCATGCGAATGCATGAGCATATGTCTACTTCTCTTATGCTCATCCATAAGCATAAGCATTCTTATGCTCATGCTTATGTTTATGCATGAGCATAAGAGAAGGGGGAAAGAGAGAAGAAGAGGAAGAGAAGAGGAATCTGAAGAAGAGGGAAGAGAAGAGGGAAATGAGAGAAGAGCATAAGAGTAGAGGAATCTCTTATGCTCATGCATAAGCATAAGCATTCTTATGCTCATGCTTATGTTTATGCATGAGCATAAGAGAAGGGGGAAAGAGAGAAGAAGAGGAAGAGAAGAGGAATCTCAAGAAGAGGGAAGAGAAGAGGGAAATGAGAAAAGAGCATAAGAGAAGAGCATATGTCTACTTTGCTTATGCTCATGCATAAGCATAAGCATGAGCATATGTCTCATTTTCTTATGCTCATGCTTATGCTAGCATAAGCATAAGCATAAGCATAAGCTCATGCTTATGCTAGCATAAGCATAAGCATAAGCTCATGCTTATGCTTATGCATGAGCATAAGAGACGGGGGAAATAGAGAATAAGAGGGAAAGGAAAGAGAGAAGGGGGAAAGAGAGAATAAGAGAAGGGGGAAAAAACTAGACATATGCTCATGCTTATGCATGAGCATATGTCTACTTCGCTTATGCTCATGCATAAGCATAAGCATGAGCATATGTCTCATTTTCTTATGCTCATGCTTATGCTTAAGCATAATCATAAGCATAAGCTCATGCTTATGCTTATGCATGAGCATAAGAGAAGGGGGAAATAGAGAATAAGAGGGAAAGGAAAGAGGGAAAGGAAAGAGAGAAGGGGGAAAGAGAGAAGGGGGAAAGAGAGAATAAGAGAAGGGGGAAAAAAGATACATATGCTCATGCTTATACATGAGCATATGTCTACTTCGCTTATGCTCATGCATAAGCATAAGCATGAGCATATGTCTCATTTTCTTATGCTCATGCTTATGCATAAGCATAAGCATAAGCTCATGCTTATGCTTATGCATGAGCATAAGAGAAGGGGGAAATAGAGAATAAGAGGGAAAGGAAAGAGGGAAAGGAAAGAGAGAAGGGGGAAAGAGAGAATAAGAGAAGGGGGAAAAAAGAGACATGCTCATGCTTATGCATGAGCATATGTCTACTTCTCTTATGCTCATGCACAAACATAAGCATGAGCATATGTCTCATTTTCTTATGCTCATGCTTATGCTTAAGCATAAGCATAAGCATAAGCTCATGCTTATGCTTATGTGCCATGAGCATAAGAGAAGGGGGAAATAGAGAATAAGAGGGAAAGGAAAGAGAGAAGGGGGGAAGAGAGAAGGGGGAAAGAGAGAATAAGAGAAGGGGGAAAAAAGAGACATATGCTCATGCTTATGCATGAGCATATGTCTACTTCGCTTATGCTCATGCATAAGCATAAGCATGAGCATATGTCTCATTTTCTTATGCTCATTATTATGCCTAAGCATAAGCATAAGCTCATGCTTATGCTTATGCATGAGCATAAGAGAAGAGGAAATAGAGAATAAGAGGGAAACGAAAGAGGGAAAGGAAAGAGAGAAGGGGAAAGAGAGAATAAGAGAAGAGGGAAAAAAGAGAGATATGCTCATGCTTATGCATGAGCATATGTCTACTTCTCTTACGCTCATGCACAAGCATAAGCATGAGCATATGTCTCATTTTCTTATGCTCATGCTTATGCTTCAGCATAAGCATAAGCATAAGCTCATACTTATGCTTATGCATGAGCATAAAAGAAGGGGGAAATAGAGAATAAGAGGGAAACGAAAGAGGGAAACGAAAGAGAGAATAAGAGAAGGGGGGAAAAAGAGACATATGCTCATGCTTATGCATGAGCATATGCCTACTTCGCTTATGCTCATATGTCTCATTTTCTTATGCTCATGCTTATGCTTATGTTTATGCATGAGCATAAGATAAGGGGAAATAGAGAATAAGAGGGAAAGGAAAGAGGGAAAGGAAAGAGAGAAGGGGGAAAGAGAGAATAAGAGAAGGGGGAAAAAAGAGACATATGCTCATGCTTATGCATGAGCATATGTCTACTTCGCTTATGCTCATGCATAAGCATAAGCATGAGCATATGTCTCATTTTCTTATGCTCATGCTTATGCTTATGCATGAGCATAAGAGAAGGGGGAAATAGAGAATAAGAGGGAAAGGAAAGAGGGAAAGGAAAGAGAGAAGGGGGAAAGAGAGAATAAGAGAAGGGGGAAAAAAGAGACATATGCTCATGCTTATGCATGAGCATATGTCTACTTCTCTTATGCTCATGCACAAACATAAGCATGAGCATATGTCTCATTTTCTTATGTTCATGCTTATGCTTATGTGCCATGAGCATAAGAGAAGGGGGAAATAGAGAATAAGAGGGAAAGGAAAGAGAGAAGGGGGGAAGAGAGAAGGGGGAAAGAGAGAATAAGAGAAGGGGGAGAAAAAAGAGACATATGCAAAAAAAAGAGACATATGCTCATGCATAATCATGCTTATGCATGAGCATATGTCTACTTCACTTATGCTCATGCATAAGCATAAGCATGAGCATATGTCTCATTTTCTTATGCTCATGCTTATGCTTAAGCATAAGCATAAGCATAAGCTCATGCTTATGCTTATGCATGAGCATAAGAGAAGGGGGAAATAGAGAATAAGAGGGAAAGGAAAGAGAGAAGGGGGAAAGAGAGAATAAGAGAAGGGGGAAAAAAGAGACGTATGCTCATGCTTATGCATGAGCATATGTCCACTTCTCTTATGCTCATGCATAAGCATAAGCATGAGTATATGTCTCATTTTCTTATGCTCATGCTTATGCTTATGCATGAGCATAAGAGAAGGGGGAAAGAGAGGAAAGAGGGAAAGGAAAGAGAGACGAAGAGGGAAAGAGAAAAGAGGAAAAAAGAGACATATGCTCATGTTTATGCATGAGCATATGTCTACTTCTCTTACGCTCATGCATAAGCATAAGCTTTCTTATGTTCACTACTACACACGCATCCTATTGCGACGTTTACGTACCGACGATTAGCGCCCGCTTAGCGTTAATCGTCGGTATAAAAATCGGGTGTCGTAAATCGTCGCTATATAGCGACTTTTAAGAAGCGTCGCTATATAGCGACGTTAGTAATAGTCGCTATATAGCGACTATGAAAGGTCGCTATATAGCGACTTCTACTAAAGTCGCTATATAGCGACTTTTAAAGGTCGCTATATAGCGACACTGAGACTATATTATAGCGACGTTTTACAGAGAGGTTTTTTTTTTTTTTTAAGTCTTAAAATTTATTTTCTTCCAATGACAAAATTTTTTAAATTTTCATACATGTTTGAGCTCATAGAGAAATAAAAAATGAGAGCATGTACATCAAGCCTTTGAAGCTCATATATTCATGTCCAAGTTGGAGATGAGAAAAATCAAATTAAATAAGAGCATTTACATCAACTGTTTCATCTTGAGCCAAGTCTAAGGCGCCAAGCAAGTCTATCTCCAACTCTATACCGAGTTGATCTCCTATATCATCATCGTACTCTAGCATCGTACGTTCACCTAAAAGTATTTGATCATCTTCTTCAATTAAGCTTAAGTGTGGTGATCGATCTTGACGATTGTTGTCTTCCTCGTCAATATCGTGATCTCCATCCTCCTCCCGTGCGATGTCATTATGCGCATCTTCCTCTTGCCTCATATGGTGATCTACATCTTCTTCGCTAGATTCATCAATTGGATCCGGATTTGGTAGTGGCATCTCCATATCCACATCTCGATCTTCAAAAATCTGCTTACTTCGTGGCGCAACTTGGATCACGTACCACCATCTTGGATCAGAACGATCCGGATGAAAAACCACCTATATTGAAGATGAAAAATCACGTGCCAAATGTCGTCAATTATATATATATCAATGGACTTAAAAAACGAAAGCTTCGACTAATTAAATCATTAGTATGCACCTGCTCACAGTGCTCGGGAAGAACAAAAGTATCACTTTCATCGGTCCAATGTTTGGTGGAGTCTATTGCAAAGAGACCGCTACCATCTTTTCTCACAGTTGCATGGGGACCGTTGTAAGTAGTTCTAAACCATTTTACATCAAGAATGAAAATAGTAAATCGTCTGAAATCAATTTCATAGATGTCGCGTATGGTTCCACAATAATCCAACTGTGAGGAGAGAAGATTGGTATCCGAAGCACTTGCTCGGCTATCTTGTGTGAAGTTAGCCATGACTCCACAATCATACGTGACTCTCTTTGAATCGATGCGTTCTATGCGAAAATGTCGTCCATATGACCATAATGCACTGTACTTTTTGTACTGTAAAAGAGCATCATTAAAACAATGAAGATGCACCTATTTTATAGCATATATTGCCACAAATAATTACTTAATTACATCAAGAGATAAGAAACTTACATGCACCATACATCCAGATGATAACTCCCGCTCGCGCTCGTTTATTGTCTCTCCATCACGTTCGGCTTTACGTATAGCTAGTTGTAGCCAATCAAGTGACATGTGAGTAGGGAGAAGAGCCAGATCTCGTGGATATGGTTGTGATCGCCTGTACATTACTCTGAATCTCGTCCTTGCATTTATTCTTTCTGCTTTGGCCACTTCATATCTCTCAATCCACTTCTGCATCTCAGGGCTATTGAGGATACAAAACTTATTGAATTTCTCCATTTGCTCTTCGCTCATCTTTCTTTCAATCCCTTTTCCTTGGGGGACCTCGCCAATGATGCGATCATCATCCTTGTTGTGCCAAGCTTGCGGCATATCAGGATCCGTGGATGCAAGAAACTCTGTGATATATACTAATGACTCTTGCACAAGCCATCCCTCTGCCATGCTTGCTTCTGGTCTTGCTCTTTGTCTTACAAACCCCTTTAAAGTTTTCATAAACCGCTCGAGAAAAAACATCCATCGATTATGAACGGTACCTGCTATAGCCACCTCATCAACTATGTGCACAAGCAAGTGGACTTGAGTTGTCATAATGCTTGGGGGAAAGTGCTTCTCAAGCAAGCATACGGCTTCGATGGATTCCACCCTAGCCTTCTCGATGCTCGATATAGAGATCTCTTTTGTGAGATATCCACCTATTTCACATGTCCATGCATATGTAAGATATTTGAGATATCCACCTATTTCACATGTCCATGAAGAAAATAGATAATGCGAATTGATAGTAAGCATACCTCACAATACCACAGATCTTGAATATAGCATTTCTAACATCTTCTTGTAAGCACCCTTTTATTGTAATTGGAAGGATGAACTATCAAAGCAACAATGAAATCATGTCAACAATATAACATAATAATAATTACGCTAATGCATCACTATTATCGGTACACTAATTCTACTTAGAATACCTGTAAGACCTTGTGCCAATCATGGGACTTGAGGCCACTAAGCTTATTGTCCTTCGAAAATGCTCCTTTCAAGCAATGCATGTACCCTGTCGGTGTTTGAAAAGAGGCAATGTCTGCCTTGATCGCTGCCTCCTCCCTCGTAGAGAGGATCCACGTTGCTTTCGGGAGGACAACTTTTCCTGAAGCATGCACTTGGGGCCACAAACGAGACATCCTATTCATAGCACGCAAGTCTTCTCGCACTCCTCTCGAGTCCTTGGAACCAACCAAGTGTGCCCAAATGGTAGCCCCCACATTCTTAAAGATATGCATGGGATCCAAGAGATGATTGATTTGTAACTGACCCCAATAAGGAAGCTCGTGAAAGATCGATAGCCTCTTCATACCAGGAGGAGGTTCCTCTCCATTCTCCCTCCAAGCTTGAATCCAATCACTTGCTTTTAAATATGATGGTGGTGGATCAAGCTGACCTCCACGTGCGAGATGGTCGAGCGGAAGGTATCGAGCATGACCTTCATAAACATTTTTCCTCATGTGTTTGGAGTAGCGTGCAAGCGATTTCAGAGCGGGTCCACAAACAGGACAAGCATGGTACCCACTTGTAGCAAGCCCTGCACGCGTGCATGAATATGTTAGTACAAGACATGCGTGCAAAAGAGAGTAAAAAAAGCATAATCCCTCATTGTACATGTAAAGACATAACCACGTACCTGCGCACTCTCCATATCCTGGGTAGTCATGCATGGTCCACATCAAGATACCCCTGACGGAAATATCATTGGTATGCCTAGGAGCTCTGGAAATATCAAAGACCTGCACTCCTCTCCATAATATCTGTAACTCCTCTATCAAAGGTGCCATGTACACGTCCATGTTTCTTGCCTTGTACTTTCCTGGCACAAGTAGTGCAAGCATGAGGTGTCCCTTTTTTATTGTTAGCCATGGTGGGATATTGTAATTCACCACGACTATGGGCCATGTCGACCAAGATGTCGAGCGTAACCCGAAAGGATTCACGCCGTCCATGGCTAGCCCAAGATGTAAGTTGCGTGGCTCTCTCGCAAAGTCCGGCCACTGATTATCTATGTGCTTCCAAGCCGCACAATCTGCGGGAATCCTCAATGTGTGATCAGTGGACCGATGAGATGCATGCCATGTCATCAACTCCGCTATGGATTTGCATCGAAACATGTGTTGTATTCTTGCAATGATGGGAAAGTGTCTTAAGACCTTTACCGGTATCCTCTCACCCTGCAAGTCATCTCTATATCGTTGTTCCCCACACTTTGGACAACTAGCCAAATCTCCATGCTCACGACGAAAGAGAATACAATCATTACGGCAAGCATGGATGGTATCATAATCCATACCCACCATTGTTAGCATCTTTTTCGCTTCATCTCTTGATGCGGGCATGGTATTTGGTGCAGCCAACATCTTTTGGAGCAACCTATGACAAAGACACTATCCAAATGATGATTCTCAAAACAAACAATATCCAAATAATGAGTCAATCAAATTAATGCAAGGGCTAACCTCATTAAGGCCGAGACACTTGTATCCGACCACCCATACTGTACTTGTAGATTCAAGATTGAGAGACAAGCACGTAGTTTAGACATCCTGGCACCCTCGTACAATTGTGTTGATTGCAACTCTCGCATTTTCACCTCAGACTCTGACATCACGTGTACGTGGGATGTAGTGCCCCTAAAAATGGAATCCATCATGTCGACCATACCCTCGTCGTCATCTGGGAGACTATAGTCTTGTTGAAAGTGAGAAGGTATATGTGTACCCTCGTCACCCTCGTCATCCTGTCATAAGCTCATTCGTGTAAATAGAAGATCTTCTAATTCCGGGTATACAATAAGATTGCGAACTTAAATAGCTTTGACTTACCGATGATCCATCAACATGTGCAACACCAACGGGGGGTACTGGTTCCGGCTCCTCCCCATACATCCGCAAGTGGCGCATGATAATACGACGTTGATGTCGTACTTCTCGCTTGCAATGAGTGCAATGACAATATAACCTCTCCGTAAGCCACTTCGTGCTCCCGGGCGTTGGCGCATCATCGGATGAGCTTCCACTCGTCCCTTCCATCTACACTTATAAAACCAAAACATAAGCATGAAGAGGAGATGTACACAATTATGAGCATAGCATGTTTAATTTGAGCTTCTCTTGAGGCTATATAAAAAGAATGACATCGCTATATAGTAAGGATTGAAACAAAAAATCCTATATAGTAAGGCTGTGTAGTAAGAGGAGATATTGACAATTATAGGCATAGCATGTTTGAGTCACAAGAGGCCTCATTAAAAAACAAACAGTAAGCGTCGCTATATAGCGACGCTCTGTTCCGTCGCTATATAGCGACGATTTTAATTGAAAGCGTCGCTATATAGCGACGTTTTCAATTAAAAACGTCGCTATATAGCGACGAATAAGCGTCGCTATATAGCGACGCTGTGGGTTAAAACCCGAAACGCCGAAACCCGCGGCGTTTTGCTCAAAGCTTTCCTAATCTCTAAACTAAGCTCTCCAAAATCTCCTCCCACCTATTTTCACTGACCTCCCATCTATTCCAAGCAACCTCCTACCCTATTTCCCACTCCTCACCCTCCTCCTACCTCTTGTGCACCCTCTCTCTCCTTTTTCCCTCTTTGGTTTCCAGAAAGAAAGTTCTTCAAAAGGTGAGTTTTTTTCAACAATGTAGGTTGTTTGTTTGTTAGCTTTGGTTTTGTGAGTGTTTCTACTTGTATTGCTAAAGCTTTAAACTAGTTTTCATGCTTGATTAGAAAGGATTCAAACAAAAAACGAAATTTCAAGAAAGAAAGAAAGAAACTCACCTCTTCTTTATGTATTTCTCTTCCTTCTCTTCTCCTCAATCTCCTCCTTTCCTTGTCTCCTCAATCTTCTCTTTCCTTGTCTCCTTTCAAGAAGTTGCTTTTGTGATCTCCTCTTTCCACTAACATCTTATTTGAAAAAATGGGTTGTTTTCTCTCTTTTGTAGGGCCAGTCCACTACACCGAGCGGGACATAGTCTCTCTTTTGTGGGCCCAGTCCACTACACCGAGCGGGACATACTTTTACAGGTAAGTGCTTCCTCTTCTTTCCATTTAAGCTTTTTGTTATTTGCATTTGCCTGCAGCTAGCGCCTTAAGCGCTAGCTGCAGTGATGGGCATAGGAACCCTCTCTTCCCCCTTCTCTTTTTCTCATTTTCCCCCTTCTCTTTTTTCCCTCTTCTCTTATTCTCTCTTTCCCCCTCTCTCTTTTCCCTTCTCTCTTTCCTTTCCCCCTTATTCTCTATTTCCGCATCCCTCTTATTCTCTTATGCTTATGCTTCTCTCATTCCGCATAAGCTCCTCCTCTATTTCCGCATGAGCATAAGCATGAGCTTATGCTTATGCTTATGCATAAGCATAAGCATAAGCATAAGCTCATGCTTATGCTCATTCATGAGCATGAGCTTATGCGTAAGTTTCCGCAAGAGCTTATGCGGAAATAGAGAATGAGAGAAGCATATGCTTCTCTCATTCTCTTTTTCCGCATAAGCTCCTTCTCTCATTCCGCATAAGCTCCTTCTCTATTTCCGCATGAGCATAAGCATGAGCTTATGCTTATGCTTATGCTTATGCATAAGCTCCTTCTCTATTTCCGCATGAGCATAAGCATGAGCTTATGCTTATGCTTATGCTTATGCATGCATAAGCATAAGCATAAGCTCATGCTTATGCTCATGCGGAAATAGAGAAGGAGCTTATGCGGAATGAGAGAAGGAGCTTGTCATGAGCTTATGCGCAAGTTTCCGCAAGAGCTTATGCGCAAGTTTCCGCAAGTGCTCCTTCTCTTTTTCCGCATAAGCTCTTTCTCTCATTCCGCATAAGCTCCTTCTCTATTTCCACATGAGCATAAGCATGAGCTTATGCTTATGCTTATGCATAAGCATAAGCATAAGCTCATGCTTATGCTCATTCATGAGCATGAGCTTATGCGTAAGTTTCCGCAAGAGCTTATCCGCAAGTTTCCGCAAGTGCTCCTTCTCTTTTTCCGCATAAGCTCCCTCTCTTTTTCCGCATGAGCATAAGCATGAGCTTATGCTTATGCTTATGCATAAGCATAAGCATAAGCTCATGCTTATGCTCATTCTTCCGCATGAGCTTATGCGTAAGTTTCCGCAAGAGCTTATGCGGAAATAGAGAATGAGAGAAGCATATGCTTCTCTCATTCTCTTTTTCCGCATAAGCTCCTTCTCTCATTCCGCATAAGCTCCTTCTCTCATTCCGCATAAGCTCCTTCTCTATTTCCGCATGAGCATAAGCATGAGCTTATGCTTATGCTTATGCTTATGACTCAAAATAGTGTTAACTTTATTCATCAAACATTTTACATTTGGGGCTCTCTTAGGACCCAACGCCTCCCCTGTCTGATTCTACATTGCAACCAATGCGCAACCCCTTGGCTCCCTGTTGAGGACTTCCAAGCAGCACATCTCCTTGTCTTCTTGACATGTTGAACCTCTCTCATGCCATCCTTTAAATGCCTGCATTTCCTGTTGATTGGGAACATTAGGAAGAACTGCTTGGAAGTCCTCAACAGGGAGCCAAGGGGTTGCGCATTGGTTGCAATGTAGAATCAGACAGGGGAGGCGTTGGGTCCTAAGAGAGCCCCAAATGTAAAATGTTTGATGAATAAAGTTAACACTATTTTGAGTCATAAGCATAAGCATAAGCATAAGCTCATGCTTATGCTCATGCGGAAATAGAGAAGGAGCTCATGCTTATGCTCATGCGGAAATAGAGAAGGAGCTTATGCGGAATGAGAGAAGGAGCTTGTCATAAGCATAAGCATAAGCTCATGCTCATGCTTATGCTCATGCGGAAATAGAGAAGGAGCTTATGCGGAATGAGAGAAGGAGCTTGTCATGAGCTTATGCGCAAGTTTCCGCAAGAGCTTATGCGCAAGTTTCCGCAAGTGCTCCTTCTCTTTTTCCGCATAAGCTCTTTCTCTCATTCCGCATAAGCTCCTTCTCTATTTCCGCATGAGCATAAGCATGAGCTTATGCTTATGCTTATGCTTATGCTTATGCATAAGCATAAGCATAAGCTCATGCTTATGCTCATTCATGAGCATGAGCTTATGCGTAAGTTTCCGCAAGAGCTTATCCGCAAGTTTCCGCAAGTGCTCCTTCTCTTTTTCCGCATAAGCTCCCTCTCTTTTTCCGCATGAGCATAAGCATGAGCTTATGCTTATGCTTATGCATAAGCATAAGCATAAGCTCATGCTTATGCTCATTCTTCCGCATGAGCTTATGCGTAAGTTTCCGCAAGAGCTTATGCGGAAATAGAGAATGAGAGAAGCATATGCTTCTCTCATTCTCTTTTTCCGCATAAGCTCCTTCTCTCATTCCGCATAAGCTCCTTCTCTATTTCCGCATGAGCATAAGCATGAGCTCCTTCTCTATTTCCGCATGAGCATAAGCATGAGCTTATGCTTATGCTTATGCTTATGCATAAGCATAAGCTCATGCTTATGCTCATGCGGAAATAGAGAAGGAGCTTATGCAGAATGAGAGAAGGAGCTTGTCATGAGCTTATGCGCAAGTTTCCGCAAGAGCTTATGCGCATGAGCTTATGCATGAGCTTATGCATGAGCATGAGCTTATGCATGAGCTTATGCTTATGCTTATGCATAAGCATAAGCATAAGCTCATGCTTATGCTCATTCATGCTTATGCTTATGCTTATGCTTATGCTCATGCTTATGCTCCTTCTCTATTTCCGCATGAGCATAAGCATGAGTTTCCGCAAGTTTCCGCAAGTTTCCGCAAGCATAAGCATAAGCATAAGCATGAGCTTATGCGTAAGTTTCCGCAAGAGCTTATCCGCAAGTTTCCGCAAGTGCTCCTTCTCTCTTTCCGCATAAGCTCCTTCTCTATTTCCGCATGAGCATAAGCATGAGCTTATGCTTATGCTTATGCTTATGCATAAGCATAAGCATAAGCTCATGCTTATGCTCATTCTTCCGCATGAGCTTATGCGTAAGTTTCCGCAAGAGCTTATGCGGAAATAGAGAATGAGAGAAGCATATGCTTCTCTCATTCTCTTTTTCCGCATAAGCTCCTTCTCTCATTCCGCATAAGCTCCTTCTCTATTTCCGCATGAGCATAAGCATGAGCTTATGCTTATGCTTATGCATAAGCATAAGCATAAGCTCATGCTTATGCTCATTCATGAGCATGAGCTTATCCGCAAGTTTCCGCAAGTGCTCCTTCTCTTTTTCCGCATAAGCTCCCTCTCTTTTTCCGCATGAGCATAAGCATGAGCTTATGCTTATGCTTATGCATAAGCATAAGTATAAGCTCATGCTTATGCTCATTCTTCCGCATGAGCTTATGCGTAAGTTTCCGCAAGAGCTTATGCGGAAATAGAGAATGAGAGAAGCATATGCTTCTCTCATTCTCTTTTTCCGCATAAGCTCCTTCTCTCATTCCGCATAAGCTCCTTCTCTCATTCGCATAAGCTCCTTCTCTCATTCCGCATAAGCTCCTTCTCTATTTCCGCATGAGCATAAGCATGAGCTTATGCTTATGCTTATGCATAAGCATAAGCATGAGCTTATGCTTAAGCTCATGCTTATGCTTATGCATAAGCATAAGCATAAGCTCATGCTTATGCTCATGCCGAAATAGAGAAGGGGCTTATGCGGAATGAGAGAAGGAGCTTGTCATGAGCTTATGCGCAAGTTTCCGCAAGAGCTTATGCGCAAGTTTCCGCAAGTGCTCCTTCTCTTTTTCCGCATAAGCTCCTTCTCTTTTTGCGCATAAGCTCCTTCTCTCATTCCGCATAAGCTCCTTCGCAAGTTTCCGCATGAGCATAAGCATGAGCTTATGCTTATGCTTATGCATAATCATAAGCATAAGCTCATGCTTATGCTCATTCATGCTTATGCTTATGCTTCTCTCATTCTGTTTTTTCGCATAAGCTCCTTCTCTTATTCCGCATGCAATTTTCCGCAAGTTTCCGCATGAGCTCCTTCTCTTATTCCGCATAAGCTCATGACAAGCTCCTTCTCTCATTCCGCATAAGCTCCTTCTCTATTTCCGCATGAGCATAAGCATGAGCTTATGCTTATTCATGAGCATGAGCTTATGCGGAAGTTTCCGCAGGAGCTTATGCGGAAATAGAGAATGAGAGAAGCATATGCGGATCTCATTCTCTTTTTCCGCATAAGCTCTTTCTCTCTTTCCGCATAAGCTCTTTCTCTTTCTCTTTTGCGTGAGCATATGCGGAAATAGAGAATGAGAGAAGCTTATGCTTCTCTCCTCCTCTATTTTCGCATATGCGGAAACATGAGCATAAGCTCATGCTCACCCATGAGCATAAGCATAAGCTCATGCGGAAAAAGAGAAGGAGCTTATGCGGAAATAGAGAATGAGAGATGCTTCTCTCCTTCTCTTTTTCTGCATAAGCTCCTTCTCTTTTTCCGCATGAGCATAAGCATGCGGAAACTCATCCTTCTCATGCTTATGCTCATGCATGTGCATGAGCTTATGCTTAAGTTTCCGCATAAGCTCATGCACATGCGTGAGCTTATGCGGAAATAGAGAATGAGAGAAGCATAAGCTCATTCTCTATTTTTGCATAAGCTCATTCTCTATTTCCCACTCTATTTCCCCCTTCTCTCATTTCCCCCTTCTCTCATTCTCTATTTTCCCTCATCTCTTTCCCTTTCTCTCATTCTCTATTTCCTCGTTCTCATTCTTTTCTTTCCTTTACATCTTCTTTCCCTCTTATCTTTCCCTCTTCTTTCCCTCTTTCCTTTCCCTCTTCTTTCCTTTCCCTCTTCTTTCTTCTTGCCTATGCCTATGCCTATGAGAATGCTCATGTTTGTTTATTTGTTTTCTGTTTTCGTGTTTGTGTCTATGTTAGACATGGGATCACGTCGCTCATCCGACGAGTACGGACAGCCTCGCAGGAGGAGAGCTCACGATCTATATGCTCCAGAGGACTTTGATTCCTCTCAGGCGACTACCCCGAGGACTACCCCTGGTCCGACTCCTCTCGGTCCTAGCACTGTGACTACCCCTGGTCCGACCCCTCTTCCACGTAGCACTGCCACTACCCCTCAGGGGACTCCTTTGCTAGCCGCGCATGGATTTGTTGGGACTCCCGACGAGTTTGTAGCGCAGATGAGCGATGAGGAGGCAGCGAGATTCTTCTCTCTGCTCTCTCAGAGGACCTCCGCAATTCCTTCCCCTACACCGACGGGTGGACGTACAGCCCAGCCATCCCCTCGCGCCCCTTCGACCGCGGGATCATCACCTGCGCATGCCTCCCGCAAGGGAAGGAAGAGTAGGATGGGCGGCTCATGTTGTGCTGACTCAGGAGATGTAGACGAGTCTGCACACTCACGCTCCTTTAGGTCTCCACTTGGTCCGGAGACACAGTATCAGTCAGGTCCCTTTCCCTCTCCTACTCCCACAGCTACTCCTCGATCCGGAAGCGGTCGCGCAGCTTCCACTCCTTCAGACTCTGCTACCGTCAGTCCCCCTTACTCATCAGGGGATCTCTCCTATCAAATCACATCTGCCGGAGAGATAATAGAAGACAAAAAGGGCAAAGCAGTGATGGCCGCCATGAGGCGGTTGATGAGTCATCACTTCAAGAGCGGCATAAATATCGATTGGCGGTATCAAGATGGCCAAAAGAAGCAGGCGGTGATCGATGAGTTAAAACTCAGATTTCCTAATCCGCCAAATGTGGAGTTTAATAACAGTTATATGCTCGAGCGCATGGGTTTGGTCCTAAAGCATCGCAGATCAACCATGCGTACTTCCATTACAAAGGGGTTGTCTAAACCCAGCTGGGCAGACAAAGCTGATTGGAAGTTCTTGAAGAAGCAGAATAGTGACCATCCTGAAATGTTCGAGGGTCAGAGGAGGGCTGCGAAGAGACGGCTGGATGTCGTAGGTACTTCGCACTTTGGTGCAGGTGGACGGTATGCGTTCGAGGCAACCGTGGTAAGTTTACTTCTTTCCATTTAATGTATTGTTCTATTTGTTTTACTTACATATTACATGCACTTTAGCTAACTCTAACTCTCGTAAATTGGATCCACAGCAAGCTGCGATGGGTCGTCTTCCTACGGATGCAGAGACGCGGCGCGCATTTCGGATAGGAACCAAGCCGTGGTTCATTGAGCAAGAGGCAATGGGAGCGACAGTCGATTGGGCTGAGGTGGCTGCTCGCACGGTATAAGTTTACTCCTGCTTGTAATCTCACTTTTTAATTTAAGTTCCAATCTAATTTTCGATTTATTTGGTTCAGTCTCAGGGTCAAAGCTCAAGCGTCCCATCATCAAAGACGAGCGATCAACAGGGGCAAGGATCGGACGCAGGTGCCGATGACGAAGGAGAAGACGCAGGTGTCGGGGACGAGGGAGAAGATGCAGGTGCCGAGGACCAGGGAACAGCCCAACAAGACGATTCGGATTCGGATTCGGATTAGTAGTGGTAGTAGCATTTTTCATATCCGCTCGTTAGAGCCATTTTGTATCGCCCTTTCACAGGGTAATTTTGTTTCAAACACAGTTGTATATGTATATGCATTTCTTCCTCATCGTTCACAAGAACAATTTTGTATCACCCTGTAAGCAAGGGAAATTTTGTTATAAAAAACTTTCTTTTGTAATTACAAAAAAAAAAAAATGGTTAGTGGGGCTAAACAGGGCTTCCTTTTGGCCCTGTTTAGCCCCACTAACCATTTTTTTTACCTTCTGTTAATCGTCGCTATATAGCGACGTTTACCAGTGTCGCTATATAGCGACGATTAACAGAGTCGCTATATAGCGACGTTTATATCGTCGCTATATAGCGACGTTTACATCGTCGCTATATAGCGACGATTAACAGCATCGCTATATAGCGACGGTTTATAGCGACGCTCCTTTTCCGACGATTTTAACGACTTTTATAGCGACCTTTGCGCCCGTGAAAAAAAAAAATTTTAATGTAAAAAGCGTCGGTATTTCCGTCGGAAAATGGCCTATGCCTTGTAGTGGTTTATGCTTATGTTTATGCTTAAGAGAAGGGGGAAAGAGAGAAGAAGAGGGAAAAAGAGGGAAAGAAAGAGAGAAGAAGAGGAAAAGGAAAGAGGGAAAAAGAGGAGGAAATAGATTGAAGGAGGGAAGAAGGAAAGAGATTGAGGGGAAGAGAGGGTTCCTACACCCATCACTGCAGCTAAGGCGCTAGCTGCAGGCCAATGCAAATAACAAAAATAATAAATGGAAAAAAGAGGAAGCACTTACCTGAAATAGTACATCCCGCTCGGTGTTGTGGACTGGCCCTACAAAAGAGAGGAAAGAACCCATTTTTCAAATAAGATGTTAGAGGAAGGAGGAGATCACAAAAGTAACTTCTTGAAAGGAGGAGATTGAGGAGACAAGGAAAGGAGGAGATTGAGGAGACAAGGAGAAAGAGAAAGAAGAGAAATACACAAAAAAGAGGTGAGTCTTCTTTCTTTCTTGAAATTCGTTTTTTGTTTCAATCCTTTGAAAACAAGCATGAAAACTAGTTTAGAGGTTTAGCAATATAAGGAGAAGCACTCACAAAACTAAAGCTAACAAACAAACAACCTACATTATTGAAACAAACTCACCTCTTGAAGAACTTCCTTTCAAGAAACCAAAGAGGGAAAAGGGTAGAGAGGGAGTACAAGAGCTAGGAGAAGGGTGAGGAGTGGAGAATAGAGTGGGAGGTTGTCGGAAATAGGTGGGAGGTCATCAAAAATAGGTGGGAGGAGAGATTGGCTTGCTTACTTGAGAGATTAGAGAAGAGGATAAAGAAAGCGCCGTGCGACGGGAGTCTCGGGTTTTAACCCACAGCGTCGCTATATAGCGATGCTTATCCATCGCTATATAGTGACGTTTTAAATTTAAAACTTCGCTATATAGCTACAGAGCAGAGTAAAAGGTCGCTATATAGCGACGCTTTAAGTCACTTTTTTGTTGTAGCATGAAAAAAAGCTCATAGATGCTATTTTATAACTGTTAATATCTCTTCTTCATGCTTATGTTGTGATTTTATAAGTGTAGATGGAAGGGACGAGTGGAAGCTCGTCCTCCGATGATGCGCCAATGCCCAGGAGCACGAAGTGGCTTACGGAGAGGTTATACTATCATTGCACTCATTACAAGCAAGAAGTACGATATCAACGTCGTATTATCATGCACCACTTGCAGATGTATGGGGAGGAGCTGAAACTAGTACCCACCGTTGGTGTTGCACGTGTTGATGGACCATCGATAAGTCAAAGCTATTTAAGTTCGCAGTCTTATTGTATACCAGGAAATACAAGATCTTATATTTACACGAAATCTTAAAACAGGATGAGGAGGGTGACGAGGGTACGCATATATCTTCTCACTTTCAACAAGACTATAGTCTCCCGGATGATGACGAGGGTATGGTCGACATGATAGATTCCATTTTTAGGGGCACTACATCCCATGTACATGTGATGTCTGAGTCTGAGGTCAAAATGCGAGAGGTTCAATCAACACAATTGTACGAGGGTGCTAGGATGTCTGAACTACGTGCTTGTCTCTCAATCTTGAATCTACAAGTAAAGTATGGGTGGTCGGATACAAGTGTGTCTCGGCCTTAATGAGGTTAGCTCTTGCATTAATTTGACTCATTATTTGGATATTGTTTGTTTTGAGAATCATCATTTGGATAGTGTATACCGAATCATCATTGTTTGAAGCCTATGTATGTTTTGAATTGTCAAAGGTTGCTTGAAGATGTTGCCTGCACCAAATACCATGCCCGCATCAAGAGATGAAGCGAAAAACATGATAACAACGGTGGGTATGGATTATGATACCATCCATGCTTGCCATAATGATTGTATTCTCTTTCGTCGTGAGCATGGAGATTTGGCTAGTTGTCCAAAGTGTGGCGAACAATGATATAGAGATGACTTGCAAGGTGAGCAGATACCGGTAAAGGTCTTAAGACACTTTCCCATCATTGCAAGAATACAACACATGTTCCGATGCAAATCCATAGTAGAGTTGATGACATGGCATGCATCTCATCAGTCCACTAATGACACATTGAGGATTCCCGCAAATTGTGCAGCTTGGAAGCACATAGATAATCAGTGACCGGACTTTGCGAGGGAGCCACGCAACTTACATCTTGGGCTAGCCATGGACGGTGTGAATCCTTTCGGGTTACACTCGACATCTTGGTCGACATGGCCCATAGTCGTGGTGAATTACAATATCCCACCATGGCTAACAATAAAAAAGGGACACCTCATGCTTGCACTACTTGTGCCAGGAAAGTATAAGGTAAAAAATATGGACATGTACATGGCACCTTTAATAGAGGAGTTACAGATATTATGGAGAGGAGTGCAGGTCTTTGATATTTTCAGAGCTCTTAGACATACCAATGATATTTTGGTCAGGGGTATCTTGATGTGGACCATGCATGACTACCCAGGATATGGAGAGTGCGCAGGTACGTGGTTGTGTCTTTACATGTACAATGAGGGATTATGCTTTTTTGACTCTCTTTCGCACGCATGTCTTGTACTAACACATTCATGCACGCATGCAGGACTTGTTACAAGTGGGTACCATGCTTGTCATGTTTGTGGACCGGCTCTGAAATCGCTTGCACGCTACTCTAAACATATGAGGAAAAATGTTTATGAAGGTCATGCTCGATACCTTCTACTCGACCATCTCGCACGTAGAGGTCAGCTTGATCCACCACCATCATATTTGAAGGCAAGTGACTGGATTCAAGCTTGGAGGGTGAATGGAGAGGAACCTCCTCCTGGTATGAAGAGGCTATCGATCTTTCACGAGCTTCCTTATTGGGGTCAATTACAAATCAATCATCTCTTGGATCCCATGCATATCTTCAAGAATGTGGGGGCTACTATTTGAGCACACTTGGTCAGTTCCAAGGACTCGAGAGGAGTGCGAGAAGACTTGCGTGCTATGAATAGGATGTCTCGTTTGTGGCCCCAAGTGCATGCTTTGGGAAAAGTTGTCCTCCCGAAAGCAACGTGGATCCTCTCTACGAGGGAGGAGGCAGCGGTCATGGCAAACATTGCCTCTTTTCAAACACCGACAGGGTACATGCGTTGCTTGAAAGGAGCATTTTCAAAGGACAATAAGCTTAGTGGGCTCAAGTCCCATGATTGACACAAGGTCTTACAGGTATTCTAAGTAGAATTAGTGTACCGATAATCGTGATGCGTTAGCGTAATTATTATTATGTTATATTGTTGACATGACTTCATTGTTGCTTTGATAGTTCATCCTCCCAATTATAATAAAAGGGTGCTTACAAGAAGAGGTTAGAAATGCTATATTCAAGATCTGTGGTATTGTGAGGTATGCTTACTATCAAATCGCATTGAATGTATTTTCTTCAATTTAAGCTGATTAATCTGTAGACTGATTATGAAAATATCTTACATGGACATGTGAAATAGGTGGATATCTCAAAAAGAGATCTCCATATCGAGCATCGAGAAGGCTAGGGTGGAATCCATCAAAGCCGTATGCTTGCTTGAGAAGCACTTTCCCTCGAGCATTATGACAACTCAAGTCCACTTGCTTGTGCACATAGTTGATGAGGTGGCTATAGCAGGTACCGTTCATAGTCGATGGATGTTTCTTCTCGAGCGGTTTATGAAAACTTTAAAGGGATTTGTAAGACAAAGAGCAAGACCAGAAGCAAGCATGGCAGAGGGATGGCTTGTGCAAGAGTCATTAGTATATATCATAGAGTTTCTTGCATCCACGGATCCCGATATGCCGCAAGCTTGGCATAACAAGGATGATGATCGCATCGTTGACGAGGTTCCTCAAGGAAAAGGGATTGAAAGAAAGATGAGCTAAGAGAAAATGGAGAAATTCAATAAGTTTTGTATCCTCAATAGCCCTGAGATGCAGAAGTGGATTGAGAGATATGAAGTGGCCAAAGCAGAAAGAATAAATGCAAGGACAAGATTCAGAGTAATGTACAAGCGATCACAACCATATCCATGGGATCTTGCTCTTCTCCCTACTCACATGTCAGGTATATCTCTCTACAGTCGGTAGGGAATGACATCATGCTAGCAGTCGGCAATGATGCAAAATGTCCAACAAAAGGAAAAGGTACGATTGCTCTCAAGTCAGATGGAGTTGTAAAACAGTTGTCCGATGTTCTTTATGTGCCAGATATCAAGAGGAACTTGTTGTCCATTTCTGCGATCACGGATCGGGACCTCAAAGTTCAATTCGATAAGAATGGTGCACAGATCCTGGATCTTCAAGGAAAGGTCATTGGTAAAGGTACACGGTGCAACAACATTTACAAACTCTTAGCTTTTAGTGCTCGAGCAGATGTGAAGAACACTAAGCTGTGGCATCAGAGGTTTGGTCATCTAAACCTTAGTTCTTTGAAGGAGATGCATAAAAGTGGAATGATTGCAGACCTACTAGAAATTTCATATCTGCCTAATGTATGTGAAGCTTGCATGATGGGCAAGTAGCATCGGCAGCCCTTTCCTAAAGAGGCCAGCAGAGCAAAGGCTCCTCTAGAGCTCGTTCACACGGACCTCTACACAAAGATGGAGACGGAAGCTATGTATTTCATCCAATAGGTGTATGTCTACTGTAACATCTTGTATCGATGCGTGGATTGGAATGATAAGCATTACTTGTCAGGAACAGGAAAGGGATGTCCTGTAGAGCACAAGCGAGCAAGGATAGAGAACAGAGAGTCCGTGTCTCAGAGACCTTGTGTGCTAACTCCCTAGGCACACAATGATCTTGTTGACCTAGCCACATCTACCATACCTCTTCGTCAACAAGGTGTTACTACTGAGGAGTTACAAGATCACGTTGCATCACAAGCCAAAGAGATCGAGGACCTGCAAGCACGCGTACAGTGCTATAGTTGAGGATTCTGATAATTTTTATTTTGAGGACCTCACTAATATAGATTCGCAGGATGCAGGACCAAGCACTCAGGGAATGGTAGATGTGGATCCTACTACATAATTATGTACATTTTAAACTTCATATATAACTTTATAATACTCTTCTTCTGCAATGATGGTTCAAGTGATATAAGTGAGTTAAGTGATTCAAGTGGACTAAGTAATATAAGTAACTTAAGTGATTTAAGTGGACTAAGTGGACTAGGTGATTTAAGTGGACTAAGTAATATAAGTAAATTAAGTGACTTAAGTGATTTAAGTGGACTAAGTGATTTAAGTGATCGAAGTGAACTAAGTGGTATAAGTGATTTAAGTGACTTAAGTGATTTAAGTGTACTAAGTGATTTAAGTGATCTAAGTGATTTAATTAAGTGGTATAAGTGAACTAAGTGATTTAAGTGGTATAAGTGATCTAAGTAGACTAGGTAATTTAAGTGACTTAAGTGATTTACGTGACTAAGTGATTTAAGTGATTTAAGTGACTAAGTGATTAAAGTGATCTAAGTGAACTAAGTGGTATAATTGATTTAAGTGGTTTTCTATGGATTAGCTGCGCTTGTAAAGTTAATGCAGAAATATTAAAATATATCGATGTGAATTAGTGTACATAATAGCTAGACCAACCCTTGAGACTTGAAAATATAAACTTCGATTGTGCATATTCAAATATTCTTTCCAAGTTTTTGATGTTCCCTTCGATGTTGCCTCGAAAGTATTTGCAAGTCATAAGGTTGTCTCTAACTATTATGTATACCAAAATCATCCACAATCTCAATAATTACAACACATCGCTTGTAGCCCACAAGGTTCTAGCTTTCAAGTACAAAAGGAGACGAGATGGATACGAGCATATGCGCTCTCCCATCGCTTGACATATTCTCCCATCCATCCCCTCACATACAACATTATATCCGATATAATTAGAGCTTCATCCACCGCTTCTATCACCTATCATATTCTTCTATCACTCTATATTGCATTCAACACAGGTACAATATCGTCTATCTCTTCGACTTCACTGTTGTCACTGAGTAGCTCAAGCTTGTCTTCCTCTTCGCTAAATGCACCCTCAGCAACTAATTCTGTAGTCAATCGTTGTCCAACAAGTCTCATTACAGTGGCTTCGCTGGCTACCCTAGCCGTAACGTTAAATCCTTTCAACAATCATAGATTTCCAAAGCAAAATACCAAATCTATAGCTCTTGATGTCTTTAAGCAATTGCGTCTCTTAGAATGAATAAAATCGTATGCACTCCAATTTCGCTCACATGCACCCGATGATGCAGCAACAGAGAGCACATGAGTTGCAACATGCTACAACTCCAATGTCTCTCCACCAAGTAGGTGCAATAGTCATCTTAATAGCATCAAGATTCCAAGGATCTCCAAAAGAGCCTTCACGATTTGTATACCTCACTCGTTGTTTGTAGGCCAGTTTTCCTTGATCTCTCCGAAGTAAGTTTTTACAAACCTCTTGAAAGTTACTTATGACTTCAGGATTCTGTGATTGAGCATGCATTTGATATTGTGGATGTACTACAAATGTAGCTCCATGCAAAGGGGTGTGCATTTGCTTCCATCTCTTATCGGCCAAATATACCACTTGTTGCTTCTCCCTAAGGGCAAAGCACACAAATTCTTTAACTTGTCGTACTGCTTCTGACATCTTCCAATACACTTTACCCATAACAAAGGCATCAGCATCAACCATCCTCAATATTGTTACAAATGGCTCTACACCTTCTTTTATTCTTTTGACATTTTTCCAGAATAGAGATGATTGGACAAGATGCACACATTTAGAGCTTGGTATTGCATAAAGCGTCTTTTTCTCTAGCCAATTCGTCCATCGTCTATCAGCAATAGTCTCAACTAAAGCTTGACGCACTTCCAACAATCTAGCAAGAACTAAAAAAGAAGTGGCAAATCTAGTTTGACAAAATTGCTTGAGTTGCTTCATAGAGTGCTCTCTGAATACTGCATGCAAGTATTGATGACTCTTTATAAAACTCACTACGGCATTAGCATCTTGCAGTACTGGTTGCACAAATGGCAATTGTCAAATACCCTTCAACAATAAGTTGAGAGTATGAGCGCCACATGGCACCCATGTCAGAGTGGGATACTTTGCCATGACCATCTCACCTATGGTCTTGTAATTCGATGCATTATCTATTACCAATGCAGTAACATTCTCACTGCCACCAACTTTGCAAATTGCTCTTTCGTGTATTTTTACAATATATGCCAAAGTTTTTTCTTTTAGAGACGTATCAATACTCTCCAAAAACATAGTTCCCTTGGGAGTAATGCACATTACATTTATCAAGGGTCTGGCTTGCTTGCTAGTCCATCCATCAAATACAAGAGGGCACCCATATGTAGGAATAAAGTCTAATATCTTTTTTTTCAAGCAATCCGCCATAGTTTGTTTGACTCTATCAAGATGATCCATATGCATTTTATTATAATCTGGCAAAATAAATCCTGGTCTAGCACATGATTTCAAGGCATTACAAAACGTGTCATCTCTCATGACATTGAATGATATACCATTTTTAAATGCTTTTGTCCATCTTAAGTGCTCTTCATGCACTTGTTGTCAAAGAAATCCATCCTCCATAGAAGATTGTTCTCCTTGTTGTCTTCTTTACATGATAGACATTAGTCGCATCAAAACTCACTTGCGACCCACTTGCTAGCATATCTACATCACCTTCATGTATGGATACACTCCTCGCATTTATTGGTGCTTCTCCTTCAACCGTCTCATCAACCTCTGAGAAAATGTTGCTTGATACGAGTAGAACCACCTGTGAACTTGTGTCCACAATATTTACACTGCAAGAAAGAAACTGAGGCATGTACTTTTTGTATCTCCGTCACATATGACCAACTCTTGCTGCACACCATGCTTTTGAAGTTGCCAAAAACAAAATGCAAAAGAACTAATTTGAGTATACAATAGAAACATATTACAATACACATTTTATAAGAAACAACACATATCCTTTGAAAAACACGTTCAAGCATGCAATATATTAATTGTCATTTAATCACGCTCTTTTAAAATGATTCACATTCTATTGAAAGAATATTAAATATTCATCCAAAAGAAAGTGTAAGAATGAGAAAACTCATCTAATAACTTTTAAAACTTTCAATTCGTACACTTTAAAACTCTTTGTATTTTTTCACATTCTATTGAAAGAATATTACATATTCATTCAAAGAAAGTGTGAGAATACAAACACAAAATAAAATCATATTTCTCACATGAGATCTAGGGAACTCAACGAGGAGATCCTAGAACTCCCACATACAAAAATTCTCACAAGAGATCTAAGGAACTCAACAAGGAGATCTTAGAACTCCCACAAACAAATTTCATAATTTCATAGATATGAAAACAAGCCCATTTCTCGTAAGAGATCTAAGGAACTCAAGAAGGAGATCCTAGAACTCCCACATACAAAAATCCTTGCAAGTGATCTAAGGACCTCAACAAGGAGATCCTAGAACTCCCACAAACAAACTTCATAGACACAAAACAAGCCCATTTACCACAAGAGATCTAAGGAACTCACCAAGGAGATCCTAGAACTCCCACGTACAAAAATCTATTCACATGAGATCTAAGAAACTCAACAAGGAGATCTTAGAACTCCCACAAACAAATATTCACATGAGATCTAAGAAACTCAACAAGGAGATCTTAGAGCTCCCACAAACAATTTCATAGACACAAAACAAGCATATTTCTCACAAGAGATCTAAGGAACTCAACAAGGAGATCCTCAAACTCTCACAAATAAATTTATCTCACAAGAGATCAAAGGAACTCAACAAGGAGATCCTAGAAGTCCCACAAACAAATTTCTAACCCATAAATATCTAAAATATTTTTATCACAAGAGATCAAAGGAACTCAATAAAGAGAACCTAGAACTCCCACAAACAAAAGAACAAAGACCAAAACAAAAATCCTCATAAGAGATTTCAGGAACTCAAAATGAGATCCTAAAGCTCCCTAACAAAAAATCCATCTTACTTCGAATCTTCTGGATTTCTTTCACAACCTTGAGGACCTTTCTTCTCCTTTTCCTTTTTTGATCTCTTATGCTCGGCTAGGAACCAAGCGTAAGATAAGAGACATAGGCAAACGTTGAGGTTATATGCAAAAACGTAGGAACATATTCATCCTAATACAAGTGTATTCGTATGAATACTTATTTGTACGAATAAAACTTATTCATATGAATATGTGGGGATGATGTGGCGATTTATATAAAAAACATGATGTGTCACCGTTTTTTAAACCGATTTTTTCTTCTATTCGAATCATTCGAGTGATTTTCTCGATTTTTTCGAATCACGAATTTGAATTTTCCTACTTAGATTGCATGTAGACTTCCTCTTCTAGGTAACCATTCAGAAACGCATACTTGACATCGAGCTGGTATACATTCCATCTACTGAGTGTCACTAGTGATATCAAGAACCGTATGGAATCCATCTTTGCTACTAGAGCATAAGTCTCATCATAGTCTTGACCATATTGCTGTGCCAATCCTTTTGCAACTAGTCTGGCTTTATATCTTTGAATACTTCCATCTAGATTGTACTTCACTTTGTATACCCATTTATTTGCTATGGCCTTCTTTATTAGTGGAAGGTCGCATAATTCCCAAGTATTATTCTTGTACAAAGCATCCATTTCTTCATTCATAGCAGTTTGGCATTTTGGCTTGTCTACTACATCTTCGAAGTACACTAGCTCTTTTGTAGCCATGATGGTATTCATAAGAGCATAGTTGGTGGTTTTAACCTGAATTGCTTTGCCTTTCTGAGCATATGTCAATCTGGGTCTACTTTCCCTAGTAGACCATCTGAGTTGTTGTGGCTCTGCTTGGGGTGTTTCTAGCAATTCTTACTCTTCTTCATCAACCTTTTCTAGATGATTGTGTGGCTTGTGTCCAATGAATGCTTAATCAAGTGTCATACTCTATATCGGTTCGATAGCAAGCTAATTAAGCAAATAATTTGCAGTGGCTACTGCTTCTACCCAATACTGATTCGTAAGATGCTTCTCACTAAGCATTTCTCTAGCATTGTATACTAAAACTTGTACCATTCTTCCTTTCAGCTCTTGCATTCTGCTGAGGAGTATCTGCATAAGTGAATTGTCTTCAAATGCCATGGCTTCTGCAAAAGTTCATGAATGCTAAAGACATGTATGCTAAAGGCATGTATTCACCTCCTCTATCTGATCTCATGACTTTGATCTTTCTACCTGTCTAGTTTTCTACCATGGCTTTGAATTCTTGAAATCTGGAAAACACTTCAAATTTATCTTTCAAAAAGTAGACCGAATAATATAGTCATCAATGAAAGTCAAGTAGTAAAGTGAACCATTGATGCTGCAACTCATCATCAAGGCTCTGTTCTGAGCAACTGGATTCACCATCCACATAAGAGTGACCTACATTCACATCAACCATGGGCTGATCTACTTTCTCTTTTCCTTTTCGTGATACGTGCATACCACTATCTGCATTGCTTTGAGGAGATTCTCTTGATCTCAATCTGCCTGTCCATCGCGAAGTATGTGAACCACTGCTAGAGGACACTACAAGTCCACTAATATTTTGTGATTGCTGCTGTGAATGTTGTTCAGCATTACCATTTTATGCATCTACATCATCAATCACATTTATTAGTTTATACCAGCTGCACATCTCATCAAAAACTCAGATTTTGGATCCATCTTGGATCTCAACTCATCTGGCACATGAACATAGGCAATGCAACCAAAAACTTTCAAATGAGAAATATCTTGTTTCCTACCAGTATACCTCTCCTCTGGCGTCATGCCATGTATTGTTGCAGTGAGAGTCCAGTTCATTATGTAGACTACTATAGCAACTGCTTCAGCCCAATAATAATCTGGCAGGTCTTTTTCGTTGAGCATGGCACGAGATACCTCTCCAATATGCTTGTTTTTCCTTTCTGCAAGTCCATTTTGCTGTGGGGTATGACTGCATGAATATTGCTTCTTTATGCCATGCTCCTGTAGGAACCTTGCAAACTCATTTGAAAGGTACTCTCCCCCTCCATCTAACCTTACGCATTTTATTTGCAGGCCTGTTTCTTTTTCAACCATAGCTTTAAAAGCTTTGAAATGCCCAAACACTTCACTGAAAATACACCCAAACTTTTCTACTCTAGTCATCAATAAAAGTGACAAAATAATGATAGCCTCCAATAGATGCAACTTTAGTAGTCCACACATCAGAGTGGATTAATTTCAATGGCCTCTTACTCTCTTGAACATGTCTAGGAAATGGTTTCCTTGCCTATTTTCCAAATTGACAAGCTTCACATACCTTATGCATTTTTGCAACCTTGAACTTAGGCAATCCTGCAACAATATTTTGGACATGCATTAATTTAAGTCGCTGTACATTAACATGACCAATGCGTTTATGCCAAATATCAATATCTACAACTACACTGGTCCCATGTGCAAACATTGCTGCCTCATTGCTGCACTCAATTCAGGCATGTCCGCATCCAACATAAACATCCTGCCCTTCTTCTTCCCTTTTGCTATCAAGCGACCTTTATTTTTAATATCCTCAACGAGTCCTCAACAAAGCATCCATGAGGATTAAATCTGACCTACAAGCCCTGCTCAACCATTTGACCAATAGAAACCAGGTTCTTGGTGATATTCGGGACATGAAATACATCAGACACGTATTTCTTTTTCCCATCCTGCATAGACAAAGGAATTTTACCAATGTGCACAATAGGATGTGCAGTATCATCACCAATCTCCACAAATCTTGGTCTTTCCATTTTCCTTGCATCCTGCATCCATTCTGAATGCTCATTTCTGTCATCACCCTGTCTACTAGAGGATGCATAATTGCCTTGCTACAATTTTCCATTCATGATGCCATTCTGCTTTTTATAGTAGTCTTTAGACATATGATCCATTTTACCACAGTAGTAGCATTCAACATTGTTGTTTGCATTTTGGCCTCTCTGCCATCCACCACGACCTCTTTGGCTCCCCTTGCCTCTAAAGTTACCATGTTCTCCTCCATAGGACTGGTTTTCTTGAATTTGCTACATATTTTGATTTCTACCATGGCCTCCAGATCGGCCTGCGCTACCTCTGCCTCTACCTCTTCCAGCATTTGAGTAGAAGATAGTTTCTTTTGAAGTTCCTCCTGAAGAGGATGCACCATTTCTCTGCTCTTCAGAAATTAGAAGAGCAATCAACTCCCCAAAATCAAGAAAATTCTCACGGATGGCAATGGATGTCCGGAACTGTGCATAATTCTTTCCTAGACCATTTAAGGTCACAGAAACTAAATCATCATCTTCCACTAGCGACCCAATGGAAGCAAGTGCATCTGCAATCTTTTTCACCTTCATATGGTAGTCATTGATGCTCATATTTTCTCTCTGCACATTATGCAACTCCTGCTTGGGCTGCATTTTCCTGGCTTGCGTTTTTGTGCTGTACATTTTTGTCAAAGTAACCCACGCCTCCTTCGATGTGCTTGCATCTCCTGAATATGCACAATCATAGAATCTGAAATACTGATAGATAGCCAGTAGGACATAACTTTTCTGTCTCTCTCATGCCATCCTTTAAATGCCTACAACTCCTGTTGATTGGTAACATTAGGAATAGCTGGTTCTTGTTCAACTCCAGTAATGAACTCCCAATAGCCTTTTCCCTTAAGGAAATTCGTCATTCTAAACTTCCATGCTAGGAAGTGGTCCTTCTCAAGCTTTTGAGTGACAGTCTATGAAAGAGCATCAGAGGGCATTATAGAACACTGCAAAAATATTCTGTCACTACAAAAAATGCAACTTTTGCCTCACAAGGGCAAATCTGTAGAATTGATGAAAGTGGTATTTGACCACACAATCACTTCCTAGTAACGATTTTGCATCAACGGGCAATAAGAATGATTTTGTCACTCCTAATATCTGTGCGCACAGGCATACGATGCAATTTCTGTGGCAACTTTTCACCGACTTGCAGAACAGTGGTCACACAACAAAAACAAGGCACTTTTTTGAGTGCCCGCGGAAAACTTCTACCACCAAAACGGGCCCCAAAATGGCCTCGAATCAAAAAAATAACGTCACATATACTGCCCTCTCGCCGCACCGCGAAGGGCTTCCCAATCTGAGACAGTGCACTCTTGCACTTTTCAGCTGTGCTACCTACAGAGATTCGCTCCCAAACTCAAAAAAGGAAAGCAACACTGATCCTCTTACTAAGACACCGCGAACTTGGTTTGCTTTCTTGAGCTCCTTACCATGAATCGAGCTCTGATACCATGTGAAGAGAGTGGGAGAGAAGTAAGGAGTCTCACTTGCAGCTTTCTCACGTACACAATGGGGGAATACACATAAAGGTGGAGGTTGAAAACAGTTTTCCTCTTCTTAGTTGTGTAAGCCAAAAGAACTCTCTCTCATAGTACAATTGAATAGGAGAACCCTATATGTGGGTTCAAACCAAACTCAGCTAACTAAGGTGCCATACTAACTAAGCCACTAACTAGAGTACATAAAGATAGCTGTCATCCAGCTATTATTCATGGGCGGTGTACATGGATGATTTTTTGAAGTTAGTTTCATTAGGAAGCAAAACTTTTATATTGGTATTGAAAGTTCATATGCCCTAATAAACATAAACTTTTAAAACATTCGTCAGGATTTGAAACTTTGATGTGAAAATTTTTAAAATTTCGCTTAGATTTACATCTATTACTTCAAAATTCAAAAGAAAATATATAAAAATGTACTATGTCCTCGCAATACTTTGAAACTCAAAAAACTAGCTCGAAAAAATTTCGCCAAGATTTTATATTAATATATAAGTATAGATTCAATAAAAACATGCATGGCGGTGTACCAACCGCATCTGCAGCTAACAAGTCAGTGACATAAATGCACAACGGTCACCCCGGCCTATCACGAGTGGAGCTCGATATCTCAACAAGTGTACATCTTTCAGCAATTTTTCCGTACCAGTGAAATTGTTCATAGGGATAATGCATGTCCCTTGAACTGGATTCGGTGTATTATCTACTATGTAGATGACATCCTTTTGACCTTCTAATGGTTTCAACTTTGTGAACCACTCCTGATGATTTGTCATGTGAGATGATGCACCACTATCAATGTACCAAGGGTCATATTCTGCTTAGTCAACTTGATAGCTAAAATCCTCTTTTGTATTGAAATCAATGTCTAGATACATTGTATCAATCTGTGTACTTGGCAGGAGGTCAGTACTTGCAAGAGACTGCCATGTGGCACTACTGACGTGGTAGGTGAGGTGGCAGTGAGGATAAGGGCACCACGTGTTACAATTTTGACCACACCTTACAGTGGTGACCCAATCAGGGGTTAATTTGACCTTGGATTATGTAACCAACCCTATCCAGAAGGATGAAAACCTGACTGTACCACTCAACTGAGGTCAAATCTTATCTGCCAGGTGTCACAAAGATTACCACTGACCAGACCCAACGTTGGTTGGACCTAACCATGGTGAGTGTTTATCCTCCACCACATGTCAGCTTCTTGTGCGACGGAATCTTCTAAGGTGCTGACAAAATATTTGAATATTTCATCCGTCGTTGGAGAATGAAGCAGCCCGTGAGGATGTCAATGTCGCAGGTGAGGGCTGGAGGCAACCATTTGTTGGACTGCTGGCTAGGCGAAGCTTTGGTTGCTTGATGGCCGGGGCTAGGTGGAGAGTGACATACATTCTGGATGTGCAATGGATACCGTTGTAGTCGAAGCTGTGGAGAAGCTTTAGACGCTCGTTTGAAGAGATCGCTACAGTCAGGAGCCAGGAGCATTGTTGGCAGGAGCTTGGCTCCGTTGGTCTGGGAGGCGGCTTGCATGGACTGTGTCATTACAAAGAAGCGTGAGCGTGCTAGAGATGACGCCCATGCCTGTGCGTTTGGAGTAGGGGCCGTTGGGCGCTTGGGCTAGCCCGTGGAGGAGCTCTTCTAGTAGTTGTTGTTGTCTTTGGGTCATAGATGGAGGCGGTTGAAGACGTTGGATCTGGAGCATAGCTGTTACGACTCAACTTACCTCTAGCACGGCTGTAAAAGGATAGTCGAGGGAGCCAGAGGTCATTCGTAGAGGTTTGTTATAGGGGCTGACTATAGACAACCGAATGCTACGGGCATTGGTCGATGACTATTTGTTGGAGTTCGTAGCGACTATGTGAAGAGATTATTTGTTGGAGCTAGAAAGCCGCATGTGTGTTACTGGTTGAAGTGCTTGGAACCCGATGTTCCCTTGAAACCTGTCTGGAGATGCTGGCACTGTAGTTGTTGGGTTTATGGGTGTGGTCGTAGATGCTAAAGCTATGGCTTTGAAAGCCATTCCACTTAGGAGTTGCATTGATATCTTGCTATGCAAGTTGCCTTAGCTGTAGTTGGAGAAGGCTTTGGAGTCGGCTCCTAAAGCTTCACCTCGAAGGAAAGAAGCTACTCTGTGGAGAGAGCTAGTCCAGATCTCGAAAAACCTTGTAGGAAGCTCCTCATTTTGAATCTTAGAGAACCTTTAAACTCTCTCAAACAACAAAGAACACACAGTAGATGTTTCTCACAAGCAAGAAGAAGACACTTCCTATCTTTCTCTCAAAGGATGTCTCTCTCACAATCTCTCAATGGAATGAAGAGAAATCCTCACAAGGAACTCAAGACACGAATAAAAAATATAGACGGAATTTCTATCAATGAACCGAATTTTTCTCTCACAGAAGAGAAAAAACTCGATCTCTCAATCTCTCAAACTATTACACTCTCTCATACTCTCGCATACGGATCGCAATGCCTCGGTGCGAAAGGCAAGGGAGCTCTAATACCATGACAAAATATGAAGAGGGGAGAGGAGAAGAGTGGACATGAGGAGAAAGGGCACACTTAGAAGAACACACCACAAATGACTAAGTGTAGAGTAGATTTAGTTGAAAATGTAGAATATATACAAACCCATTTAGGTTTACGGTTACGGCATCTAACCCTTTCCTTTATAGCACTCTATTGGATTAGTACTATGCACAAATGATCACATGATGTTGAGGATGATCTCTCAAGAAATCTTCTTTCCATCCTTACCCTCTTGATTATTCAAGGGTGATCGAAAACCATTTGTACAATTTTACCTTTACACTCTTATATCCTACCTTTCAATAATGTGGAGATGATTTAAAAGATCCTAGCTGCTAGTAGCAGCATGTAGAGACTTTAGTGACTCTCATGGTGGTTGTCCGTAGGCACGCCATTGTCAAGTTTCCTACTTTTCAATAATGTACTGACGTTTCTGACTTTCTGACTCATGGCTTTTGTCCGGGTTTTGCACTAGTATATATTAATGGAATGCAAGAAATAGTAGAAGCTGTTGAGAATGTAGTTTCAAGGCAGCAAACTTGTGGGCTCGCTCAACAGCAGTCGCCGGACTTCTCCCATTGTTGGGCGATTGCTTGGATTCTCTTCTGTACATCGTAGAGCCAAACCCATGACTCCTATCATCTCCTCGTAACTTCCTGACGCCAGCTGAAGACTTCCGTCCAGCACTTCAATTGCTCTGTCGGGGAAGTAAGTTTGCACCCACTGCGAAATTTTCATCTCCGATCCGAACATGGCGCTTGTCGGTCTCCTTGCCGTCAGCATCTCCAGAAGCACAACGCCATAGCTATACACATCTACTTTCGTTGAGATTCGAGCGGCATATGCATACTCTGCAACAACATGAAAGATATCAGCCATGCAACGTGAAGTCTCATCAGCGAAACTAGGAATAATTGAAGCCACTTGAAGAATAAAAGTGAGAAAGCTTCACCAGGCGCCATGTATCCGATGGTGCCTTCGAAGGTAGACGACAGCGAGATCGCATTACTGGCAGCATTGCTGATTAACCTGGCGATTCCGAAGTCTCCTACGCGTGCCAAGAACTCGGAATCCAAAAGAATGTTGCTTGGCTTCAAGTCACCGTGGATGGTTGGCACCCCATATTCATGGTGAAGATAGACCAGGGCTTCCGCAACAGCTTTTGCTATGTTTAGACGAGTTTCCCAACTAAGTTGACAGACCTCACCTCCTTGGGGGTGTAAATGCTGTTCGAGGCTACCGTGCGGCATGAATTCGAGGACCAAAGCCTTGAGGTCAAGATTAGAGACGTAGCCTAGGATTCTAATCAGATTTCTGTGTCGCAGTCGTCCAAGGACCTGGACCTCTCTTAGGAAGATGTTCTCAAAAGACGTATCATTGAATTTCTTGACGGCAATTACTCGCCCTGCAGCCAGCACGCCTCTGTAAACTGTGCTTAGGCTACTTACACCGATGACATTATTCTCGTCAAAGTTTTCCGTGGCGATTCTAAGATCTTCCGCGGTGAATCTCTCTTGGTTAGCAAAAACTTGAAAGGAGCCCGAATCGATCGCAGTGTGCTCGCGCTTTTTGAACTTGTAGACCAAGAACGCGACCAAGAGCAATGCCAAAACAGCAGTTATACTGGCAATCAGCTTAACCAAGCGATCGGTTTGATGTTTGCGAACTCTTGAAGCAGGGCAGCTTTTATGAAGGATCCATCCACAAAGACCCGGGTTTCCAAGGAACGCTGTCGGATTGAGACGTCTGAACAAACCAAAATCTGGAATGGAACCCGAGAAGTTATTATACGAGAGATTGAGGGATCTTAATTGGGACATGTTGCCCAAAAACAAAGGCAGAGCACCTGTGAGATTGTTATGAGAAAAATCAAGCTGTGTGAGGGAACGCAAATGAATAAATTCTTGTGGTATAGTTCCATTCAACATATTCACGGAAAGATCCAATGTCTCCAGGCTCGTAAGCGTCCCGAGGGACGCCGGAATCGAACCTATGATATTATTATTCTGAAGTTTGAGTTGAGAAAGAGCGGCGCCGCTTCCGAGAGATTGTGGGATATCACCAGACAAGGCGTTGGCCGATAAATCGATTGAAAGAAGCATCGTCTTACCCCCTAGCCATGCAGGTATAGATCCCGAAAGGGCATTATGGGACAAGCTGAAGGAAAACTGTAGATCGTCCAATGCTGAAAGGGACGACGGAATGCTACCAGTGAGCAGGTTGAAGGACAGATCCAGACTTTGTAGTCGAGAGCATTTGCCCAAAGCCTCAGGAATGGACCCTGTAAGCCGGTTGTTATGTAGCAGAAGCATGTTCAAATTTTGAAGCATCCCGAGTTTCTTTGGAATGGCTCCACTGAACGTATTGTAAGACAAGTCAAGAAACCCAAGGTGGCTACAATTGGAAATTTCATGCGGAATGGTTCCCGTCAGATTGTTAAAACTTAAATTGAGGCGTTGAAGTCCTTGGAGTCCTCCTAGCGTGGACGGGATTTGTCCCACAAGCTCATTGAGAGAGAAATCAGCTTCTAAGAGAACTGAACAGTTGCCCAAGCTGAAAGGTATGAAGCCGGTCAAGAAATTCATCGTAATGTGTAGAGATTGCAATACTTTGAGCCTTCCCAACTCAGGGGGCACGAACCCCTGGAGTTGCGCGTTCGAGAGTTCCAAATATGTAAGGGAGGTGCAGTTGCCAAGATCTCTGGGGATGGTAGCTCCAGTGAGTTGATTATTTGCGGCACCGAGAAAGTTAAGGATGCTGAGCATCCCCAACGAAGCAGGGAGCGAGCCCGTGAGCACAAGGAACTTCTAGCTATTCACTATATAGGGAAAACCTCACAAACTAGGAAAAAGGATGAAATTTCCTAGATATAACTAGGCATTTTGGTATGTATATCTAGGAAAACTCCTTCCCTAGATAAAGTGCATACCCCTATCTAGGAAAAGAGGTTGTCATCTAGGAAATTGGATGAGTATGCTACATTTCTATATAGGAAATCGATACCTCTATCTAGGAAAAAGATAAAATGCACGCCTCTATCTAGGAAAAGAGGTTGTCATCTAGGAAATTAGATGAGTGTGTTACATTTCTATATAGGAAATCGATACCTCTATCTAGGAAAAAGATGTTTTCACCTAGGAAATAAGACGTGTATGTTGCATTCCTATATAGGAAATAGTTAAGATATATACCTCTATCTAGGAAAGGGGTGGTCACCTAGGAAATTAGAAGAGTGTGTTACATTATTCCTATATATATATATTATAAGGAAAAGTTCTTTATTTATGTATAAGAGATTAATTAGACGACATGGCACATAAAAAAGCAAATGTGAATTGGATTCTAAGAGATCAAGCTCTGTTGTACCTCTTCTCTAATCAAATGACTAGTTTCATGTACCTCTTATCTAATCAAATGACTAGTTTTTTCTACTCAGTCAGGATTCTATCCCATGCTAGCATCTTTGTTTCACTAAGATCTATGGCAAGTGATGGTTCTTTATCTCATTAAACTATATCATGACATTGTTGATTATGGAATCTATCCAAAGAAATGTGCTTGGTGACTCCTACTCTACCATACTACCCAACCCCTCTTTACTTATGAACTAACATATTGTTCTTCTAAAGTTGAATTAAAATCCCCTCGTGTTCTTGTAATCCTGTTAAATTTTTCCCAATAGTGGAATTTTAAAATACCCTCCTTTTGAGTGCCAATGGTCTTTGAGGTGACCCCCCCAACATTTATCTAGTCGAAATCTTGTTCTCAAATGCTTTGGTTAACAACCTTGTTCTACTTCAATGTTAACCCATGCTTGCAGTGAGTACACCAACAAAATTTTCCATCTTGCTACTTGTAGAAAAAGTTGTGTGGAAGTGAAAAAACTATGTGAACAAACTATAATATCTGCATATATGGAATTAAACATGTTAGTCCAACGTGTGGTGTACAAACAAATTTTAACACTTACATATGTAACATGCAATGCATGTAACATTATGTTGAATGCATGTGCACATAGCACGACACACAATGCATCTTGCATACTGATTATATGCCAGCACACAACATATACATATTGTATGCATGTAATTCAATATGATGCATTATGTATCATGCATATTGATTGCAATGAAAGCATGCAATATAATACATTTTACATGCATAAAAAAAGAAAGCATGCATGCAATATGTATCATATTACATTGCAACAAAAGACAACATGCGATCTACAAATAAAAAACTGACAAAAGCCACCTCCCCCTTTGAGACAGTCCAGGAACCTATACTCCAAGCATGGTCCCATCTAGCTCTCATTCCTTATGACCATAGCTCCCAAGGCCAAGCCTTCTTGATAGGAGAGGGAAATTACCTCTCAAATCAAAATTAGTAAAGAGATATCAGAGGCATCCTTAAATTATTGTGGTGGGGTAATTTTATCATCGTTGGTATAATTACTATTACTGCCATTAAAGGCATAACACCACCGACAAATGATGTTTCATTAACAGTAAAAGTCATGAAACCAAAAGTAGAGTCCTAGTAATGCTAGGAAAAATCGTGCCTAATTATACCAATTACGAAAAATCGAGCAGTTCAAGTCATTTTGAGATCGCCCAACATAGTAATTGAAGGGGAGATGCTTGTGAGCTAAATAAGGAACAATCAGCAAAAGTCCAAGAGCACGAGCTCAAAACAGACCCAACTACTTTGGATTCTTTTGAGCTGGACGGTTTCTTGGAGAAGATAAAGCAGCAAAATCCTTTGAGTGATATGCAAGCTTGTTTGTATGCCCTAAAATAAGGTTACGTTCAACCATATATCATTGGAACTTCTGCCAAAGCATATATAACAAGACTACAAGATTCACTTAGATTAAACATGCAATAAATCTTAGAGAATGGTAATTACTCATTTTGTTTGATGCATCATTCTTGTAATTTCCTTTACTTCTCATTTTTGTCTAACTAATCAATAACTCATCATCCTTTTTCTTTTATGCACAGGGTTTGATGACTTGTCGGAAGAAGTGAACAATAAATTTATTCTTCAATTTGATCCTAGGGTGAATGGCTCCTGGGATCAAGATCTCCTAATACCAATTGATTTTGTATTCAAGCTTAATGGTGTTCAACTTGAAAACACAAATACATCTTTGAACATAAGATTTTTTCTATTAATGTCCTTCTAATTCAAGTTCAATTGGCCTTTGATTTTTGACATTTTTTTAAAAATGGGAATTGGGATTTTCCCAAAGTTACTAATACAGTGTTATGGTAGAATTCCACTTGGACAAATGGACCAACAACAGAAAGGTGGTGAGTGGTAATGGCTAAACACCTAGCTAAGACTCAAAAAACCAGTAGTGCTAGTAGACTTGTCAAACGATTCCTCCTTTACTTGGTGCAAAACTCAAGTAGGAGACAAACATAGAAAGGATCAACTAGATAGGCTATAACTCTCCAAGACTATGGGAGATGAAAATCATAGATGGGAGGATTAAACTGAATGTTCCTTTTTTTCTCTTATCATCTTCTAATACACTTGATTTTGGATAGAGGTGGAGGGTAAGTTAGAAGATCCTAGGTCTCAAATATGTCAAAGGTGCCATGACTCTCCAAAGGACATTGCACATTTGTCTATGAACTACATGTATAGGGAAAGGGCTCCCTAGTTTGGAGTAGAATCTTTCAAAGTAATGTTCTAATGGTGCCGCTAGGAGATCTTTCTCCAAGGTTTAAGGCAAATAGATGGAACTAAAAGCAATGTGATAAGGTTTATTTGGCTTCAAAGTACTCTATATGTTTTTTTCAAAATGCTATTAGATGCTATGCATCGTGCGACTCATCATGCAATGGATGTTGTCTTTAAGAAAGAAATTAGGACATTCAAGACGTTGAATACCATCTGAAAAAGATCATGGAGGGGTAGAATAGAGATGCCTCTTTAGCTAAATAGCTCATCAATATTCCCAAGGTTGTTTGTAGTTTATTAGGTGATGGAATAGAAAAGATGGATACTTGAATATACTGGCACATATTAGGAGTTCTTAAAAATGGTAGCAAGTGAGGATGCAATAGACAATAGTGTTCATGAAGACTCACCATTACCACCCAATACATGGCAATTTTACTTATTCATAAGTAGCATTTATCAACTATACAATTGGATATTTTTTGAGTGTTGTAACATGAAAGAAGGCTTAGTACAGCTTGCAATATCAATCCATGAAGATCGGCCATTATGATCCAATGCATGTCCAATACAAGGATTTGGAGGAGGCCACATGCTATTGACATTTGTTTAAGTGGGGATGTCCATCCCATAAGCATATCTACTCTTGGGGAGACCCTGTATGTATTAGCCTCTTCACCCCCCCATAGTCATCTCCCCCTCTCCAGACTTTTTGGGAGACTGTGGAGCTTCGATGGGGCAGCTATGGGATGGGTGCTAGGGATCTCATATCCGGCTCACATCCTAAGCACCATGTGGTGCATTATGTGCTAACAACACCAGCCACGTTGCATTAGCGATATTAGGAATCCCATACCTGGCTCACTCTCGGGTGCCATGTGGTGCATTCTGCGCTAACAACACCCACCACATTGCATTAGCGGCATTAAGGTATGAGAAGTTATAGATGTGAAGGAGTCTAAGAATTCTTTCCTAAAGAGCTCTTGTACCTTGGGCATAAGATTTCTAGTGAAGTCATCAACATTGATCATGAGAGGATTCAAAAGGTATTGGATTGGCACGTTCCTCAGAGAATAAGGCAACTGCGTGCATCTTTAGGATTTCATAGTCTTCCTTCAGAAGTCTTTGAGGCATTCTTCAAAGCTAACTGTTCTTTTGACAAACCTCCTTAAGGGATGTGGACTTTGGTCCAACAATCCTATGGTTAAGAAAAAGGGGATGCCTAATTAACTCCTCTTTGGTGGATAAGACTACTCATATAAGATCCACATGAAATTTCTCCCAAATGTAGATGAGTCTCTTCTTCATCAAAGAATCGGGATGGTGATGATGGTCAACCAAGAAAATCTAGCTGACACTCCCCAATCACTGCCTAGCTGCTCGTGGTGTGCACAAGAGATACCATAAACAAGAGTCTTTTCCATGGTTGGACCCTTAGGGTCAAGCCTCTAACAAGAAGCTTAACTAGGAGTGCCTTTCTTTGAAGATATGGATCAAGATTCCACAGTCCACCATATATATATCATGAAGTAAGAGTGACAGTGTCCTAATATACTCTAGCTCTAATATATTCTTGAGCAGCCTCTTCACTAGTCTAATTCTATATGCATGGAAACATCAAGAAGAGACCACGTACCACATGGTATCTAGGACTACGCAGTTGAGCGTTAGGTATGTGAGGCAATACATTTAAGTCGTACAATATAACAAATTATAGACTTAAAAACATGGCAAGGAGAATTAAATGATGCTAAAAAACTTATATTGGGCATTAACTTATGGTGGATGAGAGGAATAAAATATTCACCCCTCATGGACCTCATTAGTTTTGGACTTTTTTCTCTTCTTTGTCATAGCTGAAAAATCCATATCAATCAAAAAGTGAATTTAAAGGCTTAAATAGTTCATGTGTTAAATAAAAACCAAGTAATATCTTCAACCTTTTGAATGTTCAATTTTGAACATTCATAATGTAAGTTTGTGAAATTTTCAACATTAAGCATATATCTCACAACTTAGAACACTCAGAATGTAAGTTTGTTACATTTTCAACACCATGCATGTATACGACTGTAGAAATACTGTGCAAATTTTAAGATGTGCATTGAACACTAGATGTGTGGTAGCGAAGGTGAAATGTCCTAAATTCACATGTGCATCATGCCTATGTGAAGGACACAGGATGTGAGGCCATGAAGATGGAATGTCTCAAATTTGCATGTGCATCCTACATTCATGTATATGGAACATTCATGAATATGGATATGTACAACCATCAAATTGGTACCCAAATTTCCAATGGTATACGATTGAATGATTTTCATGTCCTTGCAAAGTTCCATGTGCATCAAAAATATGATGTTTGCATGTGCATCCTGCAAACATGTAAAGGATAAATGCATAAAGGTGAGCAACACTAATATGCATAACTTTCCGAGTGGTATGATCAAACTTTGCATGGTCTTAAGTGAAATGGTTTCCATGTGCATTAGACACTGAATGCATGGCTAGGAAGACACAATATCCCAAATTTGCATGTGCATTCTGTTATGTGAAAAAAAATATGTAACAATCATAAACAATGATAGCTCCAATCAATCCCCAATCATCAGATTGGTAAAAAATTTTGCCAGGGTCTTAAATTGAGTGGTTTACATATCCCTAGAAAGTTCCTATATAATGAAGAATAATCATAAATCTTATTGAATAATTTGACAATAAACCATACATATGGTATTACGAATACCACTTACGTAATTTAGTCTTTTGATATATGTAAACTAAAAACATGAACTATACGGCTACATTCTAAATTTGAACTTAGTTGCTAATCCACATGGGCTCTTCCAGCATTCAAGACTTGACATGGTAAGCTTGGAGAATGCCCATCTACAAGCATCGGGGACCGTAGGAAACTATGACTATGGTTTGGATAAAAACGGAATCGTTGCAATGGAGCATGGAAGGTGCAAAGATAGAAGCATGGAAGGTGCAAGCATGGAGCATGGAAGGTGCAATGCCCAAAAATTTGAGAGGGAAGAGGCAAGTGGGAAGCGGGAAAATAGGGGAAAAAATATTCCCCCCAAACTTGTCTCTGACTCCCAAACGGTCTTGTGACTAGTGACATCCACTCATGTTCATTCTATCCCCTACCTGCTCACGAGTCGAGGCTCCCGTCCCTATCCCTTACCTCTTCATTCTATATTGTACCTTCCCCTTCATAAGCCGCCTTACCTCTTCCTAAGGTCCTCGATCAAAGGAGTACATCAAAGATCTGTACTTCCCCTGCAATATCCGGCTCCTTCGACATTCTGATCATCTCCTCGGATTTACGCACGCAGGCCCGCCAGCTCCGGCTGCAATAGACGCTGATCAGCGGCCTATTACGACGTCGCTGCTGTACTCGATCTCTCCTTGAATCTGTGCGCCGCCTCTTGCACATATATTTGCTTCTGTCGACTACTCGAGATATACACACTCGATTAATTGGAGGATTCAAAGGTACGTTAGGCGCAGCTGGTATATATTGTCTAGACTTGCATTCGGCGTATATATGTCCGTCCGGTAGTCGTTAATCATCCGGTATATGGCGATTATACAGCTGCGCATGCAAATCGATTTTTTGGGCTTGAAAGAGAAGCTACAGCCTATAACAAGCACCACTCTGCAACGTCGACGTACGCATTGCTTGCCTGCAAGAACGTCGACTCAGTCGTCGTGCGAGCTCCAAGATTCTCCAGCAGCCTCCAGCAGGGGATTAATATGCTGCACCGATTTATCGCCAGCAGCAAAGGAGCATGACTTGAGTCGCTATAACGTCCTGTTGAGCCAGATTTTTCGTCAGCAATAGATCATTCCTAGCCTCCACGCGCATCACTGTTGCAAGGATTTTCGAGGTACGTATATATTTGCATTGCTGCCTTCCCTCTTGCCGCCTCTGCAGCTCTCTTCCCTCTCCTTCTTCATCTCCCCCCTTGCCACCTCTGCAGCTCTCTTCCCTCTCCACTCTGCATGGACCTTCTCTGCTAACAGTAGCCTCCCCATCCTCCACAGCGCTAGAGCCTTTGAATACCTTTGAATACAGTATATTAAAAGTTCCATATTTTAGTCTCTATTTCATTTGGAGCTGTTAAAAGGAGTGTCTCTAACTTTTATATATGCATTAGATAGAAATTTTTAGAGTGAAATATAAGCATGATGTCTTTTTTTCTTTGTGGAAATTTTGAGAGCAATTTTATGCTTTATGCTTTATGGATCTACTCTTTAAATGTTTATGGATGCCTTCTTTGCCATTGATGAATGCCTATGTTTATGCAAGCCTATGTTTCTACATGCTTCTATGCTATTTATGCTATAGTCTATGCCTATGTTTCTATTGGTGTTTCTATAGTCTATGCCTATGTTTGTATTGGTGTTTCTATATGTCTATGTTAGTGTTTGTGCCTATGTGAATGCCATTGTTTGTGCTTCTTTAGTTCAGTGGGTTTATGCCTTGTCTATATGGTATGGCAATATTTCTTTTATTTGCTTATAGTATGGAAGTTTCATTTTTATGTAATGATATTCCCCCCCCCTCTGGCACGCCCCATGCCCCCCCCCCCCCCCGCCCCCAACCCCATGCCCCCCCCCCCGAACAAACTTTGAGAGCTAAAATAACTCTTCTTTATAGTGTAGGTAGCATGGCGATTTGCAATTGGACTCTCTCTCTCCCTCTCTCTCTCACACAAAGACACACACATATACATACACACACACACACACACACACACACACACACACATATGATTTAATATGTTAGACAATGTAGTAGACAATGTGAATGCCTATTTGCCTATGCTTCTTTAGTCTATGCTTCTATATGTCTATATGCTTATGTGAATGCCTATATGTCTAATTCTAAGTGCAATTTTATGCTTTATGCTTTAGTCTATGCCTATGTTTCTATTGGTGTTTCTATAGTCTATGCCTATGTTTGTATTGGTGTTTCTATATGTCTATGTTATTGTTTGTGCCTATGTGAATGCCATTGTTTGTGCTTCTTTACTTTAGTGGGTTTATGCCTTGTCTATATGGTATGGCAATATTTCTTTTATTTGCTTATGGTATGGCAGTTTCATTTTTATGTAATGATATGCTATGCACTTAGGTTGTGCTAGACACGTATCTATGGTCCTACATGTGGGAGCTAAGTACCAGAAGTGACAAAATCTCACGGGTATAGTCCTTCTTTATCCATGGAGGCGTTGCTAGGTTGTGCATTTGCATGGCCTACAACGGCTTACCTACGGTTTTACCATGGGTGAGGCTGCTTTGATGATATCTGTTGGGAGGCCGTCTATACGACTGGCACTAGTTGCCCATACTTAGGACCCTACTATGTGTGTTTATTTTAAATGTGTTTATACATGTTTATAAATGCTATGTCTCTATATTTGTGATGGACTTTGTTGAGCTTATGTAAGTGTTTGTTCTCTAGGGTGTTTTATTTATGATTTCATGTGCCTTATTCCAGATGGCAACAGATGATAGCCTACGAAGATGTAGATGCAATTATAGGTAGGTAGCATGGCCATTTGCAATTGGACTCTCTCTCTCCCTCTCTCTCTCACACAAAGACACACACATATACATACACACACACACACACACACACACACACACACACACATATGATTTAATATGTTAGACAATGTAGTAGACAATGTGAATGCCTATTTGCCTATGCTTCTTTAGTCTATGCTTCTATATGTCTATATGCTTATGTGAATGCCTATATGTCTAATTCTAAGTGCAATTTTATGCTTTATGCTTTAGTCTATGCCTATGTTTCTATTGGTGTTTCTATAGTCTATGCCTATGTTTGTATTGGTGTTTCTATATGTCTATGTTATTGTTTGTGCCTATGTGAATGCCATTGTTTGTGCTTCTTTACTTTAGTGGGTTTATGCCTTGTCTTTATGGTATGGCAATATTTCTTTTATTTGCTTATGGTATGGCAGTTTCATTTTTATGTAATGATATGCTATGCACTTAGGTTGTGCTAGACACGTATCTATGGTCCTACATGTGGGAGCTAAGTACCAGAAGTGACAAAATCTCACGGGTATAGTCCTTCTTTATCCATGGAGGCGTTGCTAGGTTGTGCATTTGCATGGCCTACAACGGCTTACCTACGGTTTTACCATGGGTGAGGCTGCTTTGATGATATCTGTTGGGAGGCCGTCTATACGACTGGCACTAGTTGCCCATACTTAGGACCCTACTATGTGTGTTTATTTTAAATGTGTTTATACATGTTTATAAATGCTATGTCTCTATGTTTGTGATGGACTTTGTTGAGCTTATGTAAGTGTTTGTTCTCTAGGGTGTTTTATTTATGATTTCATGTGCCTTATTCCAGATGGCAACAGATGATAGCCTACGGAGATGTAGATGCAATTATAGGTGCAGGCATTCGCCTCTTGGCTATCAAGATGTGAGCCGGAGGACGTATTATGTGCATTTGCAACAAGACTCCATTGGAAACTTACACGCATCAATTTTGAGAAATGTGAATGAGGAGAACTCTATTGGCAATGATACTGTAGTAAATGAAGAACTCATTGAATCATCTAATCAACGGAGGCGGGTATGGTGTAGATGTGAAACTTATTGCCATGGTGGCCGCTTGGTCGCTCCATCAACTTATGCAAGGCATATGCAAGTTGATGAGCGATTTGAAACTATTGCAGAGAATCTTGGTTTGAATGCTCCACACTCCAGCTCTTGTGGACCTGAAGAAGAGGAGAACAATGAGCCTATGCATCAGATGGAAGGGAATGATGAATTTATTGATATGCATGAAGGCACTAGGTTGGATGATGAAGAGGATAACGTGGATGCTTTAGGAGAGGATAGCCATTTATCTCTCGCTGATAAAATCATACAAAGATTGATTGAGTTGCAAGCTCTTTGGGATGGGCATCAAGCTTCAGTGGAGTTTCAAGATAGTATGCTTAAAATTCTATTTGGAGATATGGGTGGTCCTAGGTCTACAACACATGAAGGCGCAAAAAGATCAAGTTTGAGTAAACTATTGGTCCAACTTCCAGAAACATGGGATGGAAGTCTAAATGGAATAACTGTTCCCACATGTTGGGAGCAATTAACTACTATGTTGACAAGGCTTGGAATGGTTGAATCAAAGAGATATAGAATATGTCAAGGAAAAGAGGATTCCATACATGCTCCAATACTCTATCTACCAAGCAAAGAGGATGTTTATAGTGGTAACACTGTTGAATGCCAATGCAATAGAAATGTCACTGGAAAGAGAAAATTAAAGCGTGATTGTTTAACATGTTGTGAGAAGTGTGAGAAATGTGCAGTGCCTAGAAAGGAAATGCTATGTTTTGACTACATTTCGATCGGTGAACAACTGAAACTACTTACTAAAAGTAGATCTTTATGCCACGAATTATTGGAAATGTGGCGAAATAAAGACAAATGGTTGGTATCGAACAATTCTAATGAAAATATGAGAATTGATGAGTTCTGGGATGGCAGTAAATGTACAAGTGTTAAAGAGTTTTGGGATCCAGAATCGGAGTTTGAGTTGCCATTGCTATGTGAGAAGGAGCATTGCAAACAAGCTTATACAGCATGGCCATCTTCACTTAAATCGGAAGCACTTTTGAAGGGTTGGAAAGAACGTGAGAAAATTTACAAGTTTGTTTGCAAGGTTTGTCGGGCTTTGATACAAGGTCCACAAAGACTCTGTAAGGTAAATTTTTTACATATACTATATATGGTCTCTAATTAATTTATGTTTGAGAATTCCATGTAATGTTGTACTCTAAATGTGTCTTTCTTTACATATACAGGGAGATCCACGCAATTTTGCTCTCTTATTACACTGGGATGGGTTCCAGACATCAAGAACAACACAGAAGAATTGTGGCGTCGTCGAGATAAAGGTTCTCAATTGTGGAAAGAAGTCCATAATTGGAGCAATACCAGTCTTGTTCATTCCATTTAGTTGCAAAAAAATTATAGGAAGCTCAAGCAAACTCTTTCATGTTTTTATGAAACCTTTGATAGATGAATTAGAAAGTTTGTTCATAGATGGAATTGATATAGATTTCAATTATCCAATGCCTTTAATTTTTGGGCGTGATAGCTCTTTTTCCCAAACCTTCAAAGCACGTGCTATGCTTATGATGGTGACTGGTGACCATCCAGCTCAATGTAAGATTGGAGCTTTTAAAGATGGTGGCCAAGCTTTTTGTCGTAGAGACAAACCTATAGCTACTTTAGAATGTGAAGGATCGAGTCGATACCTTTATGACCAAAATAGATTCCAATTCAGATATGCCCCAGCCAAGAGGTCCACAAAAGATATGTTGAGAGACTTGCTTCTTGCAGAGCGAGCAAGCACTCAAACGCAACGTGAAGACATTCTCAAAGAGGCTGGTCTTTCAGGTAGATCATGTCTATGGAGATTATATGATCTTTATGGGTTCGATTTATCTCTTGATCTTGTGTACGATTGTATGCACATACTAGCATTGAATATGTTTTCAAAGTACATGAGCTCTTTAATGAGAGAGATCGATAATAGAGTGAAGAAAGAAATCGATGAAGCAACTCATAGAATGACATTGGCCACACCTTATTCCATCCGATATGGTCGATGGCCAAGGTTTCCTAGCAAGTATTTTGAGAGTTACAAGGCAGAGGAAACACAAAAGTTCGTACAATGGTGTCTTCCTTATGTCCTGAGTGAAGTCCAAGGTATTCCTAAGAAATTCTATGATTTGGGTCTCTTGATCATAGATATTGCTCATGCCTTTTATAACTATACTAGAAGTAATGGCTGGTCTCAAGAAGACATAAACACTCTGAGGGTATTGCTTGCTTCTTGGAGAGTAAGATCAGAAGAGTGGATTGGAAGAAACTCAGCTCCATTACAGCATATTGCAGGTTTCGGAGAATTTCTTGATGATATTTTGCGACATGGCAGCCACGATGGGTTTTGGTGCTACATATATGAGCGTATGGTCTCAACATATGCTAGCATCAAAACAAACAATAAGGACAATGAGATTTCATATGCAAACTATCATCGAAGGAAATTTTTCACATGGGTCTTTCTTCATATTCAAGAAGATGCTGATAGGTTGTTTCCTCATCAAAGGATGTTGAAAGAGTTTCATGGAGTTCTTTCAGTCCCAGATGGATATTTAGTGGATAAACATGGATGTTATGACTGTCCTCAATGGCATTCATTAGGATTGATACATGTATCATCCATTGAAAAAGCGAAACATTTATTAGATACCCAACAAGTGAGGAAAGAAGGTATGTAGAGCAAAATCTTCAATTCGGGATTGAGAGAGTAACAGAATACAAGAAAATTATGTTCAAGGGTGAGGTTTATAATATTGAAGATAAGGTTATCGTAAAGTCTGAAGAGGATGGAACATTAGTCTCTAGTGTGGGACACTGGAAAGCGTGTATAGCATCGTTTTTTTCCTTTCAGCATAATGGTGCCATGCAACTATTCTTTGGAGCACACTACTATAGGCAACGCATTGTTGTTGAAAGAGGAGAAGAAAGATTAGATGTTGATGGCACCACTGGCATGAGTGTCCTACAAAATGCATATTTGCCATACACCTGGAATTGTATAAGGCCAATTACTTCTTTATTGCATAAGTTTATTCCTCTACAGCATGGAGGTGGTATCATTGCATATGAGACAAAAGATTTAGGATTGAGAACACGTTTAATCCAACCTGGTTGCATTGGATGTATTCCTCCTTGGCTAGAGGAGAATGATATTGTTTTATTGAAGTCTGATCTTGATACAATATGCTCACCAAATGATCTCAAGTATGCCGTTGTCAGAGATGTGGATCACATGCTAAATCAAGTTAAAGTAGCATGGCTAAAGCTGGTTCACCCTGAGGAAAAGAGATGGAAGGTCTCGATGGAAGACAACGAATGGAAGGATTGGTGGTTTTGTGTGTTTGTCAATGAGACGTGGAATGTTATCAAGACAAAGAACATGGTAGTTCAAGGCAAAGCTAAGATAGTTCCTATCATGTGGCAATCTTAGGCATGTAGCTAGGATACATGATGTTAACATCATTCAAGGAATTCGAAAACAGATTTGGTACGTATTTGTATTTGATTTCCTTTTACATCTATTTCTATTTTGTGTGTTTTTATTTGATACTAACAATAACTATACTTTTTTATGCTTATGTTGTCATGCAGGATCAAGATGGCTAGCAACAACATGGACATGGCGGCGCTACTAAAGAAAATGATGAGTGAAGATGCAAGTTTCCTTGGACTCATGGATTCCATGGTTAGTTCAATTAAAGGTATGTCATTTTTTGTTGGATTTATGTTATGCATTTTGAGAAAGAAGGGGTTGAACATGTATGTTATGCATGTATGTTATGCTGATTTTGTAAGCATGTATGTTATGCATTTGGAGAAAAAAGGTGGCTGACTGTAAGCGTGTATGTTATGCATTTGTAAGCATGTATGTTATGCTTTTGGATGTAAGGGAGGGGGCTGACTTTATGCACTTGGATTTAAGAGAGAAGGCTGAATTCACGCATTTGGATTTAAGGGAGAAGGCTGAATTTTTAGGTGAAGAGAACTGTTTTATGAATTTATGGGCTGTATTCATTGCATTTAGAGAAAGAAGGGGCTGATTTGTAAGCATGTATGTTATGCACTTGGAGAATCTAGGTAGCTGAATATATGGCATGTATGTTTTTTATATAGGGAAAATGCCTATGGGAGATGCATCAAAGGATGTGTCCTTCAAAGAGAACAAGGAGCGTCTCTCTTTGCAAGATAAATCTCAAGTTTCTGTTCCTCCGATCTCAGGGGCAAGTTTTACACCTACATATGATGAGGTGTTTAAACCACCCAAAATGAATAGTAGGGATAAGAACAAGCTATATGGGAAAGAGCTCCTAGAAAAGTGCTTCAAAGACCAGCATTCTCTATTGTTAGAAAACTACCGTCGTGTACGAAGGTGGTTCGAGGGAATAGAGGTTGTTATAGATCTACGGCATAAAAAGGAAGAACAGCAGCATATTAAAGGCATCATCCATGAGCGTCATCATGAGATAGTGCCTCTAAAGTTTAGTGGAGTTGAATATAGCTGGAGAGAGGAAGATATATACAGGTGGTGGATCTCCTCAAAGCAGTCTAGCAGGAAATACTCGAAGAAGAGGACCCTTGTAAATAATGTGAGTTGGCTTTTGAATTATGTGATATTTTATAAAACTATATATTTGTAATATAGATATGATCTAGTCAGTGTATTCTATTGTGTTTCAAAGGACGAAATGAGCAAAGTTCAGAGAAATCTAGAGCATGACGCAACTAGTCCTTGTATTGACAAGTCTCCGCAAAATTCAATTTCAAAGAAGGTATGTTCAATACATTTAATGGTTCTCTAGCATGAAGTGAAAATTTTGTATTTATTTGCATAATTTGTGCCACTTCTTACTTGGATCATTTAACTCTTTAGCAGTCTATTGGAGATTCTATTTCCATTAGAGGGGAATTTCATGAACAAGGATATTCAACGTCTCAGGTTGTTGACGCATTTGAAAGATATGTTTTTCCAAGAAATAATAAGAATATTGTATACCAATTGAACTAAGTTCTCATTCCTTTGGATTTTAAAGTGATATATAAGAGTTTAATAAAATTTTGTATGTCTATTTGAAACTTTTTAGAGATATATGGAGCCTCAAGCAACTACTCCTTGTATTGACGAGTCTCCACGTAATACAATTTCAGAGAAGGTATGTTCAATACATTTAATGGTTCTCTAGCATGAAGTAAAAATTTTGTATTTATTTGCATAATTTGTGCCACTTCCTACTTGGATTATTTAACTCTTTAGCAGTCTATTGGAGATTCTATTTCTATTAGAGGGGAATTTCATGACAAGGATATTCAATATCTCAGGTTGTTGATGCATTTGAAAGATATGTTTTTCCAAGAAAAAATAAGAATATCGTATACCAATTGAACTAAGTTCTCTTTCCTTTGGATTTTAAAGTGATATATAAGAGTTTAATAACATTTTGTATGTCTATTTGAAACTTTTTAGAGATATATGGAGCCTCAAGCAACTACTCCTTGTATTGATGAGTTTCCACGTAATCCAATTTCAGAGAAGGTATGTTTATATTAATACCTTGAATGGTTCTCTACTTTTAGTAAAAAATTATACTTTTTCGTGTAATTTATGTGACATCTTACTTGGATTATTCAATTCATTGGCAGTCTATTGGAAATTCAGTTTCTATTGGAGGAGAATTTTATGGACAAGGATGTCCAACATCTGAGGTTGTTGAAGCATTTCCAATAAAAGATATGTTTTTACTTTTATAAAGAATATAAAATGTTTTCTTTAATAAAATCATATGTTCTTTTGTGTAGATAGATAAGTTCATGGCGAAGAGATTCGAAGAGTTTGAGTATTATCACTCTGATCAGGTGTGTAAGTTTCAATCATGAGTTTTCTTCTATTATGAAGAAGTATTATTAACCATTCAGTTATTCACAATTCATCTATCTTAAATATTTTATATCAGGATTCTTATGGTGAAGTGAATGCTGATATGAATGAGATGACATTTTCTAAGATGCTTCATGGTGGCATCACTACAAATGAAGATAAGGTATGAATTGCCTTTATCTTTTAGATATGCATATGATTGAAGCTATTTTCTTTGATTCAATTGTGATCAACATCTTCTTTTTAGACAAGTTTTAATTTAATTTTGTCATATTTTTAGGATCCAATATCGAATGTGATTGATTCTACGAATGAAATATCTAGAAAAAGTGAAAGAAAGAGAAAGGTAAAAGTGTTCGTTTATGCAATACCCTTTAAAAGTAAAGTAAGTACTTTGTATGCTTGTATTCTTTACATAATTCTTTCGAATAGCATTAACACTACTTGTTGTTTATCATTCATAGGTGAGTGAAAAAATGAGAGATCACTTAGAACAGAAAACCGTGCAAAGAAGTGATAAATCCCAAGGAAAGAGATGCAAGGTATTCTTATATTTAGAATTTATTTTCTATGGTTTGAAGTCTTTATACCTTGATTTTAATCTCAAATTTTTATTTGAATTAGAACTTAAAAGATGTTCAAGGTACAGACATGGAGGTGACTACGGTTTCAAGCGAGTATAAAAGAGTATGTAACAGCCTTTTACATTAGGCTTGATTATTTAAATCATTTGCTTCGATTTTGTTAATATATTGTCACTTGTTTTGTTATTATGCCCTCAGGTGGATGACATTTCAGAGGAAAATATGGAGACGATACTTTTGAAATACATGGGAGTCCACACAATTCATGATATGTACTTTTCCTTAAAAAGTACATATGTGAAGCTTAAAAAGATGGAGAGTAGCTTCAAACAGTACTCTACAGACATCAAGAAACCAGCCAGTAACATTATGATAAGGGACATTGTGCATTGGCTTATTGAAAGTCAAAAAGTTAGATTCATGGAAAAATCTGATGTGCTTAGTTTAGAAGATATAGAGATTTTGATATGACATTTAGCTTGACTCAAATAAGTCTTCAAATTGTTATGTAGAACTCTTTTAGCTCTCTTTAGTTGTCTTATATTTCTTATAGTAGAAGTTTTTTGCTTTTTCTTTTGAATATTGTAATAACGAATGGACTTTTTACCTTCTTATTATTTGTAAAAATATTAAAGAGAACTCCATAATCTTTTTGATGGTTTTATTGAAGTAGATAATGTGAGTTAAGGTAATTATAGTAACAATTGCTTATTGCTCTAGGTTCTTTAAAAGCTCAAATTGCTACATGTAAAAATGTGAAACATGAGTGCTTCATTTCTTAAATGACATAACTGAGACAAAATCATTCATAACCAAGAAGTTTGCAAACCATGAAAAATGGGGCATTTCCTAGTTTGTCTTCCAAAGAAAAAGAGGATTCTCTATATCATTTACTAGACTATAACTAGGAACTATAACTAGGAAGTGTGCAAACTAGGGAAAATGGAACATTTCCTAGTTAGACTATGTAGGGAATTACTAATGAATTTCACTATCTAGGAAAATTTTCCTATATGGTGAAATTCTCTAATGATTCCCTGCATTGACTTGCATAGGGAATTTTTTGATTGATTCCCTAGATAAGGTAACTAGGAAGTGTTCCATTTTCTCTAGTTTGCACTTTTACTAGTTATGTTCATTTCAAACTAGTAAATGATATAGAGAATCCTCTTTTTTTCCTATACAGAGAACGTCTCAAAGTTCCTTGTGGAGCTCATTTGTGTTAAGATCCAGGACCTGAAGAGCTGTACAATTGCCAAGGCTTGGGGGAATGTATCCGCTGAAGTAGTTATTATTCAACTCCATCTCGTAAAGATGTTTGAGCAGCCCTAGCTCAGTGGGGATGGGACCCCTGAGCTCATTATATAGAAGAATCAGAGAACGAAGAAAGGTGCAATTGGCAAGGCTGCGAGGAACTGCTCCAGAGAGGTTGTTGTTCCATAAGCTCAGGAGTCGAAGATGAGTGAGCTTCCCCAGCTCGGAGGGAATGGAACCGGTAAGCATGTTGCCCGAAAGTTCAACGTCTACAAGGGCTGTGCAGTTGCCTAACTCTGGGGGAATGCTGCCGGTGAAATTGCACAAAGCCAAGGAAAGGACTTGAAGGTGAGTGAGCATTCCAAGCTGAGCAGGCAGGGAACCGGTGAGCGGGTTCTCAGTTAAAGACAGGCCCTGGAGTTTCGGGAGAAAGCCGAGCTCGACAGGTAGAGAGCCTGACAGGTGATTGGCACCCAGGTAAAGATAAATCAAGCTGGAAAGGTTGCTCAAGGAGGAGGGGATACTCCCTACGAGACTGTTACGCTCGAGGAGGAGAGTCTGGAGATGGGGGAGGGATCCAAGTTGGTGAGGGATTGGCCCAGAGAGGAGGTTGGAGTGAAGGTCGAGGGTAAGGAGGGAGGTGCAAGAGGCGAGCTGGGCAGGGAGAGAACCGGAGAGATTATTGAAAGACAAATCGAGGAAGGAGAGATGGAGCAAACTACAAAGATGATCACTCAGAGGGGTGATGGAACCGCCCAGGAAAGAGTTATTCAAGCGGAGGGAAGAGACGAAGGAGCCATTAGCACAAGAGACACCTCTCCAACTGCAGAAGCTCGATTTGTTGTGGGCATTCCAGTCGCTGAGTACTCCCAGAGGATCGCTTGTGATGCCTGCCTTGAAGGCCAACAGAATGTCTGCTTCCATATAAGCTACTCCGCTTCTTTCAGTAACATGCTGCTGCTGCCCAAATAACCCACCACCCCGCGTCGAGGATGCCAAGCTCACCATTACACACAGCATAATCCACACTCCATACATTCTAATGTTCTTCATCAGGGAGGGCGACAGGGGCAGCGTGGAAGGAAACAGTATGGGAGCAAGGTATCAGGCGAATGAGGAGAAACAGTAGATTTGATGACGAAGAACCGGTTGTAACACAAGCTTATCCCATCTTATTAATACCTCCAAGCTAATGAGCGCTCCATAAAGCATATCCCTCTTTTCTCAATGTTCTACATTGTGAAAAGTCGTTGCTATTGGTTCACACAAATGAGACTTATTTTAAAAAGTTACAAAACTAGTATGTGGGTTGCCACACATGCTGATACACCAATGGGCACTCTTTAAGTAGAGCGCTTTTAAACTTGTAAACTTGTAAATTGAGGCAAAATACAAAAAATAAATTATGCCAAGTATTATTATTATTTTAAATTCATAGAAAAAGCAATCAACTTAAGCTTTAAACCCCTTTAACAATGAATTCGGGTTATCGGTATGGTTTAAATTCAAAGAGAGATTGAGACTCCTTTTCACAAAAAAAAACCCAATTCTTAGCCCTCTCTCTCTCTCTCTCTCTCTCTCATCACACACACACTCACACACAGAAAAAAGCCCAATTCTCAGCCCCCCCCCCCTCTCTCTCTCTCTCTCTCTCTCTCTCTCTCTCTCTCTCACACACACACACACACACGCACGTACGCACTCGCGCACACACAAAAATAATGTGCACAACACTTTGCATATGCAAGCATTTGCATTATAGCACTCAAACTTTTCCACGGGTTCCACGCATGGGCTTCCATCATAGCACTTAAACTTTTCAATGGTTCTATGCACAACTTCCATCGTAGGTGCTAGGAAGTAATCATCCATTCATCTTGACAATTAGTAAACAATAATAGACATAGTGATAGAGATGGATTGGATATGAATATACCTTCATATCCAAGATGTCTGCATTTTTTTTCAAACCAAGTGCTTCTATCTTACTTGCAAGCCTCTACCTTTAGATCTTCTTTCTTTGATTATTCATGATCTCTCTATGTTATTTAAATGTCCTCTCATCACCAACCCATGTCTATCTTGACTATGGTCTTTCATGGACACGGCATTCAACTTGGACAGTGATATGTAAGCACTCACTATGACACATCACACTTCTTGACTTATTCACTTTAATATTGAATTATAAGCATGCATTGTGACATGTCATACTCCTTTACTTCAACCCTTGACTTTATCTTGAGTTATAAGGTGAGGTCCGAGGACAAAAAAGGTCTTGTAGTCTTTCATGGACACCGCAACTCAACTTGGACAATGATATGCAAGCACTCTTTGTGACATGTCACACTGCTTGATTTTACTCTTGAATTACAAGGTGATGACAAAAAGACAAGAGTTACAAGGTGATGACAAAAAGAAGCTTATGCATGTATGCAACATTTATGACCTGTTGCATCATTTATTCTTTTCCAAGTTGATTTTGATACTTTGACATTAATTTCTCATCACTCCTCAACTTTTGTTCTTTTATGCATGGAACACGTCAACTTCGATGGTGATATGCAAGCATTCATCATGACATCTCTTGACTTACGTTGTTGTAGAACCCATTTTATTCTCCATATGAAAACTAACATTACCGCTATATAGGAAATACAATTTTCTACATAGCAGACGTGAAATCCACTTCATCCTCCACTAAGTTGCATTAATTCACTCGATTGTTTCTTTTAATTTGAAAAAATGTTAAAATTTGTGAATTTCCAGATTTAAAACAAATCCAATAATTTTTCATAAATTATTCGTATGAATACATTAAGTAATTATTTTTTAATTATATATTGTACCATTTAATAGATAATAAAAAACCACACAGTTTCACTTTTTAGAGCTCCTTAATTCGAGCTATGGATCTCGAGTTATGGCCATGGGGATCTCCATGGACATAGCATGTGATCTACAACTTGGATCAAGGAGTTGTAAAAAGAAAAAGTGTGTAACATTTTATGATCCATTCAATGAAGTTATTTTACTTGAATAAAATATTTCAACTTACAATAATATATTTATATTACAATTACTATGGTATTTATTTAGTAATATATTTATGAAGGTGTTTACTATAGAATTATACAAATGATGTACTACCAAGTTATCAACATTAACGGTTTATAACTTTATTTCATAGAATCTATTCATAAAAAATTTATTTACATAAGAATAAATTTTAATTTACTCACAGAATAATAACTTTATTTCACGAAATTCATTCACATAAACTTTTTTCACATAAGAAATAAACTAGTATTTATTCACATAAGAGAATTACAATTACAACACAAAAAATTTTCTTATATATTTTTTCACAAAAGAAAGAACATTTCTTTTGTGAAAGAATGCAACAGAAACAATCACATTTCACACAAATAACTCAAACTAATACAAATAAAGACACAATTTACAATTTTGACTTTAAATATTGCTTGAGAAATATAAGAGGCCTGAGCTAGAGAACCAAGTGCGAGATGAGCAAAGTGCAAACAATTGTTGGCTATATAGGAGAAATTATTAATACTATTAGCTTTATTCATACAAACAAGTTATTCGTACTAATACTTATTCGTAAGAATACTTTTATTCGTATGAATATTGACTGATGACATGGTGCATTGTGAAAAAAGAGTGACATGCCAACGAATTTTTGCCCATTTTTTTTCCCAAATGAAAATTTTCAAATCACGAATGTGAATTTGTGCACTTAGATCCTCCATATAAAATATCACATTTCCTAGATATATAGCACTATATATGTAGTCGAATTCCCTATATAAAAAACTCAAAATCCACTTCATTCTCCATTTAAAAACTCACATTTCTTAGATAGCTATATAAAGAATATAATTCTTTACATAAAGAGGACAAAATAATTCGTTCTATCTAGTAAATATCCATGAATTTCCTAGTTAGGTAGTGATTCACTATATAGAGATTTATCAAAAGTTCCTTGTGTATTATCCTTGACTACTAAACTTGACACTAAGAGTTTTCTCTTGGATCGTAAGATGAGGACAAAGACATATCTATGCTTCTAATAGATTTTTAAAAAGCAAAGATGGTTTGTCTTTTGGGGTCAAATTTCATTCTATTGTCCTTTACTATTCTGCTTGCAGCTAAGAATTTACTCTTGAATTATACGGGGAGAACAAAGAAGCTCATATGTGTCGGTAGCACATATGACGTTGCATCTTTTATCCTTTTCCTAGTTAGTTTTAACAAAATTCAAAAATCAAATTTTGCTCATGTATAATTGGTCTATGGCCCTTGACCTTTACACTTGCCACTAAGACTTTGCTCTTAAATCATAAGGTGAGGACAAATAAGCTCATGCATGTAGCCGACATGAATGAATTTGAATCATTTATCCTTTTCCAGCCCTATTTTGATACTTTGACAATGATTTCGACTTTGTTTCTCAAATTGTGGTCTTTCGTGTACAGACACCTAAAACTTGGACAATGATATCATAACAATTGGGTCTCAGGTAAGACTCTACAATGACTGACCAACACTATAAGGCATAGGCCATTTTTCGACGAAAATACCGATGCTTTTTACATTAAAAAAAAAAAATTTCACGGGCGCAAACATCACTATAAGAGTCGCTAAAAGCGTCAGAAAAGAACCGTCACTATAAAGTGTCGCTATATAGCGACGATCATAAACATTGCTATATAGCGACACTGTTAATCATCGCTATATAGCGACATTGGTAAACATCGCTATATAGCGATGATTAACAGAACTTTAAAAAAAGGGTTAGTGGGGCTAAACAGGGCTTACTATGGCCCTGTTTAGCCCCACTAATCCTTTTTTTTTTTTGTAATTATAAAACAAAGTTTTTTTATAACAAAATTTCCCTTTCGAAAAGGGTGATACAAAATTGCTCAAATGAAATGATCGAGCAACAAAAGCATATTAATGTCAGACATATACAACATTGTTTGTAACAAAATTACCCTTTCGAAAGGGCGATACAAAATTGCTCAAACGAGCGGATATACAAAATGACATACAGGGCAAAGAAAATGCTACTACCACTACTACTACTACTACTCATTCGAATCCGAATTGTCCTTGTCTTGTTGGCCTGTTCCTTGGTCCTCGTCAGCTATGTCTTCTCCCTCATCCTTGTCACATGCGTCTGATCCGTGGCCCTGTTGATCGCTTGCCTCCGATGATGGGATGCTTGAGCTTTGACCCTAAGAGTGAACCATATAAATCAAAAATTAGATTGGAACTCAAAGAATAAAACAATTTAAAAAGTGAGATTACAAGTAGGAGTAAACTTATATCGTGCGAGCAGCCACCTCAGCCCAATCGACCGTCGCTCCCATTGCCTCTTGCTCAATAAACCACGGCTTTGTTCCTATCCGAAATGTGCATCGCGTCTCTGCATCTATAGGAAGATGACCCATCGCAGCTTGCTGTGGATCCAATTTATGAGAGTTAGAGTTAGCTAAAGTGCATGTAATATGTAGTAAAACAAATAGAACAATACATTAAATGAGAAGAAGTAGACTTACCACGCTTGCCTTGAATGCCAACCGTCCGCTTGCACCAAAGTGCGAAGTACCTATGACGTCCAACCATCTCTTCGCAGCCCTCCTCTGACCCTTGAATAATTTGGGATGTCCCTATTTTACTTCTTGAAGAACTTCCAATCAGCTTTGTCTGCCCAGCTGGGTTTAGCCAAACCCTTTGTGATGGAAGTACGCAAGGTTGATCTACGATGCTTCAAGACCAAACCCATGCGCTCTTGCATATAATCCTCATTAAACTCCCAATTTGGTGGGTTAGGGTATTTTTGTTTTAACTCATCAATGACCGCCTGCTTCTTTTGGCCATCACTGCTTTGCCTCTCAATCGGTACCAATGCCGCTCTTGAAGTGATGGCTCATCACCCTCCTCATGGTGGCCATCACTACTTTGCCCTTTCTATCTTCTATTATCTCTCTAGCAGTTGTGATTTGATAGGAGAGATCCCCTGATGATTAAGGAGGACTGATGGTAGCAGAGTTAGAAGGAGTGGAAGCTGCGCGAGCGCTTTTGGAGCAAGGAGTAGCAGTGGGAGTAGGAGAGGGAAAGGGACCTGACTGATATTGTGTCTTTGGGCCAAGTGGAGACCTATAGGAACATGAGTGTGCTGACTCGTCTACATCTCCCAAGTCAGCACAACATAAGTTGCCCTTCCTACTCTTCCTTCCCTTACGAGAGGCATGCGCTGGTGATGACCCCTCGGTTGAAGGGGCACGAGGGGATGGCTGGGCAGTACGTCCAGTCGTTAGTGTAGGGGAGGGAATTGCTGAGGTCCTCTGAGATAGCAAAGAGAAGAATCTCACTGCCTCCTCATCGCTCATCTGCGCTACAAACTCGTCGCGACTCCTGACAAAGCCATGCGTGGCTAGCAAAGGAGTTCCCCGAGGGGTAGTTGTAGTGCTATGTGGAAGAGGAGTTGGACCAAGGGTAGTCGTAGTGCTAGGTCCGAGAGGAGTCAGACCAGGGGTAGTCCTCGGGGTAGTTGCCTGAGAGGAATCAAAGTCCTCTGGAGCATAAAGATCGTGAGCTCTTCTCCTGCGAGGCTGTCCATACTCGTCGAATGAGCGACGTGATCCCATGTCTAACATAGACACAAACACGAAAACAAAAAACAAAAAAACAAACATAAGCATAGGCATAGGCATAGGCATAGGCAAAGAGGGAGAGAAGAGGAAGAAGAGGAAGAGGAAGAGGAAGAAGAGGAAGAGGAATCTGAAGAAGAGGCAGAGAAGAGGGAAAAGAGAAGGGGGAGGAGAAGAGGAAGAAGAGGGAAAGGAAAGAGGGAAAGAAGAGAAGAGAAGAGGGAAAAGAAGAGGAAGAAGAGGAAGAAGAGGGAGAGAAGAGGAAGAAGAGAGAAAGAAGAGGGAAAGAAGAGGGAAAGGAGAGGGGAAGAGAGGAGAAGAGAGAAGAGGAAGAAGAGAGAAAGAAGAGAGAATAAGAGAAGGGGGAAAGAGAGAATAAGAGAAGGGGGAAAAAAGAGACATATGCTCATGTGAATGCATGAGCATATGTCTACTTCTCTTATGCTCATGCATAAGCATAAGCATTCTTATGCTCATGCTTATGTTTATGCATGAGCATAAGAGAAGGGGGAAAGAGAGAAGAAGAGGAAGAGAAGAAGAGGAAGAGAAGAGGAATCTGAAGAAGAGGGAAGAGAAGAGGGAAATGACAGAAGAGCATAAGAGTAAAGGAATCTCTTATGCTCATGCATAATGTGACATGAAGTTGGGGGTAATAAACTTCACGCACCTCTTCACTTCCTGCAGCATTCGAACTGACTGCCAAAGATACTTATCATTGAGAATGAGACATTAGAAAGAAGCTTTTATGCCAAGATACCACACCATACTTTCCTCCCTTAGATGAGAAAGAAGATGGTAACATCCCAAGTGATGTTGTAGTCAAGCATAGGGAGAAGGAAAGGATCAGCAGAAGCCGGTCTTGTTGAAAGAAGATCTTGTGGCTCAACATGACATGAACTGATATATATCTAGGAGTTTGAAGGGGCTGATTAGGTCGGATGGGTAGATTCCGAGGAAACATTGCACCTCCTTCATAGACACCTTTATACTTAGCTCAAAACACTCTACAAATTGTCATTAGACACAGAGGCCTATAACTTTCAGTAGAGATATGATATCAAAGATTCAAGTACACAAAGAGATGCAACTTGCGATGGGCTTCGCGCTGATATAAGTTTCATTGAAAACAGATAGACGGTTGAAGAGATATGGATAGTTTACTGGAAGGGGGTAAAAACTATCATAAAAACAGACTGTCAAACACAGAGACTCATAACTTTTTGTAGCAGTATTTGATTCAAGATCTGATTATATAGGAACATGCGTCTTGAAGAGAGCTTCGCGCTGATATAAATTTCATTACAATTGAACTACCGAGCAGAAAGTTATGAGCAAAACACTAACAGGGGGTCAAACTGTCATGAAAACTACCCTCCACCCAGGCTAATTTCGCCTGAGCAGGATGCTCCCTCAAGACTTCACCTTTATCAACGATCCACCCCTCATAGATTTCGCCTAGAAGAGGGGAAGAAGTTTGTATAGTGGCTCAGGAAACAAATGGACCATGTGTGCACAGTGAGCAGCCGAATAGAAAGAACTTTTAAGGCTTTGAAAGAAAGAAAAGGGAAGAGACACTCAAGAGAGAGAGAGAACCTGAAGTGACCTTCATTACAAATAGAGTGAGAATCCACCTCAACACTACAAACACAAGGGAGAAGAAGATGTTTCATACATACAAGAGGGAGCGGAAGCTCCAAGACTACTCATAGAGAGAGAATAAACTAGAGAGAGAAGAACTCAAGAGTCTACATAAGAGAATATCTACAAGAGGAAGAGAAGGCTCATGGAAGAGGCTTGGGGAGACTAGAACTACAGCAACATAAGGCCCAATGGTGGAAGAGATTGATGAACAAGGGAGAGGAGGGCTCCTTTTATAGAGATTTTGTTACCCTCCTTCACCCATTTACAATTGCTACTTGTAGATTCCTTTCCCCATCAATCATATAAGCACGTATGTCACCATCCATGTCCTTTTTGGCTACTCTTGCCATGTGTCCCATCAAAAGATGCTCAAGACTCTTAAAATATTGAGAAAGTCAAGAGTCTCCTCACATGGAGCCCATAGGGACCCTCTCTTTTCCACATGTCCACATCCTTCTTATTCCACATAGGAGTTCTAGAAGGATTCCTCTTGACTTCACACTCCTCCACATGCCTTCCAAACGCTTGGCATATGGCCTCTCTTATATTATTGGAACACATGGACATGAGTCCACCTCTTTATATGACTCACTCTTCCTATTTTCTAAAAAACTCATAATATCCCATCCACAAATAACTCTCACCCCATACCAAGGTATTTATAATTCATACCTATGGTATTTACAATGAGCCATTCCACTCATCCTCTCAATCCCATACAATATCATAGAAAATAGAAATAAGTGAGAGCCATTAGGCTATCACTTGATACTCAAACTCTTATCAAACATAGAGAAAAACAATACCAATGCCAAATTAAAAATATCAATTTTTGGCGTCACATCTTTCCCCCCCCAGCAGATCCTCTCTAGTACAGAGAGGGTCTGTTGGCCCTCAAGGTGGTCGAGCATAGAAGAATTTAAGGCGATACTCATTGGTGCGTTCGGGTATCACCATGCCATCAACATCCTCAAGCTGAAAGGTTCCATTCGTGAACTTCTTTTTGACCCGATATGGTCCCTCCCATCGGCCGATAAACTTTTTGTCTAGCCGCTTATCCAGACGGCTATTAAATCTCATTACCAAATCTCCTTCTGCAATATCTTTCTTCTTACGTAATTTGGTGTCAAAACGGGCCTTGCGCCTTCTTTGAGAAGATTCCAAGTTTTGTAAGGCCTGTAATCTGCATTCATCCAAGGCTTCTAGCTGTACCAAGCATTGAGCATAGGCATCCTCCTGTCCTTCTATTCTTGCAACAGCTGTGCAAAGACTATGTATCTCCAATTCGATGGGTAAAATGGCTTCTATTCCATACACTAGTTGGAATGGTGTAAACCCAATAGCTAGCTTGTGTGTGGTTCTGTAAGCCCATAACACTTCTGCCAAGTGCCTATCCCAATGCCTTTTCTTGGTGTCAACAAGCTTTCCCATTGAATTGCACAACAATCCATTTGTTTTTTCAACCAAGCCATTACATTGAGGACAGTATGGCGTGGACATGCTATGATTTATCTTTAGCTTATGCACCACATCCTCGATTAGTTCATTTCTAAAAGAGGTTCCTCCATCAGTGAGAATTTCCAAAGGACAACCAAAGCGTGAACAAATTTGATCAAAGAGAAATTTTGCAACTGTGCTTGCCTTGCTATTGACTGTGGCCTTGGCCTCTGCCCATTGAGTCGCATAATCTGTGGCCACCAATAAATAATGCTTGCCCTGAGATGAGCGAGGGAGTGGTCCCACAAAGTCCAACCCCCACCTCTCAAATGGTCCATATGCTGGAATATGCTTCAAGGGCCCAGGAATCAACTGTCGCCTTCCAAACTTTTGGCATACTTTACAACTTCGACACCATTCATATACATCCTTATGGAGGCATGGCCAAAAGTATCCTGCATTAAGAATTCTCCTAGCTGTGCTTGCTGAAGCAAAATGACCAGAGCATTCATGACACATTTCTAGGATTCTCCTAGTCTCCATGGGATGGACCACCCGACGGAGCACCTTATCTTTTCCCAATTTATAAAGAATGTCATCAACAATAGTATAGGGACAAGCTTTCCTTACCAATCTCTGCTTCTGTTGTGGAGTTAACCCTTGAGGAAACATGCCTTCTTCCACATATTACTGAACATCTTGCAGTTCTGGCCCATCCCCAGTGTCTACCAAAGAAACCACCCCCCGGTCTTGTACTACAATGGCTTGAGTAGCTAACTCATCTGCCCTTTGATTTTCTTTTCTGTTTATATGAATAAACTTGCAAAAATCAATCTGACTACATAGTGCCATAGCCTTTTGATTAAGCTCCTTCAAATGAGGACTTCTTGTCTGGTAATGCCCTTGCATTTGCTTTATAATAAGCTGAGAATCTCCTCTTACTTCCAATTCTTTAACTTGACTTTGAAGACAACCCTCCAAACCAAGAATCAAAGCATTATACTCAGCTGCATTGTTAGTTGTGATACTTGGAAGCTCTTGTCCTCTTGCCCATACCTCTTGACCTTCAGGATTCATCAAGACTATCCCCCCAGCTCCTTGTTGGCATGAAGGACTAAAAGCCCCATCAAAATACAAAACAAAAGCTGTTGGTGGTGTATCCCTTTCATCTTTAATGTTCTCCTTACATTTCTTTTCTTCTCCTAGATCCTCCTGCCCTGTGAGCAAATCTGCCATAGTGGACCTAGTGGTATTTTCAGTGACAAAAGAGAAAGAGAACTCTTGAAGCTCTGACAACCATTTTGCAAATCTCCCCCCAGGATTAGGCTTGCGAACTAGATATGCTAATACAGACTGAGAGGTAAGGAAGAAAAATGGTCGAGGTAATAAATAGGAGCGAAACTTTCTGACGAAAAACACCAAAGAGAGAGCTTGCTGCTCCATTTCTTCATACCTTGTTTCCAGATCTGTAAGCTGTCGGCTGGCATAATAGATGGGTTGCATTCTACCTGCCTCTCCTTTTTGTAGCAATACAGCACCAACTGAATGCAAAGATACACTTGGATTTACATAAAAGTCTTGAGACCAATCAGGGGGCTTCAATATTGGGCCCTTACTCATGGCCTCCTTAAGTTGCTGGAAAGACTCTTGTTGCTCCATACCCCATTGGAAAGAAACTCCTTTTCTTGTCAACAAGTTCATGGGATGCACTATCTCTGTGAAATCATCACAAAAGCGTTGATAATACTTGCTCTTTCCTAGAATTCTGTGAACACCAGTGACACTCTCAGGACTTGGTAATGCCATGATTGCTTGAATCTTGTCAGGATCCATTTGCAGGCCTTCTTGAGACACAATATGCCCTAACAAGACTACTTTTGTTTGAGCCAAATGACACTTGCTAGGATTTAGACACCCTTTTGCTTCATCAATCCTAGCTAAGGCCATCTTTAACTTCTCCATGTGATTTATGCGCCGAGAATAAATGCAAAAATCATCCAAAAACACCCATATGAACTTTCCCAAGTAAGGCTCCAGGACTTGACTCATGAACCTTTGAAATGTAGCTGGTGCATTGGTCAACCCAAAAGGCATCACTCTGTAAGCAAAAACTCCCCAAGGTGTGACAAATGATGTTTTCTTTTGATCTTCCTCCCGAATACGAATTTGAAAGTACCCAGAATACCCATCACATACAGAATACATCTCATGCCCTGCTACTTGGTCTAGTATTTCATCTTGGAATGGCAAAGGAAAATGATCCCTCTTAGTGCATGCATTCAAAGGATGAAAGTCCACACAAACTCGCCACTTATTTCCTTTCTTTGGTGTGACAACTACAGGAGATATCCATTCTGAATCATCAACAGGAAAGATGAATCCCACCTCAAGTAGTTGTGTTACCTCTTTCTTTAGTGCCTCAGCTTGGATCACCCCCAATCGCCTTAAGCGTTGCACAACTGGCTTGCTTTCTGGCTTCAACTCAATCTTGTGCTCCACAAGAGAGACTGGCCGAACCTGTGAATAGCTTGTTGCAAAGAGACATGGAAAATCATCTAGCATATCTAAGTACTGGAGCTTCTCACTACCTGATAGAGAATCACCAAGAAGCTCTTCATTGCGTTGGTGTCGTTTAATGTGCTCCACATCCTCCACATGAAGTGTCTCTACAGGATCTTCTAGCACCACCACCTTGTTCCTTCCTGACTCATCCCGATCAGCACCAAGACAAAGACCAAAGGCCACTCCTTCCACCTCACCCTCTGAGTTGGACTCCTCGGGGCTACACCCTGTCTCTTCTTCTTCATCGGTTAAGTCAGAGCTTGAACTCTCTGATGTTGAAGACTCCTCCTTGACAACTTCCTTTTTGCGGCTTCTGATGTTGTAGCGCACCTTCTTATCATTTCCCTGCAAAATCAATTCTCCAGTATCCCACTTTTGAACAGCCTTCACCTTGCGTAGCCAAGGCCTTCCCAAAATCAATGGATAGGCACGTGCATCTGGCTTGGTAGGGATCACCTGAAAAGTAGTCGGAACAGAAATTCCACATACATCCACTTCTAGATTCTTCACAACTCCCAAGGTCTTAACCCTAGTGTTGTCAGCCAATTTGATGCGATAAGGAGAGGTAGTACTAGAGTATTTTAAATCAGCATCAATCATGGTCTTCTCACTCATGACATTAATCGATGCACCTCCATCAATGTACACATTAGAAATCACTTGACCATCAATGATCACATCAACCATAGGTACATCATCACCAACATCTATATCTACCTTTTGAACAACAGGATTGGCACTTTTCTTCTTTTTCTTCTTTGACACCCTTGTGCTTGCTAGTTTTCCCCATTCCTTCCGTAGTTTTGGAGACAAAGCAAGTAATTGACCAAAGGTGATATGAGCTTCCTTTTCTTTAAGGTCGGACAACAAGTCATAGCTTCCAATTCCTTGTCCTAAAGGAAAGTCTGACTGGCTAATTCTCCTTCTAGATGCCTTCTTTTTCTTACTACGATGTTCCTCTTCCTGATGTTCCTCATCTACTTCTTCCTTGCTTTCTTCTTCTTCTTTTGGTTTACCACGCCCCCATTTAGCCATCATTACCTCTCTTTCCTCATCCCCTGAAGAAGCTTCTAACAAGGATACTTGTTTTTCTTCTTTCTTTCTCAATCTAGGACACTCGGGGCGATAGTGACCTTTTTCATTACATTCATAGCAAGTGACCCCACTCCTATCTCGAGGCCTATCTTCACTCTTTGGTGCTCTAGGTTGTCGTGCATTAACCAAATGCAATTTCAAATCAGCAAACTCTGCCATCAATTGGGAGATATTATGATCTAACTCAGAGGATTTTGGTACCTGAGGAGTGCCCATTACCTCCACCTTAGAAGTTGAAGCTGTTGAAGACACAAAAGAGGATTCGATCTTTAGAGAAGCTTCTTTTTTGGTCGCAATGCGAAGTGCCTCCACGTATGTTGTTGGATCTTTACTCATTACCTTTGAGCGAAGACGAGGCTCCAAAGCCATAACAAATTTGCTCATCTTTAAGTGCTCCATCCCTGAGAGACTTTGAGGGGCCGATGATGCAGATGCCATAGCTCGCAAAGCTGCCCTTTCATACTTTGTCCATAAAGTTTCATATCGGATTGCCAACGCAGAGACCAACTCACCCTCTCCTTGATAGAACCGGTCCAACTGCAACATCAAAGCATTTGGCGACTCCACTGTCCCAAATCTCTGCTTCATTGCTGCCACCACTTGGTCCCAGTCCTCCTTGGTAGAGTCCGGCAAGGTCTCATGCCAACTCAAGGCTACACCTTCAAGAAAATCAGGCAAAATCTCTGCCCGATCCTTCATGGACCATCCAGAAAGCCGGCATCCTCGAACAAAATCCTGAAGATAAAACTCCGGGTCTTCCCCTTGGGTCCCTCGAAACACTGGAATCTTCACCATGATGAAACACAAAAAGGAGACACCAAGATCCAAATAATATCCCAAAAAAGATCCGAATAAGATCCCACAGAGCCTTAGTATACCAAGACCAACTTATTATGTATAACCACTTGTTGAAAACCCTCCACAATGTGATCCTCAACAAAATCTTCAAAAATAAGTGACCAACTAGCACCATGAAAACATTGTGTATACATGCATTCTAGAATCACCCTTCTCACAATAGGAAGTGTACATAAAAGCTTCAAGATATTGTAATCTTCATCATTTGCATAGCAAAAGAAGTTGAAAGCATTGAGAATCACCACTCCATTGTTATAGTCAAAAACTACCCAAAGACTCAACTCTTCTTCACACCAAGCTGCCAGTGCATGGAGCAATCCCCAATCTATCATTGTGCCTGCTGCCGGCATTGTCGATTCACCAACATATTCAACAGTGCAAACATAAAGGATATGATCATGGTGACTGTGCGAATAGCTTGAGCATCACCTTCACAATCTTCAAGTTCTCTTAAACGGGCTGCAATCTCTTCTAACGGAGTTCTTCCAGGCATCTTCTTTATCACATCAGAAAACAAATGCCTATACTAGGCATAACATGTAATCAAGTACACTCGAGACCGTTTAGTAAGGTGGGATGAATCCAATACCAAACATACCCGGCGTCTCCACCAAAAGATGTGACATGAAGTTGGGGGTAATAAACTTCACGCACCTCTTCACTTCCTGCAGCATTCGAACTGACTGCCAAAGATACTTATCATTGAGAATGAGACATTTGAAAGAAGCTTTTATGCCAAGATACCACACCATACTTTCCTCCCTTAGATGAGAATGAAGATGGTAACATCCCAAGTGATGTTGTAGTCAAGCATAGGGAGAAGGAAAGGATCAGCAGAGGCCATAATCTCAGCGAGCCGGTCTACACCAAAGAGAAGAGCGATATATATCGAGGAGTTTGAAGGAAATTATTAGGTCGGATGGGTAGATTCCGAGGCAACATTGCACCTCCTTCATAGACACCTTTATACTTAGCTCAAAACACTCTACAAACTGTCATTAGACACAGAGGCCTATAACTTTCAGTAGAGATATGATATCAAAGATTCAAGTACACAAAGAGATGCGCCTTGAGATGGGCTTCGCGCTGATATAAGTTTCATTGAAAACAGACAGACGGTTGAAGAGATATGGATAGTTTACTGGAAGGGGGTAAAAACTGTCATGAAAACAGACTGTCAAACACAAAGACTCATAACTTTTTGTAGCAGTAACTGATTCAAGATCTGATTATATAAGAACATGCGCCTTGAAGAGAGCTTCGCGCTGATATAAATTTCATTACAATTGAACTACCGAGCAGAGAGTTATGAGCAAAACACTAACAGGCAGTCAAACTGTCATGAAAACTACCCTCCACCCAGGCTAATTTCGCCTGAGCAGGATGCTCCCTCAAGACTCCACCTTTATCAACGATCCACCCCTCATAGATTTTGCCTAGAAGAGAGGAAGAAGTTTGTATAGTGGCTCAAGAAACAAATGGACCATGTGTGCACAGTGAGCAGCCGAATAGAAAGAACTTTTAAGGCTTTGAAAGAAAGAAAAGGGAAGAGACACTCAAGAGAGAGAGAGAACCTGAAGTGACCTTCATTACAAATAGAGTGAGAATCCACCTCAACACTACAAACACAAGGGAGAAGAAGAGGTTTCATACATACAAGAGGGAGCGGAAGCTCCAAGACTACTCATAGAGAGAGAATAAACTAGAGAGAGAAGAACTCAAGAGTCTACATAAGAGAATATCTACAAGAGGAAGAGAAGGCTCATGGAAGAGGCTTGGGGAGACTAGAAGTACAGCAACATAAGGCCCAATGGTGGAAGAGATTGATGAACAAGGGAGAGGAGGGCTCCTTTTATAGAGATTTTGTTACCCTCCTTCACCCATTTACAATTGCTGCTTGTAGATTCCTTTCCCCATCAATCACATAAGCACGTATGTCACCATCCATGTCCTTTTTGGCTACTCTTGCCATGTGTCCCATCAAAAGATGCTCAAGACTCTTAAAATATTGAGAAAGTCAAGAGTCTCCTCACATGGAGCCCATAGGGACCCTGTCTTTTCCACATGTCCACATCCTTCTTATTCCACATAGGAGTTCTAGAAGGATTTCTCTTGACTTCACACTCCTCCACATGCCTTCCACACTTTTGGCATGTGGCCTCTCTTATATTATTGGAACACATGGACATGAGCCCACCTGTTTATATGACTCACTCTTCCTATTTTCTAAAAAATTCATAATATCCCATACACAAATAACTCTCACCCCATACCAAGGTATTTATAATTCATACCTATGGTATTTACAATGAGCCATTCCACTCATCCTCTCAATCCCATACAATATCATAGAAAATAGAAATAAGTGAGAGCCACTAGGCTATCACTTGATACTCAAACTCTTATCAAACATAGAGAAAAATAATACCAATGCCAAATTAAAAATATCAATTTTTGGCGTCACAATAAGCATGAGCATTCTTATGCTCATGCTTATGTTTATGCATGAGCATAAGAGAAGGGGGAAAGAGAGAAGAAGAAGAAGAGAAGAGGAATCTGAAGAAGAGGGAAGAGAAGAGGGAAATGAGAGAAGAGCATAAGAGAAGAGCATATGTCTACTTTGCTTATGCTCATGCATAAGCATAAGCATGAGCATATGTCTCATTTTCTTATGCTCATGCTTATGCTTAAGCATAAGCATAAGCATAAGCTCATGCTTATGCTTATGCTTATGCATGAGCATAAGATAAGGGGGAAATAGAGAATAAGAGGGAAAGGAAAGAGGGAAAGGAAAGAGAAAAGGGGGAAAGAGAGAAGGGGGAAAGAGAGAATAAGAGAAGGGGGAAAAAAGACACTGTGGCAACTTTTCACCGACCTGCAGAACAGTGGTCACGCAGCAAAAACAGGGCCTTTTTCTGAGTGCCTGCGGAGAACTTCCGCCTCCAAAACGGGCCCCGAAATGACCTCGAATCAGAAATGACCCCGAAATGACCTCCAAAATGGGCCCCCGCAGCATATAATGCCCTCTTACCACACTGCGAAGGGCGTCTCAATCTGAGACAGTGCACTCTTGCACTTCCAGCTGTGCTACCTGCAGATATTTGCTCCCAAACTCGAAAAAGGAAAGCAACACTGGTCCTCTTACCAGGACACTGCGAACTTGGTTTGCTTTCTTGAGCTCCTTACCATGAACAAGGCTCTAATACCATGTGAAGATAGTGGGAGAGAGGGAAGGAGTCTCACTTGAAGCTTTCTCACAAGCACAATGGGGGAATACACACAAAGGTGGAGGCTGAAAGTAGTTTTCCTCTTCTTAGTTGTGAAAAGCCAAAAGAACACTAGTACAAAGAAATAGAAGAACCCTATATGTGGGTCTCAAACCAAACTCAACTAACTAATGTGGCATACTAACTGAGCCACGAACTAGTGTAGATAAGGATAGCTATCATCCAGCTATTATTCATGGGCGGTGTACCAACCGCATCTATAACTAACAAGTCGGTGACATAAATGCACAACGGTCACCCTGGCATATCGTGAGTGGAGCTTGATATCTCAACAGATTGTACATGCTATCCAAATATGGGATTACAGGCTGTAAGCCTATTTCAGTTCCTTTGGAGCAGAATGTGAAGTTGAGCGCAGATGCAGGTGAGCTTCTGGAAGACCCTACCATGTACAGATGCATAGTAGGAAGTTTGATTTAAATGACTATTACTTGGCCAAATTTGAGCTATGCTGTTGGGTTGGTAAGTCAGTTTATGCAGGCTCCAAGGAAATTGCATTTGGATGCAACTAGATGCATACTGAGGTATGTGAAGTCCACATTATAGTATGGACTATTTTATGAGATTAGGGTTCAGATACAGTTGCATGGATACACTAATGCTGATTGGGCTGGTAGTATTTCTAATAGACGATCTACCAGTGGACATGTGTTCTCTTTTGGGAGTGCTACAGTCACTTAGAGTAGCAAGAAATAGCCTACAGTTGTCTTGTCGAGCACAGAGGCTGAGTACAAGGGTGCAGCAATGGCTGCATGTGAGGTAGCTTGGTTGTGTAAGCTACTTTATTTTAAGAAAACAATACAATGTCTGTGCTCAACAAATAACAGGATCTCGTCTGCAAGAGAAAAGAAGATAGTATGGAGAATCAAAAATTTGATTACTGTAAAACTAATATAATAGATGGCGCTGCCTCCCGCCGACCGTACGCTCCTGTGTGAGAAGCTTCGATGGCATGCTGGAAATAGTAGAGGACGGAGGCAGGATGCTAAGGAATCAGGGTTGCTGTAGCTAGTGATGATAATGGGCTTCACAGGCTTGCTCTTATATAGCCACCAGTTGTAGTCGATTAGACCCAATTGGGAGACCAACCTAGTCGGCCCAAAATGGCCAACTAGAGGTCGTAGGCCACTGACCACACGTTAGAACCATGGTGCAGAATAGAGCAACTAACCTAAGGTTACCATTCGGCCCAGAGCCATCCGGGATCATTTGGAGATCCAAACGGGCCCCGCATCTTGAGAGTGGACTACCTTGAGAAATGCTCCATCTACCCTTAGTGCGGTCAGTCATGGGATGCTTCCCGCACTTGCATGTAGCCTAGTTGGCAGTGTGCCAACTCTATCTGAAGGCATCCAACCATCAGGCCACACATGGCCCCCATCTAGTGTCCAAACCAGGACCTACCGGATAACCGAGCTACTCAAATGCCTTCTCCTCATATGGGGGGCTTACAAGTAGAGTTAACTAGTTCCTGCATAGTTACATGAGATTGGAGCATTGATATCTAACACCCCCCCTCAATGTCCACCCGCAAGTGAACTTACTTTTTCGGCCCAATGCCAAGTCAATGAAGATGCCTCTCTAGCAAGTCTCTTCCAGGCGCCTCAGTAGAAGAAAGAGCAGCTATGGGTTGCTTCTTGCTGACCCATGACACCGCTCCAGATCCAAGTGAGAAACAATAACTTGTCATTGATCTCCTGCTGTCCACGTCTCCTGCCCAATCTGAGTCACAGAATCTGGTCAAGATGTTGCCCTTGGTATAGGTGATGCCATAATCAAGTGTGCCTTTTATATATTTCAGCACCCACATCCCTGCCCTCCAATGGTTCTCCCGGGGCTTATTTGAAAACCTAGTTAGTACACCAGTTGCAAAGCTGATGTCTGGCCACATGTTACACAAGTAAATCAAACTGCCCACAAGCCTTCTGTACTTCGCTTCATCCACCAGTGGTGATGAATCCTCGTTTGAGAGCTTCACATCAACCTTCATAGGGGTGCCAACTGTCTTGCACTCAGCCATGCCAAATGCCTTCAGTATCTCTCCAGCATACTTCAACTATGAGATGAAGATCTATTTTGTCTCTTGCCAAACTTCAATCCCCAACAGAAATGCATCAGTCCGAGGTCTGTCATTTCAAACTCTCTTCCTAGCAACTACTTTGTCTCCGATATCTTTTCTTGATGGTTCCCTGTTATGACAAGGTCGTCCACATAAAGGACCATGATCATACACTTGCCTCCTCTCTAGATATACAAATTTGCATCAGATGGGCTCCTCCTGAACTCATTTTGCAAAAAGTAGGCATCAATCTATTGGTACCACACTCGGGGGGGCTATTTCATCCCATAAAGTACCTTCTTTAGTTTATAGACTTTACCTTCTAAACTGGGGATCACAAAACCTGGTGCTTGTTCCACGTATACCTCCTCCTTGAGATCTCCATTCAGAAAGGTAGATTTTACATCCATCTGAAACATGGGCTAGCTTTCCTATGCTGCTAAAGCCAAAACACTGCGAATTGTGGTTAGTCGAGCTATGGGAGCAAAAGTATCCTGATAATCAAAACCATATACCTATGGAATCCTTTTGCCACAAGCCGAGCCTTGTACTTATCCAACATGCCATCCAACTTATACCTAGTCTTGTACACCCACTTGGTGCCGATTACCTTGCGTTTTGGTGGTTGATCCACTGTATCCCAAGTGTTGTTCTTCATTATGGAGCCACACTCTGACTGCATATCCTCCATCCACCTATCATCACCCTGTGCCTCTTTAAGACACTTGGGTTCTTCAGCACGGATCACCTCTGTCACATCAAAGCGTAGTTGACTAATTGTTCCTGCGCCCTTCTTTGCACCTCTAATCTCTTGGACCGGTGGTGTTCGGATGGTTCCTCCTCAATGGCTAGAGGTTCTCTACCATCTAAAAGCTGCTTTACCCACTTTGGGAATGGCCATTTCCATTGTGGTTCTACAAGCTCTTCTTCCTCTTCTTTCTCTTGAATCCTCCCAAGCACTGTTGGGGGAGTTCGGTCTATTACTGGTGGTTGTACTGGATGGATATCCTCGTCCTACTTGTCTAGGAAGGAAGCATCCTCCTCCAATTGATGCGGCTGTTCTGAGAAGACTACATCACAACTTACTATTATTTTCTTGGTACTAGGATTATAGAGACGGTATAGCTTCGCCTCTTCACTGTAGCCGAAGAAAATACACTTCGGACTCTTTGGTTCCCATTTGGTCCTGTTAGCATCAGGGACATGCACAAAACAATCACATCCAAAAACTCTAAAACGTGCAACTAAAGGTTTCTTACTAGAAAAGGCCTGCAGTGGAGTCATCCCATTCACAGCCTTTGTGTAGCTATGATTCAGAATGTAAACCACTGTGTTACATGCTTCAGCCCAGAAAGCCTTTGGCAAATCTTTCCCTTTCATAATACTCCTGCCCATTTCATAGATGACATGCATCTTGCACTCTGCTACTCTATTTTGCTATGATGTATATGGCGGGGGTTTCTGCCTCTTGATCCCATGACTTTTGCAGTAACTTTCGAATTCACTTGATGTGAACTCACCACCTCTGTTTGATCTCAACTTCTTCACCTTCCTCCCCGTTTCTTTCTCGACCATTACATGCCATTCTTTGAACTTACTAAAAGCCTTATCTTTAGTCTTCAAGAAGTACCATATCCTTCTACTGTAGTCGTCGATCAGCGTCATGAAGTAGTAGGAACCACCCAAAGCTTCCATCTCCATCTTTCTGCAGAGGTCAGTGTGAACGAGCTTTAGAGGAGCCTTTGCCCTGCTGGCCTCTTTACGAAAGGGCTGCCAATGCTACTTGCCCATCATGCAAGCTTCACATACATCGGGTAAATCTATAATTTCTAGTAGGTCTGTAATCATATCACTTATATGCATCTCCTTTAAAGAACTAAGGTTTAGATGACCAAACCTCTCATGCCACAGCTTAGTGTTGCTCAATTGGCTTAAGCATTGAAAGCTGAGAGTTCATAGATGTTGTTGCACTGTGTACCTTTACGAATGACCTTCCCTTGAAGATCCAAAATTTGTGCGCCATTCTTATCGAAGTGAACTTTGAGGTCCCGATCCATGATCACAAAAATGGACAACAAGTTCCTCTTGATATCTGGCACATAAAGAACATCGAACAACTGTTTTACAACTCCATCTGACTTGAGAGCAATCATACCTTTTCCTTTTGTTGGACATTTTGCATCATTGCCGACTGCTACTAGGATGTCATTCCCTACTGGATGTAGAGAGGTATACCAATCCTTCTAACTGGTCATGTGGCACGATGCACTGCTGTCAATAATCCAAGGTACATCTGTAGGTACATGAATTGCCTCCATGCGAATCTCCTCAATTGCTACAAACATCTCTACTGGTACTGCATGTGTGCTATTGCTGGACTCTTTCTTTACTCCATTATTCTCATCTGCAATCTTCTTCCGGCACTCATTCTGCTTGTGCCCTGCCTTGTTGCAATAGAAGCACTTGATCTTCTTCTTTCTCTTTTTATCATCAGAAGAAGATGGGTTACCAGTGTCCTTACCCTTACCTTTCTTTGATCCAGCCGAGAAAGCCGAATCTTCTCCAATCCTCGTCTTTTGATGCATCTCCTCCTCCAGAAGCATTGCACTGAAATCCTCAAAGTTGAGGGGCGGATTTCTATTCTGCGTATTCAGCACTGTAAGAAGACTTTCGTACTTTGCTGGGAGAATCCATATGCACCTTCGTGCTAGATTCTCGTTGTTGATGATGATGCCAATCAGAGTCATTTGATCACGCACATTCTTCACCCTGGTGATGAACTTCTCTACCATTTCAGACTCAGATAGTTTCTCATTCGTAAGTTGAGTCTCCAGATTCTAAATTTGTGTCTGATTCATGGTCTCATACTAATTTTTCAAGACCGTCCATGCCGCCTCCACTATGGTGACATGTTAAATTAACTCCATGATAGAATCACTTACACTGTAGACAATAGAACATAGTGCATCTGCATTTCTTCTTGTCCACACGAGAATCTCATCCGTAATTGGTACTATCTATTGTCTTGAATTGGCTGGATTCGGTCTCGATTCGGTCTCGCAACTGGCTTCACGTCCATCCTAGTAGCAATATCCCAAAGCTCGTATGTGCTTAGGATGGTCTTCATCTTGAACTTCCAGAGTGGATAGTTAGTGCCGTCCAACTTTTCGCTTTCGCCGAACAGTGGGGTTCGCAGTCTTGTGGGCTGGGCCATCTCTCACAATCTGCTTGCAAACAAAAACACACTACCAAATCTTCTTGCTAGAGCCCAAGCTCTGATACCATGTAAGAAAACAATACAACGTCTGTGCTCAATAGATAATAGGATCTCGTATGCAAGAGAGAAAAGTAGATAGTATGGAGAATCAAAAATTTGATTACTATAAAACTGATACAATAGATGGTGCTGCCTCCCAGCCATGCACTCCTCTGTGAGAAGCTTTGATGGCATGCTAGAAACAGTATAGGATGGAGGCTGGATGCTAACGAATCAGGGTTACTATAGCTAGTGATGAATATGGGCTTCACAGGCTTGCTCTTATATAGCCACTAGTCGTAGTCGATTAGACCCAATTGGGAGACCGACCCAGTCGACCCAAAACAGCCGACTGGAGGTCAGTCTCAAAATAGGCCACCGACCACACGTTAGAACCATGGCCCAGAGCCATCCGAGATCATCTGGGGCTCCAAACGGGCCTCGTAACCTGAGAGTGGGCTGCCCCCAAAAATGCTCCATCTACCCTCAGTGCGGTCAGTCATGGGATGCATTCCTATTCTTGCATGTAGCCTACTTGGCAGTGTGCCAACTTTATCTGAAACCGTCCAGCCATCAAGCCACCCATGGCCCTCATTTGGTGTCTAAACCAGGACCTACCGGATAACTGAGCTACAATGTAAGAAAACAATACAACGTCTGTGCTCAACAGATAACAAGATCTAGTATGCAAGAGAGAAAAGCAGATAGTATGGAGAATCAAAATTTTGATTACTATAAAACTAATACAACAGATGGCGCTGCGTCCCAGCCGTGCGCTCCTATGTGAATCTTCAATAGCATGCTAGAAACAGTAGAGGACGGAGGCTGGTTAGGAATCAAGGTTGCTATAGCCAGTGATGATAATGGGCTTCACGGGCTTGCTCTTATATAGCCACCAGTCATAGTCAGTTAGACCCAATTGGGAGACTAACCTAGTCGGCCCAAAACGGCCGATTGGAGGTCAGTCCTGAAATAGGCCACTGACCACATGTTAGAACTGTGGCATAGAATAGAGCAACTAACCTACAATCTCCGTTCGGCCCAGAGCCATTCGGGATCATCTGGGGCTCCAAAGGGCCCCGTAGCCCAAGAGTGGGCTGCCCCGAGAAATGCTCCATCTACCCTCAGTGCGGTAAGTCATGGGATGCCTTCCCACACTTGCATGTAGCCTAGTTGGTAGTGTGCCAACTCTATGTGAAGCCATCCAACCATTAAGCCACAGATGGCCCCCATCTGGTGTCCAAACCAAGACCTACCGGATAACCGAGCTACTCAAATGCCTTCTCATGACATCATGAGCAGTATACACTTAGCAAATAACCCAGTCTATCATGCTAGAACAAAGCACATTGAGGTGCATTATCACTATGTACATGAGAAGGTTCTAGAAGGGTTTATTGATCTAGTTTATGTCAGCACTCAGGATCAGGTAGCTAACATATTCATGAAGGCATTGGGTGCAGAGAAGCTACACAAGTTCAGAGACCTGCTTGGTATCTAGGAATTGGGATTGAACTCGAGGGGGAGTGTTGAGATATTGAGATCCACTCATGATATGCCAGGGTGACCGTTGTGCATTTATGTCACCGACTTGTTAGCTGCAGATGCGGTTGGTACACCGTCGATGAATAATAGCTGGATGATAGCTATCTTTATGTACTCTAGTTAGTGGCTCACTTAGTATGCCACCTAGGTTATCTGAGTTTGGTTTGAGACCCACATATAGGGTACACCTATTCCTTTTGTACTTAGAGAGTTCTTTTGGCTTTCACAACTAAGAAGAGAAAAACTATTTTCAGCCTCCACCTTTGTGTGTATTCCCCCATTGTGTATGTGAGAAAGCTACAAGTGAGACTCCTTACTTCTCTCCCACTCTCTTCACAGGGTGGGGGTGGGGGTGGTGGTGGAGGGGGGAAAGAGGAGAGAGAGGAGAAGGGAGGAGGAGAGGGGGGAGAAGGGAGGAGGAGGGAGGAGGAGAGATAAGAGAAGGGAGAAGGGAGGAGGAGAGACAGGAGAAGGGAGGAAGAGGGAGGAGGAGGGGGAGGAGAAGGGAGGAGGAGGGAGGAGGAGAGGGAGGAGAAGGGGTTGCAAGGTTGGAGGAGATGGGGGGTAAGGTTATGACATGATTTTAGACATGGAGTGCAAGTGGAGACAATTGCTTGGAATACCAAAGTAGAACTCAACACAATGGCCCAATAAGTATGGGCTTCATTCCATTATGGGATATTTATACAAGTTGGAGAGCTTCTTTCTCTACATGTAGGAGTTGAAAGACATTCTCTCTCTACATGAAGAACTTGCATATAGAAGTTGCATGTGGGAATTGCAAGTTGCATGTAGGAGTTGCATGTTGCATGTAGGAACTGCATGTAAGACTTGCATATAGAGTATGCATGTAGAAGTTGCATGTAGGAAGACTTGCACGTAAAACATGCATCTAGGAGTTGCATGTAGGAATTGTATGTAGAACCCGCATATAGAACATGCAAGTTGGATTCCTAAGAGGGATTATTCCTAGCCTTATATGCAAGTACAAGCAGAGCTTTGCCGCTACTCTACACACACATTCTATACTACTTAAGTCCATGAGACTACACATGGATGACACTATAATTCATGGGTTCCTAGCCTTAGCATGTAGCCATGAAATGGTACAATTGTAATCAATAGAACGTACAACATGGTGTCTACACTTTTTTGCTCCAAAAAGAGCTACCCACCAGAAGTGCCAGGTATTGAAGGGTATTTAGGCACCCAGGCTAAGTAGAGCCATGTGGAAGTTGGAAGGTCACAAGTCATGTGGAAGTTAGAAGTTCACAAGTCATCTAGATGAGTGGCAGATACCAAGGACCACTAGGGGCAGTTATAACCCCTTTTGGGTAACGGTATCTTGAGGTATGGCAGTCAGACTGCTGCTTGACTAGGATTTTCCAACCATGTATTTCCCTTTTGGCAAGCCCGATGCTGATCGAATGCTGATTGGATGCACTCCATGCACCTGACTGTGTATTGTTGGGAGAAGAAAGATTTTGCATCTATATTTCTCTATCGTATCTAACTTTTTCCTTGAAGGATACATTTTGAGCTCATAATATAGCCTGATTAGCTTCTGTTTCTGCACTGTCTTGTTGTCTTTGCATTGTTTATGCATATTCATGTTCTGGGAAAGTTTAGCCCACAATAATGCATGAATTCATCTGATAAGGCATCACTTGTAAAATCTTTTTCTTTCTCCATACCAATGAACTCATCGACTTCTAATAATATGTAAGTGCTATAGTTAAATGCATTAGAATCATTCATCTCTAAAGTAATAGAGCTTGGCACGTTGGCATATTCTTTCAATTCTTTAATATTGTAGTATACATTATGTTTATCATTGAAAACCACATGGCTCTTTCCAATCTTTAAAAATTGCATGTTCTATTTCAAATCCTTACCTACCTCATAGTAGGGACCATACAATGAGACTGAGTTATCATCTGTACCATCATCATGAACTTTTTAAATCCTCATCTACAAAAATGTCAACTGTTACACTTGTCCAAATCCCAAGACTTGACCTTGTGCTACGTTCTTATTTGTAAAGGATATCATTTGTAAAATATCTCCCGCTCAAAAATCCAAAGATATGCACTTTGTATTCCTGATGACATGTGTTGGATAAAGTCTCATCTCTATCCCATGCAATAAATAATTTGTTGGAAGCATTATAGGGCATAACATCTCCAAGGTTTCCATATCCCCACACTTATGCTTTAGCTTAACATATGCAGTAAAAATATTTAATACAATAACTCCGACCTTATCTTCGCCAAGTCTTCTAAAGTGACAAATAGAATTTGGATCATTTTCATGGGTAGCGAATGCAACTACTTCTCTTTTGTAACATAAAATCACCTCCATCCTCGGTATAAAATTTGTAGCCATCTCCTTTGTGAGCTTCCTTTGCAAGCAACCTGTAGGAACAATTATAAAGAACATTAGTCTCTTTTCAATAATCTACTTTATTAATTATTTAGAAATCTTGGTCTTATTTAGAAATATGGGGGTCTTATCTATAAATATGGGTTTTCAATAAAGGATTTAGAATTTAGAAATTAGCAATTTCCTAAACCCTAAACCGTTAAGCCTAAGTCCTAAACTAAACCCTAAATCCTAAAATTAATCATAAACTCTAAACGCTTAACACTAAATCCTAAACCCTAAATCCTTAATCCTAAACCCTAACCCTTTACACTACACCCTAATCCTAAACCCTTAACCCTAAACCCTCATCCCCTAAATCATAAACTCTAAGTCCATAAATCCTAAACCTTAAACCTTAAACTTTAAAACCTTAGCCATAAACTATAAACTCTAACTTTAACTCCTAAACCTTAAACCCTAAACCCTAAGCCTTAACCATATCCCCTAAACCTATAAATTCTAAATCCTAACAGCCCCTAAACCCTAAACCTTAGACCCTAACCCTAAAACGTAAACTCTAAATTCTAAACTTGTAGCCCCTAAACCCTACATTCTAACCCAAACCCCATAAATCCTGAATGCTAAACCTATAACTGTAAGCCCTAACCCCTAAACCCTGAATCCTAAATCCTAACCTTAATCCGTAAACTTCCAAACCCTAAACCCTAAACCTTAACCCTATACCATAAACCTCTAAACCAACCTAAAATCCTAAACTACAACCCAAACCTCCTAAACCCTAACCCTAACCTAAAGCCTAACCTCTAAACCCTATCTTTAAACCTTAAATCCCAACCCACACCTCCTAAACCCTAGCCCTAACCTTTAAACCCTAAACCCTAAACCCTTAACCTTAAACCCTCATCCCTAAATCCCAACCCAAACCCCCTAAACCCTAGATCCATAAACCCTAACCCTATCCCTTAAACCCTAAACCCTAAAACGAACCCTAAACCCTAACCCTAGGCCTCTAGACCCTAAACCCTAAATCTTAAACCTAAGTCCTAAATCTATAAACCCTAAACCCTCATCCCTAAACCCCAACCCAAACCCCCTAAACCCTAAACCCTCTATTGTAAATCATAAATCCTAAACCCTAAAACCTAAACCTATCCATAAACCTCAAACTTACCTAACTCTAGCACTCTAAACCCTAAACCCTAACCTCTAAAACCTAAACTCTTAATCGTATATGATAAACCCTAAATCCTAATTAAAACTGAAACCCTCAACCCTAAATCCTAAACCCTAATATCTAAACCCTAAACCCTTAATCATAAACCATTAACCCTAAATTCTAACCATAACCCATAAACCTCCAAACCCTAAACTCTAATCTTGGTCCTCTAAACCCTAGATCATAACCCTATCCATAGGCCTCTAAACACTAAACCCTAAATCCTAATTCTAACCCTAAACCCTAACCCTAACCCTAGCCCTCTAAACCCTAAACCCTAATACCTAACCTCCAAACCCTAAACCCTTAATTGTAAATCATAAACCCTAACTCCTAACCTTAAAGCCTAAACTCTAAACCCTAAACCCTAAATCCTAAACCCTAATCCTAGCTCTCTAATCCCTTGACAGGCTCCACATACCTTATGCATTTCTATAACCTTGAATTTAGGCAATCCTGCAACAATATTTTGGGCCAGCATTGATTTAAGTCACTATACATTAACATGACCAATGCGTCAATGCCAGATATCAATATATGCAACTACACCAGTCTAATGTGCAAACATTGTTGCACTCAATTCAGGCATGTCCGCATCCAACGTAAACATCCTGCCCTTCTTCTTTCCTTTTGCTATCAAGCGACCATTATTTTTCATATCCTCAACAAAGCATCCATGAGGATTAAATCTGACGTGTAAGCCTTGCTCAACCATTTGACCAACAGAAACCAGGTTCTTGGTGATATTTGGGACATGAAATACATCAGACAGATATTTCTTTTTCCCATCTTGCATAGACAAAGGAATTTTACCAATCTGCACAATAGGATGTGTAGTATCATCACCAGTCTCCACAAATCCTGATCTTTCCATTTTCCTTACATCCTACTCCATTCTACATGACATGTCATGTGGTTTGATACACTTGAATCAACATACCACACATCATTGCTTTCTTCTGCACTTGTCACAGAATTGGTCATGTGCTGCACCATAAACAGATGCTCATTTCTGTCATCACCCTGTCTACTAGAAGATGCATAATTCCCTTGCTGCAATTTTCCATTCATGATATCATTCTGCTTTTTATAGCAGTCTTTAGCCATATGACCCATTTTACCACAGTAGTAGCATTCAACATTGTTGTTTGCATTTCGGCCTCTCTGCCATCCACCACGACCTCTTTGGCTCCCCCTGCCTCTAGAGTTACCACATCCTCCTCCATAGGAGTGGTTTTCTTAAGTTTGCTGCATATTCTGATCTTGAGCTATATTTTCCTGGCTTGCATATTTATGCAGTACATTTTTGCCAAAGTATCCCATGCCTCCTTTGGCGTACTTGCATCCTAAATATGTACAATCATAGAATCTGAAATACTGATAGACAGCTAGTACATAACTTTTCTAGCTCTCTCATGCCATCCTTTAAATGCCTGCATTTCCTGTTGATTGGGAACATTAGGAAGAACTGGTTCTTCTTCATTTCCTGTAATGAACTCCCAATAGCCTTTTCCCATAAGGAAATTCGTCATTCTAAACTTCCATGCTTGGAAGTTATTCTTGTCAAGCTTTTCAGTGACAATCTGTGAAAGAGAATCAGACTCCATTACAGAACACTGCAAAAAATTTTGTCACTGCAAAAAACACAGCTTCTGCCTCACAAGGGCAAATCTGCAAAATTGACGAAAGTGGTATTTGACCACATAGTCACTTCCTAGTGACGATTTTGCATGACGAGGCAATAAGGATGATTCTGTAACTCCCATATCTCTATGCACAGGCATATGATGCAATTTCTATGGCAACTTTTCACTGACCTATAGAGCAGTGGTCGCACAGCAAAAACAGGGCCTTTTTCTCAGTGCTTGCGGAGAACTTCCGCCTCCAAAACAGGCACCGAAATGGCCTCAAATCAAAAAAATAAAGTCACTGAGGGCTTTGGTCTCACCCGTAGCATATATTGCCCTCTCGCCACACCATGAAGGGTGTCTCAATATGAGACAATGCACTCTTGCACTTTCCGGCTATGCTACCTGTAGAGATTTGCTCCCAAACTCAAAAAAGGAAAGCAACACTGGTCCTCTTACCATGACACCGCGAACTTGGTTTGCTTTCTTGAGCTCCTTACCATGAACCATGCTTTGATACCATGTAAAGATAGTGGGAGAGAAGGAAGGAGTCTCACTTGCAGCTTTCTCACATACACAATGGGGGAATACACACAAAGGTGGAGGCTGAACACAGTTTTTCTCTTCTTAGTTGTGAAAGCCAAAAGAACTCTAGTAGAAAGAAATAGAAGAACCCTATATGTGGGTCTCAAACCAAACTCAGCTAACTAAGGTGGCATACTAACTGAGCCACGAACTAGAGTACATAAGGATAGCTATCATCCAACTATTATTCATGGGTAGTGTACCAACCGCATCTGCAGCTAACAAGTCGGTGACATAAATGCACAACGGTCACCCTGTCATATCACGACTGGAGCTCGATATCTCAACATATGAATGGTGTCTAAGTTGTAAAGTATGCCAAAATTTTGGAAAGCGACAATTGATTCCTGGGCCCTTAAAGCCTATTCTAGCATATGGACCATTTGAGAGGTGGGGGTTGGACTTTGTGGGACACTCCCTCACTCATCTCAAGGCAAGCATTATTTATTGGTGGCCACAGATTATGCGACTCGATGGGTAGAGGCGAAGGCCACAGTCAATAGCAAGGCAAGCATAGTTGCAAAATTTCTCTTTGATCAAATTTATTCACGCTTTGGTTGTCCTTTGGAAATTCTCACTGATGGAGGAACCTCTTTTAGAAATGAACTAATTGAAGATGTGGTGCATAAGCTAAAGATAAATCATAGCATGTCCATGCCATACTATCCCCAATGTAATGGCTTGGCTGAGAAAACAAATGGATTGTTGTGCAATTCAATGGAAAAGCTTGTAGACATCAAGAAAAGGCATTGGGATAGGCACTTGGCAGAAGTTTTATGGGCTTATAGAACCACACACAAGCTAGCTATTGGGTTTACACCAATCCAACTAGTATATGGAATAGAAGCCATTTTACCCATTGAATTGGAGATACATAGTCTTCGCACTGCTGTTGCAAGAATAGAAGGACAAGAGAATGCCTATGCTCAATGCTTTGTATAGCTAGAAGCCTTGGATGAATGTAGATTACAGGCCTTACAAAACTTGGAATCTTCTCAAAAAAGGTGCAAGGCCCATTTTGACACCAAATTACACAAGAAGAAAGATATTGCAGAAGGAAATTTGGTAATGAGATTTGATAGCCATCTAGACAAGCGATTAGACAAAAAGTTTATCGACCGATGGGACGGACCATATCGAGTGAAAAAGAAGTTCACAAATGGAACATATTAGCTTGAGGATATTGATGGCATGGTGATACCCAGACGTACCAATGAGTATCGCCTTAAATTCTTCTATGCTCGACCACCTTGAGGGCCAGCAGACCCTCTCTGTCATTAGAGAGGATCTGCTAGGGGGGAAGATGTGATGCAAAAAATTGATATTTTTATTTGGCATTGGTATTTTTTTCAAGGAGCATCCTGCTCAGGCGAAATTAGCATGGGTGGAGGGCAGTTTTCATGATAGTTTGACCTCCTGTTAGTGTTTTGCTCATAACTTTCTACTTGGTAGTCCGATTTTAATTAAATTTATATCAACGCAAAGCTCTCTTTAAGGCGCATTCTGTATATGATTAGATCTTGAATCAAATACTGGTTTAAAAAGTTATGAGTCTTTGTGTCTGACAGTCTATTTTCATGATAGTTTTTACCCTCGTCTAGTAAACTGTCCATAACTTTTTGGCTGCTTCTCTGTTTCTTACGAAACATATATTAGCATGAAGCTCTCTTTAAGGCACATGTCTCTCTATGCTTACATTTTGAATCAAATATTGCTACAAAATGTTATGAGTCTCTGTGTCTGGCAGTCTATTTTCATGATAGTTTTTACTCCCTTCCAGTAAACTATCCGTATCTCTTCAACCGTCTATCGCTTTTCAAAAGACTTATATCAGCACGAAGCCCATCTCGAGGTGCATCTCCTTATCTATTTGAATCTTTGATATCATGTCTCTACTAAAAGTTATAGGCCTCTGTGTCTAATGATAGTTTGTAGAGTGTTTTAAGTGTAAAGGTGTCTATGAAGGAGGTGTAATGTTTCCTCGTAATCTACCCATCCGGCCCAATCAGCCCCTTCAAGCTCCTCAATATATATCAGTTCATGTCATGTTGAGCTGCAAGATCTTCTTTCAACAACGTATCACTCTTCTCTTTGGTGCAGACCGGCGGATCACTGAGATTATGGCCTCTGCTAATCCTTTCCTTCTCCCTATGCTTGAGTACAACATCACTTGGGATGTTACCATCATCATTCTCATCTGAGGGAGGAAAGTATGGTGTGGTATCTTGGCATAAAAGCTTCTTTTTAATGTCCTTTTTTCAATGATAAATATCTTTGTCCGTCAGTTCGAAAGCAGCAGGAAGTGAAGAGGTGCGTGAAATTTATTACCCCCAACTTCATGTCACAGTATGCTTGGCAAGAAGGAATTGTGTTCTGATTGTGCATGCTGAGGTGTCACTAGTCATGTGGCAGTTGACAAGTGTCTACTAACATGGCCTGTGACATGGCACTATGGATAAGCAATCTATTGACTAATTCCCATATTTAAGGCCTAATGACATTGTGGTAGCTTTGTAGGAGAAATGGGAAATTGAATGTTAAGGTGGCATATGGTCCCCTATCTTTATTTTCTCACACAATCAGGGACCTCTTGAGCCCATGGGATTTATGCGAAAAAGGAATTTGTGAAGAATGAATGGAATTCGTGAAGCATTTGAAGGTTGAAAATGATATTAGTTCTACACATTTCTCCCAAACAATATGATATTCACTACTGGAAATTGACTTTTTCGATGAAAATATTTTTTGATTCATGCAAGATACAATGATAGACTTGATGGAGATGGTGTCACATGAGAAATCATGAAGATGCAGTGGCCAATGTTGAAGTTATGAGTAGCTCCTTTTTATTGCACACTATTCGCTAGCTTTGTTTTGCTGCTCTGCATTGGTTTGCAAGTCCAAATTTCTTGAGTGTCCATTATTTATTGCATGTGTTGTTTTTGCTTGCATGTTGGTTGTCCTTCTTATGCTATATGTTGTGTGAGTTTTAAACTTGCATGTATGTCAGTCCACTAGAGTCAATCATCAAACTTGTTGAAGGCTCGCTATGGGTATTCTTGCTATGGCGACCTACGTAGGAGTAGAAGTCTTTGTAGAGGTCGAGGCTGTATCGTAGTCTCTTGGTTGCTCTTGTCTAACTTTGTATAGAGTCATCATTTTCTAGGACGAATCCATCTAAAGCCCTGGAGTTCCTCTTATACTTCCACTAGCCTCAACTCTTTAATTTTCTTGTTCATTGTGGTGACATTGTCACTTCATAGACAAGGACTACATCTTTTCTCACAAATTTAGCAACTCACTACCCTTTTTGTGAAAGGATCTCGTATTCAACTAGTCGAGCCTTTGTTTGTGCTTTTTTGCTCTACTTGCCTTCTCCTAACAAAGGCATTCCCTCTTTGTTGCATCGTTCAAAGGCAACCACTAACTAGTCACACTTTCTCATAGCATGAAATGGAAGTTGTACTAGGCTACCATTCTATCTCTTCTCTCTAAGTGGCTCCTAAGTGAATGAATAGAAATCCTCCTACGCTTGGCTAAACCTTCTCTAATACCATGTCCAAAATTTGGGATCGTGCTAAGCCTAGTGTCATGTGGAATGAGCAACAAGATCATGGGGATCAAACCACTTCAGAAACTCCTTGAGAAGGACACAAGCTTGGCATGTAAACTCAATGTATTCCAGTGAACAAATACATTGTTTTATAGCCTCAAGGGCTCATCTCTTATCCTCACTTAGATCCACATGTCAACATTGAATTCTTGTAATCTACTCCATCCAAATCATGTGTTTTATCTCCACATATCACTCTTCTACCAGTCATTATCATGTGGCACTACAATTCTCAACATATTTTGTTGTTGCCCTTATCTCAACTCTAGAGTAGCACATGTGTTTTTTAAAAATATTGCAACATAGAAGGTTCTTTTCTTTGCAAAAATAATAATAATAGTAGTAATTTTGCAATTCAAACATTATAGCCCAAGCATATATAAAACAAGTTGTTTCTATTGCTTAACAATTCGGCCATTCAACCTATCTATTTTGTGTATGATGGACAAGCTAGATAGAATCTAGCTGTGTTCACAATTCTAGGGCAAGTAGCAAAAATGTTTTACATGCAAAAGTTCTTAAAAGGGAAATGCATATCACATTCCCTAGAATTGGATATATGAATAGGAAATCAAACTTTTGAAAGATCTATAGGTCATGCTCACAATCACGTTTTCAAGCCTTATGGATGCTCTCTATGTAGCATGATATCACAATTTCTAAAACGGTTCTATGAAGAGGAAATGAAAGTTTATCTTTGTCATCCAGTTCATGCTCACAACCTTGAACCATGTTCTCCACCCTTATAGCACCTCTTTGTGTAGGGAAAATAAAATCATGAATGGGAAATCAAACTTTTTGAAGCTCTATAGATGCTCTCTTTGTAGCATGGTACCACAATTTCCCAAATGGCTCTATGAAGAGGAAATAAAGTGCAAGGAAAATCAAATCAATGTTTAATTAATAGTTTAGGCTTAGGAGACAATTGGGGTCCTCTCTCTCTCTCTCTCTCTCTCTCTCTCTCTCTCTCTCTCTCTCTCTCTCTCTCTCTCTCTCTCTCTCTCTCTCTCGGTGTGTGTGTGTGTGTGCGAGCATGCCTACCCGCACGTGTGTCTGCATGCATGTCTGAATGCCCATGCACATACATATGCATGCACACACGTGTGTGCATGTGTGTGTGGACACATGCATGAGCATTCGTGCATATACATGTGTGCCTACACGAACATGCACACTTGTGGTGTGTGTAGTTGTATGCATGAAAATGCACATGCACATGCACAAGCATGTGCATGCATGCACCAAATAACTAAATAGGAATTTAAGGCTAAGGATAGTGATGCAATGTTTCCAATCAATTGGTCAAGTAGTGGAGGGGGCAAGGGAATGTTGAACAGTGACTAGAGAACATAGATTGGAGGTTTGCAAAGGGGAGAGGAGGAGGTGATCTAACAAGAGGATGACAATCTACATTCATACTAAGCAATAAAACAAGAAATACCAATGAGAGTCAGAAAAGGATCCATCTTCCTCCATATCTTCTTGGGTATCTTCTCGTCACTACTCCTATGCACATCTGTATTTAATTCAAAAAAGCTTACTCTCATTCATGAGAATATACTAACTTTGCTATGAAACCACTCCAAGTACCTATTAATTTTGTGTAAGAACAACACAAGTCAAGAGATGTCATGATGAGTGCTTGCATATCACCATCCAAGTTAACGTGTTATGTCCACGAAAGACCAAAAGTTGAGGATTGATAAGAAATTACTGTCAAAGTATTAAAATCAGCTTGGAAAAGGATAAATGATGCAACCTCATATATGTTGTGTACACATAAGCTTCTTCTTGTCCTCACCTTATAATTCAAGAGTAAAGTGAAGGAGCATGACATGTCATAATGACTACTTATAATTCAATCATAAAATCAAGACTAGAGTGAACGGTCAACGTTAGCTTGGGTGTAGCCAATCGCAGAACTATTTTTGGGGCCATTTTTGGGCTACAACGCGATGCACTTCTGGGTGAATATTTGAATTTTGCATAGAGCCATGCTCTCACCGAAAATTTTCCTGATGTTATGAAGGCGCACTGGCGTAATAATGAGATGCAATCTATTTGTTCAGAACATTGCATAGCTCAACACATGGCATCTCTACACTACTTCATGCAGTGCAGTCTCTAGCCTACATCACCTGATCACTTATTATAGCATAGCCTTTTGATGCAGCTTTGCCACCTGTCACTGGACACGTACCCATGCAGATCATTAAAATTGAATGTTGGCTTGGAGAGACCACTTCGCTAGTTCTTGCCGTAATAATAAGATGCAATCGATCATTATGAACACCACCACAGCACAGCTGACCACCTATCATCATGCAGCCTTTTGCCGCTTCTTTGCCCGTAGCGCATGCAAATCATAGGCTGGCTTAGAGAGACCACCACGCTGGTTTTTGGTGTAATAATGAAATGCAATCTATCATTCTAAGCATCGCCTCAGCGTAGTCTTTGGTGTGACTACTTGTCATCATCCAGAATTCAAGGTTGTCTTGGAGAGACCACCACGTTGGTTCTTGAAGTTATAGCTCTGTTACCTCTTTTTATGTATTACGGGAGGAGATCTATGAAATCCACTATGCTGGTTCTTGGAAAATGTATTCTATTGTGCAACCAAGCAAAATGCAATTAAAGATATGGCCCCTGAGGGGTTCCCTTTAGGGGCAAGGGCCATATCGACATGCCATTTCTATCCATATGACCCTTGTTCCTAAAGGGGACCCCTCAAGCGCCATATCGTCAATTGCATTTTTTGAAACTTTAATTGTATTTTTCTAGATGTCACCCTCAATAGTGATTGTATCAATCGATGTGAGGTGTAGCCTTGTTGTTGCCTCATCAGGATTAGAGGGTGAGGATAGGTATGCATGACTTCGATAGGCCAAGAGGATGACTTGGCTCTCAACTTGTTCTTCAGTTGGGTCTATTGCATGCTCCTCAAGTTCTATGTCTAGGTTCATCTTGCATGCTCCATGACTTTTAGATGGACCTACTCCACCACTGGTGGATGCAGGACCCTTTGGCTATTGTTTAAAATCCTAATCAAACTTGCTAGCTGTGAACAAAATGGCAAGGGCAACATCTCTCTCTACCAAATGAATGGGAGGAGATATAGCATCCCCAAGGGGAGTAGTGTGCTCCTCACAGGAAATTAGAGGGACATTTTCCATGGCCCTACCAAGAGCCTTCTTGAAGATAGCACTCTGGTCAAGAGAGCTCAAAATATCCAATGGGACCCACTGGCAAGGGGAGGTAGAAACCATCACAAATTGCCCATGGACAATTCTATTGATAAACTCAAGAGAGGGATTATGGGAAGGAAGGGAAGATCCCAAATGTGATTTGAGACCGAGTGGCTTGCAAAAGATAGGGTAGATCTGGTCCGCTAAGTTGTGTGGCATCGACAGTGACTCACATGTCATGGGGATCTTAAAGGAATGATGATGGAGCCTCCACTCCAAGCTACTCCTTGTGAGAGCAATGCAAGGCAGGAGAGCCATCTGCAAGTTACTCAAGTGGCTCTCGGATTGTTGCAATGTATTTCCATGAGAGAAAAAGGAAAAGGGGATATGGGAGAAGAGATGGAGAAGGGGAGGAGGAGAGGATAATGAATGGGGATGGATGGGCAAACACAAAGGCACTATAAAGGAAACAAGAGAAGACCCAAAAAAACTCTTGGAAGGGAAGAAGGGGCTTGTATTCCAAACTTGTGGATCCAACAATGAAGATTAAATTCAACCACTTGGTCTTTTATACATGTCACTTTTTGAAGGGAGGGCCCACCGTATTCCCTTTATATACCTCTCAATCTTCTTTCTTTTACAACCATATTGGGCCTATTTGGAACCTTTTAAACATGTCACCTTTTGAAGGGAGGGCCAACCCTATTCCCTTTATACCACTCTCTTTCCTCATTCTTTTACAACCATCTTGGGCCTATTTGGATTTAAGGCACAATCCTAGCTCTATGGACTTGCCACTATCCATCACATGACATCACTAACCAGTAGTGGCGCATTGTTAACCCATTGGTTAACATGCTCCCCTTCATACCAGTCCTCTGGATCATGAAAAGTTCATGGTTTTCGGAGTGTTGTCAATGAAGATCATATAAAGTAGTCTTTTTTGTGCACTGGATGAATTTCTTTTGCTACATTGCAATAGAGGGATGGGCCATAGAGGAAAAGGGAATATGAGGGGAGAAGCGTTAACATGGGTGGGGAAAAGGGGTTAAGAGGGGAGGGAATGAAGAGGGAAATTATGGCACAAGGGGGAAGGGAGAAGGGAAAGAGGAGCATGTACATGATGGGAGGTGGAATGTAGAGATGGAGACATCAAGGAAAGAGGGTCATGCTTTATTTGAAAGGAAGGATAGGGGAAAGAAATCAAAGTACTAGCTAGGTGGCTTTACAAGAATGAGCATGTCCCATCAAGGAATAGCTCCCTCCTTTATAGCCAAGAGAGGGGGTCTCTCCCAATAAATGCATCCTCCCACATGCATGGTGTGTGTGGAAGAGTCTCCCATGTGGGCTAGGTGGGTATGCACTCTCAATTGTGTGCGACAACCCTTTGCCTCATTTTTCCACATACAACCCCATATCCCAAGTCTAAGATACTCCCTTGGTCTCTTCCTAGTTTTATAATACATTCAAACATCTAGGAGGACAAGTGGAGGGTTGGCACAAGGAATCTTGCCACCTCATCCTACTTTCCCCATTATTTAACTTGCACTCTTGGACTATCTACGCCCCCCCCCCCCCCCATGGGCCTATCCTACATGGAGGGAATAATCCAATATAATATCCATCTCCACCTATTTTATATTACTTCTCCCATGGTCCTTCGGCCATCTCTCACTAAATGCAGGCATGGGACCGCCTAGGTGGAGGGATGGCACATGGAGGAACCATGCCACCTTAACATTTTATAATATTACTACCATGGATTATGTACAACACACCTTATGGGTCCTCTTACATGGAAGGGTGGCACATGGTCATGCCTTGCCACCTCAACTGTGGGCCTTATGCACACTATATTTTATTATACTATTGCCACATGTACAAGCACACCAACGTATTTATGCCTTTTTCCTTGGTCAAATTTATCATAACAGTAGTTACAAAACCCATCTCAAAAAGGGAGAGAGTAACAAAAGAGCTTTCTTTACCACAAGTCTACCAAATGGCATGTCAATTTATTACATCATCTTCAAGGCAACTGGAAGTAACACAAAAACATTTTTTTAAAAACACTGTAACACGAGAACCTGCCAAGACATAAATAGAATCTACATTGGAAGCTACACAATAACCTTCCCTAGTAAGAGATTCAGCATCAATCTTTGTGACACCTGCACAAGTCACACCAGCCATGCTGGACACAATGGAAGTCACACAAGAACCTTCCGATGAGAATGATGAATTATTTTCACTCGTAACATTTTTTAAAAAGCAACTTGGGCTCAACAAAATAGAAGATCTCGAGACACTATGGTCCTACTCACATTTTCTCTTGAGGACATACATCACTTTATTACGATGAGACAATGGAACTTGAATAGGTTAGAGGATGTAATTGACAAAGGCATCAAGAATATGGGAACAAGAAGGACTACTGCAAGCTCAAACATCTTATGATGGCAATGTGGATTCCTAAGCATCATCAACATGGCAATCCACCTTCTCGTTCCTGTATCATGGCTAGTTTCACCCATCTAGAGCCACAAAAATAAGAGGAGAGATCTGAAAGGTTTGAATTTACAACACCAACAATGAAGCATTCACTGACAGTAGCTACACAAGAACCTACTCCTAGAAAGTGCGTAGTAACACAAGAACCTACAGCAAGCTCCACAAAGGACAATGGCAATGCTAGTTCAAGGCCTTCATCAGTTTTTACCACAAAGAAATACAAAGCCTCATTCATTATGGTACTCACTCAACTCCACAGCAATAGAGCCACAAGAACCTACTTCTAAAAATGGAGTAGATCCATAAGAACCTGCTATGACAACAGATAATAGAGCCTTTCACAACACGTTGCTACCATGGAAGCTCCTCCTCACCAGCAAGGTTTGGGGCTATTCAAAGACACATTAACCCCTGGTATCCCAAGGCACTCCTTCACATAGAAAGAAACAAGTGATCCTCCACCAATAGATCTATAGGATGAGTTTGATTGTAGGGTGACTTTATGATAAAAAAAGGGGTCTGGATGAGTTTCTTGTGACCCTCAAGCTTTTTTACACATTACCTTACATCATCAGTAACTATCTTACTTCGAGTCATCCTCTTCTATTTAGTTTGACTTCCTCTTTTTCTTATTACTTCTAGCTTAGAAGCCTTTCCTAGTTCCCAGATGCTACAAACCTCTTCAACCATAGAGGCTCATTTTAGGATTTTGTATGGTGTATTATTAGACTCCTCTCAATTTGATGACTCGGACAAAATAAATCTCTAGATGATGCCACAACCTTATTGATGCTCTGCTGGCCTCTTTAGGAAAGGGCTGCCAATGCTGCTTGCCGATCATGCAAGCTTCACATACATCGGGCTGATCCACCAACTCTCTTCTTGTGGAAAAATTCAAGGGGGACGGATTCTTCACATGGCAAACAAAAGTGCAACTCCTTCTCATGAAGGAGAATGTTTGGGATCCCATCGAAGATGATGAAGCACTTGAGGCATCAACGGAGCCTCAAACATGCAAGATTTGAAAGCAACACAATTTGAGGGCCATCGCAATCATCGGGCTTTGCCTAGATGATTCATTGATTCATCACATCGACTTCAAGTCCAAGGCAAAGGAGATTTAGGCATGCCTCAAGAATATATTTGGTAACAAGATCACCAACTCCAAGGTATTTCTGAAAATGCAATTTTATATGTTGAAAATGGAAGTATACACTGCTGATCGTGCTTACATTCTGACTTAACAAGATCACCAACTCCAAGGTATTTCTGAAAATGCAATTTTATATGTTGAAAATGGAAGTATACACTGCTGATCGTGCTTACATTCTGACTTATTAAATGTTGTGCTATTTAAAATTTTGTTGATTGACATCATGCCAATTTTGTTGATTTACGTCCTACCAATTGGAAGTTATGCTAAAGCATTTAGACTGTATTACAATCGTGCTTAAATTTTGACTTATTAAATATTGTGCTATTTAAAATTTTGTTGATTGATGTCATACCAATTTTGGTGATTGACATCATACCAATTAGAAGTAATGCTAAAGCATTTAGATGGTATTACAATTGTTTTATTTCCATGTTCAAACTTCAAAAGTATTATCCAATTGCTTGCAACCTTTATGTACTTGTGTAAGTGATGCTAGCTACTACACCAGTGTGTAAAATACCGACATCCGTCAATAAAGCATGATGTTGCAGATGATCATGGTGCAGATAGATGCTTACTCAAGAGAGAGAAGGACGTAAAAAAGGCGATTTGCCATCCCACGACTGTTTTAATAGGTAAATTACCACATTTACAATCTCTCGTAAGGGTAATAGTCTAGGTGCCCATGGTCCTCTTTCGGTTCCTCCCAATACTTGATTAATGGGGATTATACAAGGTGGGGGAGGTTGGGGCCCAACATGGGTGGCTGTAAGGGAGCCTGTTGTGCCCTATATTGTCCTGAGTTGGCTAAAGGGGCACCTTGTGTGTTCATAGGATTGGGTGGGGCCGTTAGGGCTAGTGGGGGTCTCGCTTGGTACATCAGTTGGGGCAAGATCCTCGATAATTTGTATTGGGAGGTGTCGTGGTGTGTAGTAGAGGGCTTGCCTTGCCCTAAGGTGGGGGCACTCATTGGAGGGATGGTTGCTATTGCATACCCCGCTCCACACGTTGTCTCTTCATGGAAACAAATGGGGATTACTCGGCGCCTCCTTGGAGGTCCCTGATTTCCACTATTGGCCCAGTTGATTCAACAGATTTGAGGCCAACTCACTCGTATCCAAGCCCTTGGCTCGTTGTTCTCCTTCTTGGTAGGCTCCAACACTAGAAGACCTTACCGATGGTGGTAATACCTCTGATGGGGTCGTGGTTTTGTCCTAGAGAACATTATCCATCATATTATCACTTATACAGATAGCCACCTTGTTGCAAAGCTCAAAGGAAGTAGGATTCATAACCATTAAGTGATCGTGCAACTTCGGAAGGAAGCGGGGTAACAATCGTTCGTCACTCATCCTCTCATATGGTTCGTAGTGAAAATTGAGGTGTTTGATATTGGCGATGTAATCTTGAAGACATTTCTTGTCATTCTACTTCACTTTATATAACTAGTTAATCGGGCTCCACTTATGTCCACTGGGGGCGAACCCTACAATGAAGGGGCTTTCCGATGCGCCTCTCAACTGACCTTCTCTTCTGGGTTGAGGGACCTATACCATTGGCCTACCTTGCCATCCAAACTGAGGCCAATTGCATTAACCATTTCTAGATCTCCAGGAGCACCAAAGGCTTCGCATATTTGCTCGAATCGCTCTGTTGCCGGTCTTCGAATTCCATTCTTTGAGTGTTATTCTTTTAAAGTTCTAGGATTCAAGCCTCGAAAGAAGGGATTCATGAGATGAATCTTGGGCATGACATGATGTTGAGAACTTGCCAAGAGTTCAAGGTTTATAATGAGGAAGAGAATCAAGAGATAGTTCCTTGGCAAGAGTTTAAAATCCAAAGTCTTGAGACTTGACCAAGCAATGACTAGGGGAAGGAGAGTATCCATTCATAGTCTATACTATGCTCCCTCCATTAATTGAAGTTAGATTGAGTGAACATGCATCCTATCAATGGCTATGAGTGTGAAAGAGATGAAGATGCATATTTGTGGCCATTCAATTGAAGTTAGTTTGAGTGAAGATGCATCCTATCAATGGCTGTGAGTGTGAAAGAGATGAAGATTCATGTTTGTGGCCATTCAACGACTCTAAATATGAATGAGATGCATGCTCATGTTTGTTCAATGCCCATGAGTCTGAAAACATGCATGTTCATGGTCTACAAATGAGCGTGAGGATGAAAGAGCCAATATTGGATCTTAGGTTGTCCCTCATTTGATTGAGAACCCATCTGAAGTGTGATTTGAAAGAGGGGTAGCATATTTAGTTCCAAAAGCATATATGTAGCAAGTAGATCCATAGGTCATGTATTCCTATTTGGAAGATGTGTATGAGCTTCTCTTGTCCCTCATTTTCCTTTAATAACTTTCTTGTTTGTTTTTCTTTTCTACAGCATGTCTTCTTCGTGTGTATTGCATTGAAGTGTCATTCTCACCCACATAGAAGTTTGAACCATTACAAAGGTACAATCCCATGGAGAATGGAGCATCATACTTGGGGATCCAAAGTATTGCATACCCTAATTTCTTTCTCACTCCCTTCCAAGGCTGTGGGCTCCCATAAGTGTGACATCTTGCCTCCTGTGAGTGTGACATCTTTTACCATGGACATGCAAAAATTGATAATTTCATTGGCATTCTCATCTCCTCTAATTACAATGTTTTAAGCTCTTCTCTCTCTTTCCTAATCCTCTTTAGGAATTCATGCATTTCTTTGGCCAATTTTGTGGTCAAGGAGGTGCATATGCTATATTTTTTCTCTTTAATATCTTTGCCCAAGGTAAGGCTTGGGCCACCTTATTTCTTTGTTCCTTGATAGCCATATCATTCTCAATTTTTTCATTATGTTTGCTTGCTCACGCTAAGCCACTTTTGTGTGCATTTTGCTAGTTGCATCTCATGGTTCTTATCTTTTCATAGATATATCGATGGATAGAGAAGAGAGCGAGAGAGAGAGAGAGAGAGAGAGAGAGAGAGAGAGAGAGAGAGAGAGAGAGTATTAAAGTCTTTCAAATACTAAAGATTCTATGAGAATAAAAAGACCAGATACCAATGAGCTGAATGGGTGGAGCCCTAAGCAAGCATCTACAGTGAAGACCAATACAAACTAATACTATGTATCCAAGCCCATGGAGAAGATGGGAACTACGAGTATCAATGTGGTGGTCTACAAAAATGTTATTTGAGGAACTAAGTCCAATGGGGTGGATGAGAGTAGATAAGAGAGTCTGGGTAGGGAGAGCTTCCTATGATGGTCGGAGCTACAAGGTAGCATGAGACTTCTGATAGAGCGTTGACAATAGCTAGTTAGTGTGTCCACTATGGTCTCTGAGCCATCGCTCTTTGTCGGAGAAGTGCCACTATCATCCTTGTTTGATCGTTTCTTTGTTCTAGTAGACATGGAGGGAACATCCCCAAGCCGCCTTCTTAATGCATCGACACATTGAATTGTATCTCTCACTCCAAGAGCACCATCTCCCTAGGGACTTTGGTCCATGCTATACAAATGGGAAAATTTAGTGATCACACTCTGGGTAGAGTCTTGCTAAGCCCCCTAGTCTTGTCTATGTGTCTTGAGCAGCTTGTCTTCATAGACCTAATGAATGAAGATTGCCAAACGTCTCTGATCCAAGACTAAAGAGGGGTCCGAATCCATCTTTGAAAAGAAAGTGATAATGAACTTGGATCTCATACTACATAGGACATTTGAAAGTAAAGTGCTCATTTGGCCCAATGTCTTGTAGATCACATAATGTGCATGTGTGGAACTCTCGAGGTATGCCCTCATCCCATCCAATCTCAATGCATATTTGATGTGTGGAAATACAAGACCGCCTGATCAAAATCCTCAAGAGTGGAGGAGGTGGATTTGTGTGTAGCCTGGCAGTCCCTCGTCAAATATTTGTAAGCAATGATTTTTGTAAAAATTGACTCACCATTTTCTTTCATGCTAACTAGAAAATGCTCTCCAAAAAGTGCATGCTTTATTGTTTGTTTATTAGATTATGATCATCATGCTTGTTTTACTTGTCAAATGCATTGCGAAAGCATTTGACTATCAAAGTGAAATGTTTACTACTTATAGCCACTTTAGATATGAATGTCAAAAAATTGCATTGATACTAATGTAACAAGTTATAAGATATTTATAGATTGTATGAACAAAAATGTTACACCTAGAAATCCTAATCTTTGCATGCTTATGACTGCATCAATAGGCTAGTGCATAGAATGTAATGTTGAATAAACTTTTAAGAAAAAATTGCACCAATTTCTTCAAAATTTGCATCAATTAATGGAAATGGCTCATGAATGATGGATAGGATAAAACGTTTCACCCACAGGTGAGGAATAATCAATTAAAAGTTGCACCCATAGGATAGGATATCAAAGTTGCACCCCTAGGTGAGGAATATCTTATTAATCTAAGGTGCAACAATTAAAATTCTTACACACCGTTCATCAGTCATACAATGTATCACACATGGAATCCATTGAATATAGATGGATCACAAGTCAAATATGAATGTGAAAAGAGTATGACTCTATTAAAGGCCCAAAACAATCAACCCTTTATCACAAGAGTCCCTACTTTTGAAAAAATAAGATAAGAAGTTTACAATATGAAGCCATGCAATAAAGGCTTGTAGGCTATTCAAATTCTTAATAGAGATGATTGTCTTTACCTACCCCTTAAAACTAGCCTATCAGAGCTATAAGTGTTTAATATTATTGTGAATCATGCTGATTGCCATTATTTCAAGAAATTTTAGTTCTTAGAAGGACAACTTACAACTCAAGAATCCCTTGTTAGATGATTCAATCTTTTCTCCCACCTTAAAGAGTTGTTAAATTTGCAACTCACTCAACTACCCTTGAACCAAAAACCCTTCAAAATCACATTTTACCACTTTCTTTTATTGTTCTTGACTCTTGTGCAAGGATCTTTAAATAGTACAACATTAGCTCGCATCCCTAGCAGTTATGTTTAAAATTTTAACATAAATAGCTCGCATGCCTCACAGTTATGTATATATTTTTACAAGAATGTATGCATTTCGTCAATGGTTTTCCAAATCATAGAATTACTTATTATGTTATGCCTCTATTGCCACTCGCACAACCATACCATGATGCCATCGTGCTCACATAAAAATTATTATGTCTGTCCTTCGAATGAAAAATTATGTTCGCCCTTCAATGAAAAACCTTGTATGCTGCAATATTTAGACCCAATGGAACATATTGGATTTTTTTTGGTTATGGAGAAATCAAAATTGTACTAAGGCGGCAAAAAAAAGGATAACAACAAGCGAGTACAAGTACTCATGAGCACTACCTTAGGTTCCGTTAAACATGAACAATTGTCAAGATCAATGGATGATTACTTTGCAGCACCTATGATGGAAGTACGTGTGTAGAATCATCGGAAAGTTTCAGTGTTGTTTATTTCATTAAAAAAGAAGTGTGCATGTGTATGTGTGTGTGTGTGTGTGTGTGTGACAGAGAGAGAGAGGAGGGGGGGGATGATGGGGCCATGGGGAGTTGCCCTAATTGATGGTGTTTTCTCTAAGAAGTTAAATTTCCATTTATGGCCCCATCATTTTCTCCCCCCTCTCTCTCTCTCTCTCTTCCTTCTTCTTCTTCTTCTCAGCTTTCAATTTGCTAGGGCAGGCCTCTTGAATGTATTCAACTTGTGAGAGTAGAGCTCTGCCTTGCAAGGCAGTGAGTGCTAACAAAAGGAGAAAAGACCAGCCTGCTGAGGCAGAGAAGGCAGTTACAAAGATATCCCATAGGGCCAATGGCCGAAGTAAACTTCCTGAAACAAGAACATTTTTTCTCCCAAAGTAGTAGCTCAACTCTATTTAGATTAGATGGGAAATATCGCATTTACACGATACCAAATATTACATTCAGATCTGATGGAGCAGTGCATTAAACAGGATGAATGAAAGCTGTAGGGATTTTTCGGTCATTGAATCTTTGTAACTAATCCTGCAGCAAGTGAGCTCCTCGCCATGTTGGATTCACCGCTCCAATGTTGACAACGGTCCGATTGCCTATAAATACAATCATATATGTCATATATGAATGATGGATCTCTCATAGCAAAGTGCGCTTTTCAATTTTCCTCACAATCGAAGAGCACACAAGATTTCAGCAACAAGGAGCCTTTTCCTCCCACGGTAAACCTTTCTCCGACCCGATCGAATGAAGCTGATGCTGTTAGGATACCTCGTATCCGTCAGCTATTCCAGAATGAAATGTATTCAATGCTCCTTCCTGCAAAACTTGTGCAGAGGCCATACTTACAATGGAGGCTTGGTGCTCTCTCAACTTTAGACCGTGTAACTCTGTAAGATGCAACTCTTCTGTCCATGAGTGTGGGCTCATTGCATAACAACAGATTCTTCTCCAAATTGATCGTCGGACCTGAATTGTAACTTAACTGTGATAGTGAAGTAGTACAGTCATTACTTGCATTATTTCAGTCGCAGGAAGGAAGGTCCGTGTGGACATCCACACATATCCATACTGTCTGTTAAGCTAGCCAGCAAGGCAGCTTCTTCGTGCCAAACCCATGAGGTGGACCTTGCGTAATGTGTGTCGATCCACGTCTGTATCATGTTGTACATCCTCCAACCTTTGATGGTAAGCTGTGCGCATAAATTGCAGCACAATTCATTAGCTCGTCCCTAGATGGTATAGCAAGGCTTTGAGTTCCTTGAAGGCCACCATGAAGAAAGTCACATGGTAATTCATTGCTTATTGCAGCAACTGGCTTCATAGTAAGACTAGAATAGTCATCATGATTAGGCGTTCCTCTTGAGTTTGTACTGCTGTCCTGTAACCCCAGCTGCTGAAGCCGTGCTCTTGCTAGTTTCGATGCCAATTCAGTATCTCCCACCTGCAGTGTTAACAAACAAAACGGTATCAACACTGTGATGAGAGAATGAGGATAATTGCAGACAAGCAGATAGATAGTAAATATTCATTTCTTAAATCCAATTTTAAACATACTCCTGTACATGACCTTGGAATACTTCAGAAATAAGCATATCAGACATGATGTGTATTGTAACCGTGTGAAATAATCTGAAATTCGTGGTCAAAATTAGCGCCTTGCTCATTTGACCTCGATGTGATCTCTCTCCCATGTCTCCCTTGATGCACTCTCTTCTTCATCCGAAAAAGATCTGAATATGGGAATATGTCTGAGCAAGTCACTTAAGTCTCTTTCATTTATCCTCCTATGGCGTAAGCCTGTAAGATCTCTCAAGGGGCTACAGCCACCACTTAGCCTCACCAAGCCTCTTCTCCATACTGCCCCACCTCTCCACCTTTGCTCCTCCCCTACTCTTGACCCACCTTCCATGCTGCCCCACATCTCCACCTTCGCTCCTCCCTACTCTTGCCCTAGCCTATTGCATCTTCATCCCTCCTGCCCCCTTTTCTGCCTCCTCCACCCTCAGCTCCATGCAGCCTCCTATCCACCACAAACTGTTGCCCCCTTCCCAGTCTTTCTGGGTATGCTGCCCCAAATCACCAATTCTTCTTTGGGACTGTGCAGCCCCTGCTTTCGGGCAGGGATTCCACCTCTGGCCCTTGTCTGGCCTTCACGCGCATCATCTGTGACGTTTCCAGTGGCGGTCGGACAGGTGAGTAATGCGTAAGAACCTGCCACATGTAGAATGGCTAAGTCCTTAAAAACACCTTGCGGCAAGGTAATTGTGAAAGGGAAAATAGGGCTGAAGGATTATCATCCATCTCAGCAGCAGCCGCAGAGGGCTCCTCCTGATCCGTGCACGCACTAGATCAACCAAAACCATCGAGAACCAGCTATTCATTCAAACGCTCACCATGTATGAACCTGTCACGACGGCATGATTTCTAGCGAATGCATGTTGGCTTGCATGTGGGCAGGGCCTTGGTAAAACAAGGAGCGAGGTGGTGGTTTGATTGATGTGCTAAAACCCCTAGCAATTGTGCCTTTGGGGTGAATTTTGTGGTTTGGAACAAGGGGGCAAAATACCCTTAGTTTTCAAGTTAGGCCATTGGTAGGCTTCCAAAAAGAGCCCCACTAGAGGGGGCTAGGGGCAAATGAAAGGGGAATGCCACGTGGCATTCCCGGGGGATCACCGATTGAGAGCACGAGATGATCACCAAGAGAGAGCATAGGTCGCGATGGGATCCATTGAGCGCTCATGGGCTGATGGGAATTGGCTTCTCTCAAGCTTGGGCTGACCTCAAGGCTGTAGGGCTGGTCATGGACGGCGCTTAGGAGCTGACCAACATGGATAATGGGCCGGTTGGTGGCTTGCAATATTCAAACTTTTCTAAGCCTTTTACCATTGAGCCTGATGCTAGTGGAAGGGGCCCGCATGAACATTGAGTTATTGTTTATGAAAGAAAAAAGTTAGGTGGTAAAGAGTTGGCATCTGCCACTCATGATAACGAGATGTTAGCAATGATTCATGCTATTAAAGAATGGCACCATTATGTTTATGGCAACCATTTTCAGCATTAAAACTGGCCAATCTACTCTTTCTCTTGATGGCCGTATGGACGAGTATGCAGGGAGACTCCCGTGCAGCCTCAGCTAGGAGGGCTTCTTTCTTCAGGGAATGGAAGGATTCTCCTTTCTTCTCTGAGAATACTACAGGGTTGAGGTGGCACTTTTAGCCTCAGCCTTGGTTGTTTTCCACCTCACTCTGAGGGGGTTTTTATTTATCCTCATGGTTTCATGATGTATTCCGCTTTGAGCTTGCTCTCGCGGGTTTTTTCTCTTACTTAATAGAAGTCTCTTTCTTGGAAAAATAAAAAAAATCTACTCTTTCTCCCAAGCAGAAAAGGTGATTAGAGTTTGGCAAAAGCCATGAATTCCACATAAAGTACAAGAAGGATAAGGAGGATATTGTGGCCCATGCCCTGTCAAGAACTGTCAAGAATGTGGTGTTGTAAGTGCTTTGCAACTTCAGAAATTACAAAGATTTGGTCCATCTTATTCAAGAGGAGTATATGGGTGATCACGAGTTTTGAGATTCTTTCAACTCAAAATATTCAGATTATTGCTTGAAAAATGGGTTGATATGATACAATAATAAAATTCTCCTAGCACCCTCTTCAGCCTTTAAACAAGCGGTGTTGGGGGATGTACGTTCTTCACCCATGGCGGGCCATGTGGGACTCAACAAGACTATGAAAGCGTGAAGATGGAGTTTTGGAGGAAAGATGTATGGAAGGATTGTATAGATTATGTCAAGAGTTTGTGTACCATGCCAACAACGCAAGCACCTTGTGCCCTGCTTCAGCCACTCCCTATCCCTTAGGGCAAATGGACACACATCAGCATCACTGGGCTGCTACCACAAGTTAAGGGTATAATAGCATCATGGCAGTGGTTGAAAGGATGACAAAAGTTGCCCATTTTATCTCAACCAAGACTACTTCCTTTGCCTAAGAAATATCCTGAGTTAGATCATACGCTTTATGGATCTTATAGAATGTTTGGTAGCTAATAAGCTTGAATTGCCAGCAGCATCCCAAAACTAGGATGTATTACACGTCAGTCTTCTCAAGAAACACTTGGGCCCGAGGTGCCAATTTCAGAGGAGCTGCCACCTATGGATAATGATGGGCATATTCAGTATATTCCAAAGAAAATATTGGGCTTTCCATCATGCAGCCAAAAGTGGCAGCTCCTCCTGCAGAACCCTCATCACGAGCCTCTCGGCTAGCAAAATATCAGCCATGGTATTTCTCACGAACCCTATTTCTACTCCATGCCAATGTAAAGGCCAAACAAGGTGAGTGAGAGACACATAATCCATAGGTCATTCATGAGATATGAACTAAACCATTAGCTCTCATCAGACCCTGAATCGAATGATCCCTCTAAAGAATACTCCCTCATGTCATTGCTACCAGCCAATCCAAGCACTCAATGCTGTCCTTCACCTTTACAAAGGCATCTGACTCTTCTTCTGACCACATCTCAATGTCAGACATCCTTACTGTTAATTTTGGGACTACATGCCTTACCTTGGTAACACATGGAGATGTCACCAAGAAAAGATCTCTTGTTGTTACCACATATGCTTTTGTCTCCTCTAAGTCTTGATCGGATTCTTTCTTCTTCTTTTGATCCACCTTCTTCTTTCTGCAGCCCTTTGCAAAATGTCATGGCATATCATAGTAGTGGACCGTCTATCGTCAATGTCCCCTGACCAATCTGAGTCAGTGAAACCACTCAGCTTTAGATCACAATCTAAAGCATAATGCAAGCCAAGAGAGAGAATGCCATGGACATATCTGAGAACCCTCTTTGCTGCATTCCAATGTGTGACCGTGGGACAATGCATGAACTGACTCAAAAGCCCTGTGGTGTAGGCAATATCAGGCCGTGTGGAGCATAGATATATCAAACTGCCAACCAACTGCCTGTACAAAGTGCCATCAAACTTTTCGGCAGCATCATGCTTACTCAGCTTGAGTCCCTAAAATGGTGCAAGACAAGTTTGTTTGTATGCGGGCAGCTCAGAAATTTCGAAAAACATCGAAATCAGACCTCAAAAGGTTGAAAAACAGCCGTTGGACTGTTGGAGCTACCTCAAACGAAAGCTGGAGAGCTGAATGTGAGAACCAAGAACGCGCACTAGAGCACCAAGCTTGCGGGTGTCTGGAAGCAAGCACGGGAATGGGCTTTAGAGACGGAAGCGCTCTGATACCAAATGTAGGAATAAAGTGGAGACAGGTTGTGAACACAAGTGAGCAAGAGTGCAACACAAGAAAGCTCCAATAGAAATGTTCCAATGAAAGAATACAAGTACTTGGTATATATAGTACCCAAGTACTACTGGTCAACCATAGGGTTGACTTTATGCTTACAACACCATATCTTTGTAATCTCTTAAACTTTGTACTTCAGTTCTCGAGATTCCTTCTGTAGAAGCAATCGCACTAGCTGCTCAAACATCACCGGCGCCACCCATTGTCTTGCTATTGTCATGATAAAAGATTTGTAGCTCCTGGGAGGCATGCCAAGCCAAAGTCTAGCCATCCTCGCCAAATCCATCGCTTGACCAACTACTGAGAGTTGCCCTTGACCACCTTCATCTTTGTGATGTAGTCTTGTACCGCTCCTGCCATGGAGCTCTGTCTCGAGGTCAAGAATCCTTGCATCATTGCTCACCTCATACATCCCCTTCAATTTGATCCATGCGGCAAAGGAAGTGTCTGCCAATTGGATATGAGGTAGCACCGAATCCGGGTGCCAATGATTATGGCCAGGGCCTCCGCACCACATTTCACCCAATCCCGTACTGCTACTGGTCTGCCGGTACTAACACTACAGCCATTGTTGCAGTGGCGGCAAGGGTCACAGTGGGCTGAGGCGCTAACTCCACTCTCGTCGCAATCTCCTATGTCAATTTCGCCACCAAATTGCTCTAGACTTTCATCTTCCATAGAGGGTAATTTGTCCCATCCAACTTACCTGTTTCCCCAAAGTGTAGAAGTAGATATCTTGCAGCCATGACAATGAATTGAATGACATAGAGATTGAAAGTCGTACACCTGTTTCAACTTGAGTTTCCCTCCTCCTCACAAGGGCACTGTCCTCAACCATGGAAGATGATCATCTCAAGCTCACCTTCGTCGTTGGGCTGAAGCTGCCGTGGATCCGGATCTCATTTCCTCCTTTGTCTTTATGGGCAAAGGGTTTTATTATGCCCACTGTTCATCGATGGAGGTGGTGGAGCGCCTTGTCAGTTTGCTGGGGTTCCTGGGGCAGGTTTCTTTGCTTATGTCATGCCTTGGGATCCTCTTTTTGATCCGACAGCTTCTCTTTTGACTCATTGCCCGGTATGGATTACGCTCAAAGTGCTGCCTGTTTCCCTTCTTCAGCATCTTTCTACCCTTGCAGCACTCTTGGGGAGGCCTCTTGTTGCATGGTTTGGAGATTGCTGGCAGTCGCAGCATGATTGCTCAAGCATATGCTGATGATTCATTCTTTACTCCAAAAAATACTCGGAGTGATCTGCCCATGATTATGCAGGCTCTTTCTACATATGGATTGGCTGTTGGTCTTTGGGTCAATTTTCAAAAATCAAAATTGTTGCCGTTGCATGAACAGGAATGGCATAGTCTTCTGTGGCCTGGGGAAATTGTCCCCGCTTCTAAATTTATTCGACATCTTGGCTATCCTCTAGGTTGGGAACTCACCCATTCCCAACAAACTGATTGGGTGTGGACAAAGTTGAGGGCAAAACTTGAATATTGGAAGCTTGCAACTTGGCCACTACATGTTCGTTTGCGAATCGCACAATCCATTTTGATAGCATACATACAGTTTTATCTGCCTCTCATTATGTTCACTAAGGCAGAGCTGAACTCCTTTATGTCAGCTATCATGGAAATTTTCTGGTGTGCAAAAAATGGCAAGAAAAGTCTCAGATTACTCTCTATGCATCGTCTCTGTTCTCCAAAGATGCACGAGGGTCTAAACATTCTCAATATTCACATGCATTTACTTGCTCACAGAGGAAAAATGATGTTGCAGTTTATGCAAGGAGATCAGCCGTGGGCTTTAATGATCCGCTCTCTCTTATTACATATTCATACTTCTGCCTTTGGGCATTGGCAACCAACTCAGTGGGATTTCATATTTGGCTCTATCCAAGGCAAGATCAGAGGCTGCCCTTTTGTTTCTTGCCTGCTTCTTGATTGGAAACATATCTTATCCCACTTGGAATGGCATGGCCGAGACTCTTTGTCGGGAAACTCCTTGAGGGCTGAGAATATTTATTGGTCTAAAGTATTCCACCCTTCTTTGGCCATTCAAGAACCAAGACGTTCTTACTTTCTCTCCTTTAAAGGCATCACATCTGTGGCGGATGTACTTCAGGTTGATGGCACACTTTTATCTTTTTCTATGGCTGCCAGCAAATACGGTTTGGGAGCTCATTATCGTCCTCTCTGGCATCGGATTTCCACAATGCTTCAACCGTTTTTGCCAGTACCTCGCATGGAACTTTAGAATAGGCTTGAGGATTGGATTTTGCACTCTTCCTACTCTTCAGCCCGTCTCTTGAAGTTCTCACATATCATAGTGCCATCACTGTATAAAGTGCTATTACTTCCGCCTCGGATTTCTGCCAGAGCGTATACTGTTTGGCACATGGATCGCCCACTAAAGTGGTGGAGAAAAAGGCTGCGTCTCCTTTGGCATTACAAAGTCCCTCTTCGACAACAGTTTTTTCTTTGGCGAGTCCTGCTTGGCATTTTTCCATCTGGCCAGCTACTTGCACACAGACATATTGCTCCGGCTGTTCGTCACAGATGCTTACACCCCACTGAATCTGTGCTACACATCTTTTGGTTCTGTCCACATACTTGTACCTTCATCGCTCTTATCCAACGGAGGCTTCGAGCGAGATTTCCTACTGTTACTTTCGGCAGGCTTTTCTGGTTGTTTGGTTTTCATCCACCGAGACAGGGTTTTGATTTATTTTTTATATGGGTACACTACTGGGCACTATGGACTCTATGGATGGAGAGAAATCATAGAGTCTTTGGTGATCCCCTTTTTTCATCCTTTATTTTTTTCAAACGATCTCTGCAGCAATCATTCTATGATTGTGTTCAAACTCGTTTGATTGATCAGGATGTGTATACAACTTATATTGAGATCTTTAGTTGAGTAATAGTTACTTCAGTTTTGAAGTTACTATGAATGTAATTATTTTACAGCAATAAAAGATTTCTTCTCACAACAAAAAAAAAAGTGAGAGAGAGGAGAGGAGTGAATCTTTGCCATACAGCACCCTTCGTTGTCCTACCAGCCTCTGTACATCCCTTTGCTGATTTCATACAGCCTGTACAGAATCCGTATCCACCTCCCGGTCTGTATGCTTGACACTTGATGTCCGTACCAGGCTGCGCATCCGTACAGCTCAAGGTGTTTCTTCCCCTTCAGGGTGCTCTCCCGGTGTTCTCCCTCAGGCTTTGCACCCTTTCCTTCTCCTCTTTCTGTCATTTTCTTCTTGTAATCTTTGACTCTTTTCTGTTGCTATTTTTCCTGTCCTTTGGACCCTGTTTTTGGCTTTTAGTTCTTCTCCTCATTCCCTACATATTTCCGTACTGTCAGCCCGTACATATTTCGGTACTGTCAGTCTGTACTGTCAGTTCTTAATTACCTGTCCTATCAGTCCTCTTTATTTCTGTACTGTCAGCCCCTTGCTTCCATACTGTTCATCCCTCTTTACTATCCGTACTGTCAGCCTTTCTTTCCGTACTGTCAGTCCTTTTTTCTGTACTGTTCAGCTTTCCTTAATTCGATACAGTTGTTGTTTCTTCTCTCTCTTTCTTTTCTGACCTGTTTTTGCTTCTCCTATCTACCTTCTCCTTTGCTCTGCTTAGTCACTGCTGTCCAGCTCCTTCTCAAGCCTCTTCCGTTCTTGGGCTCTTCACTTTTTCAGCTCCCAATGGCGGATTGTCCTTACGAGAAGACCTTTCAAAAAGACAGATCACTTCCAAATAAAAAACAAAAGCAGGTTATGGGTCAAGATGACTCCATGCCTCTGCAGAGGCTCAGTTAGTCTATGAGGTGATGCATGAGGTCTTTGAAGACACTCGAAAGAGTTGGAAAGAAACCACGGGCATCATGGTTGAGGTGGATGACATTTTTGATCCCGTGAAGGAATATGCCAAGCATGCCATCATTATTTTTTTTCCAGGACGTATGCCTGTTGTGCAGATGTTGGTAACTGGTTGACTAGAACCCTGGGTGGTTGCTATGTCAAAAAAGTTCATTATGCAGCAAGGGGCTTTTTTGAATTGATCATGGCAAATGAAGAGCACAGGCAGATTTTATTCGAGCACTCTCCTCTTTTCTATGGGCAGCAGATGGTTCATGTGTTGCCCTGGTCTCCTACCAGAGATTATCAGGCTTTGATCCGACACAGATGCCCTGTCTGGGTGGAAGTTGTAGATTTCCCTCAATGTTTGGCCTCTCTTTTGCCAAAAATTGCAGCCTGTCTTCGCAAAGTGGTTTGTCCACCACGTTGCCTAATGGCAATTCAAATAGAGTTTGTATTTTGTGGGACACAGATAATCCAACCCCAGACTCTTATTCGGTTATAGTGAATAATGTTTCGATGGGCAGTGCCATCTATAAGCTGAAATGGGGTCTCTTTACAGTTGCTTGCTTTGAATGCAAGAAGTTTGGGCATATGGCTTCGCAATGCCCTTCACATACTCCAAAAACGCCAGTGCAAGCTGATTTGTCTTTGCCTCCGAGTAAGACTTCTATTGCCCCCTCTTTAATGAAGGCTAAGGGGGTGAAATAGTTTTTTGCTGTCCAGGACAAAGGGAAAGCACCGGTCGCTTCAAATGGTGATGTTTCTCCTTCTGTGCCTTCGGCCTCTCATCCTCAGGCAAAGGAAAAAACTTTGAATGATGCTTGGCAAACCCCAAGAAAAGTCTTTTCACCTAGGAGACCTTTGCCCTCCTGGACTTGGAATGGTGCTTCATCTCATGGCAAAACACCGGCTGAGAATTCTGGTATTGGTTTGACTTGGGCTGAGGTGACAACCAATCGTACCCTCTTTCCAGGAGAGGAAGTTGCTGCATTATTGTCTTCTCCTTAGGCTGAGTTTTCTTCTCATGGCCGAGGCCAGGATACTGAGGTGGAAATGCAGACATAGAAGGCATTTTTGCTGTTGTACATACCTGTCCTATATTTGTAAATATGCTTGATCATCTCAAATGTGTCACTTTGAATGTATAGGGTTTGTGTGATGCTCGAAAACTAGCTGTATATACGCCAATTGCAGCCTGATATAGTGGCTTTGCAAGAGCATAATCAGCATATGTATGCTAGAAAATCTAGACATTTTGTTGGTTATGACATTTTTTATGCTGGAGAGCACTCTTTCTCTGAGGTAGCTTTTTTGGTTAAGCATGATCTTCACCCTATTGTGGTCTTCAATGATCACCATGGTCGATGGATCATACAATGCCTCATTCAAGGCGACATCTTTGAATTTGCATCAGTATATGCTCCTCAATCTTCCAGGAATCGAGCTTTGGTTTGGGATGCCATGCATAAATATCCTTGGCGGCATTATGCTTTTATCTGTGGTGATTTCAATAATGCCCCACAACTGGGAGATAATACCTCAGGCCACACTCACATGTTGGCTTCTGAAAAGCAGGCATGGTCTGATTTTTTGCTTTAGTTGTCTCTCGTTGATCTCTGGAAGGAATTGCAGCCCATGCTTCCAGGCTATATCTTTCAGCATAATTCTCAATCTTCATATCGGGCACGCTTGGACAGATGGTATCGACTCGATCCACAGGATTCTGATGCCTTCACTTGTCAGCTTTGGGTAGAGCATGCTTTCATATACTCTGATCATGCTCCTCTTTGGCTGAGGCTCTCTTTGCATGACTTTCCAAATGACAGATTGGCTTGCAGACGCCTTTTGCTGATAAATAATGATTACCTTGACCATGCTGATTTTAAAGACATGGTTTCTGATGCCATTCAGCCTCTTTCTCATCAGATGCACATTGATCTGGATTATGCATGGTAGGCTTTTGTTGCAAGAATGCAAGCTGTTATTCGGGATTATGGTAAATCTTACATGCAGGCCACACGAGAAACAGTGAAGCATGCCAAATACACTTGCCAGAGTTTGACAGATCTCAATCATCTTCGGCCCCTGTCTTCGGAAGAAAACTTGCTATTATGTCATGCTAAATTTTATCTCCAATCGAATGATCGAAGAAAGCTTGCTAAATGGGAGACCCGATCTAGGCAAAGGGCTTTTTTGGATAAAGGTTGCTCTTCCAAGCAATTCTTCAAAAGTTTTACATTACAAAAGACAAGCTGCCAATATTTGTCGGATCCGGATGCCTCATGGTTCTTGGTCCTTATCTCGCTCAGAGCTTGCTGCTTTTTGTGTGCAACACTTTTCATGTCATTTTGGGCATGGGGACATTCTTTCTCCTCAGGTTGTGTCTGCCCGCCCGCTTCTTTTGCAGCATGTCCATCCCATCCTCTTTGATGCTCAGGCTTTGGAAATTCCTTTCACTAAAAGAGAATTATCAGATGCAATTAAATCCTGTGGCCGATGGAAATCTCTCGGATGGGATGGTCTCACTGTGGAAATTTTCCTTGCTTTTTGGGATATCCTCAAGCAGACTTTGCTGCAAATGGTTAATTCAGCCTGGGAAAATCAGCAAATGCCTATGTTATGGAAAAAAGGACTTGTCAAGCTCCTTCTAAAAAAGCAGTTATGTGATTTGCTCACCGATTGGAGACCAATAACGCTCATGCCAGTTATTTATAAGATCATAGCCAAAATGGTTGTGGATCGTATTAAAGGTTATTTGCATGATGGGCGCATCCTTCGCAATATGGCTTCATTCCTCGTAGACATATCACTGATAATATTGCCAATGCTTATATTGGGATTGAATATGCCAAATACACACATCAGGATGTTCTGCTCTTACAGGTGGATATTACAAAAGCCTTTGATATAGTTCAATGGGATTTCATCTCGCAAACAATGCGAGCTTTAGGGTTTGGAACAAAAATGCAGCAGATTATTTACTAGCTTTATAGGGACAGCAATGTAGCATGCATTCTTTCTGGAGATCTCTTTGATGAGTGGACTCTTCGTTGTTCCGTCCGTCCAGGATGTTCCCTTAGTGCTTTATTGTATGTCATTGCTACCCATCCTATGCTACAATATATTGATCATCTCGTGGCAATAGGCTCCCTTCATGGTTTGGAATTGGATGCAAATCGCAACATGGTTGCTCAAGCTTATGATGATGATTCTTTCTTTACCCCGAAGAATACGCAGAATGATCTTTTTGCTTTGATGCAGGCTCTCTCTGTTTATGGTTTGGCAGCTGGTCTTCATGTAAAGATTCAAAAGTCCAAGATGCTTCCATTGCATTGTAAAGATTGGCATAGCCTTTTGTGGCCCAGGGAAATCATTCCACCCACTCAGATGCTCTACTTATAGTCACTGCTGTCCAGCTCCTTCTCAAGCCTCTTCCGTTCTTGGGCTCTTCACTTTTTCAGCTCCCAATGGCGGATTGTCCTTACGAGAAGACCTTTCAAAAAGACAGATCATTCCACCCACTCAGATGCTCTACTTATAGTCACTGCTGTCCAGCTCCTTCTCAAGCCTCTTCCGTTCTTGGGCTCTTCACTTTTTCAGCTCCCAATGGTGGATTGTCCTTATGAGAAGTCCAAGATGCTTCCACTGCATTGTAAAGACTGGCATAGTCTTTTGTGGCCCAGGGAAATCATTCTGCCCACTTAGGTCTCACTTGTCGTCAACAAATGATGGTCAAGCTTCGCAAAAAGCTAGAATATTGGAAATTGGCAACCTGGCCTTTGCATGTAGTACAGTCCATCCTTGTGGCATATATTCAATTTTACTTGCCTTTGATCATGTTCACCAAGGCAGATCTTGCTTCTTTCATGTTTGCCATTATGGAAATATTTTGGCATTCCAAACATGGCAGAAAAAGTATCAGACTGCTTTCAGTGCATCAACTTTGTTCTCCTAAGATGCATGGTGGTTTGAACATCATGAGTATCTAGGTACACATCCTTGCTTACAGGGGCAAAATGTTGCTGCAATTTCTGCAAGGTGATCAGCCTTGGGCTCTTATGACTAGATCTCTAGTTACACATATCAGTATTTCTGCCTTTGGTCACTGGCAAATCAATTACTGGGATTTCTTATTTGGTTGCATCGATGGCACTTTGCCTGGCTGCCCTTTGGTCTCTAGTTTGCTTCTTGATTGGAAGCACGTCCTCTCTCATCTGGAATGGAATGGTCGACAATCTTTGCTGGGTAATTCTTTGCGAGCTGAAAGCATTCACTGGTCGACAGTTTTTCAATCTCCACTGGCTTTACAGGAACCTCGTCGTTCCTATTTTGTTTCTTTTAAGGGCATCACTTTTATTACTGATGTTATTCAGGATGATGGCTCTATGGTACCTTTTTCTCTGGCAGCTACACGGTATGGCTTGGGCTCTCATTATTGTGCTTTGTGGCAACAGATTTCTTATATACTTTCGCCTTTTTTTCTGATTCCTCCTCTGGAACTTCAGGATAGGTTGGAGGATTGGACTTTGACTTCACCAGGGTCCTCTTCTCGTCCTTTGAGGCTATCTCAAATATGGTGCTTGCATTGTATAAAATCCTTTTGTGTCAACCTTGGGTTTCAGAGAAAGACAATTCTATTTGGCAAATGCATCGCACAGCCAAGTGGTGGAGAAAGAGATTAAAGCAGCTTTGGGCTTACAAAACTCTGCTTCGACAACAGGTTTTCTTCTGGCGAGTGCTTCAGGGCATTTTTCCCTCTGGACAAATGATGGCCCGTAGACACATTGCTCCTGCTCGTTGCCATAGATGCTTGAGTCATTTATGATGGTTTTGTCCATGTTCTCGTGAGTCCATGCTCAGGAGACTGTGCCTCATTTATTTTGGTTTTTTCCATGTTCTCGTGAGTTCATTGATCTTCTTCGCCAGTGCCTGCGAGTGAGATTCCCGACTACTCTTTTTGGGAAGTTTTTCTAGCTCTTTGGTTTTCATCCACCCAGACCAGAGTTTCATCTTTTCTTTGTTTGGGCTTTATGGGATAGACAGGAATTGTAAAGTCTTTGGTGATCCCATATTCTCTGCAGCAATCCTTCTTTGATTGCTTGTAGACGCACTGCATAGATCATGATGTATATTTAGCATACACTGAGATTTTCAGTTGATGTACTTTTGGCTGCCTCGTTTTGAGGTTGCTACTCTTGTAATATAATCAATCAAAAGTTTTCACTAAGAAAAAAAGTGTGTGGGTGTGTGCGCGTGTGCATAGATCATGATGTTATGTGTCTTATATTGAGGTTTTCTCTTGATGTATTTCTCATCAGCCTATTCTATTGTGGGATAATGACTTTGTAATATAAAGCAACTCAATTTTCACCCCCAAAAAAAAAAGTGTGTGTGTGCGCGCATGCGCACTTTTTACCCCCCCAAAAAAAAAGTGCGCACACACACACACACTATATATATATATATATTTATTTATATTGAGAGAGAGAGAGAGAGAGAGAGAGAGAGAGATTTGTTTAGTGGTATCGATTTCAATGTTTGACAGACAGAAAATAGATTTATATTGTGCTACAAGACTGCATAATTTAAAGGGGAACTAACTTTGTTAGAAGCTGCCATCTCTACATCTCTTGCAGTAACTGTCCTCGTGATACGATCTCTCACTTGAGATCGCTTTTGAGCTTTGAGCTCTTCTTCTAAGGAAACCTTTTCCCCCTTCAGCTTATTTAGTTCAACCAGCAGCTGGTTTACTGTATTCATCAAATCCATTTTCTCCACAGGAATGCGACCACTACGAGGCTGCCTTACCAAAAACTGTGTTGCACCAATGAAATTTGGTTAGAGTCATGAACATAAAAATAATTCCAAGTAACGTTTATCAAATAGAGAGATGCTCTTGTCAATACATTTAAATTCAAATCCTTCGAATAGCAGGCTAATATAAGTTTTACAAGGGACACCAAAAAGATATCATTACCTTTTGACTGAGCTTCAACGTTTCCAATTCAGTCTTTGTCTTTTCATTATCCTGTTTGTCACAATCATAAAGATAAACAAGGCTACTTCATCTGTGAGGAACTTCTCTCTCTCTCTCTCTCTCTCTCTCTCTCTCTCTCAAACAAACAAACAAACAAATAAATAATAATAATCGAAATCAAGAGAAAAGTCTATTTGTTGGCATGAATGACACTATTTTTTAAGGCAAGGGATTCCCTCTTGGAGATATGCTTATCAAATATAGGTGCTATGGAGCCATGCTTGCATTGTGTCTTTGGTGGAGTTCGTGCATACTTGGAGGTATTACAGGTGGCCAAAACGCCACTGATGTGAGGAATCTTCCCTACTGCATACGTTTTCCCACTTCATGTGCCTACTATGTGCAACCGTGGTGCAATAGACATATGCCATCATGTTAAGAGGATGCTTAAACCAATCCCTAAGGATCCCCAAGTATGATGCTCACTTAGGCAAGCTCGTAGCTCTAGGTGCTGCTTCTTTCACTCCGTGTTGTCCCCCATACCAATGACAAAATCTCACACTCCCTAGTCATCTTCGTCTCCTTCACCTTCATCCTCTTTGGTCACTTCTCCCATTGGCTGAGTGCATCCTCTCAACTCTCATTTTTGGCTGTCCTATCTCATCTCTTGGGCCGGTGCGCTCCAGCGTTCAGCTCCTTGAAGAACCTCCAAGATTCTGTGGATGTGCCAAATGGCCTTGTTGTCTTTAAGCGATGCTCAAGCTCTCCCCATGGTGTCATTTACTCACTTGTAACTCTAAAATGTTCTCCTCTCTCCATTTAGACTTGGAACCAATGGATTCTAGGTCTGGCTTCATGGATCCTAAGTCATGGATGGACTGCCTCTGTCAATGTTTCAACTCAATTTAGGCTCATGACTTCCATATGAAAAGTTGGTGTGGCTTCTAAAGCTCTAAATGTCACCTCGTTTTTGTAGCCTCTTATATCACGTCGTTGTACCCTCCGATGTCAATGTTTACTTCATGCAACCTCTAAATCTCCTATAACATCTCCCTTGCCGTTAGCATTCATTGCCCTGATGAATAGGTAGGCCAATGGAGGCTGTTTTAACCTCTTTCAGGATGTTCTTCCAGCCTTGTCTCTACTGTCTAATTTCTCCCATGAATTTATATGCGCAGCCCATTTTCCTACACTATCTGGCTTCTTCTTTAGAGCATAACAAGAGTTTTGACCAACCATGGCATTTGTCATCTTTAGAGCATTTTCAAAGTAGATCTCTTTAATAGTATATGTAAAACTAGGTATATGTACCTTGGTCATCTGAGACTAGAATCATCCTTCCCTTAAATAATACTACAGCCCCCGCAGAAGTATCTCTATAAACCAAACATACCATAGTTGCACGAAGCCTTCCAGGTGAGGAATCCACAAAAGACTCAAATAGAGTACTGGTCATTTCTAGAACAATGCTTTAAATAGACAACTGTACCTTACGTAGTGTGAACAGTTGAGAGACAAGTTGAGAGCGTGCAGATGTCTCCTCCTTCAGGCTAGCCTCCAAAAAGGCTTTTGATGCCTCTACTGAGCTCAGTTTGTTTTGCAACACAGCAAGCTCTCTCTGAACGTCAGTAAGCCGACCTTGGCCCTGTTGCTCTTCTGACTCATACATCTTTAGCTTTGCTTTCAGTTGGCTTACTTCTTCATTAAAAAGAGACTGCAATTCAAGGACATTGTCTCAGAAGACTCTTTTGAAGCTTAATTGTGAAACAGAAAGGTAAGAAATTTGATACCTGCAGGGATTGTAGCTCTTGTTGAAGCATGTTATTCTCAGCGTACGTATTATCACTGAAAGCTGGAGATATTGATTTCTTTTGTGGCTGTGAAAGCTGCTTTGCTTCTCGTGCTACTTGCAGCTCAGCTCTGAGTTCCTCATTCTCTTGTTTCAACTGCAAGGGACGCATATATTGTTTACATTTTTCTTTTCAGTTGGCATGTAGGTTAGACGGACATGGCACTTTCAGTCTTATAATATATACACCAGTAAACTGCAAAAAACTATTGATGTCTCTAATTTACCTTGACCTGAACTCAAATAAAAGAAAACCCTGAAAACTTTCTTTAATCAAAGGATTCAAATACAAAGTCATTGAAGAGACCTTGCCACGAATTAAGACCAGTGTGTCATTTTTAGCATCCACAATCACTCGGAGCAAATTGAGACCATTTTCCAACCTTGTCAACTGCAAAAAAGCCAAAGGGTTAATACCGACTTTGTACTCTAAGCGATCAACAAATTGTTTTAGAATTCATGTTACCTGGTCCATCAATGCTTTTCCCTCGGCAAAATCTGGAGCTACTTTGGGTGCGGCTTTATTAATATCAAATCCTGAAGGTTTGAACGTTGGCAGGACATGACGCTGGAAGGCATCCACAGTGTCAGCCAGGGTGGTTCCAATTCCAACACTGTTTTTTAACGCCTCTTCTAGCGATTGCAATCGCTGTGTCAATTGACTTTCCTGTGCAGCAGCAACTTGCTTCGTGTCTTCTAGGGCTCGCGCACACTGTTCTTTCTGACTTCTTGCTTGTTCCCTCTCGCTCAAAGCTTGAAGAAGCTGTCCTGATGTACTTTGCAACATATTTTTCAGTTGCTCAACCTCGGCCTTCAATTGTGACGTGGCCGACTGAACCATAGATGCAACTTCTGCATCGCGATATTGCCGAAGTCTTTGGAGCTCAATCCGCTGTAGAAGTTACACAAATCACTTAAAGCATGATTTGGACAGTTATACACTAGTTCTTTGTATAATGTGAAAGGGGAGGGGTCGCACCTGGTTTTTCTCGCGGGCAATAAGGTCGTTGAGCTGACATCGTAACAGATCGTTCTCATTCTTGAAGGATCGATTTAGGACACTTTCCACGTCGCTGATGCCTTTCTGCCGCCTCTGTTGTAAATTGAGCACCACAATGTTTTCATAAACAAGGATTCGACATGTAGAATAATCATTCTGGAAATATTATATCGCTAAAGTCATACTGGTCATCCACGTACCTCCGGAGAGCCAGATACGTCACCTGCATTCCTACTTCCGCTCGGGTCTGCATCAGGACAAGTTAATTTTGGTGAAGAAAGGCGCCACATCGCTAGTTTGGCCCAGTATCTTTAGAATTTTGACAAACAGGCATTGCTAGATTTGCGAACGCATTCCCCTTCAACATGTAAGAGCACGGTAAATGATGCCGCAGAAAATTTAGTGCTTCCAACAAACCCATTTGTTCTCATGCCTACGATCTCCATTGGGCTATTTTGATTTCTTTGGTCTGCCGCAACAGGAGGCAATCGCTTCTAACAAGGATACGTTCTAGGGAGGCGGTGCTCCCAGATACGAACTCAGTCCATACAAGCACACAAAAGATTCGGAATATGAAGAAGGGGGGAGTACAAAGAAGGGAGGCAAGGGCAGCAGGGTTGGAGGTTGAGGAGGGGATTTGAGGGGAGGCTGTAGCTGCCATGGAGGTAGGATGAAGGGAGGGGCATTTGGGCAGTTGAGATATGGCGAGGGGATGGGGGAGGAAGATCACAGGCAGCTTGGAAATGCTCAGAGCCGTAGAGAGAGAAAGAGAGGAGAAACAAAGTAGAAAGAGAGTGTGCGTAACGGTCGCTTATTCCCGCGAACCGGACTTTTAACTGTCTCACCTTTTTTGATGTGAACCTTCTTACCAATCCTTGAATGCTTCGCCAACTATTACGTATATTGTAAATATCTCCTAATAGATCTTTTGATCTAACGGCTTAGAATGTGCCACATAGCTTCATAGGATTCTAGACTTTCATAAAACGCTCTAGTGCTCGCCAAGTAATGAAGTTATCATGTGACATGGACTGGAAAAACATATCAAACAGCAATTTTCCCTTCTATTTCTTACCTGTTATGATATAACGAGTAGCGAACAAACCTCCTTCGCTAAGTCTCAAGGTGGGACCTTAAAATGTCTTCGATTTCAAGGCCCCCTCCACCAAAGGCGCAGCTTGGCGTGGCTCTATGCGTAGTTGATTAAGCTAGATGAGATGAGAAGCCATGTGAGGTTCATCAAGTGGCAAAGCATTCGCACAAAACCCCTTGTCCCCCCCCCCTTCTCTCTCTCTCTCTCTCTCTCTCTCTCTCTCTCTCTCTCTCTCTCTCTCTCTCTGGATGTAAACAATCACTACTTGTTGATAGTGATCACTGACCCGTAGATCCTAAAGGGTCTCACGAGGACATTAATACAATCATATCATATCATCTCTCTCTCTCTCTCTCTCTATATCAAACACACATTTTCTCTCTTAGTGCACCATATAATATTTCTCTCTCCACCCCACATCCATGTGTGCTCTCTCTTCTCTATATCTCTATCTCTAGATTCCTTATTTGTGCCTCCTTTTGCCATACGAGACTCTCCTTTGCTTGGGGCATGGAACTCCCCTTTCCCTCACACACACACAAAAGAACCGTACCTCTTGTCATTTCTTCTTCTAGGGGCATGTCTAGGTAAAGGATTCTTAACACGAATTATCTCCTCAACATCTGCCTCAGTGTTAAATCTATTGAAAACTTGCACCAAAGGAGGATTAGGACACCCTGAATGGTAATGCCACTTTTATTGCAACCATGACAAACCACCTTGGATAGCTTTTCAAACCAGCTAATTCAGTGCAAAGCTCGTCAATATTCTTCTCAAGAATGGGAGGTGAAGGAACAACAATTGGGATAGGAGATCTAGACTGTGGAGGAGGAGGAGATGGGGGAAGAAGAGGTTTTATCAAGGCAGATCCATCATGAGCCACCTTGACATTCAATGCACAGGGGGAAGGAGAAATGATAACCGATCATCAGAAATTCTATCAAACTTTACTACAATTAGCTTTGCATGCTCCATGGTTGTCGGACTCTTCCACTTCAACTTGAGACAAAACTCATCCGTTGCACCAAACACCACATGGTTGCACACATACTGAGTCATTCTGGCAATGAACCCCTCTTTATCTAGTTGCACAACAGTCCCGCAATCTAGCACATATTGGCACACCATCTCCCCTTCTCCCTACCTCAATCTTGCTATCAACAGATGCACATTCTTAGGCTCCTCATGCTTGCCCAAATACTCGAGCAGTCCTATAGTCAAACGTGGCCAGCTTTGTCGAACTACATCGGTTTGCCTCTCATACCAAATCTTTGCAAAACCATCCAAGAATATAGGAAGCACCAACAACTGTCGATCCTCCATGAGGAAATTAGAGACAGACATCGGCATTTGAAAGCAACTAAATATTCTCGTGGGTTTTCACCCATGCATCTAGAAAATATCGGAATGCCTGCCATGAGAAAGTTGAAAGACAAGAGTGAAAGGAATGAGAAAGAGAGTGATTGCCCCTTTGCAAAGAATCAGGAGCCCATCAATGCATCAAATTAAAAACTAAAGATCCCACAATTCCAAAGCTAGAAACTTCAACTCATGATCTTATGTAGTCACACGCTTCTTATGGACAGTTGCAACCACACATGTACTATCTGGAAGATCCTCTAGTGTGGCAATCATTCTTGGGGCTGCTATGAACACAATCTGGATCTGAATTTTTGTGATGCTGCAAACCAAGCTACTCCTATAGCAATTAATGGGCAACAAATTGAAATGGGCAGTCGCAAACTGATGATTTATTTCCTATTTTCGACGTGGGCAGCAAGTGAGAAGCTTAGCAATAACTTCGAAAGTAATGGGCTGCAATATATGCAACCATCAGTCTCCTAAAAACAAGATGAATACTGGCCGTAGCAATCTCCACAAACAAAATGCTTGAAGTAGCAAGGCAAATGGTTGAACCTACCAATTCCTAGGATTGGAATTGGCTTCCACAAGTGGGCGCACAGCTGTACTTCATTTATGAGGCTATGGAGGGATGCTTTGAGCAAGCTATGGCAGACAAGATGATGTGAGCGAGCAGCAAACCAAAATGAGGTACATTAGTAAACGCTCACCTCTTGTTAGGCATTGATTTGGTGCATTGAGACAACCAAAAGTGACGGGGCTCCAAAAAGGGGAAGACTCCAAGCCATAGCAAATTGACATAAATTGCTCTCAAGGAGACTCCATCTCTATGCACTCTATTGTAAAGAGCACCGGACTAATAGATGAAAGTCCCTAAAGCACCTTCCCTTTGGCTATCGATTTCTACTATGTCGCCCATCTTTTGAGGCTATTCACCTTCCTATTGCTTCCTTACAACCAGCACTATTGTTCCAAAAAGGAAGGAAAAAAAAGAATTTTGTTTGCTAGAAGCTACTTACATCAGCGTGTTCATCAACAACAAGGAAAATGCTGCAAATTTTCCCACCTAGTAATAGAAGAATATCATTTGTTCTTTGAAGTGTGGGAAAGCAGGCACAATGGAGCAATTCATGGAAATCCTTGATAGACGCACCCTGTTCCGTAAGCTTGGCATCAATGTTGAAATCATCACGAATATGGGCATGTTTGTCACTAGTAAAATCCGAAAGTTTATAATTGTTGAGTTGTCTGACGATCCCCCATCATTGTATTCTGTTCTCGATGAAACCTCTAGTAGAGAAAACAATAGCAGGAATAGTGTGCTGAACATTGCAACCTGGATACTCCATTTCTCCGTTGGATTGTTGATATGTTGTAGATATATTCCATCTATCGATATCATAGTGCTTGTCTCCCACTTGCCATCTTTAAATCAAATGCTCTCTCTCTCTCTCTCTCTCTCTCTCTCTCTCTCCGCCCCCCTCTCTCTCTCTCTCTCTCTCTCTCTCTCTCTCTCTCTCATGTGCGCACTCTGTCCACATGTCATGCTCAGCTGCCATCTTTGTTGCCATGTCATATGATTTGCCCAATCGCTCAGTCTGCTGCTAATTATCTCTCTCTCTCACACACACATGTGCGCACTCTGTCCACATGTCATGCTCAGCTGCCATCTTTGTTGCCATGTCATATGGTTTGCCCAATCGCTCAGTCTACTAATTATCACCACATCATCAGCATTGATGCAATCTTGCGCAATCTGAGGCTTGAGCTCTACCAAATTTCACCGCGCTATGAGAATCATGTTTTGAGCTAGCTAGTAGCCCATCATAGTCTGCCAGGCTACCATCCCTCAATGGCACATATTTATTAATGATGCATCGTCACAAGCATTGCCTAATTTGCCGTTTTCTCACCACTAGAAGGATTTTTGTCTGATTGTTAAACTCATCATGTGGATAGACTATGACAGAATTCCCAGGACAGATTGCAATAGAGCAGATTGTGTGCCACATAGGACCCGATAAAGAGGTGCGGTAGACTAACCAAGGACGCGTGTCATATCAGATCTGTTGTTGTTAGCTCTTCTCTCCCTACGCCACCGTGTGCCAACACATGGCATCACACCAAAGCTCCACATCCCTCTTGCCTCCACAAACCTCCTCTTACACTTCTCGAGCCTCCAAAAAAGAGCTCTGTTGAGCCTCAAAATTCCTTCATGTGGCATTTAACAGAAGGGTGGGCTCTCATATGTATTTCTAATGCAAATATGATGGTCTCAATGCATAGCATATTAGAAATATGCATTTCTGGGGTTTCTCGATCTCATGACATAAGCCCCTTAGTCTTTTTTTAGATTTCAAGGCTTTTGTCAATAAATTGCATTATGCTGACTCTTAGTTAGCTTATGTGTTTGTAGAGTAGCATAGAACCAAAGGTCATAGTGCATTGAGAGGGGAACCAAAGGCTATAGAATAAGATTTGCAAGAGGTAGAGAAATTATCCTAGAAAAGGAAGAGAACATAGAGCAATCCTCCTTTGCCATCTAGGGAGAGGTTTTGTATTAGATGCATATTCTAGGAGGAAAAAGTAGATTTAGGGTAGGGGATCAACTTTTAGAAGTAAGATTTAGTTTCAAGATGAGGGTGAGAGTAAAAGAGTTGGGATGAGGATAGCAATGGAGCTTGTGGAGTATAAGATAGGAAGGAGGAGGAGTGGCGGCCAAGTGGGGAGGGAGAGAGGAGAGAAGAAATGAATGGGATTGCAAGGGAGGTGGAGAGAGATTACAAGTAAAAGAATTACAGGAGGGTTAGAGAGTAGAAGTAGGAGCATTTCAAGGCTTTAAAGTGGGAGTTGGCTCTTGCTAGTACATTGATGGGAAAAAGAGCATAAACACTTAAGAAAGAGCGTACATGAGATAATCTAAACATTTTGGTTTCATTCTTTTGTAAATTTGTTAGAATAAAATTTCAAGCTTTATTAGCTTTGTATGTGCACAAAGAGTGCATCAAACTTTGTTTTTTGACTTATTTTGACTTTTTTCTTATGTTTTGGCAATAGGGATTACACTTCAAGGTTGAGGGAAAGCACGGAGAATACATTAGGTATTTTTATATGGAAAGTGTAGTAAATTAGAAATAAAATGGGATCCATACCTTATTATGAGCTAATCTAAGCATTTTGATTTCATTCTTTTCTTTTTTGGAGCAATATGATTTTGAGATTTATAAGATTTGTATGTAAACTAGAGTACATCACATGTTGTTTCCAACTTATTGTGAGCTAACATGGGAAGCATGGAAAATACATAAGAATATTATACATGGAAAGTTAGGACTAAGATGGGATTCACACTTTATTATGAGCTAATCTAAGCATTTCCCTTGCATTCTTTCCTTTTTTTGTTAAAATATGATTTTGAGTTTTATTAGCTTTGTATGTATACTAAAGTTCGTCAAATCTTGTTTTCCAACTTATTATGAACTAGAGTTACCATACACACTGTTTTGAATGCGAATCTACAAATAGATTCCTAACTTTACAGCATTTGCTCATTCTTGTGAGCTAGAACGTCTACAATAACTTCAAAGGGATAATAGAGTGATACTTTTCATCTTGGTTATGAAAAACTTAAAGAAACTTCTTTGCAAGATTGATTAGTTTTATTGCAAAGAGCTTCCAAAAATGCAATTGCATAATGATGACTAACTATATATGATGGAAGACCAAGGCACATTCAAAATGTCTTCTAAATAAATAATCTCTAGCTTTGCATGCCATATTGTCATCTTGGTTTTCACTATGACAAACCATTCTCAAACAAATGCAGTTTACGGAATGAGATCCCCACTAAATGGGCAAAATTTAACATAATCTCACATATGGGGATTTTGCTACCATTTAAGTAATGATGTGACTTCTTAAAGGCATGTAGGATTGGTAGCATGTCTTGAGAATACACATGATGAGCTACCATGACACTTGACCTAAGAGGTGCCACAACATCTAAGGCAAAGCAATACACCACTTTGCCTTTTGATACAAGTAACATGGATAATGGAATATGCCTTTTTATAGTAGAGAGCCCTATCGATTGCAATTTTGAGGATAAAACTATTTTTAGGTAGGGATGGTTGTAATTTGTGCCAAATTAGTGGGGGCTAGGGTTCATATGGCTAGGCTTTTGTGCACCTAGAGAGCTAAAAGAGACATATTAGAGGGGACTATATATGTCCTCTCATTCACCACACCTCACCTTTTTATGTGACTTATAACTTATTGTCATGGAGTATTTTTCAATGAATGTAGAAATACAAATCAATGCTCAAGTTTGGACATAAATAAATTAGATCTATGAATGCATATATATAGGTCTATCTAGATCTATACCTATTTAATATAGTAAATCACCTCATCTAATGCGTTTGTATTTATTTTTGGTGCTTTGATGTGCTTTAAAAGTAAGGACAATGTGATTTCATTATTGTTTGCATTCTTATCAAACATGAGGAGTTGGAATGCATAAGAGTTGGGAGGCACATTGTAATTTGTGTGCAGATTTGAGCCATTGAATAGCCTATTGATTCTGATTGTTTTCGTTCTTATTAAATACTTAATTTGGTTATTTCACACCGAACATCGCCATATCAATTCAGATTGTTTTTGTTCTAGTAATGTCCTAGCTACAGCAACATAGGCCTAATGGTGGAAGAGATGATGAACAAGGGAGAGGAGGGCTCCTTTTATAGAGATTTTGTCACCCTCCTTCACCCATTTACAATTGCTGCCCATAGATTCTTTTCCCCATCAATCACATAAGCCCATATGTCACCATCCATGTCCTTTTTTGCTACTCTTGCCATGTTTCCCATCAAAAGATGCTCAAGACTCTTAAAATATTGAGAAAGTCAAGAGTCTCCCCACATGGAGCCCACAAGGACCCTCTCTTTTCCATATGTCCACATCCTCCTTATTCCACATGGGACTTCTAGAAGGATTCCTCTTGACTCCACACTCCTCCACCTGCCTTCCACATGCTTGGCATGTGGCCTCTCTTATATTATTGGAACACATGGACATGAGTCCACCTCTTTATATGACTCACTCTTCCTATTGTCTAAAAACCCCATAATATCCCATACATAAATAACTGTCACCCCATACCAACGTATTTATCATTCATACACATGGTATTTACAATGATCCATTCCACTCATCCTCTCAATCCCATACAATATCTTAGAAAATAGAAATAAATGAGAGCTGCTAGGCTCACTTGATACTGAAACTCTTATCAAACATAAAAGAAAGGAATACCAATGCCAAATAAAAAATATCTATTTTTCACGTCACAGTATGTAATCTGTTTTGTTAAATGTTTTCTTTGGATGTAATTTATTTTGTTTCAATTTGAATGTAATACTATTATAGCAAAAACTATCGGATGTAATTTCTTTTGTCTCAATTTCAATTTAATACCATTATCACCAAAACTATTGTTGGCTATTACTTCGGTAGTGAAAGTGGCTCTAACGAAGAACAAATGGCATATTTATGCCCTCGTTTACATTTTATTGTAACGATAAGGATTGTTGCACAAGAAATTGTTGGAAAAATTATTCTTATTGTAGTGAAAATGGTCTCAATAAGCATTCAGTTTTATCCTTTCTTTTTACTATTACAAAGGAAAATAAGGGCACCTCGTCCACCTGCTCGGCAAGGCCGCCCCTGGAGGGCTAGAACCACTCTCTCAGATCCCACTAGACCTCTCTCAAGGGCCTACCCTCCCAAAGCCAAAGTTGCCATCTGGGGGCATCCTACTCTGGGATACTGGGACGATCAATGTTCCACAAATGTCCCACCACTCTGATCATCTGCCAATGAATTCCATCCAGACTCCCATCCATCTTTGGATATCTCTCAGTGAGTGCGTGGAATAGGCCTCTCATTCCTACATGGAAAAAATCGGGCTGTGTGCTGCCTCGTTGCGTCATCATCCTCAAGGGGACACCAGTTTGAGAAAACTGACCTAACCCTCTGATGTCCATCCACACGCAAAGTCCTTCCCACTAGGGCTCAGGGATGGCTAGGTCAATCTCTCTCATCCACTGCCCTGCCCCTCACAAATGTGCTAAAGTGCCAAACCTTGCCTCTGCCTTTATGGGTAATTTGCTCCATCTGCCAAAGGAGCCGGCCGGTCCACTGTCCCACTGTGCCCACCCAATGTGAGTCCGTTGCTCGAGCATATGCCCATCTTGATCCCTGATCTCTAGGTGCTAAACAAGGGGCTCACTCAAAATCCTCTTTGCATTGGGGCTGAGCACAACTGAGGCCCCCTGCTAATCTCTGCCAGACCCTATGGAGGCTCCTCATCAAGGGGGAACCCTTCCCTGTAAGGGGGTCCTTTGAGAAGTTCCATCTGTGTGAATGCTGCTAGTGCCCCCAAGTGCGTGGTGTGTTCCTGAGAAGCCCTCACTGTAAGAGGAGCTTCCAAAGCTCTACACCTGGGGTGAGGCCGGGGAGAAGTGCTACAGTGAAGTCAGTAATGCGATATGTGAAGACAGGGATCCCATGATGTAATCAACAACACTGTACTCTACATCTCCGGATCAATGATACCCAAGCCTCCCAATGCATGCGGCATGACACCATCTGCCAAGCGACCTGGGCTCTAGTATTCCTCATGCCGTCTGATCCTGCCGAAAGGAAGTTTCAAACCAACTATCGGAGCTTCTCAATGCACCTGTGAAAACACCAGTAGGAGGTGATATACTAGGCCATGGTAAGAAAGACCTGGTTTGTCACTAAGGCATGGCCCACTAGGTGTTTGGCCGAGCTCCAGTAGAGAAGCTTGTGCCGAAAGTTCTCGAGGATCGGGGTAATCTGTTGCTCTGCTGCTGTAGTATCAATACCTAGCAACGAAGGTATCTTGCTGTCTAGCCCCTCGGTATCCAACGAAAGCCAAAGTCGCTCCCCCACTCTTGAATCTCATGTATTTCCTCGGAGCTTGTGAAGAAACCTATGGATTTTCTCCAGTTGATCGCGCACCCGAGGCCTTATAGTAGATGGCCAAGGCTCCCTTGACTCTCTCCAAACTCGCTGTGGTGCCCTCTATGTACAAGGCCGTGTCATCTGCAAACTCAAAGTCTAGCAGCTCCTCCTCCAGTCTGATTGGGAGCCTCAACCCTATGAGGCCCACGACTTGTGATCTCAAATAAGTAGTAGCCCAAAGCCTCTGCCACAAACAAGAAGAGAAAGGGAGCCAGGGGGCAGCCCTGGCGGACCAAGCGAGAGAGAAGAAAGGCCTTGCCCATGTGTCCACCAATAAGCATCTGAATAGAGCTCCTCGCATAAAGTGTAGAAACTCCTCTGATCCATCTGTTTGAGAAACCCAATCTCTGCATGGTACCCTCTAGGAAATATGCTTCCACCTTGTCGTAAGCCTTCTCAAAATCCAAGAGAAGGATGGCTAAAGGATGTGACTCCTCCCTGAACCAATCCCACTACCTCCTAGAACATGAAGATGTTATCCAAGACGTTGCGCTCCTGAATGAACCCGATCTGAGTGTCGTGGATGATGTCAATAAGATGGGACCGTAGCTGCAAACTCAAGACTTTGGAGAGGATCTTGTATGAAGTATCAAGCAGAGTGATCGGTCTCCACTACTGTATGTTTGACCTATCTCCCCCTTTTGAGATCAAACAAATCCACCCCCTGCTCAGGGACTAAGGAAGGGAGCCCGTGTCGAAGATCTCCTGGTAGGCTAGGCGGAAAGGGGTGAAGATGATCTCCCAGAAGTTCCAGAAGGAGGCCGGAGTCAAGCCATCCTTACCAAGATACTTCTGAGTTGGGAGAGCCTTGAGGGTTTCCCCAAGCTCCTCATCCGTGAAAGGCTCCTTCAGACTCCTGCACAAATCCTACGAGACTACTGTTGGAACGTGGTCCCAAACTAACTCACGGGCCACAAGACAAGCTAGAGTCATCCTCTCCGTCTGAAAAAGCTGGCTATAAAATCCTTTAGTCAAGTCTAAAATCTCCTGCGGATCAGTGTGCATGATGCTCTGAGTATCCCGTAGACATTGCAACTGCATGCCTGCTAATTGTGGCCCAGTGGTATATAAGAACTGCTTTGTCATCTTGTCCCCCTGCTGTACTCATCGGGCCTGGGAGGAGTGATAGGAGAACTCAACCCGCCAAATCTCCGTGTCCTGAAGCTCAAGGTGCGCACTCTCAAACCTACCACTAAGCCACTGGGATCCTTGGTCCTACTCCTTGAGCCTCTCTATGGAGGCGAGGTCTCTTTGCAATGCGCTCACGCTCCTAAAGAGCCCTCCTCTGTCTAAGGGCATGGGCCTATAACTCCTCACTGCTCCTCTGGATCGCATTAGCCACCCACAAAGCCTAGCCCTCACAAGGTGCCATCTCTGATTGCTGCCAAATCTTCGCCATCACCTGTTGAATTTCCCCATCCTACAGGAGGTCCTCTGGAATACGAACTTCCCAAAACTCCAAGTTGTTGAAGTCTCCTCCAACAATTCAGGAGTCTACATCCAAAAGACACTCTGTCAGCTTCCTCCAAAAGGCCGGACAGTGCTGTTTGCATGTTGAGGCATATACATTCAGGATCCCACTCTCCCATCCTAAGTCCCATCCAAACTGCCCATCTTGGGATAAGCTCACCCTGATCATAAACCTCTGGAGACACTATCTGTGAGACCGAGATGCAGACCCCTCCGCTCCATCCTACTGCGAGGGACCACACCTCCGGGCCTCTCCTCGAGAGGAGGTGGTGTCACCATCTAATGTCCGATGTTGAGACCATATGCTCCTAAATCAAAAGCAAGTCCACTGCCTACCCTACCACTGCCCTCCGCAGCTCGTGCCAAAGGATCATGTACTACGGTTGACTATAAGCACGGTCATGGAGCCCGTGCACTTTCCAACTCACGATGGTCTAGCTCATGAGGACAAAAATGCAAAAAACAAGGCTCGCTTATGAGTGGGTGCCTGTCACCAGAAAGACTACCTTATGTGACTTTGCTGGGGGTTTGGAGGGCGAGTAGTCTATGTCTGTATGTCGGCATACTAGGGTGGACACCGGCTCAATGCCAATCTTCCGTGCCCACTTCATCATGAAGGAGACTTCCACCCTGAACAACTCCACACACTTCTAGAGTGGCCAATAGTATGCATGATCACCTTTGCATCAAGCAGCAATCTGGTAACTCCTACCACCAAACCACACATCGGCTTCTCCCGCCTGAAGCACAGCTGAAAATTCACCTCAGCACCATGGGCATGCCAAAGGTCCAATCCCATGGCCCCCTCCACTCATCCATCATGCGTGAAATCTGATCTCCCAGCATAGCATCAAACACCACTGGGGACCACTTCTCCAACCCTGTAGACGGGAACTAGAATCTCCAAACTGGGTGTGTCTGGGAGCCCACTACACTGATCAAACCCCCTTTCTTGGACTGCAAGATCACAAGTGTTACCTCCAGGGGTAGAGGGTAAGAGCCCACAATCTCTAGATTTTTCTAGGGTCCCAATCTCCAGAAGTCCTTAGTCAGTAAGGGACGCCCATGCTAGAAATTAGGAGCTGTTGACTAGGAGGACGAGTCCCCTTCCCTCTAGCTCCCTCCTAAATGGAGAGAGGGGAGGAGATGCTGCGATGAGGAAGTGGAAGGAGGCGCTGTCTTTCCCTTACCCTTGGAAGGTGGGTCGAGGTAAGGGAGGGTGGGGAGGCTGAAGAACCTGCTAAAGAGGTGGAGGGGGGGTGGAGAGGGAGGGGGGGGGACGGAAGTGGAGGGAGGGGGACGGGTGGTGAGGATGACCATAGCAGGAGGGGGGAGGGGGGGGAAGGGGAGGGGGGGGAGTGGAGAGGGAGAGGGATCTAGGGGGAGGGAGGCAGGGGGGAGTAGGAGCGACCACAGGCTCCCCTACTGATCAAGCTCATCAGGGATCTAAATCCGCTCCTCCTCGAATGCTGTCGAGCTAACGTCTGTAGCTTTTGCCATCATAGCATCCGAAGCTCTTGGGGCTCGCTACTAAGACAAGGGTGAATGCGGACGCTGGACCTACATCCTGAGAGGATCACCTGGCTGAGCAATGGCCCCTGTCGCCACTAGGGGGTGGTCCTCCATGTGTGGCCTCCTGTTGCTGCTGCTGCTCCTTAGGTGCCTCTCGAAATACTCTCTCTGTGTCTAGCCCTCTGCCTATAGCGCTTTCGAGCCTGTTTGCTTGGTTTCTTTTTCTTTTTAACCTGGTTCTAGTCCCCTTCTGAAGGGGTCACCCAGGGGGTCTGAGACTCCTAATGCTCTTATCTGGGAGGGTGCTGGGCTTTGACCTGCTCACTCTGCTTACTCTGCGAGGGAGGGGGGGAGCTCCGACCGCGGGGGCAATCTCTGGCTAGGTGAGCCATCTGTCTGCAACGAAGACACTGGCCTAGTAACCCAAAAGTCTCCACTCGCTGGCGAAGTGTACCCCCTTCAAGGGTCTCTAGGATGATCAACTTTGGGAGGGACTTTGGGCTCTTAACCATTAGTCTAATCCTAGGGACCCCATCATCTACTACCAATGATGTGGCTGAATCCGGCTGAGACTCCAATACAGTGCCAAATGCTCAACCAATGGAGGGGAGGATGGCTCTATATTCCTTTGGGAGCCCTGGGAAGCAAGGAACATGGTGTGTCATGTCCTCCGCTGTAAAGCCATGGTACCAAGGGAAGAGGTACACCAAATGCTGGCCAAGGAGGATGGGACTCTGATCCACGAGTGTTGAGGCAGTATCGAGGGAGCTCTGCTAGATGAGGAAGACACCTCTTCCATAGATGGTGACCTCTTAAATGTGGTCACCCTTTAGTGCTAAGCTCGCTTGAATCCACTCTCGCACTTGTCTCCTTGTGGGTGTGAGGCCCACAATTCTGCCCATGATTGCCTTGTCTTGGAGGGACTGAACTGCTTGTTATACTTGTTGCTTGTTGACTTGGGAAAGAAGGACCTTAACGGCTGTGGGATTTGAGGGTGGTGCCATAGAGCTCCTCTGGCCAAGGGTCACCACCAAGATTTTCTTTCTCCGAACAAGCACAAATGGTCCCGCTGCAGGGAGGAAAAAGATAAAAGGGCAGGGTGAGGCAGAGAGCAGTCAGAGTAGGAGGCGAAGAAGAGGCGAGGAGGGAAGCGAAAGAGGGCAGGCTGAGGGAAGGAGGAAAAAGGCAGGGAAAGAGTCGGGAAAGGGGAGGAGGGGTGGCAGGGGATGGTAGGGAAGAGGACGTAGGGGCAGAGAGGTGGAGAAGGCAGGGAAGGCGAAGAGGAGGCAGGGGGCAGCGAAAGGAGTGGGGGGGACGACAGGAGGCAGAGGAGAAGATGGCAGGGGGTGGAAGAAATGCAGGGGGGGCGAGAGAGTAGGTAGAGGGGAGGAGGAAGAGATGGCTAGAGGTAGAGATGGCGAGGGGGGTGAAAGAGATGGCAAGGAGGAGATGGCAGGGGGGAGGCAGAGCAGGAGGACAGGGAGGAGGCGGAGGAGGCTACAAGAGGGAGGAGATGGGAGGGCAGCAGGATCAGCTAGGGGCAGCAGCTCATGTGGACGCCGTGCACTATCTATCGCACCCCAATGTACTGGGTCCACAATGTTACAATTACCTACACGAAGAAGATTTCGCACCACTTTTATACATTACAATCATTAATAAAAAAGGAGATTTTTTTATTGATATTCTATTGTGACTTTTTTCAAGATCGGTGTCTAAGCCTAGGAATAGAGTGATTAGACATGAATGTGATTAGATGAAAGAAGAGATAGCATCACTAGCATTATGGGAGTCTTTTCAGAATTCCATGAGGATAACATTGTTGTCATAATTGTGTTGAGAAATCTGGATGCAAGGCCTCAACCATTGGAAAAAATTAGATGCACTTTTGAAGCATAGATCATTGCTAGAAATCCGTTGATGCATATAGATGAGCAAAATGTCAAAAGGCCCTTCAATGCACAAAACAGAGGGACATATGGGATTCCACAAAGAAGAAATCTCTCTCTTTCTCCCCCCCCCCCTCTCGCTCTCTCTCTCTCTCTCTCTTCTCTCTCTCTCTCTCTCTCTCTCTCTCTCTCTCTCTCCTCTCTCTCCCCCTCTCCCTCTCTCTCCCCCCCTTCTCTCTCTCTCTCTCTCTCTCTCTCTCTCTCTCTCTCTCTCCCCCCTCCCTCCCTCTCTCTCTCTCTCTCTCTCTCTCTCTCTCTCTCTCTCTCTCTCTCTCTCTCTCTCTCTCTCTCTCTCTTTTTAATTGAAAAATTAGTATCACCCTTCATTATCTTGTTGAACGTTGTAAAAATCTATTTGGATTTATCCATGCCATTCCTTGTATAATTCAATAAATGGAACTTAATTTTAATACAAAATATGAGCACTTAAAGAAAGAGAATAATGCCCCAATGTGCAAGCATGAAATTAATTCGCCTTCAGAGAGATATTGGATATAAACTACATCAAACCTTCAAAATTAGAAGTCCTTAGAACCATACGAAATTACTCTATATCTTAAATAAAATTTTGTTTATGCTATGATTGTCTCTACTTAAAAACAAGCTAAAAAGTAATTGTTTTTATGCAAATAAAGGAAGAATAGAGATCTTTTGAATATCTAATACTAATAGACAAGCTTGTAAGCCCTTCTTGAATGTCAATGACACATGGGATTCCACATAGAAGAAATCTCTGTGTGTGTGTGTATGTCTCTCTCTCTCTCTCTCTCTCTCTCCCCCCCCCCTCTCTCTCTCTATTTTTAAATGAAAAATTAGTATCACACTGCATTGTCTTGTTGAACTTCGTAAAAATCTATTTGGATTTATCCATGCCATTCCCCTGCCATTCCTTGTATAATTCAATAAGTGGAACTCAATTTTAATACAAAATATGAGCACCTAAAGAAAGAGAATAATGCCCCAATGTGCAAGCATGAAATTAATTCGTCTTTAGAGAGATATAGGATATAAACCACATCAAACCGTTAAAATTAGAAGTCCTTAGAACCATACAAAATGACTCTATATCTTAAACAAAATATTATTTATTCTTTGATTGTCTCTACTTAAAATCAAGTTAAAAAGTAATTGTTTTATGAAAATAAAGGAAGAATATAGATCTTTTGAATATCTAATACTAATAGACAAGCTTGTAAGCCCTTCTTGAATGTCAATGACACCAGTTAATTATAAAATAAAGTATTAGTGAAAACTTGAAAAATGAGTGGCATGTTGAAATGAGTTTGGAGCCATATTTTTGCCCAAAAATCCTTGGGGATGCTGAAATTTCACCAAATCTGTGAAATTCTTCCCCAAAAAAAACATTGATCACATGTTTAATGCAATGCAACTATTCTACTTAGAATAGTAGAACAACCTCAATTCCATAGATCCTTTCGTGATGGATGTGATTATAGTGGAATTATAAAATGGCGTTAATGAGATGATCAATGTTAACTCTCTAGTCTTTCAAAGCATGACCTTTTTTGGTTGCAGGCTTACAGTTTTGCTCAATGAAGTTAAGGTCCTGTTATTTAATGTGGGTTTCCTTATTTCCAAGAAGGATTCCCTTATTGGGACTAGTATAGGTGAGGTTTGTAAGCTTGGTTAGGTTGATGTCTGACTGCTACTTGCAATGTAGGCTACATGTAGTGTGCCCCTTTTAGGTACCCAATTTTTGTATTCTAGTCTTTTTTCAGGGACTGACCACCCCTTCTAATACAAGCCGGCCTGTTTTCGTTTTTTTAAACAATTGCTTGCTTGGATCCTATAGAAGAACCAACCAGAGAAGGAATGTAAATTAAGGTTGGGAAAGAGCTCCGGGAAAGGCCTTGGGTGGGTTGTAGGATTCTAATCAAGGAGGTCAAAAATGACATATTCACGATTGGATAAAATAAGAGGTGGATGTTCCTCATGCCTCCCACTTTCGAAAAATACCTAGGTGGTTGTGCCCTAGGCCTTTCACGTATGCACAATTTATGATCGAAGGTTGCCATTTGAAGGTTAAATGCTTCTCGGATATGTGAGAATCCTTGTCACACTTGCTTTGGCTCACACAACCCCACCACTTCACATTTTTTTCCCCAATGAGAATCCCTGTCACACTTGCTTTGGCTCACACAACCCCACCATTTCGCATTTTTTTTCCCAATCACACGGGGCCAACTACGAGGGGCCGACCGTGGGCTAGCAGAGGGAATCGAATGTGCGAGCCAGCTCAGGTGAGCAAATCCTCAACGACCTTAGGAGCCAATCGTGTCCAACCCCGCGTGCTCTCGCCCATGAAGAGAGGCATGGATGTTCCCATCCACGTGTATGCCACGTAACATACACGTTAATAGTGATTATGTAGGAATTTACTCTTCAGTAAGCCTTGCATGCACCACTGGAGCTCCAATTCTGGCTGTCGGAATTGATCGTAATCGATTGCACATTTTTGTCGAGGAAGAATATCGCGTTCGAAAATTTCAATATGCAGCAGGTTCTTCGCGTCTTGTTTTTGTTTCTAGTAGAGTTGGGCGCAGTGCTCGTGGATGGGCAGTTACTCAACAGGCCAGAACCTGCTGATGCACGGAGTATCGCGCGCTGGCTTGTTGGATCCAACAATTGGGGCGTGATAAGGTTTGCTTGAATTGCCCATGCAGCATTGCCAAGTATATTGGGCCAAGACCTCGTAGTCGTTTTTGTAGCAAACTAGACGAAGCACTTTGGGATGTTGAGCACAATCATTCTAATGGCCGTCGCATTTCTGAAAAAGGAACAAACGGTTTTTTGATTGGATTGCAGCACTGTTTCTGTTCATCTGAATGGAATTCCTTTTGGGTAAGCTACTAAAAGCTGCTGGTATTGTTTACTTTTCCTGAAGACTAACCTGTTTGCACTAGATGATTAACATCACAATTTCATTTTGCAGGAATGTAGCGTCGTACAGCGATGGGCCAGTTGGGAATTCGACAGGTGTTCCTTATTTTTACTTATCGAAGCTTGAACCCACCCCAAGAGACGTGGCTGTCATCCCTTATTGTTCCTTGACAGTCAGCGAGTCTCCTCTTGGCACCTGTGGCCGCAGGGATGTTGAAAATCCCACCTGTGCTAAGTTGACGCTCTCTGGACAGGTTTCCTACAAGTCCAATTCTTCTGGAATGCTAATAAAATGCATAGACTTTTACGAAATATAAGTTGCAGAGCATTCACCCTCATTGTATCACTTCACACAACTTTTCTATGCAGATGCATCTTCTTGATGAAATGGAGTGGGAGTTGAAGTTTGCAGCAGAATCTTTGTTCTCAAGACATCCTGAGATGCAAGGTATGAAATGCCTATGCGTTTGTACCCACGTGTGGAAGAGAGAGGTTTGAGAGGGGGGGTTTGTATTCATGTGTGCATGGGCATGCGCATGCTTAGAGAGGGTCTATGGCCAGCCAGTAAATGCAACAGCTATGGAATGAATGAAGAGACAAAACGCCTCACACGAAAGGAGTTATCTCGGACATCGAAATGTTAATCTCAGTTCCTCTATAAGTTTCATTCTTTCCATGTTTCTTTTGCTTTCCCTGCACCCCATTCCTTGACGACCACATGCGTCACCAACGTGGAGAATAAACATTCCATTCTTTTCTAATTCGGAGTATGTTAGAGTTGGAGACGTTTAGGGGTTTAGGGGAGGAGATATGAGGTATTCTGCCTTTGATATTCTTATCCGTGCTTTTTGTTGGTGTGCCTATTTCAATAGACGTGTAGTTCGATGGGTTGAAGGATTGACTTGACGAGAGTAGTAACATTGATCTTCATTTTTGAATACTCAAACATTCTGTACCATCTTTGCACCATTCCACCCCGTCTTTTTCCTCCTCTAGTCTTCGAGTTTATCCCAAACAAGGTGCGAGTTGGATTATATAGCAAATTTATGATTTTCTTTGCGATCAACATCGTGTCTTCATAATTCAGCCCTGACTTTGAAGTGCTGATGTAAGAATTCCTATCCAGATGAAGCTATGCCACCCATTGGATACTTTTGGACATACTTTTTATTGCTTGTACATGCCACGCCTTGAGTGCCAGATGCCTTGTTTTAAAACCCCAAAAAGGAGTGTTAGATGCCTTTTGATTCGTTAATTTTTTTCATATTACTTCCCGTCTGTCTGCATGGACAAATTTCTCTCACCCATTAGCAGGCGTATATTTTTCTCTCTTCTTATCTTGCATACAGCTGGTTCTCTGGTGGGTGGATTAAGAGCCACACCAGCTCCAGCTGTTTTATGAGCCTTTTACCATGTTGTACTGGTTCACCTCTCCTAATTGCAATATTTGGGGATGCAAACTTTTCAGAAGACAATCGAATACTACTTCAGCTTTATGTATGACTGTTTGAGAGAGAGAGAGAGAGAGAGAGAGAGAGAGAGAGAGAGTGCATCACTTACGCTCAGACAGGATTACATCGTGATATTTCCCCCTGATCCTTTCTCTACGGTTGTGTACAACACAACAAGAAGCTCTGGCAAGCTGTGTTGTTTACACGCCATATTTTTTCAATGATACTTTTCCTGGGAGGACGAGGACTTGCCTAATTTTACTTTCATTTTGTTTTACAGACTGGCTAAAGGGACATGGTTTCCAGTTTTACAAATTGAAAATTCAGGACGTATTTCTGATTGACTGGAATGGTGTGGCAAACCCAATTCCCATAGAAGAGTATTTGAAGGCCAGCTACAGTGCTTTATAAACATCTCGTCCCTTGTATGACTCATCTTAGGATGAGGATGCAGCCTGGGTCAGATATTTGCAGGATAAGGAAGAGGTACAATGATTAACGTATCTGAAGTGTAAGTCGTCTATAGCAATGGTATACCTCTATAATGATGTTGGACTATACATATAACAGACCTACTCATAAAATGATGGATGGAGTTGGAAGAGGCTATCATATCAATATCTTATGGGAGAAGCTCACTCGGCAGTTACCTACAAGAGTATATGCTTGCTTATGATCTTTTTATGGACTTCAGAGTGTGAATCAAAACTCTGTTTGCAAATTATTAAGGTCCGGAGGCTTAACTCAATGGTTCTTTTGTGAGCTTCTTTCTCTGATTCGATGCTACAAGTGCATTTCTTCGTCCTTTTATGTTAGTTGGATGGGACATATAAGCACTGATAATTCTGTGCCATTCTAATTGAAATGACAAAGTCATGTAGAGTACCTATAATATTTTCAAGTCTGCAAACTTCAATAAGAATATAACATGAAAGTCCTGCATACATGAGGTGATGGATGATTTATAAACCATCTCATTCACACAAAGAAAAGAACAGATGAAGTCCAGTGTGAACTCAGGATCGTACACTTGCTTCAAGAACTTCACTCCTTCAAAAAGCTTTAGGGGACCTGTATATGGATGTTGATTGAGTGTACACACCACTGTATGTGAGGTTGCAAGCTTCAATGCTTGCAGCCATTTTCGGTACTTCTTGAAGCCATCCAACTCAAGGTGCAGGTACTGCATTATTCAATTGCATCTAGAACTAGTGGTCATGCATATGATGACAGGGGAAGATCTTACCCATCTGTTGCAGGTGGTTTTGTGGTTCATAAGACATCCTAGCAACCTACTCGTCATGCATATGACCGCATGGTCAAGGTCTTACCCATCTTCTGCAGGTGGTTTTGTGGTTCTTTTTCATAATACATCCATGCAAAATATGCCCTAATTGTGGTTGGAAGAGGATATGCCACTCTTCCTCATGATCGTTGCGCTGATTAAAATTTGGTAGATTTCATTGTTCACTTTAAATTTGGAAACAATTTGAGGATTCATGATATAAAACATGGGATTTGCAAACAACATTGAAGTCAAGATTGATTTTGAGGTTTCTATTGTCTGCATAATATGAGCTTAAGTTTTATCGCAAGTGTTTAATTTGTTGGTCTTGTGACGAGCATAAATGAGGTTTCTGTTCTACCCATCCCACACTAGACCTCGAGGAGAGGGAGAGGCTGATACGATAGTTTGTGGTTGAGAAGGAAAGAAGTCAAAGCCTTAGCCAAAGGTTCCTGTCTTGATTTCCCAACAAAGTGCCTCTCCTATAGAGTGAGAGCAAGAAAGCAGCCGACACTAGCATTACTTTAGTGTTGGTAGTGGCATACAAGGCAATGTGGATTCCAAAGTATCCACAAAGTAACCAAATTTGTTCAAGTATTAAAAGTAAATTGTGATGAATAATAATGGCAAGTGGTCATTAATCAACTATACACTATACAGTTCAAGAGAGTGATGATGAACTAGTGACACCAACTCTCCACCTTAAAGAAATATCACTTGATTGCGTAGATGTTGAGTCTCCCTTGGGCTTTGAGAAACGTGCTTTTTATAATTCATGGATGCTTGGTATGATGTGCCAAGTTGCAAGGTTGGCTATGCATGCCATGGGTGGGGCATGGGAGCATATGGACGATTGGAAGAAAGCAAATTATTAGTTTAAGAAGACATTAGACTTGTGACAAGCAAAAGCATAAGGCAACTGTGATGAGGGTTGAGGGGGATAATCCATTTGGGCTCCAATGGCAAGGCCTACTTCTATGTATATTTTGTAAGTGCTCTAATACTTGAATTTGTAGAGAATATCAATGCTTTGGAATCGCATCCATTTGGCCTACATTGTGTGGTGTAGTGTACATTTAAAGCCGACGGATGAACACGGACTACATAGAGGAGGAGCACCAATATGCATACACTAATGGGATGTTTGCATTGTTTAAGAAAACAGAGAAGTTTGGCATGCCCATTATTTGCTTTATTGATGTAAGTAAAGTTTGACATCTATGTTACACCTCTTATATACCTTTCATGAAATGTATATGCAGTTGTGATATGTATCCTTTACAAGAGAGCACTTAGCTCAAAGTTGTATGTTAGGCCGGAGATTGACTATGATACAAATGCCGAGGGGATCCTTGAAAAAGAAAGAAGCATGCAGTCAGGATCATGGGGACAATAAGAATGTAGAGATGGAAGACGACAAACATTCCAAAAGAGATGGCTCCAATAGTGAGAAGGGATGGAACTCTTGCTTTTGCAAGAGCCGTTTTTTAGGCATGAGCAGTGTGGAGCTCCAACGGCATAGTCCTCTTAGTTTTTTCTCCCTTGCACACACACACGCACATGTGCGGGTGCAAGCACGCATGCACACATGTATGCATGCATGCACATGCATGCCATGCACAAGTATTAGAGCCCAAATGTACATGCCATGCACAAGCATGCGCGCACACACACACACAAACTACTAGTTAACAAACCATCTCATATTTTGAAACCTTTTTTAAAGAAAATGTCCTAAACCCCACAATCATATTCCATTAACCTTCTTTTTTCAGTTATTATCCCTTGCTCTATAGAATCCCCTAAATGTTTTTCACTTTACTCACTCTTAAACACACCTTTTATAATTCTTTGATAGGGAGGATCTTTATAATTCCAATTTTGTTAATCTTCATGAATAGAGACCTTCTTTGGTTCTCATACATTTGAGATACAAAACCCTTCTCTTCATTCTCAATGTTAACCTTGTGATAGATGGTAATGGTAAATACTAGAGAGCTTATGCTCTTATCATGCATCTAAAATACAAACCTTTCCTTCATTCTCAATGTCAATCTTGTGATATGGTAATGGTGATCGGTGGAGAGATTATGCTTTTATCATGTGCTCTTTCTTCCTCTCAATGCCCTTTTCCAGATGGTCCCATGCATTACAAATGTAATGACCTTTGCATGGATTTTCCCTATCCAAGGCTACCTAAAGATGCCAGAGTATATGCCTTTGTTATTGTAATTGTGTGTCTTATTCATGACTACATCAAATTATTAGAGAGTTAAAAAAATTTGAAGCTATGGCAACTAATAATGCTCCTTCTTCTATCATTGTATCCTTGTTATGAGGATCTCTTGCACTGTTTTGGTTTATAAAATTTTGGCACCAATCCCCCTTTTCCTCACCGCTTGGAATTAGTATGCAAGACTCTAAGTTCTTTCGATGTTTCAAACCCTTTACTTGCTCCATACTTGGGATTAGTAGTTAGAGTTGTTGATGGACTTCAAGGAACCATATCTTGTTATGAGTCTTGTAATAGAAGCCTGTGCTCATCTCTAATCCTTTAAGAGAATTTTTTTGGCCTACACATGCAAGCATTGTTGATGGGAACTAAAGTGATCACCCACCAAAGCACGGTAGCTCGAACTCTATGTATGAGTGGTATACAAAGATTTTTCTTAGGCTAATTCTATTATTGTTTATGTTATGCAATCCCCTACTACTTTTCCTCAAGTCTTGATATGTGTCAATGTCTTTCATTGCAACAATTCCCCCTACGACCATGAGCAATGCTAGTTATGCCAAGTGGTTGTCATTGATTTGGGATGGAAGAAGATAGGATGATATACTGTAGATATGAGAGAAAAACTAAAAGATTTAATCTTTTCTATTGAATACATAGTCAATTTATACATAAATTTGATGAGAAGCATGAGAAAAATCAACGTGTTTCTCTTGTAGCTTGTTCATTGCTCTTATTGTGGCAATAGTAGGTGTTTAAATGGTTTCTAACTGTGATTCCAAGCATGATGCCATTTGGCTACAGTGTATACCCATAATGAGTCATGTTGAGTTGTAAGTTACTCTTCTTATACTTCCATTTTAATGTTGTGGAGTACTCCTCTTATGGCCTGATTGTACTTTCAACAAATTGTACTTGTGGCATAAGATCATAATATACTTGTAATATTTTAGTGTACATGATTCTTTCTTCTTCTATAAATGCTATGGATGGTTTTTTGTAGATTATATTTACCACCTTCATTCTATTGATTGTACTTTCAATTGAGTCATTGATGCTATTGATGTAGGAACATTTTTTTTCGTGAGATGCACATGCTTGTGGCCTAATTATACATATGACCTAATTATACCTTTCACCACCTTTTTTTGAGTGAACATTTGCATTCGTCAAAGTCATTGGAATTTGATCATAGGAAATCTCTAATGTTTTACTTTTAATGTATAGCTTGCCATAACTTTGATTGATTAGTGTCAGGCATATTCTTGGGATGTTCCTTAATCTTGAACTAGACTAAGTTGAGATCAAGGCCAATTCCATTTCCACAATGAGTCAAAATTGCAATACTAACCTTAGGGAATGATATGGACTTACAAGTGTTTAGGGCAAGGAATATTGTCTTCTAACATAGAATCTCAACTAGTTGAAGCAATCCATTGACTATCGAGGTTTTGATGAAGTTTGTACCCTTAGTCCTTTGGCATGCCCTTGTCTTACTAGAGTTGTTCCTCTATTATACACATTTTATTGGGTGGGTTTTGAAGAGCGTACCCAAATTTGTTGAGCTTTTTTTGTACCAAGTTATTTGATACTTGATAATGCTTCTTTTTTCCTCTACTACATCGACTATTGCTTTGGGATCCAAACCATTTCGTGCATATCAGTTGTTGCTACATGTTCATTTTATCCTCTTTTGCTACACCAGTAGCGCTTTCTGATCAAAATCCTTGTTTGCATGCTCTTTCGATTGACATAGGTTGTTTCCCTTGATGGAGTGCCCACCTTTTTTGCTCTTGAAATAGGGGTTACTTGTGGGGATCTATGTTATGAAAACTAGGTGTTGGGTTCCCTTAGTGCTATACACATCTATGTATTATGGGTAATGAACCAAATTAGAATCCCATGTGGTTTCCATTTGTGAAGTTTTTCAACTCTAGATTTTGGTTGGGAGCTTTTCGTTCTTGAACTTAGGATTCCAAGCCAAATACAAGACTTGGAGGTGGTGTCCTTGACCTATATTCCCCCAAGCCGAGAGTGGTAGCGAAGTAGTGAATTTTGACCCAATAGTGGTAGCCAAGTAATGAGTTTTAACTAGTCCTATTACTCTTTTTGTGGATTAAAATTCACTCCAAATACATATATAAATTAAAGTATGAAGGGTGTCAATACACTCCACTTAGTCTAAGTTGTTTTCTTTAAGTGGCTTTTATTGCCCCTCTGTCTAGGCCCTAAGCTTTTGAAAAGAAATACTGGGAGGCCTTGGCCTTTTCTTAACTACTAGGGTCATAGATGGGACTAGGTCTAAAGTATTTTCTCCTAAATTGATGGAATTTTCTCTATCTAGGTCTTGATAACAAATTGACCCACTTTGTCTTTAGAAGCTTCCTTTCTTCCCTCCCAAAGTGATGTGCTATCTGAATATCCCTAAAGCAATGTAAGATATTTCTAATTTAGAGCCAAATGTTCTTCTCCCCAAGTCAATTGTATGAGAATTTTCACAAGGTTATGCTTTTTTGTGTGTCAAAGAAATAGGATGGGGTCCATGAATGTTCCCCTTGAGGTGGGTTTTGATCTGATTAGTACACTTGGCACTTGGTTGCGTGGGTTTAGACCAATTCTTGGCTATAGAATGCTCATGAGCAAAATTCACTTTCCCACAAGGCTGTCCCGTGAGGTGGGTTTTTAGTACACTTGGCACTTGGTTGGGTGGGTTTACACCAATCCTTGGCTATGGAATGCTCATGAGAAAAATTCACTTTCCCACAAGGATGTCCCGTGAGGTGGGTTTTGATCTGATTAGTACACTTGGCACTTGGTTGGGTGGGTTTAGACCAATTCTTGGCTATGGAATGCTCATGAGCAAAATTCACTTTCTGACAAGGCACTTTTCCAATCTTGTCAAGACATTTTCTCAAGATAGAGAAGGTCTCAAGGATTCAAATTGTAGTCAAAGCCAAAAGGATAAATAGATCTCCCCAATTGAAGAATTCAAAAATATATTAATTAGTGAAAAAATACGGAGGAGAGGGATGGAACGATAAGGGAAGAGGTAAAGAGGGAGCATGATTAATGAGGAAGTCCCTCTATTTATGAGGCAAGGGACCCTCTCCCCTCTTACCATACTCTAATTCTTTCACACATCTTCATTTAGCCTAGTGGTAAGACCTTAGGATTGCATAGTAGATGTCTTGAGTTCAAGTCTCCCATGTGCATGAAGTTTTTGAGCTATCCCTTTAACCTTAGTTGAATTGGGATACTCCACCTTTTCAACTAAAATATCAATTGGGTTTCTATGTTGAAATTTTTTCTCCTTTAGTAATGTTGTATGTATCAAATAATTCATTGAGATTAAAGGCCTTTAGAATAGGTAGATGGAAAGTATAGATGAACAAACTAACGGAGAAATTAGGTGAGAGCTTTTGGGCGGGTATGAAGGGAGAATAGGGCCCCCCAGCGTTAATTTGTCTATGTGGGAGGTGGGGTGGGCGAGCATAGCGAATTAAGCTAAGGGAGGAGGCACAATTAATGAATATCTCCAGGAAGTCTAGAAGGTTCTAAGATCCGTGAAGTCTAGAAGGTTCGAAGATCCAAAAGGATCTTAACCGCCCAGCGAGGATATAAGGGGACGGGGGAAGGGGGCGCGGGAGGGGTAGAGGAGAAGGGGGGCTGTGAAAGCCTCCCCGAGAAGAAGGAAGAAGAGGAGGGGAGGCCTAAGTTGAGGGAGGGAGAGGGAGTGGAGGGAGGGAGAGGGGAGGGAGAGGGAGGGTTGAGCGCAGGGGAGAGGAAGGGAGAGTGAGCGAGGGTTGAGCACAATGGAGGGAGAGGGAGGGAGGAGAGGAGTGGGAGGGGAGGGACAGGAGAGGAGAGGGCCTGAGCAGGGTAGTGTAGGGAGGGGAGAGAGAAGAAAGCATGGGATGGCGAGGCGAGAGGTGAGGTGAGGCGAGGAGAAAATTTACATCAATTACGTGTATTCGACATAGGTTAATTGATGCATAATTCAGTTGCAACACAGAGATTAATTAATTGTGAATAGGTACATTTGTGAATAGAGAGAATAGGTACATTTGCGAATAGGACACATTATTTAGGTTGTGAAATATACACTTGGTCATCTATGGGACCTTGAAATAATCGTCTGACCACTTTTTGGACATGAAACAAAATGGCTCAGAGGAGACATTGAAGGCCTTCCAGCTCTCATTTGAGCTCTTATAAGGCACTTTGCCTCTTCATTATGTGCAGGTAGCGTTAATAAGAGCAAAAAGAAATGTCATCGTGGATGTGGCCAACTCTATTTGAGGTCCAATGAACTTCAAGCCACTCTACTTCCTCTATACATCACCCTAGCCTCCTAGGCTTTCTATAACCTTAGTTGCAACCCCCTCTTCAAACAACTCAAGGGGCTTCTTCTCCATGTCCAAGCTTCAGCAACTAGATTAGACAACCACTGGCTCCCCAAAACCAAGAGGAATATTCACACTTTCCAAATGTCACATAGACAATCCACTCCTCTATTCTAATAGAACCTAAAAAAGCGGAGGAAGGGAGAGGCAAAAATACCCGAAACACATAAACCATACAACAAGAAAGACAATCCAAAGATGAAAAAAAGAAATGACTAACGCAATCTCCCACACAAATGGACACATAGCCCAAGACAAGTACGAGGGTTATAAACTGACATGAGATCTCATCTCAATCAATGCTAGAAACTACTAGCATTAATTCACTCTCACCTATCAAGATGAACCATAAAGCTCTAATACCATGTTAAAGTTAACGCACACGTCAAATACTCTACACACACAGAGTGATGAGGACAAGAGGCACCAACCTCTTGGCTATACAAACATAAAGTCTTCCAATTGCAAAACATGAACATGATCATGATATAATATATATTGAATTCTAATTGGGTTGCCATAAGTCCATATGGAATATTCACACAATGGCTCACGTCCCTTCTAGAGCTCTCTATAATCTTAACCATCTATGTGAGGACATCTGTGTATACATCATATACACAGATGTCCTCACATATGTACACATCCAATGACCATGATAGTGACCCATACTCGAGTAGATAACAAGAAGGTTGAGCAAGAGAAAGGGAGGTAAGAGTAGAGCTAACTAAATAATCAAAGCTTAAAACTAATAAGCCCCCTTTTCATCCCTCGACTCCCTCAAGTGTACTATTTAATTTATTTGTCTGTTAACTTCCAATTGGGGAGACCTATTAGGAAAAGAGCATTGAAAAGTCATGTTGCATTCTCAAAGTTCGCTTCTTTCACCTTTTGTAAAGAGTTAGCTTTAGCTCAAAAGCTAGATCAATTAAAGGGTTTGTTCCCACTAGCAACTATGATCGACTAGGTGAGGTTTTTATCCACTCCTACACGCATCCCAACTTTAGCTAAAATAACAATTTAAACTGTTACTTGGAGGATGCTTGAGAATGAATCCAATGGAGGGTGTTCTATCTCTTAAAACAAGTTCATTATGCTTGAAAGCATAACCCCTTGAAATAGTTACTTTAGTGGCTTTTTTGGTAAGAGAAACAAGTAAAAAGATGGGGTGTAACTTAATGATTGGTCGAAGGAATGCTCCTTTAAGTACGCTTTTTTTTTCAAATTTTCAAAGGGTTGATATAAAGCTTAGCAACATGGGCACTCACTTGGAAGCTCTTGAAAAGAAGACATTATGATCTTAAGCTTAAAGAATGAACTTCACATTTTGGAGAAACCATCTTGTGTGGAAAAAGATTTGAAAGTTCTTGTTAAGACCACTTCGCACATAAACTACTGGTAATAAAATTGTGTTGTTAACGTTAACTAAAAGCATGAGCCCCAAATCTACTATTTTTAAATGGTTACAAGATGTGAAGATCTCGAAGATGTACAGATGCTCAATATGACATCACCATGGGGACCTCTCATAGCAAACACGGCAAGCAAGAACCAATTTGAGATTAAGAGAAATGAGCTAAGACTTTCACCCATTACAAATACAGGTTAAGCTCTTGGGTAAGTGATGAGCACTCTGCCTTCATGAACTGAACTATGAAAATTTGAGAGTAAGAAAAATGAGGTAAGATATTCAACCGTCATTACAAATAATGGTTAAGCTCTTGGGTAATTTATGAGCACTCTGCCTTTATGAACTGAACTATGAAAATTTGAGAGCAAGAAAAATGAGCCAAGATATTCAACCGTCATTACAAATACAGGTTAAGCTCTTGGGTAGTTGATGAGCACTCTGCCTTCATGAACTGAACTATGAAAACTTAAGATATTCAAAATACAGGTTAAGCTCTTACTGTGTCTTCATGAACTGAACTATGAATAGCCGGGTTTACCTGCGTCATGGTCTTCGTCTCCGTCTGCATCTTCATCTTGGTGATCTTGGCTATGGCGAGGCTGTGCAGGAAGCCCAGATGGCCTCCTTGCTGCAGCCACCTCCATCTCCAGCTCTGCAATCCTCTGCTCCTTATCTCGTAGCATTTGTAGATCCCTTTCATGAGTACCCTCCACCGCCTTCAATTGTGCTTCCAGCTTGTGCATCTCCTTCTCCCACGCCTCATCCGTAACCTCGAAGATCCCATGGGCTACTCGCACAATCCGCCACAGATTGAGAATCACCAGCAGCCCCGCCGTCTCTGTGTCCAGGAAGATCTCCAAGCACAGCGCCGTGACTACCACCACCAGGTCCAGCACGTAGCCAGCGTGCTTGAAGAAGGAGAGCCCGAAGGCCAGCAGCAGGCCCAGGATGTTGAGCGCCAGGACGCAAAGCACGGCGAGGCCGATGTAGTAGAGGAAATCCCACGATTCGCTCTGCTCGAAGCGAGAAGTGCATTGGCAGGATTCAAGCATGGAGATGCATTCCGAGAGGTCGTGCGAGTCGTTTCGCAGAGTGTGGAGGACGTCCACCACTGTGGCGAGCAGATCCAGCAGCAGCAACCCCAGGATGAAGGCGTGGAAGGGCGTGGACTCCAGAAACTCGCCCAGCTTTCTTCGCCATGGCGCCCGGGTGTCGGCTCCTCCTGCACTAGCTGCTGAATGGCCTCGCGCCCTGGCTCGCCACACGTCCGCTACGCTGGAGAGGCTCGCCTTCAGCTGCTCGAAGCTCACGGCATCTACTCCTTCGCCCTCCTTGCTGCTCCCCAGAAGCTCTTCCTGCAAACTATCAGACGCTGCCATTCTGTCTCGGCGTCCTCAGCCCTCGAAGCTTAGCCTAATCAATAGCATCTTCCTTTGAGCAACCCTTCAACCTCGTCTTGTAGCAAACAGGAAGAGGGTAAGACGTCTACACGTTTGCTGCACCCGTTTACTCTCTCCCGTAAACGTCCCGGCTTCAGACCCACGTACCGAAACAAGACTTCGACAGGCGTGCTGCACTCGCTCTTCTCCACTGGTGCCGCAGATGGCCAACACCAGGCCTTCAAAACGAAGAACCCAGATCAACTTCCCATTGCGAACAAGCTAACAGCTACTTTATTGCTGAGAACGAGAGACGAGCCACCTGTAACGCTGGAGGAGCTAGCCCTGGTCCGTCGTTGACGGGCAAGATGCCGACTCGGTGGCGAAACGCTAAGGGCCATTGCAGATAGCACCGACAGCATTGGAGGGAAAGAAATTGTGTGTCGTGTAGGCTGGTTTAATTATTGGTCAAACGCCATCCAACCGGCAGTACAAAGCAGCAAGAACAGCTACGTTTTCCCATGTAAGATAACAGAAGTCGCCTTTTATACTTTCTTCCAAAGATTTCATCACCCTGCCATGTTAAGAAAATGTATGGATCTGTCCGGCCCCCAATGATTTCATCATCTTGCCATGTTAAGAAGAATTTCCACACAAACCCATAACATTTGAGCTGTCAAGAAACTGAGCGGTTGTCTCTTCATTTTGATGCGATTCGGGCCTCAAAGAACATTTTTTGTAACCTTGGTATAAGTTCTCCCAAAGCTTGCATAGAACATACCTCACTTCTAAGTATTATAAAACAAACATCCCAAAAACAATTTGGAACTTTGGAGTCCCTACCTATTATTCATCTAATTTCTTCTATGCCAACAAATACTATAAGCTTGTCTTGTGTTTGTGTACGTGAGTGCTCTCTCATGTGAAGCAAAACACAACGTCATCTGTGGTATGTAGATCCTCCCTTATGCCTGCGGAATCTCGTGTCCCCGGCGACCTGCATGATTTACGGTTCTTTTTTTACTTCCAACCACTTGAGGAGCCCCACTTCTAAAAACCAAAAGGCAAGAGTCACTTATTCTCGCATCTACATGTGGCACACATCTATTGAAATAGGCCCACCAATAAGCAAGGAGAGAAAGCAACAACATTCCTTTGTTCTCTACCCTCTATGCTCCACATCAATCCATATACTCTTTGGAATTGTTTTGAGCACATCCTAATACATTATTACTTTGTAAAGGACTTTGACACATGAGTGAAAAGAGTCATAAATTATTTGCTTTACTCTTGCCCCCTTAGCTTCATTCTTGCCTTTCCTACCCTCTTGCTCTCTTATGGGCTTGACCTCTTGCCTCATGCCCTCTTGTTATGGTTAATTGTGATCTATTTATTATCCTTGTAACTTTACTAGGTTGCCAGTGAGAGGTCCTTGTAACAATCAAGGAACTCAGCTCTCGACAATCTAGCAACACATGTCTCCAAAAAGAGCAACAAGCCCGAGGAGGACCTTCACGAGGGACAATTTTTCCAAGCCTTGCATTCTTGGAAAGATACATAAGACAACACATTCTTAAGCCTTTAAGGGATCACATGCATACTTCCTATGGCTTAGACATTAAGACACTTTATAAAGTCAATTTTATTCTTGCCATGATGGAGTAGCCATGGTGAATTGAAAAATTAGTTATAAGCTTCAAATGCTTCATTTTGAGAAGTTGAATGTGAGCACCGTTTGTCACAAGAAGTTGACTTTACTAGAGCATAATCTAATAGTATGATTTACTCTACTATAGCATCGACTTCTCACTCACCTAACACTTGCCAACACATGCATCCTCATCGCCTTCCTTTGATCCCACTCCCACGACATGAGTTGATGGAGATGCATGTATTGCAATTGATATTGCAATCAATGGCATTATTGTTAATAATGCCTCCAAAAATGCTTTTCACAAATTGATAGGCATCATTGCCACCTCATGCATCCAAATATTTTTCATTAAATGTTGTTTGTGTGTCGTGTGATAGTTTACACTATCTCATGTATAGTGGAAGGGTCATAGATTCTCTATGGGCTCTCAAGACACTTTAATGCTCATGTAACTCTGATTGCATTTGCCTCATTGCTGATCAGGTTCACTATAGCTTGCCTCGAATACGTACATTTGATGTGATTATTAAAGTTTTACATCAATAAAAGTAGATTCAAATTTTACTTTATCTTTATTTGAAAGGTTAGACTTTATGCATGTTACTTTTAAAGCAAACGATTTGCATATTATATGCATTTACGAACCGATTGGATTCCAAGGGCGTCTTTATTTTCTTCACTAAAAAAAGTGTTCTTTCTTAGCACTCGTCTGCCCTCGTATTGGGCTCTGATATGCTAGCAATTGCACTAAACAGTCTACCCATGCTTGTGATGCCATGTGTTTGCATATAGGCTACTCTTTGCCCCTATCCAAAATTTATGCGTGGTGGCTTACTAATTATACAATGAAGAAACTAACAAAATGTGGCAAACCAAGATGTCAAGTTTGATGAATCATGTGATGCAATCACCATGAAAGGGATCATCAAGAAACCATGGTTGCATCCTATAGACTTGACAAAGATGGTTCCTTAAGCATGCACCTCTCTTACACAAGCTTGCTTTCCTTCCTAATGGAAAGCTCTACAAAAATATATACAAAACACGCACAAATTTTTGCCTCTTTAAAATCCTTTATATCTCAAGAGGAGTGATTAGGTTGATTTCCTATATTGATCTATACAAAAATTGAAGTTAGAATAGCCATTGTTAAGACTAAAGATTTTCCGTTCACAATATTTTGGACTTCATGCATTCTTTAAATTGATCTTACATTTAATAAATTATTAAGAAAATTAGATATATTTTAAGCATGCTATTAGGGACAAAGACGAAGGACACAAAACAAGACAAAGGACAAAGAGAACATATTCAAGTTAAAAATATGTTTTCTAGTTGATGTTGGTTGTACAAGATTTTGGCCAAAGCAATAGCCCAAAGGTGCCATAAAAACGATGTGAAAGGAAGAGATCTTTGAAAACATCTTCAATGTGTCCCTAGCAATGGACTATGCTAGGAATATTTAGCCTAGATTTGAATAAAGCCTATGACGAATGAGGTTGGCCGTTTATTAAGAGTTTGGAGGAATTGGGATTTGGTGATGGGTTTCTAAGGATGGTGGAGAATGAGAAAAAAAAACAAATTGGATGCCTTTCTTAGCGAGGTTTAAAAATTTTGTAATGCGTCAAGCTCCATATGTAGTCTAAGGAAGAGTTTGGCCTTTTGGATTCCGAATAGTGATAGACTTGATTTGACCAATAAATACCCTTTGAGGTGTCAAGCTAAGTTCAAACTGTGGGGAGGGAAGACCTTCATGTGGAATGCAAGGCTACTTGTGATTCAACATATCATGTCCATCTAATTATCTCTGTAGCCTTTATATGGAATTTTAGGAAATTTATTGCAATATGATAGAGAAGGAATTTAGAAGGATCCAATGGGCGAAGGAGAAAGGAAAGAAAAGGTTTTTTGTTCCTTAGGATCTAATGTCAACTCCTAAGAGATAGGACCAAAATAATGTCTCCTAGGTTTGAAATACAAGCATCCGCCTTGCTATGCAATGGTTTCTGTGACAATGTGAAATGCAAGTCACATTGGGTGATAGTAATGTAGCTCCCCATAAATCTGTGGGCAAGTGAAGGGCACCAACTTGGTACATGACAAGATAATCTCTACTATATCTATCAAGATTAAAGGCTCATATCTAGCAAAGGGAATGCTAGAAGCCTTGAAAGAGATAGGAGATCACCTCAAATGGAAAGGGAGGAAAAGGTTGAGGGGTGTTGAAAGCCTTATATATAGAGCAAGGTTGTCAGTAGAAATTGCCTACTTCTTGCTACAAGTGTTCCGTGTAGACATTCAAGACTTACACACAATCAAGGTGCTTCTACTTTGAATTCTATTTAAAGCAAATTGGTTATTATACGGGCAGCTCAAAATATGATACAAGATTAAGCAAGAGAACATTAGTTAAGTAAGAACGACCATTGCTACAACAAGAGAGGTAGTCTACTCAAGCATCCCAATGACGCTTGGAACACACCAAGAGGGTTGGAATGGTGGAAGTCTTGTCTAGTTAGAACCTAGAAGACCATTCACTTTGGCAAATATAATACGTTCTTGTGGAAGGTGATCCATGTGTGGTTGCCACTGTAAATCTTCAAAAAGGCTAGATGTTGATTCAAGATGTATAATCTATATTAAGGCAAAAGAAAATGGTTATTTGTCCGATGGTGTTAAGGGTGTGAAGGAATATTGAACAAGTTATCAAGTCTTCAAATTTATTGTTCAAATTTTTCTTAATTAGAAGGTAATGCCAAAGGGTTCCCATCCTTGGAGATGGTCATTAGAGCATGTGCACTATTTGTCATCTAGCAAGCTAGAAACCATAACATTTGAGAACATCAGAGGTCATCATAATTTGCTTGGGTTGGTAGTTACATCATATAAGGTGTAATCTAAGGGATGCTGCCAGCCGAGTAAAAGGACGAGATACACAGGAAGTTAGGCCTCCAGCATTGTGCCCCTTTTGGTGTAAGCCCATCTTTTTGGTACTAAGAGCTGCCAACCCCCCTTAAATAAATATCATACTTGGCTTTATTTCTTATTTTGTTTATTCTTGTTAAGAATCCCTATTTACCAGTTCTGCAACTCATACTTCCACATGAAGATATATTTTTTAGTGAGTTACTCTGCTGGTGTGTAATAAATTAACAATTAAAAAGGGCTGCATCCACGCTCATGATAAGACATCACTTCGTTAACAAATTGCTCCAACTTAACGAGGCAAGACATGAAAACATCCAAAAAGCCTCTATTATAGCATCTCTCCCTTAAAGCTTACTGTACACGATTTAGAGGATATTATGCAGAGGACTAAAAGGGTAAAGACTTCAAATGACTTTGGTACTGAAACATTTTATTAAAAATCAATGTATGCTAACATAAGAATGGATCAGCTACTAGAATCTTCTCCAAAAGATCATTCACAACTGAATGACCTAAGGACTCACAGCTACATAGAAACAAAAATAAAACATGCCTCGTAATAGGCAGGCATCCACAACAGACAAGAACTTGCACTACTTCAAATTAATCTACCATGGAACCCATGCAAACTTTAAAACATTTCACCTTTCTCTTTTTAGACGTAATTCAAAATCTCAATGGCTTCTACTTACTGCCAGATCCATAACCAGCGGATCAGAGTTAGCTTGACTTCATGAGACAGCCATCCAATGCAATGGCTTGGAAGACCTAAGTAAAACTCCTTTATAGGCAGGCATCCTTAATACATTATACCTTGCACTTTTTACTTCAAATTTTACACTACCGTGGAACCTATGCAAATTTTCTAACATTTCACCTTCTCTTTTTTAGGGATAATTCAAAATGTTGACACGTCACTCCAGCACAGGTAATGTGAAACCCTCCACATAAAAGAAGCCCGTATGTAGGTATGTTCCCCTACAAAGTAGCAACCTTGCTTTGATTATCACATTGAGTTTAACACAGTTGATACATAAAATGGGGGATTTAAGTAAAACGTATGATGCATTAGCATAACAAGATAAGCAGTGCACTGTGAGACTACAGCAACATCACTTGTAAGCAGGGGCTAGAACCGAGTTAGATGTGTCCCAAGTCAGGAGAAGAAAAGAAAAAGGGAGGACAGCTCTTGGAAAAAATATAAGAGGATTCTTACCAGAAACCCCCTCAAAAGCTAGCACACTAGCCCAGATGGACCAGCAATGAGTTTTAATAAACTTAAATGAGACAAACAATAATGAAACTAAAAGGCTAAACCAAGTAAAACTGTACTTATTCCAACAAAACCTTCTGAACCCCTGAACTCACGTTAATCTTCGAAAGCCTCAATAGTCCAGTCTGCATATTTTTACAATTGAGTCAAGGATACTTTCAACTCCAGAAGGGACATTGCGCGAGAAAATGCAGCTCCCATCAATAAAAAAGATTACGCCGCAAAATTAGTTTCTGCTAATAAAGAGTGTTAGATTATCTGCACCCCCATCAGCCAACCTTGGAAGGTTAGATTATTTGCTCCCCCGTCTGCCAACCTTGAAAGGTACAGACCGCCTGTGTTCCTCGGAACGAAGTTCCCACACGGGCCGCTTCAATCTTTCTTCATAAAGATCCTTCTTGATGTTTCTTTGAATAGGCTTTACAACCAGCAGATACTGCATCATAAAGATTGCAAATTAGATCTTTACAAGTGAAATCCCTATTTACATGAAAACTAATGTAATCATACTATCAGTAGAAGATTACATGAGCTAAAGAAACGTAGCAAGCCGCGATAGGACTTGGAACTCTCGCGATAATTTACATTTGAATGGTATGGGAAAAGGATAACTGGAAGTTGAGAGCAGCTCAAAGGAATAATGTGATACTAGTGCTCTCCGTGCCTCATCAATGGTGCCCACTGGTAAATATAAACCACCTAACAAATACAAATATTTTGTGGGCCCATGAGTACCTGTAGCATCAATAGGACTTGGAACTCTCACGATAATTTACATTTGAATGGTATGGGAAAAGGATAATTGGAAGTTGAGAGCAGCTCAAAGGAATAATGTGATACTAGTGCTCACCGTGCCTCATCAATGGTGCCCACTGGTAAATATAAACCACCTAACAAATACAAATATTTTGTGGGCCCATGAGTACCTGTAGCATCAGTATGATGGGAATAAATATCTTGCCCCTTCGATTTGCATTTGGGCCTTCAATTAGCTTCTGATCAATAATGACAGGCTGGATATTACTGGTGGCGATCTCCACAACATGTTCCACCAATTTAGGAAGCCAAACACTTCCATCTGGAAGAACCTGTTTGACAAAAGGCACCCTTGGTATCAGTCCAAACAGTACTCTCATTTTCAAAAGGGAGCTTTACAAGACAACCATTGGCTTGTGACATATTCTACCTTCTCTCCACCATCATTTGTGCTACAGCGGCCACTATTCTCTATAAGAGCAACAGGAATCTGCAGGAATCATTACAACATGGTACTTTATTAAGTTCTGTTCTCTACAATACAGTGCTGATAGAATCAGCAGCAACACAAAGCCATCACCAATATCAGAATGGTCAATTGAGTGTCTTCAAGGAGTACAAGTCCAAAACTTTCTCGATATCGAAAATCTCCCCCCTCCCTCTCCCAAAAAAATAAAGTAAGCAAGAACTCTCTAACGCAAACATGGTAGTATGATAGTTACACTTAGTGCTCTGTGCAAGGAATAGGATGCTCAACAAACAGCAATAAAAATTAACATAAATGCAACCTAAAAATCATCATCTAAAATATTGAATTTAAAAATGGGGCCTGAACAAAATCATTGAGCTTTTGTAGAGACAGCACCCACACCTACAAAAGGGTATTAGAGCACTCCAAATAAACACATACAATAGTTCCACTTAAGATAGCACTTTTGTTTAGCTTTGAGCGGTGCATCCACAAATTTTTAATTGTTTCTCTTGCACTTGTGCATTGGTGAGAAACCATGCCAAATCCCTAACATGCTGTTTGGGAGGAACACGCCACCATTCTTAAAGAAAACTATCAAAAGGTTCTAGTGCAAAAAAGTGTAACTACGAGTACTATGCATTAGTGAGAAACCATACCAAAGCCCTGACATGCTGTTTGGGAGGAGCACACCACCATTCTTAAAGAAAACTATCAAAAGGTTCTAGTGCAAAAAAGTGTAACTATGAGTATTGTGATGTTGAGAGCAATTGTTCATGGTGAAACCATTTGATGATTATCCCACCATGTGCTACCAGTCAAAAGAACTTAGGAAAGGTTAGGGAAGAGGACACATGGCATCATTTCAACTATTAGGACAAGAGGATAAGGACACATGTTAGTCCCAGGGTCTTGAGGCCATGGTCCAAGATCGGAAAAAATGTAGCTATTCCCATCCATGTGCTAAGGCCCTAAGCATGTATAAGATTTCTTGAATAAAAAGTTTTGGTCATGTCAAAGCAATCAATCTCCCTCCTACCCCCCCCCCCCCCCGCTTTGCCTCTTCCCCTCCCACTTGTTGCTTGGCTCCCCACCTCTTGACCCAACCCTCTCCTAGAACCCCTTCCCTCTACGCCCCATAAGGGTGACTTCAAACCCCTTGCAATCTGTAGAGATCAAATCCTACAAAGATGCATTTTGCCCCATACTTCGTTAAGATACTACAGCCTGCCAAATGCAAGTTACAACTTACTAGTGTTACGTGGATTTAAAGGGCTAAGTTCAAAACCATTGGCACTTTAAATAAGCGCAAGGTCCAAAAGTCTCAAGTTCTATGAGACCTTTGACCTAATAGATCGGATGAGGACTATGCAGAGGGTCATAACTTTGGCAAGGCAGCACTCATGGACAATCTATGAAAATAGACTTAAATGAAGATAGAGGAAGTCAGTCTACAAGGAAGCAACCACAAGGCTTTCATTTCCAAGATGTGGAAACTTCAAAGAGCATTGTGCAAGCTGAACCAAGCCTTGAAGCTTGGTAGCAACACTAGCTCCACAACTACTTCGCAAGGATTGGTCTCACTCATAGTCCATTAATGCCAATTATATATCTTTCAGAGTGGGATGAGAAAATGATCACTAACTTGTATGTGGATTACTTGATCATCATGAATGATCACCAAAGAAGATCTAGCAAGTAAAGGTTCCACTCAAGGACAGCAAGATGAAACTTCTTCACAAGAAACCTTTGTTTTTCTTTACACGATTGACTGTTTATGAGAGGGAAAAGGGCGAGAAAGTCATGCCATTTCCTTGGCATGGAAGTTTAGCAAAAGTTAAACAAGATCTTCATTGCTCAAGAAAGTATTTAAAAAGATTCAAGATTGCAGTAATCCCAAGGAAGGTTGGAGCCAAGCTCAGCAATGAGGACACATTTGGCTTGCTTAATTCGTGGAGAGTTTAATTACTAGACCAATACCTGACCAATTGGTGGATAGTTTATTCAGTTCTTTAGTGGGGTTATTGTACCAATTCTTATCCAAGCCAAGGGTCATGGGTGACCTTCTGAAAGGCTGATCTAAGGTTACTCAAGTATGTGAAATACATACTTGATCAAATAGTAAAAGGTTTCCTCACTCTTGGTGGAAACCACGATCTGAAAATTCAAACCCCAGACGATCTACACATAGTTTTGCGAGGCAGCTTGGGGGGGGTGACCTCAAAGTATTCAAGCACATGCCAAATAAATATTACTAATATTGAGTACTATGATAAAGAAATTGGGATACCATACATACAGCCTGCTACGGCATGTTGTTTCTTACTAGAGTCACAAGCCATATCATGACTCAACAAGATACTAAGGACACGCATTCCCTTCATAAGAAAGCAACAGAAATCATTGGCAACAACAAGAGTTGCATTGTGACTGCCATGTACCCCACAAGTTCAAACAGCTACAAGGTAAAGACATTTCATTTGAGAAGCCCAGAGACCTGTAGTTTCAGCTGAAAGATATATTTAAAAAATGCATTAGGTTATCGTCAAGCATGTCTAATGAGAGCTGCATATTCAAATTACCTGCAGGTCACCCTTTTTGAATCCTGTCTCCTTTTGGATTGCTTCTAATAACGCTGCTGATCTTCTTGCCACAAAATCAAGGTAACTGATTCCATCAGGTGGGGATAGTTGAGCATGCGTGAGAGCCACCATACCAATTTTCCAGATTTGAGGCCCAAAGCTTCTGGAAATAGCCCGGATAACTTGTCTATCGAGATTGTCAACTCGATAACCATCGAGTCTATCAACATAAATCATGACATCAATAGTCTTGTTCAATAAAGACCTGCACGGCATTAAAAATCTGTCACTAATTTTCGGAATGATCACTGTAAGTCACAACATTTTGAAGGTGCCATCCATTTTTCGACTGTGCCTTGTTGGCAAAATAGCGTAACAATTTGTTAGGAACTGCCACCATGTCAAGCATGCAGTGAGATTTTGTCAGGCACGGCAAACTTTACCGGGACTCACCTCCTAATTGTATCCAAAGCGTGGTCATTGACAAATAGACCTTCCACCAAGCCCGGGGTATCAATGATATTCAGAGTAAACCCTGCTCGTGTCCGGGAACACATCAGCGTTCTCATGGTCTCCGACTGGCAGACAAAATCAGAACCCCAAGAAATACATAGGATATGAACATGCAACACAATACGAGGATTATCAAGCTTCTAAAGAAAAAGACGCACTGGTGTTATTTCTTTCTGCCGGCATTCATGAAGGGAAACTAAAATAAACACATCATGCCTAGCATACCAGAAAGCCGAAAGAAAAACCTTCAGCTTATCAGCCTGCAAAGCGTGTGGAATGCAGTACAACAATGCAAGAAGAGTCGGGACCATACCTGAAACGCACTCACAACCGCAACTCTCTCCCCGATCAGAGAGTTGACAGTGGAGCTCTTGCCAACTCCACCTTTACCCAAGATCAGAACTGTAAGGTTGTTGACATTCTGCAAAGACAGCGAGCGTTCCAAAGGTCAAGCGAACAAATGCAGAGGGAAAAGGCTGGCAAAGCGCTGGTTCTCACCTCCTGTCTCAACTTCCCGAAGAGGGCGTGCAATGTGTTCTGTGTAGCGACAGGGAACTGCTGCAATCCTGTCCACTCGCGAGGTTGGGAGGAAGCCATGGATTCGAGAGCACACAGGGCGAAAAAAGCAAAGGGGCTGAAGTGGAGACGAAAAGGGGACAATATACACACCGGGACTCCGCCGCGCCCTATGTAAACGAACTTAGCTGGTTGGCGTTTTGAACGTTGTAGGGTAAGTTACCAAGGGGGGTGGGCATCTAGGGGGTTGACCGGGTAATGGAGGCCTTTTGGTAAGTCCAGGCACCATTTAGGCACAAAAGGCAATCGGATGCCTCAGTGATGCAAACGCCCTGCACAATCAGGTGACGTCCGGCAAGAGGCAGTAATGAGGCAATCGTCTTACGCGTGCCCCTAACTCTAGCAGGCTCCAGCAAGCTTTTAGCAGACTTTGGCTTGCATGTGCCCCTGATCCTGATCACTCCAACCTTGACGAATTGCAATCGGAAACCTCTCGATCTATCATGGGCTCCATGCATTGATCTACAAAAAAGGATTCGTTTACAAATGAGGGCGGTTACACACCACAAGCAGACGCTTGGTTCAATGTAAAAGGTCCAATCACAGTGGATGAACACTTGTGGTGGCAGGTGCAGCTCGCATACTCACCTATCTTCAGACACCTTCCTTGCAAGGGGAGCATCCAACACCCATCCGCCAAGTGTCTTTGTGCGATCGTGTCTCTGTGTGATCATGAAAAGTGCTAAAAAGTGCCCTCCTCCAAACATGAGCAATTATGCAAGCCTTCCCACCAATCGTTAGCATAGCCTTTTGGAGAGCGTTGAATGCGTTTACACCCAAAATGTGTAGCAGTTTGGAGCATCGTTTGTTTGTTGCTTGCCAAAAAAGAGTTCGTTGCCTAGTGTGTAAAGAGTGGCGGACAACACACGCCCAACACTTAAATCTCCACCCTCAAAGTGAGCATAGCGTAGCTTGGGCGAGCAAAGGCAATGTGTAACAACTGCCTTGAATGAAGCTCCTATGTCTCCACCCCCTTGACTCATGGGTTTCAAGTTGCTTATGTGTAAGCAACGACATGATGAGTGTTGATGTTTCCAAGTTCTCCTGTGTTAGCCGTCACTATCAAGGTAACTCTCTTCATGTTTTCCCTCATCACCCTTACCACTTTGATAAGAGAGAGAATCCAAAGTCAGCCTTTTCTTGAGGTTAAAGTAGCTAGCAGGCTTGCATTTTTGAATGTTGTAGGATAAGGGGCTGGGCATCTATGGTAAATTTGGGAGTCTTGATCTGAAATGTCAAACCAAGATCCTCTATTTATTTTTTTAAGTCTACAATGCCTCTACGATGCCTCCAACCCCTCGATTCATGCATTATAGTTGCTCATATGTAAGTAGAGGCATGATGAGTGCTTACATTCTTAAATTAGTTGGCCATTGTAACATGAGATATAGGCCAAAGTTGGTGTTGCGTCCCTCAAGTAAAACTAGTTGACCTCCCTGTTGGTTAAAACTAGCTCACAACACTTGAGGGAGAGGCCTCCTAGTGGCCTCTATAAACCCCATGAGGGTAGTTCTAATCAAGGGGATGCATGATTGCATTGCATTTCATAAGTTTTGTTCTGTGAGCTTTTCTGAGATAAGATACGTGAGGTAGGTGATCGTTACTCAAGGTGGTTGATTATGATGCATCAACACTTCATGTCAGCAAGGGATATTAGCATCATGGACATAGCATTGCTGTATTCACTAAAAGTTAGTACAGGTGACACTTAGCGATGCTTTTGTTAGAAGTTATTGCTACATTTCCTAGAATTTAGTACAAGTGATAGTTCTGTCTCTCACTCAACAAAACCCTAATCCCTCCATTGGTAGCTTAGCTCATTAAATTATTTTGTGCTTTCCTTGTTGTTTGGTCTGCCTTGTATTCAAACTACTTATATATGAGTTTGGCCTAGCTCAAATGTAAGGGATGCACCCCTCTTTAAGCTTTGTTGAAACACCCTATGAAGGAAACCTTGTCGAGACACACAATTGATCATTTAGCTTTAGAAATCGCATGCCCTCACTTCTCTCCTACAGTTCATGTGTTGCAAAATTACGTGTTTAGTCATGCGCAATACACATTCTAGCATGGTCGTGGCTTAAAGATCTTGGAATAGGAATAGTCTTGTGTAGTAATGAGAACATAAGGGAAATCACACGTGTATATGTACCACTTTTTGAGTTGTAATGGGGGCCTCATGCAAAGTTTAAAAGTGTAGGTCTTTTAGGACTCCCAAAAGCATAATAAGTTCATGCAGATGAGGCCCTAGCTGATGAAAAACACTTGTATTACAAGGTTTTGCCTTGGAGGAGAAGCATAATGTGCATCACTTCCTCAACTCTCCCAATTCCTTGACCTTCTCACTTTAATTGTCGTCCCTTTTGCTCTCTTGCATAGCCTCTTGCCCTCCCTTTTGCTGTTTGAGGACTATTTGGTCCAAAGGTTCATTTAGATCAATTAAGAATGTTGAAAGCTTGATTAAGCAATCCAATGTTCCTCTGAGTGATATGGAGGCATCCTTGAATTCTTAATCGGTGCTGCATAAGGTCGTCGAGAGGTCCCTGTGACAACCATGGAGCTATGTGAGTCTCAACTGACCATGGAGACTCATATTTTTGAAAAGGTCAAGAAGCCCATGGAGGAGCCTACCTCTCAAGAGAAGCCGATTATGAGATGTCATCAATCTTCTATAGCTTGCGGGGCAATGATCCTTCATCATAGGTCAACTCTACTACGACACAATCCAAGAGTCTGATGTGCCTTGCAATAGCACCAAATGCACCAGATGATCTTCATCCACCTACCCAACTATGTACTCGTCCACCTTCGCAGCATTTCTTAGATCCTACTCCCACAATGAGGGGAGCAAGGGATGCACATATTGCGATTGATATCATAATTAGAAACATTGTTGTTAATAATGCCTCTAGAAAATCTTTTCATTATCAGTTGCGATAGTTGATGAATGTCTACACATCTAACATCCAAACTAAGTGGAAGCAAATATAGTTTTCTTTCAAATCTTTATTCAAAATTGAGATTTTTTTTCTTCAAAGAAACGTAAATTCTACTAATGCTTGAAAAGCCATACAACCAGCTTGCAAAAGGAGCTGTCGATGAAAACAAGAAAAAGAGAAGGCTATTGAGCTACAAGGCAGAACAACCACTTTTGGATCTCAAGGCACCTCGCCTATATAGGAACAACAACCAGAAGAAATAAGACAGAGCCAAAGGACATCTGTCTCACTGAATGGGAGAGCTGAAAGATCTCGCCTGTATGGCCTTCGATGATCATCTAGCTGGAGCTGCCTGCATATAGAGCTGAGACCCCTCTTATCGACCTCTCTAAAAAGCCAAGTCTCAGCATAGTCCCCTCCAAGAAGGACCACTCAACTCTGTCATAGGCCTTCTCAAAATGAAGGAGAAGGATAGCAAGAGGTTGTGCCTCCTCCCTGGCCCAATCAACTGCCTCCCATAAGGTGAAGATATTATCCACAGGATGTTGCGCTCTTGGACAAAGCTGGTTCGCATCTCGGGCATGATATCCAGGGGTCTCAAAAGTAGACTCAAGACCTTAGCCAAGATCTTGTAAGCTATGTCCAGAAGGGTGATCGGTCTCCACTGCCAAATATATGCTCTATCTCCCCCCTTTGGAATCAAACATATTCAACCTCTACTTAGGAAATGAGGAAGAAGTCTTGAGCCAAAGATCTCCTGATAGACTAACTCAAGTGGGGTGGAGATGTGCTCCCAAAAGCAGTGAAAGAAAGTCGGGGTGAAACTATCCTCTCTGGGCAGGCTGGAAGAGCCTGTAGGGCCTCCCATAACTCCTCATTCGTGAAAGGCTCCTCCAGGCGTCTGTCTAGGCTTTGTGAAACAATTGTGGAGACATGCTCCCAAACTGCCAGAAGAGTTGTGACTGAGGCCTCCTTCAATTGAGAAAGATGGCTATAGAAGGATGTAGTCATCTCAAGGATCTCCTGTGGGTCTGAGTGCATCTGTCCCTGGGAGTCCCTAAGACGCTGTAGCTAGATCCCTGTTGACCATGGTCCTGTGGTCTAGAAGAACTGGCGGGTCATCTTGTCCCCCTGTTGGACCCATCTGGCCCTAGAGGAATGGTAACAAAACTCTACTCTGCGGACCTCCAAGTATGGTAGCTTTGAACATGCACACTCCAGGCGGTTCGAAGCCACGGGGACCCTCGGTTCCTACTCCCTAAGTCTCTCAATGGATGCAAGATGTCGATGCACAGCTTGCTCCCGCTCTTAAAGAGTAGCTCGCCATCTTAGTGTTGGGATATCTCAAGGTGTATGCCTCAGGCACACCTTGGTTTCTATGTGTGAGTGCTAGAGGCACAGTTAGGTGCCCATAAGCACAGTTAGGTGCCCATAAGCACAGTTAGGTGGTAGTAAGCCACATAGGATGATTGAGAGAATGAGCAGATTGAGGAGATGATTGTGGAGCTCTGAAGTCATCAGTGATGTCAGTGAGCATGTAAGAGGTGCCTACATAAGGACCTCACTCTTCTTCATTCTATATGCAAGAATTCTCAGTTTGTGTTCACTCTACTCTTTCCTTTCAGTTTACCAACATGGTATCAGAGCCATTTGATCCCCCTTGATTCCATTTCTGCCACATCATCATCTTCTTCTCCATCTTCTTCTTCACCATCTCTTCCTCTTCTTCCCAAAACTTTCTTAAGCCTATTCTCCTTCGTTTCTCTGCCATTCTCCATGCCCTTCCTGCTGGAGATACATCTCGAAGGGGCAAACCCTTGGCTACAAGGAATTGACGAATCTTCGCCTCTGCTCGTCGCCATTTCACGCAGATCGTCGACTCTTCTTCCCGCGTTTTCTCTGAGACTGCTCCATGCTTCTCTAATTCCTTTCAGAGGGAGCTTCTCCATACCTTGAGCTATCCTGTGCTGAAATCTGAGCAGCAATGGCTGCATATTCAAGCTTAAAACAGAGAAAAACCAGTTGAAAATGGAGAGGCAAGCTATGGCGCCCTGACGCGAATTTGTGCCCCTTCTCCTCAGTGGACCTTCTGTGGTATATAAGCTTTCTTTTGCCTCAGAAACCCCTTTTTTTCTTTGCTCTGGAGAGTGAGATTCAAGCCCTCCAAGTTTAGTCTTTTGATTTTGACAGTTTTGACAAGTTTTTGAAAGTGATGCTACATAAGATGCTACTCTAGCATTTCTGAGTTTTTGAAGTTTTCAATAACATTAGTACAACTGTGGCTTTAGCTTTGCTTTGAGTTGCTATACCTGGTTTTGATTGGAAAGATTTCATTTAGCTACCTCTGTGAAGCATGTAAGAAAAAGCATCATTGATTGAAATTTGGTCACAAGACTTTGCTACATTAAATGCTTATATTTTGAAGCATTTCAGTTGTAAGAGAGAAGACACTGCCCAATACTTGGGTTAGACCCTCTCATGGCTTGCTTATGCAAAATATGTGAAAAAAACATAAAGCAATGTCTTGTTATGCTACAAAGGAAGAAAATGCCAACATGGCTTCCTTGTTGAAGATTGCCAAGACAATGGTTGCCAAAAAGGAAGCAACTTCAAAGACAGAAAATGCCAATCTACTTTCAGTTGATGTGTCTCCACAAGATGAGGCATTCTTTGAAGATTATGCATTTTAAATCATCTCTATGTATGCTCCAGATCTCTCTTTTTATGTTGAGTCAAGGTACTCATCCTGGATAGTCCTCTAAAATGAATGAAATAAACTATTGTGTTTTGTGTGTTTTGTAAACACCTCTGGTCACCTTATGATGTAGGCCATGTGTATGCGTTTTGCTCCATGGTACCTCCTGCAGACATTGTGTGCATGTACATGCAGGGGAGATAACCATTGGAAGGTCTTTTTGTATCCCTTTTGTTTACCTTACACCCATGGGAACCCTTGCTAGCTTGAGATCCTAGCCATTGATAGATCCATGACCACCATGAGATGGCATGAGACACCTTGTGCTAGCTGTATCCTTGACATAGCCTGAGGCATTCCCTTGAGGGGGGGCTTGTTGGGATATCTCAAGGTGTATGCCTCAGGCACACCTTGGTTTCTATGTGTGAGTGCTAGAGGCACAGTTAGGTGCCCATAAGCATAGTTAGGTGGTGGTAAGCCACATAGGATGATTGAGAGAATCTAGGAGCAGATTGAGGAGATGATTGTGGAGCTCTGAAGTCATCAGTGATGTCAGTGAGCATGTAAGAGGTGCCTACATAAGGACCTCACTCTTCTTCATTCTATATGCAAGAATTCTCAGTTTGTGTTCACTCTACTCTTTCCTTTCAGTTTACCGACACTTAGTGCCTGGCTCTGTAGCTCCTAACTGCTCTATTGTATCCACTCAGCCACCCATGCCAGCCACCCCGGACTGTCCACGGGCTAACTCCAGATCTCTACCAATACCTGTTGGACGTCCTCCTCCTGTAAGAGAGCATCGCGTATGCGGACCCCCTTTTGGGGGAGTCCATGACGGGGTTGCTCCATATGAAGAATTGCATCATGCTGTCTCTGGCCAAAGGAAAAGCGCAAGCTACCTAGAAGTCTAGTAAACTCTAGCTCACACCAAGGATCCTTGCCACTAATCGCAAAAATGAACTACTCCCAAGTACTCCTCTCCCTCGTTCGCATCTCTGCGAAAGACGCTCCTCTCTGCTTGTCCTCCATGAACTCAAGGTTATTGAGCTCTCCCAAAACAATCCATGAGTCCACCTCAAGGAGGCAATCTGTGAGCCACCTGCCAAAGAAAGTCGGATGGTGTTGCCTGCAACCAGGTGCGTACACATTCAGGATACCAATCCGGGCCTCTCTTGCCCCATCCAAATTGCATGGCTTGAGATGAGCTCACCTTGTGTGAAGATCTTTGGGGCCAGCACTTGAGATACGGAAATGCAAACCCCACCGCTCCTACCAACTATTGGGGACCAAATCTTCGGGGTCTCTCACAGGGAGGAGGCAGACTAGAGAGTGGTGCAATTCCTGGCATAAAATCAAGTACTATGGCTGGCTGTGCACACGGTCATGAAGCCCGTGCACATTCCAACTCACCACCATCAAACTCATAGAGATGGGACGGTAGTGAACAAGGCTTGCCTGTGTGTGGAAGCCTGCTCTAGGAAGACGGATTTTAGTGACTTTTCCGTGCGTTTAAAGTGTGATTAATTGGTATTTGTGCACCGACGAACCACTGTCGCCACTGGCTCAATCCCCACTCTCCGAGATCAATACTGTGTGAAAGAAATATCTACGTCAAATAGGTCAGCGCATTGCTGGAGCATCCAAATAGTGAAGATGTGAAAAAACTCTCTACAGGTAGGTGGATCACAGCTACAACCAAGCTTGATCTAGGCTTTACTGGGGAAAATCTAAGCTCAAAATATGTAAAGATACCATGGGCCAATGAAAGATTCATACCCTGAGGTCCCATCCACTCGTCCATCATCTGGTATACCTGATGTTCCATCATCACATCAAAAAGCTCTGGGGTCCACTTCTCTTTCTCTGTGGAGGCAAAACAGAGGATCCGAACTAGATGGCTAGGGGCACCCACCGTGCTAATGCCCCCTTTTAGGGGTTGCAGGGTCAAAATGGTCAGGGTACATAGGGTATGTATCTAGGATCTCCAAATAATTCCAAGGACCGAGTTGCCAAAACTCCCTCAACAACGGCCGATCCGCTTGCATGTGAAGGTCTGAGGGCACAGTCTCGAAGCCCCTCTCCCCAAACGTGTGAGAAGAAGCTGCATCCTTACTGGAGTGTAGCTTGGGAGAGGTCGGCATTGAAGCTGGCTCCTTCCCCTTACCCCCAAAAGAAGACTCCATCACCAAGCCTGGCGGGTTGCTCAAGGAGGAAGCCCTGGGTGAGGTTGCTGCTGTCTGTAGGGAGGGAGAGGGATAGACGGGGGAGGTCGGGTGATGAGGGTAACCACTAGAGGAGGGGCTGAAGGAGAAGGTTGAGGTGGGGAAGGCATAGAAGGGGTGGCGGAGAGGGGGCAGGTGGCTCTTGGGGGTGTGGGAAAGGCAGCTGGGTGGGGTCAGTTGCGGTCATAGTAGGAGGCTTAGAAGGTTGCTACAGTGGTGGTACTTGCAGCCCCTATGACATCCTCTCCAGTCTCTGAGGGGGGGCCAAGGGGGCTAGGAGTATTAGTGCTCTGGGGGTCTCTGATTCCCACTCTTGATGCTATTGTGGGTACTATGGCAGGCGAGGAGTCTCTCCTCCAAAGGGGCCCAAAGAATGTCTCTAAGTCGAATGCACTCTCTCTGGGTCACGTGATACTCCTGTTTGCAGGTCACCATCCTGATCTCTCTATGCCTATGCTCTCCTCTTGCAGTTGGCATGATGCCTTTGATTCTTTTTGGCCCATTTTCTCATCTTCCCTTTCCTTGCCTTGGTCCATCTTTCCTTTGAGGGCTCCACCCAAGGAGTTTGGGACTCCACCTACTGTCGCTCAAATCGTTGATGTGCCTGCCTGGGTGGACTGCGAGTCCCTCCCTCTCTCGTGTCACTATGCTAGCCCCATGTCTCCTGTGAGAAGGATGCACCCTGCTCAGTCCTCTCTTACAATCTATCCCTTCTATCTACACCGCAAACACTGCCCTCGTAGATCAGAGACCTCCACATGCTGATGAAGCGTATGTCCCTCCAAGTTCTCTAGAAGGATCACCTTTGGAAGTGTGTCCGAGCTCTCTACAACCAGCTTGAGTCAAGGGAATCCATCATCCGTCACCACTACCAACTCTATCTTTGAGGGGTACTCTAAAACTATGCCAAAGGCGTGCCCTATGGAAGGGAGGATGGACCTGTATTCCCTTGGAAGCCCTGGGAAGTGGAGCGTCATGGGAAAATGAGGGACATGGTCAGCCGAGTCCATGTCCTCCACCATGAATCCATGGTACCAAGGGACGAGGTACACCAAGTGAGGGCCCAGGAGAATAGCTCCTCTCCACGAGAGCCAGAGCAGTATTTGGGGAGCCAAGCTATAGGAGGAAAACTCCACATCCATAGATAGTGACCTCCTAAATGTGGTCACCATCTAGTGCCAGGCTGGTCTAGATCCAATCCTTGTTTTATCTCCTTGAAGGAGTGAGGCCAACGATCTTGCCTATATAGCACTGCCCTGTCCTGAAGAAGATTCACTGCTTGCTGTACTTGTTGCTTATCTGCCGCCAATGGTGAAAGAAGAGCTTTGATAGTTGTGGGGATTGAGGGTGCTACCATGGAGTCCCTCTAACTAGACCAAGGGTCGCTATCAAAGAGCTGTGTCACTAGGATAAGCAATAAACCGCACCTCCCGTTGGAAGATGGGCACTAGGAATGAGAGGGTGAAAGGAGGGGGCAAGAAGTGCCCATGAGGAAAGGAAGAAGGAGAGAAAAACTCGTGAGAAAAGCCCTCCAAGAGTGCCACAAATGCGTCACCACCCAAAAAGGGCCTCTAGCTGAACCTTTGGAGAGGAGAAGCTCGAAGCAGAGAAAGGAAGAAGGAGAGAAAAGCCCTCCAAGGAGGAAGAAGGAGAAAAGCGCGTGAGAAAAGCCCTCCAAGAGTGCCACAAACACGTCAACACCTAGAAAGGGCCTCTAGTTGAACCTTTGGATAGGAGAAGCTTGAAAGTGATTCACTTGAGGAAGAATGAATGGGAACCCAATCGAGGTGCTTGTACAAGCAAGCTCATAGTCAAGGATGGGAAAGGAGTATTGAAAGGAGCTGCTGATCCACTTGGGGAACTTACTTCAATAACTGAGCTAAGCTTGATGGGACTGGCATTGTGTTAAAAAAGGATTGGTTGGCTAGATGCTTCTCGCGCTGTCACAGCTATACTGGAACGAGTCACGAACAAGCAGGTGGCTAGAGCATGGCACTAAGTTGATTAGCGAGGATTAGGTGCTATCACGCGTCTACAACCCTCAAGTTGTGTTGAGTACAAGGGGTTTTTGGATACCAGGCCACAGCCCATGAGCTGTGGCACAACTAGTAGCACATCGAGCAGCAACAAAGGGCCGCGAGTTTTGCTGGCTCCCATGCAGGACAGACGTGTAACGAGTGGGCCTTCTTTCTAGTCATAGTGACATGCACAGATCAAAGGGGCTAGATAGGGAGGGGAGTGGGTGTAGTTCGCAGGGAGAGGCTTAAATTTGAGATATATCACGATAATTATTAGTTTACATATTTGTTTTAAAGGGTTTGTAGGAAACAACATTTAGAAAGTAAAAAGTTATTCATTGCTCAAGTAGAGGAGGAATTTGGAGTAGCCGTGTTACTCTTCTCTTGGAAATATAGTGACAAAATATGAAGAGGGGAGAGGAGAAGAGTGGAGATGAGGAGAGAGCGCACAGCTAGAGAGCACACCACAAATGACTAACTGTACACTAGAATTAGTTGAAAAAATAGAATATATACAAACCCTTTTAGGGTTAGGGTTAGGGGATCTAACCCTTTCCTTTATAGCACTCTATAAGGTTAGTGCTATGCACATATGATCACGTGATGGTGCTATGCACACATGATCACATGATGTTGAGCGTGAACTCTCAACACCTTCCCTCAAGATCAACAGCATGAAGTAGGCCTTCCCTCAAGATGATGATTCTGGGGAATCGAAGAAGGACTGAGCATTACATTCCATCACACCCTTTAATGGGAATGTCCTTCCTCTACATCAAACCAAGAGCTAGTCAGTGTTTCTCGAATAGCTCTTTACCGAGTGGTTTGGTAAAGATGTCTGCAACATTTTCTTTGCTATCACAATGCTGCAGTGTGATGTCACCAAGTAACACTCTTTCTCTGATGAAGTGCTCTCTGACATCAATGTGCTTTGTTCTGGAGTGATATACTGGATTTTTCGCCAATGCTTGAGCCGATTGATTATCACAGTATATTGTTGTTGGCTTTGACTCATCAAAGTAATCTGTTTCTGACAATAGTCTTCTGAGCCATATAGCCTCACATGCACCTGTAGTGAGTGCTCTATATTCTACTTCAGTCGAAGACAAAGAAACAGTTGGCTGTTTGTTTGACAACCATGATATAGCACCTTGACCAAGGAAAAATGCATATCCCTGTGTCGATCTCCTGGTCTCATGATCTCCAGCATAGTCACTGTCACAGTATCCATGCAACCGTGGATGACTTCCTCTGTATTCTATCCCAAATTGTCTTGTACCTCTGATGTATCTCAAGACTCTTTTGGCTGCATTCCAGTGAGACTGTTTTGGATTTGCCATAAACTGTGCTAGTGAGCTTACTGCATAACAAATATCTGGCCGTGTGATTGTCAGATATATAAGAGATCCAATGAGTTGCCTGTAGTATCTGTCATTGACTGTAGGCTTTTCTGAATCTTTAGTAAGTTTCAAACTCTGTTCCATGGGAGTGGCTGCAATCTTGCAATCTGCCATATGAAACTTCTTCAGGAGACTGTCAACATATTTGAGCTGACTCATGAATGTGCTATCTGAATCTCTCCAGAACTCAATTCCAAGACAATAGTGCATAAGTCCAAGATCTTTCATGTCGAACTCTGCAGATAAGTCTTGTTTTAATTTTCTGATGAAGCTATCCTTGCTTCCTGTCACAATCAGATCATCTACGTACAAAAGTGCAATACTAATATCTTCCCCTTGAACTTTGTAGTAGAGAGTATGATCTGCATTGGACTTCATGTATCCCAGATCAGCAAAATACTTGTCAATTCTGCTGTACCAACTTCTGGGTGCTTGTTTTAAGCCATAGAGACTTTTCTTGAGATGGCAAACCTTGTTTTCCTTTCCTGGTTCAACATAGCCGGCTGGTTGTTGCATGTAGACTTCCTCGTCTAGATAACCATTGAGAAATGCATTCTTGACATCGAGTTGATACACATTCCATTTACTGAGTGTCGCTAGTGATATCAAGAACCGTATGGAATCCATCTTTGCTACTGGAGCATAAGTCTCATCATAATCTTGGCCATATTGTTGTGCAAATCCTTTTGCAACTAATCTGGCTTTGTATCTCTGAATACTGCCATCTGGATTGTACTTCACTTTGTATACCCATTTGTTGGCTATGGCCTTCTTTCCTGGTGGAAGGTCGCATAACTCCCAAGTGTTATTTTTATACAAAGCTTCCATTTCTTCATTCATAGCAGTTTGCCATTCTGGCTTGTCTACTGTGTCTTCGAAGTACACTGGCTCTTCTGTAGCCATGATGGTAGTCATAAGAGCATAGTTGGTGGTTTCCACCTGAATTGCTTTGCCTTTCTGAGCATATGTCAATCTTGCTAGTGGTCTGCTTTCCCTAGTAGACCGTCTGAGCTGCTGTGGCGTTGCTTGGGGTGTTGCTGGCAATTCTTGCTCTTCTTCATCAACCTGTTCTGTAGATGACTGTGAAGTCGATGCTTCTATCTCCTGTGTAGGTGAGGTTTTCCATTCTGATTCCTCATCGAAGATTACATCTCTGGAGATAATGACTTTGCGGTTGATGGGATCATACAATTTGTATGCTTTGCTTTCTTCACTGTAGCCAACCATGATGCATTTGCGTGACTTCGCATCCAATTTCCTGCGATGATCATCATGTATGTGGGCATATGCTATGCAACCAAATATGCGGAGATGCCCAATGCGTGGCTTGTGTCCAGTGAATGCTTCATAAGGAGTCATTCCTTGTATCGGTTCGGTAGGAAGCCGATTAAGCAAATAGTTAGCTGTAGCTATTGCTTCTGCCCAATACTGATTCGGAAGATGCTTTTCACTAAGCATTGCTCTAGCACTGTCTGCTAAAGTCCCATTCTTCCTTTCAGCTCTTGCATTTTGCTGAGGAGTATCTGCACATGTGAATTGTCTTCGAATGCCGTGATTTTTGCAAAAGTTCATGAATGCTGAAGACATGTATTCACCTCCTCTGTCTGATCTCATGACCTTGATCTTTCTGCTTGTTTGGTTTTCTACCATGGCTTTGAATTCTTGAAATCTGGCAAACACTTCAGATTTCTCTTTCAGAAAGTAGACCCAACAATATCTACTATAGTCGTCGATGAAGGTCAAGTAATAAAGTGAACCATTGATGCTGCGGGTCTGGGCATAACCCCATACATCTGTATGAATCAAATCAAGAATACCTCGTGCACGAGAGGTACTTCTGACAAAGTTGGTTCGCTTTTGTTTGCCGAAGCAGCATGCTTCACAAACCTTTCCAAGAAACTGTAGCTTCGGAATCCCAATTGCCATATTCTGATTCCTTAGATCTAACAAGTACTTGAAGTTGACATGACCATATCTCTTGTGCCATTTTGCAGATAGTGGCATCTGTTGCATTTGAGCTGACATGGCATGCTTATCTGGTACTGTAGCTAGCATCCTGTATAAGCGTCCTTCCTTGACACCTTTTGCTACTAGCTGACCTCTTTTGGATTTGTCTCTGATAGTGCATTCATCACCGTCGAAGATGACTTTGTAGTTGTGTTCCGTCATTTGACCTACTGACAAAAGGTTCTTGCTGAGCTTCGGAACATAGAGCACATCTTTGACTAATCCTTTTGTACCAGTGAAATTGTTCATAGGGATAACACCTGTCCCTTGAATCGGATTCGGTGTATTGTCTGCTGAGTGTCTGCTGTGTAGATGACATTCTTTTGACCTTCTAATGGCTTCATTTCTGTGAACCATTCCTGATGATTTGTCATATGAGATGATGCACCGCTGTCGATATACCAAGGATCCTGTTCCACTTGGTCGACTTGATAGCTGAAATCCTCTTTGGGATTGAAATCAGTGTCTAGGTGCATTGTATCAGTCTGATGCAATTCCTCACTTGCAAGAAACATATTGCCATGTTCATTTGCAAAATGATTGTGACTAGAGTGTCCACCACGATGATTTCCTCTTCCTTGGGAATTCCCTCGATTACTGTTGGATTGACCGCCTTGGTCATACTGCTTCTTGCGGCAATCTCTTTCATAGTGTCCAAACTTGTGACAGTAGTTGCACTGGATGTTTGACACATTGGTGGATGCATTCCCTCGTCCTTGGAATCTTCCTCGGTTGGAATGATTTCCTCTTTGCTGATTTTGATGTTGCTGATGCTGATGCTGATTCTGACTTTGATTTTGTTGATGATGACCACTTTTCTGGTATGATCTACCTCTGTTTCTGCCTTTGCCTCTGCTTCTGTCTGAAGCTGTGAATGCCTGATCATTAGAATGACCTTTACGTGCTTGAATGGCCTGAGTCCTGAGTTCTTCACCAAGTAGAACTGACTGAAGTTCTTCCAGTGTTGGAATTTGCCGTTGGATGGCAATACTCTGGACTAGATTCTCATATCCTTCTCCTAGTCCATTCAGGATTACTTGAACCATTTCTGCGGGATTCATAGTCTCTCCTGCTGCTGCAAGTTGATTGTTGTAGTCTTTGATGCGGAGTACATAAGCATGACCGGTTTCATTGCTATTGCGAAAACTCTGGTTGATCTGGTTTCTCAGGGTGAGAATCCTGGTTGTGTTCTTGGACTCGTAGAGAGCTGCGAACATATCCCATGCTTCTTTTGATGTCTTGACTGTGTTGAGCTGTCCTAGCATGACATCTTGCACATTCTGCTTGATCAGGTGATAGGCATACTTGTCTTTCTTATCCCATTCTGCTTGAGCTCGGGCAATGGCAGGATCTGCTACTGGTGCGAAAACTGTTTGTGTAGATGTAGATCCCGATGTAGATCCCGTTGCTGGTGCTGTGACAACAGATGGAGTAGAGCTACTGGTGGCTGGATCGGCCAATGGTCTAGGTATAGATCCATCGACGTACTCCCATTTGTCCTGAAGCACAAGAATGGTCTCCATTCGGTATTTCCATGTACCGTAATTGGAGTTGTCTAACTTAGCAGATGCCTCCAGATTGAGGTTGCTAGTCGACATGGTGCAAACAATGTACTCAAAAGTGTCCTGAAAAAAAACTCTGTATGAATCAACTGCAAATACACTGAAGATGCCAAGTGAAATCTTTGTACCGTCGGTGAAGATAGAATTGCAGTATATAAGATCTGATCTGTATTACAAGGCTTGTGGTAATGATGCCGGGAATAGCCAAGAGGCTTTACAAGGCTGAAAAATGATGTGCACGATGCCGTGAGATAGCCAAATAGGCTTTACAATGGTGGCATGTGTGTGTGAAATCAAGTGTTATCTGCCCACTAAATCAATCTGCAATGCCTCTGAACTCTGAAGTCTGCTCACTGAACTGATGAACGTAAGGTTTCAGGTAATGTAATGATGTGAAATCGGATGTGAGCGTATGGACTGACTCCGAGTAGGTACTAGTCGGGAATTTCGGGCATGGCTTAGATTGGCAACTTGGGGAATTCAAAGCATCCCCTCTATGGCGATCTAGTCTACTCTGATCTAGATCTAAACCAACCGTCGATCGATGAAAGAGCAGCAAATAATTCCTTTTCTTTTGTTCTTTTTAAGTGCTGGGTTAGATGCGTCGATGTAGAGGCAAATGTGCGTGAAGGAAGTGGTTTTGTCGGCGAGGCTCAAATGTGAGTGTAACTTGTGCCAAAATGTGCGCATGATGTAACGAGCGCGTAGAGCACAAAAAATCGAGCGACTTTCCTTTTTGGAGCACCCTCAAATTCTTCCTGGATCAAGAGATATGACTTGATCTAGGTGGAGGGGCTAAAGGAGTGCAAATGGTGCTCAATGATGATGTGTCACTATGAGTCACATGCAGTGATGATGTGGCACTGTGCTTAGCAAGAGGTGTGCCAGTGAAGCTCTGTGCTGAGGTGGCAGGAGTGTGCACATGCAGTGTGTGCACAGTGTGCCTGGCAAGGGACTGTGCCTGCAGGGGTTAGTGCTGACTGGACTGCTGAGGTGGCAGTGCTGAGGTGGCACAGATGATGTCAGCAGGGTGATGTGGCAATGCTGACGTGGCACTAATGATGTGTCTTGGTGATGTGGCACTGATGATGTGGCCTGATGACGTGGCACTGATGACGTGGGCTGGTGACATGGCCTGGTGACGTGGCACTGATGATGTGGCACTGATGATGTGGGCTGGTGACGTGGCCTGGTGATGTGGCACTGATGATGTGTCAGGTGATGTGGCTGATGACATGTCACTGATGATGTGGCATTGTGGATAGGCTGATGACATGGCAGTCGGTGACGTGTCAGCTGACGTGGCAGATAAGATGACGTTGCCACGTGGCACAATTGTGATCAAACCACCTAACTAGGGGTTGACTGAACCTAACCCTGGTTAGGTCCTATCTGCCATGTGTCAAGCGACTGACCACTGGTGGCTAACCAAACCTAGGTTGCTAACCAACCCTATCTGCCACGTGTTGCTTCATGGGCAGTCGGAATCTTTTGAAGATTCTGACGGAATCTTCGGGATTCCGTCCGCCTGCAGATTTCCGTCGATGTCGTGTAGAAGGAGTCGTTGGCGGAGGTCGCTGTTGCTTTCGCTCGTTGTCGAGGGAGATCGTAGAAGATGGACCAAAGTCTCTGACTTTGGTCTCTCCAAGGAGCCGTTGACAGTGTGGCTGGGAGCTGTCGGTCGGGCTATGAGAGCTTCATCCAATTGGATGAGGCTATGGCGAGCTGGCTGTAGGAGGCGTTACCTCGTAGAAGCTTACAAGGGCGGTTGCAGCAAAAGAGCAGTGAGCGGCTTGCAGTCCGAGAAGGAGTCCGAGGAGGTGCCGTCAGCTTTTCTTACCTGCGATATTGTTTGAAGAGTAGATGGCAGCTGGCTGCCCGTGTCAAATCCGTTGATGGAGTTGTGGGTCATTGTTCGTTGTTGATGGAGCGCAGGCCAGCGATGGAGCCTTAGCTTTGATGTGGGTGGCGTTTGCCATGGAGCTAGAAGCTAGAGCCGCGAAAGAAGGTTGCCCATCCATTGTAGGCAGTGTAGAAGATGCTTTGCAGGAGGCTAGGTACGTCGGTTGGAGTCCCCTGTCGATAGCGCAGCTTGAGGAGACTAGCTTGAGGAGACTGCGGGTTCAGGGCACCGATTGCCATGAGCACGGAGGCGGCTCCCAACGGCTGACTGTTGAAGGCCTTGTGTAGAAGACCTTTGAGGCTGCCTTTGAAGCGGTCATTTGACGAGGAAGCTTGTGCATGGGCATTCGTTGGAGAGGTATTAGCTTGCAAAGAAGCAAGCTAACCTTCTCTCAAAACAAGAGGCTCTCCCTCAAAGGCTCAAAAGTACTCAGAGAAAGTACACATCTCTTTTTCGAAATTCTCTCAAAGAGATCTCTTTCTCTCAAGATTTTTCTTTCTCACAAATCTCAAAGCTCTCTCTCACTCAATGGACGGAAATTCCTCTCAAATGGACGGAAATTTCTCTCAACAGAAGTGAAGGGAAGGATCTCACAATCACTCAAGAGAACTCTCAATCTCACAATCTCTCTCACACTCTCAAGAAACTCAATGTCTCAGCGGAAGACAAGGAAGCTCTGATACCATGACAAAATATGAAGAGGGGAGAGGAGAAGAGTGGAGATGAGGAGAGAGGGCACAGCTAGAGAGCACACCACAAATGACTAACTGTACACTAGAATTAGTTGAAAAAATAGAATATATACAAACCCTTTTAGGGTTAGGGTTAGGGGATCTAACCCTTTCCTTTATAGCACTCTATAAGGTTAGTGCTATGCACATATGATCACGTGATGGTGCTATGCACACATGATCACATGATGTTGAGCGTGAACTCTCAACATATAGGAGTTCTTAAAGTAAAGGCATGGCAATGCTAACAATTTGTTAGATTTAATATATTTTTGGAGGAAAGTTGGTAACCCATTTCCAGGGTTAACATATTGGTCATCCATGTTAGATTCCAGCTAGGCATATGTGCACATTTTGCACTATATTTGTATTACCTTTAGGTGTCCATATATCATATGGTTTTCATCGTAGGGTAGGAGGATTGGATCCACCTCCACATCCTATTGGTTGCAATCCATTTAGCCTATACGTGACACAGGGGCTAGCCTCTTCTATCTATATATTGAGAGCATGGTGGGATGAGTCATCATCCTTTGGTCCTAGTTTGGAATCCACTCATGTGTGTTCCCCTTGAGTGCTTGTCTCCTTCTTCTTATGAGTCTTGTGTATGTGAGTTTCTTTGAGTGTGAGAGACTTGAGTTGCTTGCATGCATTAAGCTGTGGTTGAGGATCCTCTCGTGATGCAATACATTCTTGTGTGTGGGTTAGAGTAGAAGAGTGTCTTGTGATCACTAAAGTTCTTCTTATCTTAGAGGTTCTTCTTGTGTGGCACTGCACGTGGGTGGCATATTTCAATTTCCCCCTTCTCATCAAGAGACTTGATTTACCCCATTTTGTACATACTTGCATGGCTAGAGCTTTGTGTGGTTAGGATGGGAGAACCCCATGATGATGCCCATGCCTTGTGTGTGGTTAGAGTGAAAAATGATGTGCTCAAAATGGGAGGTTGAGTTGAGAGAAAGAGTTGTACTTTTCCTTCATTTCCTATTTGTTGTTTTTGTTATGTTAGGTTAGGTTAGGTCTTAGGCTGTTTTCCGTTATAGGATATATATATTTTTACTAGATTGGCTTGCTGCTTTTGGGTTTCTGGTTTTCAAGTTTAGTCTTGGCTTCCTACGTGACTTCCATCATCACACGGACACCCAAGAGTACTGGTGATTTCTAGGCTTCACATTTTTTGTTCCATTGTCGAGACTAGTTTGTAAGGAGCCAAGCAAGGACATTTTGCATTCTACACAATAGTGAAGAAAAGAGAACTAGTGTGTAGCGAGGAGGCTTGAAGCAACTGCTACAGGAATCATATTACAAGGAGGCTACCATGAGAGAAGACCCAGCTTGGAAGAAGGCAATCAGCTAACAAGTATTGACACTTCAGAAAGTCTCCAACTTTTGAATGTTGCTAAAGATCAATAGAAACTTTTCATAGTCTTTATGCAAGTTTTAAAAAGATCTTGCTTCATAAAAGCAGAAGATGTGGGAGTAATTTTTTGGTTAAAATAATTTTCTGCAAGAAGATTGACGTAGTAACAGTTTGAGATCTTGTGTAAGTGGGGGGTTTTGTAAAATCTCAGCAAAGTGTGTAAAGGAAAAGAGGAAAGATAGAAACAGATGAAAGAAAATTCCATTTGCTCACAACAAGCTCGATGTGGACTAGCAGTTCTATGATTTGTTGAAAATCAACATTCGAAAAGCACTAGTTGCTTAGGTTGCAAATGTTTCATGCATTAGTCAAATTTATTTAGCTTCTTGGCATTGAATGGTGTGAAAAGGAAAAAAATGCTCAACACTCCCACCCAGTGTCGACATAGCCTAACAAGATGAAGCAAGACGTCTAACTATCTACAGCGTGACACTCAATCACCGTGTAGTTACTTTGATGTCTACAAAGACAAAGGTGATGTCTGGTTTCATCTCTCAAGGTGGAGGTTTGACGTGGGATTTTGCTCGTTGTGTTCTTTAGCCTCAAGAGTCTAGTGAAGGACATACTTCAGAGAATTTTGTATGACATGCAAGTTGAGCATAGGAATTGAGATCCTATCATTCCTCTCAAAGGTTGCAATGGTTAAAGCCTCTACATCAACACGCAACTCAGCAACAACGAAGATAACGGATGACAGCCAAGCTCTTCAACTTGTTATCAGCTTGCCTCAAGTTGTGGTCAAGTAGGCTCAAAAGTAGTACATCATTTAGTCAAGCATCTCATATGACGTTGTGGCAGCTCTCAAAAATATGATTGTGCACAAAAAAGTTGTCAACCCCCAGTCAACCACAAGTGCATATGGGAACATCGCACATCACAAGTTGTCAAAATAGCACATGCCATGGTGAATTCAATAGTGTAGCCAGCCAAGTAAGTTCAACATATGCCACTACGAAGTGAAATAGAGAGCACACAACCAACAAAACACAAACATTACTAAAGAAGTCCACCCAACAACCAAACTACAACCTAGTTGTCACCCAAAGCTCTACTGCAGTGTGTTTTTGTTGTGTATTCAAAATCCTACAATAGTGTCATCCTTCAAACCAGGAAGTTGTGAGAGACTTGACAGAATAGAGAAAGATGACAAAATCGAGAGCAAAAGGCGAGAGTGGCTCATCAGGTGAGCAGCAACCAGCATGAAGCAAGTAATGAGAATGCAAAGGAGGGAGGAGGGAGGTGACACAAAGCTTACAAATTGAAGGCGAGTTTGTCAATGGAGGTGTTAAGGGAAGCTTTGAAGGCAACACGGGTACGAGGAGGGAGCATATCTTGGATTTAAACCCAACCTTTCCCCCCCTAAACCTAACCCTAATGACCTATCTCACATTATCCCCACACACTCCCCCATTTGCCACAACCCCACCTACCCCCCTCCTTGTACACCTTGCACCACCACCACACAGACCCTTATCCCTCCTTCCCTTTTTTTCTCTCACCCGTTCACCTTACAACCCCCCCACCCCCCCTTCCACCCCCTCCCCTTCCACCTTCCACCTCCCTCCCTTCTCTTACCCCCCCTTTTTTCATGCTTTGTCCTTACTCTATTCTTTCTTTCTCCTCTCTGTTTATCCCCCTCCCTTTTCCTTTTCTTTACTTCGTACTACACATATTCCTTGTACTTTTGAGCAATTGTATTGATCACATGAATCTCTATGCATGGAGATGTAGCACCTCATGCACGATATTCTTCATCTTCCCCCTCCCATCATTGATGTATGCATCTACATTCCACCTCCACCATGGGATAGTGGCATCATTAGCTACATGTTGATGGTTCTTGGTAGCTATAGGGATTTGTGGGACTCTATATCATTTCTTGAGTATGCATGGGATGAGATCTGTGACTCACTTCTAGGACCTTGGACTGCACATCATGATTGCATTTTTTGAAAGTAACTTACTTGTGCTAGCACTTCAAAGATTGCCACGCTTCTTGCCACTGTTACAAGATCATCTTGACTTTCTTTTTTCATCCAGAGCTTTAGTGGGTTGTCATGCAGTATGATCCTTCACTTATTCCACCTAGTGAGGCACCCCATGTTTTATCCTCATCATCGAGTACCCCTTCGAGCCTTCATGGTGCTTCCTTGATCGATACTCCATCATGTTGTAGAGAATTTTTCTCCTATGATTGCCACATCATATGAGGAGAAGTCTCTTCATTCATAAGCACTTCATTGACAGATCTAGCTCCCTCATCCCCACTTCTCGGCCTTGTGTCCTTTGAGCTATGCTTGTCATTGGCCATTGTGAGAGCATCTCTCTTAGCATTCTTTATGTGGGATTCAGGCATGTACCTGAGAGGTTCCACTTTTGCTTCATCGATGCCATCTACATTGACTTGTGCTTCATTGTCATCACCTTCAGTGACCTCTTAGAGTTGTGCACCTTCACTTGGGGAGCCATTAGACTTCCCTATTTTCATTTGGGACCTAGGTGGAGTAGTGTGTACTTTAGAGGTGGGGGAGCATTCCTTATCTCACTCATCATTAACATGGATTGTGCGCTTCATCAGCATATCCTCATCAGCTAACATTTCCCCCTTGAGTCATATTTTTCTATTCCCTGTATTTTTCACTTGCATTGATGTACTTTTCACCTCACATTTTGAGGACAGAATGTGGTTTAGAGGTGCGGGTAGGTTAATCCATTTTCAAGGTTAACATATTGGCCATCCCTACCAGATTCCAGCTAGGCATATGTGAACATTTTGAGCTTCAGGAGCATCTTCTAACCAATCAATGGTGTGCATTTAGTTGGCATGTTTTATAAGTCCGGGGGATACTTCTTACCTCTATTGGCCCTTTGCCAAGATTTTCTATCCTTCTCTCTTTTAGCTCTTTCTTCTCATACTGTTGAGCCATTTCTCCATTTCTTCACAATTGTAAAGACAAAAGGTGTTCACTTTTGGTTGCAAGGCAATACTTATTTTCTTCTGCTTTCCCTTCCCTTGTCCGATCTCTCCTACACGTGGGCCATTTCCATCTTCCCATAAGTTTGGTGTAATCATTTGTCCTCACTATCACTCACTAGGGAACTCTACACATGAGTTTTACTTTATACACTTGACAACCATAATGAGAACAATGGCATCTCAAAAGAGTGCTAAAAATGCAAGGGCAAAACTTCAAAAGAGTTTAGCATATCCAAAGATGATTTCAATTCCTCACATTTGAGAAGGATAGCATAACCAAAGTTGCAATGCAAAGACAAATTATTGAATCTAGATCATTGAAGCTATCATGTAGGATATAAGAAAAATGAATCAATGTTTCCAATTTGAGGAAAATTGGACAAAATCTCATAGAGGGGTTTGCATGATGAAAATCCGAGGGATTGCCAAGTTCAACCTACCTTCCTTTTGTGATATGTTGTATATGTGAAAACCCCTATCTAGAGGATTTCATATGATTTGAGACTCCATATTCTAAGAGTCAAAAACATAATGGAACCTCCCCCTCACTAAGAAGGGACATCCCCGATAGGTATATCACTGTTGATGTCTTAAGCATTAATTTTGTGAAGGAAACTCAAGAGACTAAGTCATTCTCATTTCATTGAGTCATATCTCTAGACACTGAACAATTCTCATGCTATTGAGCCTTATTCCTAGAGAAAAGCTCCCTATTGATCTCCTTACAAGTTCTCCATAACCGCCATAATGTCCATGCATTGATTATAAAGCTTCTCAATTCTTATTTGTATACATATAAGGTTAGATAAATAATACTGATGCTGCTAGCATCATGTATTTGCATTGATCTTGACAATATTCAAATGGCATTGTTTAGTAATGTAGGCTTCTTTTTTATAATTAAAAAACTCCCAAACTTAATGCCTTTCTAAGTGCTTTTATTATACTTCATCATGACAGGCATCGATGGAGACTTCACAAATAAATAATCAAGGAGACTCATAATTAGGTGCACAAATTAGGTGCCATTATAATCAAGATTAGTCTATTGAATTTTAGACACTAGATGGTTGAGGTAGGCTATCGCAATGGAGAATCTGGTGGAGGACCAACGACCATGGTTGAGGAACAACCAATGTAGTGGAGGGTACATCATGAATCAAGATTTAGACGACACAACATATGAGTTGGGCCATCAGGGTGGAGGATTTGGTGGAGGACCCCGACCAGGTGTTAGGGGATTTGGTGGTGGAGTAGTCATAGTGGAGGATTCAAGGACCACCGACCAGTATGGGGGAGGATGTGGACACCATGCTAATTTTAAATCATCATAATCAAACTCCGACTATATAGATTGGCATGGGAGATTGGTCAGAATTGAATTCCACCATCAACCTTTCAAAATTCATGGTGGAAACTCTTTAAGAGTACTCGATGAAATTTCTCACCATTTACCTCGATGATTTTTGTGTGCTCATCCTAGAGAAGCTGTAGGGCAACAAACAAAAGAGTGGTGATGTGGAAGCACACCTTTGCATGATTGCAAAAGCAATGAATGAATTTGAAATTATCAATCAATCAGTCAATCAATTTTTCCATCCATCCATTTATCCATCTATCTATCTATCTACCTACCTCGCTCCCTCTCTTTGTGTTGTGTGTGTGTGTGTGTGTGTGTGTGTGGGGTGTGTGTGTGTGCACGCGCACGTGCACATGCACACACATGCGTGCACACACAAAACACACATGAGAGAGAGAGAGGAGAGAGAGAGAGAGAGAGAGAGAGAGAGAGAGAGAGAGAGAGAGAGAGAGAGAGAGAGAGGCACACATACTTATTACTATATCTCCCCCTTCTTGCAATGCCTTTTCACACACATCGGTTTTACCTTCTCTCTTGTATAACCCCTTTCACCTCTTTTTCTCTCTCATTCATCCTATTAACCACCACAGTGAATAGTTATGCAAGTTTCCTTTTCCAGCATCATGGCACGCCATGGTTAACAGTTATGCAAGTTTTCATTTCTAGCATCATGGCATCAAGCTCTCCAAATAGTTCAAGGTTTTCAAGATATTTTACAAGATAAAGTGGAGAAGAGGGAAAGGATGAGAGGAACACAATGAAATTCCGCCTTGGAGCCATATGGGCCCAAGTGTAAAAAGAGAAAATAGAGAGAGTGGTAGGAGGGTTAGGGTTGGCCCTCCCTTCAAAAGGTGCTATGTATAAAAAGCTAAAAGTTTGGCTTTGGTCTTCCTAGTTGTGTGCACGAGCTTGGAGTACAAGCTCTCTTTCTCTCCAAGAGTGTTTCGAGTAATCTCTTTCTCTCCAAGAGTGTTTCGAGTGTTCTCTTGTTTCCTTTATAGCGCCTTTGTGTTTGCCACTCCATCCCCCTTCATTCCCTCCACTTCCCCCCTTCCTTCTCTTCCGCTCCCTTCTCCCCTCTCATGAAAACACATTGCAACAATATGGGAGTCTCAAGAGTGAAAATTGAGGATGCTTGCGTTACTCCCACAAGAAGTAGTTAGGAGGAGATGGCTCGTGCTTGCATTACTCCCACAAGAAGTAGCTAGGAGGAGAGGTTTCCTAGGCATTCCTTTAAGATCCCCACAATGCTTGAGTCACTGCAAGACTACACAATTTTGGCAATGCATAAGATTTCTCTCATTATCTTCCCATTGGTCAATGCATTCTAGCTTAACAAAGAGTGTTAGTTTTGGAGAATAGGAAGGGGTTGAGAGGAAGAGGAAAGAAGAAAAGATGTCTTTTCCTACTTTTCAAGCATTTGAAGTGGTTGGGAGTTATCTTTTGGTGTTTCTTGTTTTTAAATCTTATAAGAAGCTAGCTTACAGGATTGCTAAGGTGCTTCTACAATCAAATCCAAAGAACAATGCTATGAAATGGGTCAACGTTTGCTTGGGTGTAGCCAATCATGAAACTATTTTCGGGGCCATTTTAAGGCCGCGACCCGATGCGCTCCTGGGGGAATATTTGAATTTTGTGTGGACCCATGCTCTTGCCAAAAATTTTCCTGACGTCATGAAGGTACACTGGCATAATAATGAGATGCAATCTATTTGTTTAGAACACCACATAGCTCGACACATGGCATCTCTACACTACTTCACACAGCGCAATCTCTGGCCTATGCCGCTTGATCAGTTATCATCGTGCAACCTTTTGTTGTAGCTTTGCCACCTGTCACTGGGCACACACCCATGCAGATCATTAAAATTGAAGGTTGTCTTCGAGAGACCACCATGCTGGTTCTTGGCATGATAATTAGATGCAATCTATCATTCTGAACATTGCCACAGCATAATCTCTGGCCTGACCACCTATCATCATGCAGCCTTTTGCTGCATCTTTGCCCGTAGCCCATGCAAATCATAGGTTGGTTTGGAGAGACCACCACACTGGTTTTTGGTGCAATAATGAGATGCCATCTATCATTTTGAGCATCGTCACCTCAGCATAGTCTCTAGTGTGAGGACTTGTCATCGCCCATAATTCAAGGTTGTCTTGGAGAGACCACCGCACTGGTTCTTGGAGTTATAGCTCCGTTACCTATTTTTATGTATTATAGGAGGAGGTCTATGACGACCAACACGCTGGCAAATAGAAGGAGATCTATGAAAGCCACCGTGCTACTTCTTGGAGTTATATATTTGTGTACCAAGGAAAATGTATTCCGTTGTGCAACCAAGCAAAATGCAATTCATGATATGGCCCTTGAGGGGTCCCCTCTAGGGGCAAGGGCCATATCGACATGCCATTTCTGTCCAATGGCATCTTGGATATTGTATAATGCACGTCGATATGGCCCTTGCCCCTAGAGGGGACCCCTTAAGGGCCATATCGTCAATTGCATTTTCTAAAAGTTTAATTGTATTTTGCTAGATGTATCTCCATGCAACCACAACGGTGGGGTCGTTGGAGTTATTTTAGCGCTATTTTGGTCATAAACCAAGGAAATTGTAATCCTTCTTTCCTGGTATTTTAGTCCTTGTTGCAGTAAATATAAATGAGGGCAAAAGTACAATTTATCAAGTGAAAATGGAGCAAAAGAGATTACAATGTACATCTACATCCAATAATAGGTTATATAAAAATTATCAACTTATACCAAGCAAAAATTGAACAGAGGATCTTACATTTATAAAAACTCGGCAATTTCTGAGAGCCTTAAAGGTTAAAAGATTACAGGTAGCGGCCATAACCATTCAAATACAAATATAAAAGTTAACAACAGTGCATACTAAGAGCCTCAAATTGAACAAAAAGAGATTACATAAATGCCTTAGAGACCAAAACATTACATCCAGTGAGCCAAAAGATCATTGAGAGTGCAAAAGATTACATCTAGCCATTACTGATAGCCTCGTTTGAGCAAGAGGGAATTTGTACAACTCAATTTTCTGCCAGTCTAGCTGTTGCATTAAAATTTTTTAGGGAGCCAAAGGAGGATACGATGGAGAGGCTGAAGACCATGCACATTGCAAGGACTCAGATTACAGACCCCCCAGCAAGTCAAGAGTACTCTACTCTGAAAATACTGAGGCCTTTGTCGATACCTAGGGGGAACCCATACAGCACAGCCATGAAGAGGCCCTCTGTGAGCATGTCATCTAAGTTGATGACATTCAGATGTGTGGGGAATTGTCTATGGGAATGAAGGGTCTCCACTAGTGCTAGCATTTCTACTCCAGGTGAGGGCAATGCAATTACCTTATATGAGAAGGCAGATATTATTTGCGATCATAGAGCATCGAGGGGGGGTGGTAGTAGGCATGCTAAAGATGAGTAGGTGAGCAGTAGATGAGCAGGGAAGCAGATGTAGTGACGAGAGTTGGAGGAGGGAGTGTGGAGCAAAGTAAAGCAAGGGCGAAAAAGAGCTAGAGGAGGGGTGTGGAGCAAAGTAGCAGAGTATGGGTGGATTATTAGAGCAACGTAGTAAAATGCCAAATGCCACAAATCTTATATATATTATAAAGTTTGAGCCACTGCGGTGGCTAGAGCTCGGGGCTCCATCCATATTAATTGTAGGCCGAAATCCCCCAAACAAGCTAGTAATCATGAAGAAGATGCCATGTAGTGCCACTCCGGTGGTTGGTACCACCGGGCAGTAATTCCCACAAAGGTAAATCATGAAGCTCTAATCACTCATTACCATGTCTAATCACTCATTGCCATGCACTCTAGTTCTCTACTGAGCATGCAATCCTAGTGACTTGTAATTTTTACTGCACTCGTATTGATCATGCATGCTAAAGCGCGGTGGTGGGTGAGCAGTGGCACGGTGGAATCATAGCCATGTTAGATGTGGCTGATGACAACCACCACCATTGGGCAGTAATTTCCACAAAAATAAGTCATGAAGCCTAATCACCTCTAATCCCATTACCATGCACTCTAGGACTCTCTTGAGCATGCAAGCCCGGTGACTGGTAATTTACTGCACTCGTAGTAATCATGCATGCAAGCCCAATGGTGGTAACTAGAAGCTGAGTAATTGCGGGCCACTGTGGTGGCTGGTAATTAACTGTCAACCCGATAGCCACCACCATAGACGTGGCTGGGAATCTTAAATGCCACCACCTCTAATCATTTATTACCATGCAAGTCAGTACTGCCGCCTTGAATTATTCAAAATTTGGGCCAACCACCATGGTGGCTCTCACCTTGACAGCAGTTGGGTGACAACCACCGTGGTGGCTCTCACCTTGACAGTTTAGTCGGGCTACAAACCACTATTCCATTTCCTTCACTGCTTCATCTTCTATCCCTCTCAACCATTTGTTTCTCCCTTGCAATCAGACTTCACTATTCAATTTCCTTCACTGTTTCATCTTCTATCCCTCTTGACCATTTCTATCTCCCTTGCACTCTTCCTGCAACTTCTATCCCCTCTCATAATGGACCCTACACAGTCTGGGAGCTCCTCACACAATCTTTCCTCCCCCTCTGCAGCACAGTGCGAGAGCCCCTCCTCTCTTGATCTTGAAATCGTGACATATGGGAGCTCCTCTCTCGCTCTTCAAAAGCCTAATTTGGATGCTCTCCAAAACTTCACCAGGTTGGTATAGGAGGTGAACGTGAAGGAGGGGCAACTAGTTTGTCAAGGTCAGAAGATTACCATCAATGAAAGCGTGATTGAAAATGCTCTAGGAATTTCTGAAGGCAGTTTGCAAGCACAATTTTTTCGAGAAGAAATGGAAGAGAGAGGATATTCTAGATGTATACCCCAACGTTCAGATTAGTAAAGATGGTGGAGTCAAGATATCGAGCTTGCCAACATGGCAGGTTCAAGTAGCAGTAGAGCAACTGAAAGGACGTGATGTATCTTTCTCAAGGGCGACCTCCAAGAGCATGTTAACCAACCTGAAGAATTGCATGGATGGCAAATCCCAATTGTCATCTGATTACGCTGGAGTTGCAATGCACCTGATGGCATCTACCCTCAAAGGGATTTTTGAGTAATACGATAAGCAGATGTCTCAGAAGGTGACTTTTCTACAAGAGAAAGCCACCAATGCAGCAAAGGCAGTGCAAAGTCTCAGGGAAGGTGCAGAACCTGACAAAACATGCATGCCTCAGGATCTATGGAGCACTCTAAGGTGGATGGAACCTATGTGGAGACATGATGAAGAGAGTGATCATGACATGTACCTCAAGTCAATTAGGTTCCAAGATAGATTAGCTTGGACTCATAAAGAGAATCTTGAGATAGTGCAAAGTGCTTGATTGATATTACTTCAAATGAACCTCCCTTTTATAGGTGAGGGTACTTACATCCATTTGCTTGCTCACATGTGGGATATCTCCTCCATGCCATGTGGCAGCTTACCCTTTGCTCATACCTTTGCTCTACATGTGCTCATGGCACCACAACTCTCAACACCTCCCCTTGGTGCCATAATCCTTTGGCTACTGCAAGGTGGTCAGATGTGAGTTACATTCCATCACCTCCCCTTAGTGCTTGCATTGCTACTTAAGGTGGTCAAGTGTGGCTTTTACATGTCAATACCTCCCCTGGGTGCTTTCATAGCTACTCTCAGGTGGTCAGGTTTGATTACAAAATATAGGCAAGGTTGGCAAGGTTTTTACTTTTCAATACATTCCATTGATGTCACCTTTTGGCTCATGGCTTGATGACGATCTTGTTGTCTTCTTCGCTTGATGCATGATGCTTTGTTTTTCCATGTGCCTTGATGCTTTGTGTGTGGATGCCATGCTTTCTGCTATGGTCATCTCATGCACTTGTGCTTTTGGCATGCTTTCTGCATTCATGCGTTGCTTTTTCATTTGTTGCAAAGGTCTTACCAATTGATTTCTTTCAATATTGGCAGTGTCTAATTGCATACAATGATTCTGACTTGACAGATGCGTAGAGCTTGAAAAGACGATCATTTTTCCTTTTTGGAGCGTGTGCAAATTCTTCCTGGATTGCAAGTTACGCCTTGTTGAAGTTTTGATTTTAAAAAAGGGCTATTGATGATGTGGCACTGGGGTTCATATGCTGCACTCACACTGTGCTTAGCAAGGGGCTCTATGTGCTTAGTTGGCACTTATGATGATGTGGCATTTTTACCTAACCAAACTTAGCTAACTAAAGGCTAAACAAACTTAATCATGGTAGATTTTAATTTACCTTTGTTAGATTTTAATCTACCTTGGTTAAAAATCTAACCTAGGATTTAGAGCTTTGTAGGCTAAGGTTGCCGTGAGGCGGCATCGACAAAAATGGGGATGGAGATAACTTCGGGGCTTGCTTTCTGTCTGTGTGCATTTGCCTTCTTGCGATTTGGAGAGGTCGGTCCGTTGGCGTTTGAGAGGCCCATTAAGGAGGTTGCTCGTTGCTGCTATAAGCCGTCCATTGCGGCTGTTGATAGGCGTTCACAGGAGCTCATTGATGCTATTGCTTGTGCCATTTTGCTGTAGAAGAGCTGTAGTTTCTCTGCTTTCTCAGAGTCGATGTTGGAAGGCAGATTTTGACTGTGGCAAGGATGGAGCAAATGGTTCACTTATGATTTTGGTTTTTGCGTACTCAATCCTACACCATCGATGTCCTATCATCCTTCGCTTCTGTGTTGTCAATCTTTTGGGATTGTTGCTTCTCTAACTTGTTGAAACTTGCGCGATTGAGGTGAAGCAGTTGGAGTTTTGTTGGTGCCCTGCTGTGGTCGCTGGAGCAGCCAAGCGCTCGACTGGCTGTGTGGAGGACGGCGGGCCTTATTCGCCAACTACAATAGAGGCAGCTCGTGGCAACCGTTTAGATCTATAGCAGCAGCGAGATGAGGCGTTGTTGGCCAGCGTGCATGAAGGCTGAGGCTGCCTGGGCTTAGAGCCATGATAGAGTTATAGGAGCTTGTAGATCACAATTCGTCGTGGCCTTGGAGCTAGCCCGTAGCTAAGTGCAGTCCGTCATGGGAGGAGAGGCAAGGCTTGTTCTAGTGATTGCTGTTGTCGGTGGAGAGCCAGTTATAGCAAGGCGCTAGCATTAAGAGTCTCGATCATCTTGTGCTCTTGCTGCTCTCTCACCTTCCGTCCCCTTTCCATGCGCTCCTTCATAGCACCATTCAATTGCAAGACACACAATTCAGCTGCAAACTTACAGACATCCGCAATGGAGGGAAATTTCCATTGGCAGCCTGATGGTGCGAGTTCACACAAGCAGCCACTATGGTGGATGGAATCCGCATAGAAGTCACCAATCGATTGGAGTCCAAGCTTGTAGATGGAGAGCTTGATGCAAGGCTCTAAGGAGATTGCTCTTACTCAGAGGAGAAACTGAAATCCTCTGAAACTGAAAAACATGCACAGTATACCAAAGAGACTCGCCCTTGACTCTCTCTCTCTCAAAGAACAGAGTTAAGCAGCTATCAAACTCTCAATGAGTGGAACTTCCCCAAAACAAATTGAAATTATCCCCGCCATGGAAGATAACTCTCAATCTAAAACCAGAACTAACCTAGGAGAAAACATAAGCTTCCTAAGGTGTGCCTACAATGGATCTAGGAGACTAGACCTAAGCTCTGATACCATGACAAAACATGCGTGCCTCAGGATCTATGGAGCACTCTAAGGTGGATGGAACCTATGTGGAGACATGATGAAGAGAGTGCTCATGACATGTACCTCAAGTCAATTAGGTTCCAAGATAGATTAGCTTGGACTCATAAAGAGAATCTTGAGATAGTGCAAAGTGCTTGATTGATATTACTTCAAATGAACCTCCCTTTTATAGGTGAGGTTACTTACATCCATTTGCTTGCTCACATGTGGGATATCTCCTCCATGCCATGTGGCAGCTTACCCTTTGCTCATACCTTTGCTCTACATGTGCTCATGGCACCACAACTCTCAATAGAACCCAAGGTAGAGGAGGCACAAGCGAGGGTCTTGTAGGAACAAGAGCAAGCTGAGGCTGCTACAAAGTCGGTTGACATGGAAAGGCATAGAAGAGAAGAAGCAAAGAAGCACATGAAGGAGCTCCGAGATAGGCTTGAAGAAGTGAGAAATGACAGGGACATGGCGGACAAAGGCCTAGAAAAGATGCAAAAGGATCTTGAAGATCAGAGAGCCGAAAAGAAGAGTCTTTACAAATGGCTCTTCAACATGCAGAATGAACATTGAAAAACACGAGATGATGGAGGAGCTGAAAAGGGAGAATGCAAAAACCAGAAAGGTGATGCAGGAACTATAAGAGAGCTTCAAGGCCAGGAAGGATGGGGCAGAGAGCAACCGGGGTGGAGAAGACAACGAGATAGCTCCCCAGGCTAGGAAGTATGCAGAGAGCAGCCACAGTGGAGCAAGTTCCAGCCACCACGGTGGAGCAAGTTCTAGCCACCGCGGTGGAGCAAGTTCTAACCACCGCGGTGGAGCAATTTGCAGTATCCACGGTGACGGTAGTTTTTTCAAAACACTGTTGGAAGTCCAAAGAGCAAGCTACAAGACCCTGCAAGAAGATCATGATGGATGTTTGCACGAGCTTTCCGTGGCTTTCGTCCTGAGAGATTTCCAAACTAGAGTGGAAGTCTTGGAAATGGCCCATGCAGATGTTTTTCAGCAATTTAAGTAGCTTCAACAGATGCTAAGGGACTCAGATGAAGCTTTTGGACAGAGTGAGCAAAAAGTGGAGGAGATGAAGGAGAACATCTGCAGCCTTAGGATGAGGGAGGAAGGAATCAAGAAGCAACTTCGTCATGTACAGAGCAAGGCTGTGGTATTGACAACCGTAATAGTTAAATCAGATGCCTATCTTGCTATGCAGGAGGGTCTAAAATGCATGGTCTACCATACTGCATCATAGATGATTGCTGTATCCGATGGCTTGCATGCTACCACCCTATGCACGTTTTTTGCTTTTGAGTGTTTGTGCATATAAAATCTCTATGTAGAGAATGTCATTTGCCATTGCCCAGGTCATGGACAGATCAAATGTGCCTGCCTGCTACAGCTATCTACGATAAGAAAGTAGATGTTGTAGCTCAATTTGCCATTTGGGCAAAAGATCTTAAAGACAAGGAGCTCAAATTGAAGAAGGCCAAGCCTGACTACAAGAAAAAGGAGCCTGAAGGGAGGAACCAGGCCCCTTCAAGAAAGGAGCAAGAAGGGCCGAGCCTGCAACCAAGAAGCTCAAATCAAGGAAAGAGGAAGCGGCATGAAGGGAAGGGCCGGCTGCAGAAAGGAACCAACCCCATTCTGGAAAGGAGCAAGGAGGGCTGAGCCTGCAATCAGGTAGCTCAACAAGGAGACCTTGAGATGTAATCTAAAGTAAAGGAGTCTTTGAGATTGTAATCTATGTAATCTGTGTGTAATCTATTGAATTGTTGATCTTCTCTAGATTTTACTTAGGCAATGTTTTCTCAGCTATGTGACTAGATAGCATCCTTTGATCCATGCCAACACGGTGATAATAATGAGACGAAAGATTTCAATTTGACAAGTAATGTGAGACATTTAAGATTTCGATTAGATCACTAATGTGAGATTGAAAGATTTCGTTTAGTGAACTAATGTGAGACGAAGATGAAAGATTTCGATTAGACAACTAATTGCTACAACTCTCATCAAAATAAGCCCCCCTAGAGAGTTTGGACAAAGAGAGGGAAATTTTTCTTCTCTCTATGTTGAAATAGTAATTTTTAAACCACCTCACTATGATCTGGCCTCCATGGCCTTGGCCTCCTAATATGACAGTCTCTACAGATCAATTGGTTGATGTTGCGAAACTTACCTTGTTGCATTGCAGCCACGCATCAGTTTGTGGCCCTCCATGCCTTGCCGCATTGCAGCCATGCATCAATGTGTGGTCCTTCATGCAATGGATAAGCCTCAATGTCCATGTAGATCAATCACTATGCTACAGTGATTAAAGACAACTCTATGCCTTCGGTAAAGCTAGCCAACCAAAGCTCCAAGAACTTCAGCCAAGTAATTCCCCCCCATGAGGGCTTTAGCCAACAAGATCAAGCATAAGGAAACTGACAAGGATGCCTCACATGGCTATAATGACACTAAAAGAAAATAATATCTATTGAGACAAATTGCTCTCTTTGATTTTACTATTTCTATAATGAAGCATTCTATTTCAAGATAAAAATTAATATATGGTGACCAATCTCAAAAAAAATTGTGTTTGTTTATAGGATGAGAGCTCTAATGAGGAGGAGGAAAGTTTTCCAAATTATTCCAATGCAGAACCAAGTGTATATTTCTTTTTTTCTTATGTATTATGATTATGATGTGTTAAACCACATTCTGCCTACATTCTCCTCTGCATTCTCATTCTTTTTGAAGTTAATTTCTTTAATCTCACCTTATATTTGTCCACATCTTCTTTCTTCTTTTTCAAAATTGACATTTAATTCTCAATAATATCCCAAGTGGAGCAAGCGATCATAGGTATATTAGGGTGGGTTGCTGACCCATAAAGAGCTTGTGAAGAGTGCAAGCAAAAACATGAACCATTGACACAATATGGGAAAGAGATTTCTCCTCATAAGCACTAGGAAAGGGAAGAGCTCTAGAGAATAAAAGGTTGTCTTATAGAAGAGCTAAACATGTTGGCTGAAGTAGAATAGAGCGATAAACTTTTCTTAGTACAATTTTTGCTACTAGCACCTATTTTAGGCCGGCCATATCCTCATGATAACTAGAAACCATTATACAAAGAAAAATAATTTTACAAATAATATTCTCTTTTTCAATGATAAGACAATTTTGACCATACCAAGAACTCAAAATTCACCCAAGGGCATCATTTGGGTCATTGTTTGCTTCGGTATAGCCATTTTTGGTGAAGTTCAAGGACTTTTATGTATATAGCTACCTTGCATGACCCATAACTTATGCATTGCTTTATGGAATTTGGTAAACTTTGTCTTCAAGTTGTAGTACATATTTCAAACTTGAAAATGAGAGCAAAAAGTTATGGAATAAGGATTTGGAATGAGTTATTTTGCACTAATTCATGCAATTTTCAACTATATTTTACTTTGCACCAACCGATTTCTACTTTCCTTGCTTGCACTTGGTTTTAGATCCATGCATTTACATGCTTTATTGAGTCAGCTTCTATACTATTCTTTAAAGAGAGGAACCATGTGGAGGATTTATGGAGGTTCGGGATGTGCAAAAGCTAGCTTTGCGGGAGGTTCAGACGGGAGGTACCATGGAAGGAGGAGCGTGTTGTCGCGCCACGTGTCCCGCGTAGGTCTGAGACAAAACAGGTCTGCGCAGGTCTGTTTGCGTAAATCTGGAGTAGTAGGAGCAACTCAGCTAGCAGTCAGGTCCTATCAGAGCACAAGACGATACATGGTGTGCGTGCGAATTCTGACACATCTCTGTTTCAATGTTTAACACATGTCATGTTCTCCGTAAGGCCACGTAGCTCAGCGATCTTGCCACTTGTTGCATGCTAGACTTATAGCCATGAGAGAGCGAGCATGCTGACACATGGAGAGAGAGAGGGGGTAGAGAGAGGAAAGAGAGCAGAGGAAGGAGAGAGAGAGAGAGAGAGAGAGAGAGAGAGAGAGAGAGAGAGAGAGAGAGCGAGGAGAGGAGAGAGAGAGAGAGAGAGAGAGAGAGAGAGAGAGAGAGAGAGAGGAGGGGGGCAAGCGAGGGGGGGGAGAGAGAGAGAGAGAGAGAGAGAGAGAGAGAGAGAGAGAGAGGGGGGGGGGGGGGAGAGAGAGGGAGATGAACGGAGAGGGAGAGGGAGAGAGTGGAGAGAAGGTATGAGCGAAGAGTTGAGGGTGGCTGAGGGAGTGGAGATGTGAGTGGAGGGAGGGATGAGTGGAGGAGAGGTGTGAGTGGAGGCAAGGGAGAGGGGGAGGGGAGGGCTGAGGGAGGGAGGCTGAGATTAAATTAATGGGAATATACTTTAGGTTAATCGAATCGAGAGATGATGATGAATTGATTAATAGATTTTGGAGGAGAAGTAAATGGGGACCCCCACATCTTGCGAATAGACCCAAGATTTCCCTTTCCTTCTGGACAAGATCATGGATGTAAACATCAATAAGGTCATATTTAAAGAGCGAATAGACACTATTATGTATCAATTATATGTTATATTCAATCCCCACATCTTGCCAATAAGCCTAAGATTTCCCTTTCCTTGATACAAGTATGTCCCCCCATACATTGAAAATAAAAAATTCCCATTAATTAGTTGTGGAGAAGAGAAGAGGGGGTGAAAAGGAAAAGGGAAAGGGTATGATTAAACTAAGGATAAAGGGGGGAGGGAGGAGTTTCAATTAAGAGGGACCACTTAAGAAGGGGGCATTAAAGAAGAAGGCAAGTGCTAAAGGAGGAGCCGTACTAGGGACCATTTGAGGGGCTTTAAAGAAGAACTCACTTACTAAAGGGGGAGGGGCCATTTATAATATTTTAGTTAGCCCTAGGTATGCTCTTCCACTCTATAGCTTAGTGGTAGGGCTCACATGTGGGTAAGACAACATTGTGGGTTAGAATCCTACGCTCTTGATAATGTGCACTCCTATTAAGCATAGCTTAAATAAATAAATAAACCCAAATATATTAATTAATCCATGGACCAACATAACTTAATTAGTCTTCATGGTCCAAAGCATAAACATAGTAAGGTCATATTTAAAGAGCGAGAGCAAATCCTCTATATGTAATATTCATATCGTAGACTTTATTAAACAACAATTTAGACTCTAAGTAATCGGCGACTTCAAAGTAGGATGAAGAACAAGGTTCTACCTTTGAAAGGGTGTGAAAGCACGACTTAGAGTTGTTTTCTCTCTACATGATTCCAATACATTCTTTGTACTATCTGTCACTTTAGTCAAGCGAGTAGAACGTCTCTCAATTTGTTTTTGGCATTTCGTATACGGACCAAATATTTTTATCAGGTCGTGGCCACAGACTGTTGATGTACAGCTGTTTGTGTGAGGGATAGTCGCCTCGCTTTGAAATGGCTGAAGGAAAAGGGTAGCTCGCTGTGGATGTGTCTGTCAAGGATCACATAAGCTAGGATAGAGACGATACAGAAACTTGCTGCTAGAGAAAATAGGACGAGGAAGAGAGCGCAGGGTAAGAAGGAGTCGCTCACGGAGGTGCAGGCAGGAGCGTACAAGTGAATACCATCAGGCTTGTAGAAGGCCATCCTGTAGATGAGTATGATACCCGCTACATCCATCATCAAATGAGCCATAGCAGAGGAGACCAGTGCAACATGGAAGCTGCTTCGTCCCTGTCGTGATCTGAGATACGCATCCCTGGTCAAAGGGTACAACGGACCTAAAGAAAGGCTTACATGCCCAAACGCGCATGCGTGAAGAATCGTCTTCCAATGCCAGCAAGACTTTTCCGTCGTTGTACTAGCTGATCCAAGCTTGGTAGGCTTTGTAAAGGCCCAAAACAGAAGGAACGGGACCAGGTAGATGATGCACGCGTAGGTGATGTAGTATGAACGCGGAGTGCCCGTTACGAAGAAGCTGAACGTGAAGCTTCTTACCACCAACGCACACAACGTATACACCCCTGATAAATTCAAAAAAACATCGTAATCGTGTTAGCGCTTTTGATCTCGAACTCATATCTATAAACTTCCCGCAATCAGATACACAATATCCCCTAATTGTAATGCGCTTATCCGACTGTAGCTCCATTTGCATACCTGATGCGATGCCGATTCCTAATCTCGTTGAAAAGCCTGCCTGGCCTTCCATGGGTACGATAGCACCTCCTCCATTGTACGCTCCCGATATTAATGATCCGATTATGGAAATGAGAAGTGTTTTGGGTATCTTACAATTGGAGTCCGACCTGCAGTATGAAGTTGAACCCACTGCGTGCAAGACCGTGTATTGGATCATGAGTTGCGGGCCGGTTTCTAACGCAGCCGCTAGGATGCTGTAAAGGCTAGTGGATTCAGGGGACGTTACGTCCTTGAAACTGCGCACAAAACAAGAGTTTCAGCACATTCAGCGAAAAGAGGAGACTGAGAATTCACCCCAACCAAGACAAACCCCCAAAAAAGTTTCTTCTCCTGGCACAATCATCCAAAGCACAAGCCTTAATCGCAACTTTGTGAAAGGCGATCTGTTGTGGGCACACTGTATCAACCACAGAACAGAACCCCTGAACTGTTGCAAGAATAAACACGCCAAATTCGAAGAATTTCATCCGAGTGCATAGATGCAATGACGCTGACCACAAAAATATGTCATCGATCCTTTCCAGACTTATAAATGAAGTTTGGACCAACATTTCGCAAATCCGCAAACACCTGTGTATGATACCTAGCGGAGGGATGATCAAAGTATACCCATTAATGGAGCCAGTGCGACGAACTACTCCTACCAATCGCTTGAGATGGACCAAAGGCAGGAAATACGCAGATCTCACAGGGCGATCGTTGGGCTGGAGGGAGAGGTAGAAGATAACAGCGTTGGAGATATGCGCCACAACCATGAGAGCGATGATGATGATGAAGACTCGGAAGGTATTATGGATGGAGCTACCGATTTGATCAAGGGAATGAGAGCCTTTTTTTTTCTGTTTGGAGTAGTGGTAATACTGAAAAGCAGTGGCAGAGGTGCTGCCCACATCGAACAAGTAAGTGGCTGCAGAGAGGAGGACGTTGAGAGCAGTCCATGTATCACTGCTAATTCCCAATCGCTGCATAATTCCCATTGGCACTTCGCGTGGTGTACAAGGAGTGGCATTTGCCATGGTCTCTAACGGCGTTTAAACTTTAGCTAGCCTTCACGTTTTAAAGTCCACCTAGCCTTCAAGTTTTCCTCTAACTTTAGCGTACTACCCGCCCTCCACCTCGGACAACTCGTCCCCTCCCCTTTTACCAACCTCATGATGTTGAATATATAGTTTCCACAAGGGAGAATGTCCAAAAAGTCTTGTATGTCGCAGCCCAAGCTTGTTTTCAAATCATTCGCGTGAAAGATAAGGCCGCCCATGTCATAATAGATTACAGACTGGGCAGAAGCCCTGCCCAAACGCTCATTTTCTAATTCTGGACATTCATATGACAACACAATCACAACATTTCCTTCCCTGACCAGGTAAACACCTTAACTATATTACCTCTATGAATTCTTTGTGCTTTGCTGTTTTATTGTCCTTCTGGCCAAGCTTATTGCACTCATTTCACCTTTTTTGGAGACACATCACACTCCACAACATATGAGGTTGTGTGAATCCAACACATTCATTTTGACTTAACTTTTTTTTAAAACACAAAGGGGTCACATACTGCCATCCAAATGTGTGAAAAGGTTTTTGCATTCTTTATAAACAAGGTGGTACTATGTCGCTTTCTATCCGAAGACATCAACACAATGGAGGACTCATGGGAGTTCTTGCAATCAAGGGAGGTAGGGAAAGAGGAAGCAAGGTAAAGTGAATTAAAGTGCAAAGGGAAGTAAGGAAGGTATGAATAAGGTAACATGAATAAGGAGGAGACATAAAAATAGAAGGTAAGTAAATGAAGTGGGAAGTGGGGGCTTACCTTTACCACAAAATGAAAAATGCACTTTTAAAATAGAATGATCCCTTCAACCTTAGCAAAGTCAAAAAGTTTTTCTTTCGGTCAAAAATGGGAAGATAGGTAACATGAATAAAGGAGGAAATGTAAACATGTAAGTGGGGGCTTAACTTTCCCACCAAATGAAAAGTGCGCTTTGAAAATAATATGATCTCTTTAACCCTAGCAAGGTCAAAAAGTTTTTCTTTTGGTCAACATTGGGAAGATAGGTAACATGAACAAAGGAGGAAATGTCAAAAAGTTTTTCTTTTGGTGGTTTCTTTTGGTCAACAATGGGAAGATAGGTAACATAAATAAAGGAGGAAATGTAAAAATAGAAGGCAAGTAAATGAGGTGGGAAGTAGGGAATTTAACTTTAAAAAATGTGCTTTGAAAATAGAATGATCCCTTCAACTCCCACGAATGAAAAATGCGCTTTGAAAATAGAATGATCTCTTCAACCCTAGTAGGGTCAAAAAGCTGAAAAGCCCCTACTTCCCACCTCATTACTTGCCTTCTACTTTTACATTCCCTCCTTTATTCGTGTTACCTTCCTTCATTTAGGGAGTGATGGTAGCGAGGTGACATTTGTGCACAAGTGACATGCATTTATAGCATGGAGGGGGTGGTGAGGAGTGCTTGAAGCCATCTTGACGGGGCCATGACAATTCTTTGCTTCAAACTTCACACAGGGGAGGCTATGAGTGAGGGAGGTGATCAAGTAGAGGTTCCCTTGAAGGATGCTAGAGAGAATGGTGAGAATTATTCCAGGGACGAGGGGGGAAGATCAAGGATTCCTCGTCGTATGCGGATGTGCTGAAAAAAAAAACTGCAAAGCGAGCTTACCTCATTGCTAGAAGAAGAAGCTAAGAGTATCCTCCACCCGGAGTTTGCTAGACGAGCCAAGAAGGCAAAACAAAGATCTGGCACAAGATAAGTAGAAGGCATGTTGCAACCTGTGAGCTATAGGTAGAGGACGTCACGTTGGAGCTAGAAAAGGTGGCCAAGGGTGGCATATACCTATTCTTTATAGGCCGAGTTCCAATGTTGGAGGAACTCCAATAGTTTATGCTTTACGAGTGTGATCTAGCTTGAAACTACTACATAGCTAGATTCTTGTGGAAGGGCTTCTTCTTGGTCTAATGTCCTAGACTTTGTGGATATCAGGTTTTGTTGATGGTCTCTCTCTTTTAAATTTGGTCCATTTTTGGATTCATGTTATGTTTGCAAGAGGCTCAAGTATTTTGCTAGAAGCTGTCCTCACAAGGTGGTGAATACTGCCCTGGTGCTGGGGGAAAAGCCCAAAAACATGGTTGATTAGACAAGGCAAGGAACAAATGATACAACACATGAGTAGGATTTGCATGAGGTGAGCCATCCACTTGTCGCCTTGGTTGACAAACCTCAAAAGAGACTCAAGATGCCCCATAGCCATCATCCCCAAAAGGTCAATGGAAGGTGGTGCGAAAGAAGGGTAAGTTAGCTCTCGAGAAAGATGATGTGTTGAAGACCACCACACATGCTAAAGATTGTCTTACAAAGGATTTAGTTGGAGAGATCCAAATCAATGAGAGCTTACCCAAGAAGTGGTGGAATTGGAAGTTCTGCCATGCATGCAGGATGATGCTAAACTATTGCATGGCAAGAGCAAGGAAGAGTAGATGCCAGATGCAAACCACTGAAAGAGAGGCTTTGAGAGGAAGAATAAGGATAGAGCCTTGGCAGGAACGACAGTGGGCAAAGGTTCTATGTAGCATCTACATGCTTGTCCAAGCATATCATGGAAGTGGCACATAGAGTAGACTCCAACAAGGACAACAGATTCAACTTATTCAAAGATGCGTATAAGGCCCTTATGTACTGATCAGAGCCAAGGCTAGGGAAGGGGGAATTTGAGCATTTCGATGTTGTAATGGAACATTAGGGGGTTTGTAGTAAAGTCAAAATAGAGGATGTCTTTCAATAATCCGTATGCTAAAACCCTCTGTAGTCTTGCTTTAAGAGTTAAAATGTGGGTGTGAAGATGGTATTTGGTTTACCTTCTACCAATTGGGATATGAAGTGTATGCCAATTGCCCAAGTAGAGGTCGAGAAGGTATAGTTGTGTTGACTTTAGACACCCTAAAACCAAGGAATTTGTTTAATGATGAGGAGGCCTAGATTCTAGGTGCTACCACATGCAAGGAAGGTTTGGAGTTCAGGGTGGTTAGTGTTTAAGTGCCTAACTTAGATTAGGATAGGGGGACATGCTAGAGAAACTTGAAAGACATAATGGAAAGGGAGCACTAGATAGTGGAAAGAGATTGATCATTGGAATTTCACGGAGAGGGATAGCGATGGAACCCATCACGGAGTTTCACTATGGAGGGCTAAGTAGTTTGCATGGGAAGAGTTCTACCTTACATTGGGACTGGTTGACTCATTGCTCTTACATCTAGAAGTGGGGGGGGGGTTACTTGGTCTAATAGGAGAAAGGATAATGAAGTCTAGGTAGGGAGGCTCGACAGATTTTACATTTCATATGAGGGATGGTGGATGTAGGTCCCTATGAGTGGTGAGATGGTTGCTTCTAAGTGTATTTGAGATCATACACTGATTATCTAGCGGTTTTGTGTTCCTAGATGCATTAGCAAATCAATGGATGTGCCGTTCAAGTTTACCAAGCAGTTTTTTGAATCTTAAAGGTTTTGCAGTGGGATTAGGAAGGCCTGGTGGGAAGAAGGTATGGTATCCCAAGACCCCTGTTGGAGATGGGATGCCACAATCTGCAGGGTGATGACAAAAGTGGAGGCCGACCAAGTCTATAGACTGGATAGGAAGGCAAGGATGGAGGCACTGATGATGGTCTTTGCAACAAGCAGCGACAATTAATGCTCTAGTCAAACCCACATTGACTACATCGTCTAGTAGAGATTGAGGTGGTAATGCAAGACTTGCAAGTGGAAGAGGCGAAGGCTTCTTAGGCCAATAGTTGTCAGACTTGGTTGGCAGTGATTATAGAATTTTGGCATCCATCATAAGTTTTTGCCAAGAATTAATTGCTATTGTAGGGGAGGGTGCCATTCAAGACGTTGAATTGTATAATAATTACTGTTTAATGGTAACAGTAAATTACTGGCAAGTATTTGGAAGGTATGTAATTGATATTTTTTCCTTTATCTTTTTTTGTAGACCATTGCTTTTATAATTGTAAGTTTTGCACACTCAACAAAATATCGAGGAGTTTGTGGGTCTAGTCTTTGTTTTTTCAGAGTTTGTGGAATGGAGATTACTCTCCCACCTCTACTATAATTGCCTTTTGGTCATTTTGAATGGAATATGTTATTGTTTAATGGTAACAGTAGTGCACAAATACACTACAAAATGGGTGTTTTTGAACACCACATTTTCTTGATAAGGGACAACAGCTTGTTGGTGCACGTTCGAATAACACACGTTAGAGCGTGTTTTTTGACGTTTGTGTATAAGACTTAGTGAAAAACGAGGTTTGTGGTGACTTTGACCATCAAAGCATATCCGATGGGCATGCACTTGGCACACACCTATTTTACATGCATACAGAGTATCGTGGCCTTTGGGTATGTGCGCTTTCGAATAACACACCTCAGAGTATGTGTCTTTATGGCTGTGCATAACACCCAGTGAAAAACGGGGTTTATGGCGACTTCGACCATCCAAAGCATATCCGATGGGCATGCTACTTGGTACTTGACTCAACATAGATGGGATTCATTCATGTGCAATGTATCGTGTCTATCGGGTATGTGAGCTTTTGAATAACACACCTCAGAGTGTGTTTTAATGTTTGTGCATAACACTTGGTGAAAAATGGGGTTTGTGGCAACTTCAACCATCTAAAGCATATCCAATGGGCAAGATACTTGACACAATGAGCTAGAGGAAGCACTAGATGCTTTAGTAAAAGATAATCACTCCGGTTGGATGGATTAAATGATGAATTTTATTTGGTTTGCTGGGATGTCAGATGGGCAAGGACTTAATGGTGGTGATGCCTAACGAAGCAGTAGAAAGGGGTGCCCTCTCAAAAGATGTCAACATAGGACATGTTCCCTAAGAGGCCCAGCATGCTCAAGGTAAGTGATTGGTAGTTGACTACGATTGTAAACACATCATACAAAAGTATTACAAAGGCCCTAGCCTGGTGGATTAGACATGCGTGCATAGAGGGTTGATTGGGAGCAAAATGGCTTTGTGAAAGGCTGAGAATTTTTAATAACATTTTGAATATTGCCATAGTATTGGATCATGCAAATGCCACGGAGCAAAGAATTCTATTGTTCGGGTTAGACCTAGTAAAAGGCATAGGACATAATTAGGTGGACTATCTATTAGTAGTGATGAAAAATTTGGGGTTTGGGCAAGGATTCACAGCCAAGGTGGCGTGCTTATTTCATAATGCATCAGCGGTCTTGTGTATCAATGGGGGGACTATTGGGAGGTTTGATCTTAGGGGGTCCATACGCTAGTCCCCCTACTATTCAACTTAGGAACAATCCCTCTCAAACATGGGCTAAAGAAGACCATAGGAGTGGGAGCGTTCAAGGGTGTTGCACTACCGTTCGTAGAAGTGGTTAAGTTGTGGATGACATGGTAGCTTTCTCACAAGAACATAGGGAAAATGTTGAGTGTCTGCTCAAAGTGCTTAAGGGATTCTGCAATGTGTTGGGTTCAAAGTGCAGTTGGGAGAAGACCTCCCTCATAAGAACAAAATCTGGCCCATGAAGGTGCAAGTGATTCAAGAGGAGAAATAGTTTCCTATCTAGGCGCTCCCATCAGCCTAGGGATAACAATGCATCAATGTTTTGAGTGGTTCCAAAAAAAAATCTACTCAAAACTGAGAGCATGCAGTGGCATTAGTTTAGGATGGAATGCATCGCTTCTAGTCATCCAGCACATATTTTAACAACCATGACATATGTGGCATCTCTCTAGCACTTTGATAAAGTACAGTGGTAGAAAATTGAAGCTTTATTTCATGGATTTCTATTGGTGAAGGAGGGGGGCAGGAGGAAATGCATCACATACCATGGGAACTCCTGAAAGTGCAAAAAATGCAAGGAGGACTAGGGCAACTCGATATCAGGCTAAGAATTGTTGCATTGATGACCAAGTGGCTCCTAAGATTGTTTGAAGGGAATGCATCGTGGGTGGAGATAGTGCAAATTCTCATTGAGAAAGCCAAAGGCCATGGGGCTAGCTCGTGGAAGGGGCTATCGTGGAACCACATCATGTGTTCTGACTCCTCGGTGAAAGTACTAGGGTCCAAAATGGTAGCAGGGTTGATTTGGGTCTAGAAGGAATGCATTCCCCTAATGTCGTGGAAAGAGAGGGATGGTTGGTGATGAGCAGACACAAGCCTTCTAGAGGATATTTGGTGGATGCAATCCTTCTAGAGGATATTTGGAAAGGGAGGCCGAGGAGTTTGCAAGACACAACTAAGAAAGTGTGGGTAGACATTTGGGATACAAGACGCACGAATTGGTAGAAAATAGAGCAGCTGCGAGCTAGTCTCTTTGATTGAGGGCATAGAAGATCTTCTTCAGGCTATGTTGGAGTGGATCCTTGATTCATGGGCCAATGAATTGCATCGCTTCACTAGATTGGAGACCTAATCACTGGGTGATTGGGGAGGACTCCCTTGCATAAGCTCTCGGCAAGGGTTGTGTAGTATTGTAGGCTAGTGCATACGCAAGCCTTATTCATGGATCTTAATAGGAAGCGGTTCCTAAGGCACATCATAGCATGGTGGAAGGCCAGATTTTGGGGCATCTGGAATGGGTGTTCCATGGGAAAGGCTAATTTTTTTATGTGGAAAATGATCAATCAATGGCTTCCTATGAGGAATAAGCTGGCAAAACACATTTCAATCGACCTGGTTTGTCCACTATGTGGGGCGATGGAGATGCTTAGGCATTTGGTTTGGAACTGCATGGTTTTAGGTGAAGTGTGGCACCAACTGGAAGTAGCCATTAGAGGCTTCCAAGGCTGATGGCAAAATTTTACAGTAGATCACAATGGAAAATTCCAATCCTAGGTGATACCTTTGGTCTCCCGTCCACCCTGGTGGCGACTTGGCCATATCTTTGAGGAGCTATCTTGTTAGTGATATGGGAAATTCACAAATGGGTTGGCCTTTCAACATTCAATGAAGACAGGTTACAGAGAATCGGTCAGAATGGCTACTGTCAAAGTATATATATGAGATTTTAGTTGGATAGTGGATCCTTCTAATCTAGTAGTAAGTCATACCCTCATAGCTATAGGAGCCAATCTACCCTAGAGTAGGTCTTTTTTGTTGGTTTCTTGTAGCGTATGCCAAGGGTGGTGTGCCTCATGATTGGCCAATTTTTGTAATAGATCTGTTTTTTGGGGGACCGACCACCCACTAATACAGTTAGCATGTTTGACCCATTTTTGGTCTTAAGAACAATGGAATAATTTGGAAACTAGTAATGACTAACCACCTTGTTACTCTTGTTTAGGTGGAGAGAAAAAATTCAAACTCTACATCTTCCTCTTCATCCCAAGATTTGAATTGTTTAACATTTTACTTCTCCACACTTCCACATACCATATCCTAGAATACCTATGCCAATTATCGTACCACCTTTTCATCGAAAGTACACTTTTTTAGTCTCGACCTCTTTCACCTACTTCGTTATTATTGTTCTCACTAAAATAAAACAAGCAATATAATCCAGATTATGGGTCATGCAAGCACGATGCAAAACAGAAATTTAGGGTCGAGTGGGAGAGGAGAGACTAGGAGGAAATCCAGGGTTAAGAGGACCCTAACAGAGATGTGGAGAGGAGTAATTCAAGTAAAAGAAGAGAGTTCCATTAGTTAGGGAGAGTGGAAGTGGATTAATAAATGGAAGTTGGAACCCCTTATCATACGTTCAAATACCACTTGTCAAAAATTTTTTAAAAATGGCCCACCCAATAAGACAACTTTAGGAATTTTGAGATTGTTGTATGCGAGTCTCATTTTTTTTGTGCAATCATTGTTTTTTATATTTTGGTGACATTTGCATTCGTATTGCACTGAAAATCCATGGCTCTTTGTTAAGCATTGTTATGCTAATCTCTACTTCATGTGACAATATGTTCTCAATTGAATTGTTTTCTTTTGTAGTACTTCAAAAATTTTGGATGTATGTTTACAATTTACTTTTAATTTTCATTATAGCATTATGCTTTATCCCTTTTGACTTTATTACTGGTGCTAAGTTTGTTTGTCTCTTAACTACAAATTAGCAAGAAATACAATGACAAATAAAAAACCAACATTTGAAATTCACTCCCATGTTTTCTTTGAGAACACAATCATGTATAGATGATATTATCAAGCTTGTTTACTTAGAGACATGCCATACAATTTTGATTACTTTCAAAAAAGAAAAGCAATATATGTTCCACTATATTCACATCAAAATTGTAGTTAATTTTGGTACAAGAAGTAATTTTTGTAGCACTAGAGTCATACTCAAAATTAACGCATACTTGTATATTCAAAGTGGTCATGAAGATGCTCAAAGACATCTCCTTCCCTTTCCAAATATCAATCCTACATCTTGTTTAAGCCTCACATCTTGTTTAATTAGTCCCACGTATTTCAATCACTCCTATATCTTGTTTGATCAATCCAATGTGAGACCTTGCTCGACCAAACCAACTTCTTCTTCGATGACTCCTACATCTGGTTTGATTGGTGCAATATCTTGTTTGATCAATTTAAATGCACATTTGACCAATCCAACATCTTATTTAACCAATTGAACATGCTTGAACACTCCATTAGGGCCAAAAACGCTTAAAAAGGGCCCTTTCTTAATCTCTTTATTAAGGAACCAGCAAATAGCGAGATGCCACGTGCACACAGATATGACATTATTGTCTCCTGTATTTTAGAATTTTAGGTTGAAGTTTCTCCAATACCATTCATCTTTAACTAATTTGGCCAAGATACAATGACATCTATAACTAATTTGGCCAAGATACAATGAAAATGAGGTAAAATCTATCCAAAAATACGCTAAAAACAAGGTGTATTTATTATCGTTTTTGGGTTCAAAATTTTTTTGAACTGAACTTGCCTCTCTCTCAATCGCTTTTCCCTCCTTGCCTTGTTATCAATCCTCCTTGCCTCGGTATTCTTTCCTCATTCTCTCTCTTGCCTCTTGCAAATCTTCCTTATGTTATAATCCCTTGCTCTCAAGCACTATTTTTGCTATTCTTGTTTTTTGGTTCCTCTCTTACCTTTTGGAAATCTTCCCCGCCTTATAATCCCCTCGGTGGTCAAGCACTGTTTAGGTTATTCTTCTTTTTTTGTTAAGCGTCAATGTCTTCTTCCCATCACAATCCTCATAGCATTACTTCACATATTTCATACCACGGCCCCTACACCTGACTAGTGCATGGTTGACACTAGGTGAAAACTTTTAGTAAGGTGTATGGTGAGGCAATTCATGAGGTCATGGCTACTACAAAGTTTGTGAGTTGCATTGGTTTCAGTCTTTTTGTCCATCTCCTTGTTGTAATGAGAGTCGGTCTCACTAAAGCCAAATGAGGAGTTAGTGCTTAAGCAATGTTGGCACACTCATAGTCAGCAAAAAAACATGTTTCATAAGGTCGAAACTTGATGCAACGTGTCTATGATGCAAAACGTGGCACTTCTAGATGAAACGTCATTTTTTAATAATGGATTTTTGGGGGGGACTTTTTCCCCTTTTTTTTTAAATTAAAAAAAAAAAAAGGGTTGCCTTTGTTTTAAGAGGGGGGGGGGGGCTGGTTTTTTGTTTCTTGCATATGTGTGTGTATTTTTTGTATGTGTATGTGCTTTGGGTTTGTTTGTGTGTGTGTGTGTATGTGTGTGTGTGCGCGCGTGCACGCGCATGTGTGTGTGCACTGTGCACTATAGTCTATGTGTGTATTGTGTGTATGGTACTGTAGTCTGTTGTGTGTGTGTGTGTGTGTGAGTGAGAGAGAGAGAGAGAGAGAGAGAGAGAGGCCCCTTTGTCAAAGCTATTTTCTTAAAAAAAGAAAAAGAACAAAAGCAGATTTCTTAAATGTTGGTTTTGCGTACATCACACTTTTTGTATATGGGATCGACTTGTGCCATATGGTTTTGTGCCTCGTAGGCAAATCATGGAAAATATCGCAAATGCTTATATTGGATAGAATATGCCAAATGCCTGGGCTACAAAAGCTGTTCCACACGTTACATTATTGGAAGCTATCTACTTGGCCACTACATGTTCGCCTTCTAATTGTTCAGTCTGTTCTCATGGCTTGTGTAGTTTTATTTTCCCCTTTTTCTTAGTCTTCTTAGGATATTCAAAATTTTCTCACTAAGATTATGGAATGCTTTTGGCACACCAAGCATGATCGTAAGGCAGCTCGCCTTCTCAAAAGCAATTATGTATGTTCGCCCAGGGTCCATGGGGGTTTGAACATTCTTGATCTTTACACTCATTTGCTGGCCCACAAGGCTATGCTCATGCCCAACTTTTCGGGGCATCGTCAACCATGGACTCTTATGTTGTCTTGTTTACTCACCTCTTTACATACAGATGCTTTTGGCCATTGGGTCCTGGCTATTCTGATGCGATATTTGGTCACTTTTTTGTCGTATTTCGGGTTGTACTTTCTCTTCTCGATTGATTCAAGAATTGGCAACAACTTGTGGATTATCTCCACTGGTTTGGTAGACTCTAGATCCTACGAACACATTTTGATTGCACAATCTTCACTAGAGTTAGATCTTTCATTTTGCTTTAGCTCACTCACAACCTCGCAAGGTGTTTTTCTTGCATCGGTTGGGGGTTTCTGCAGTGGCAGATGTTGTGGATGATCAATATTACACACTTGCTAGAAGATAGTACTGCTTAGGGCTGCATCACAGATCTATTTGGCGTATTATTACTACCTTGTTGCAACCTCTTCAGCCTGTCCATCACCTATTTTATTGAAGGTTTGATCGTGAGACTCTAAGTTAACCACTCTTCCTTTTCAATTGCCTATCTTTCTGCCAAGAAGGCATATCAGTTATTGCTTCCACGGCCTTGGATTCCAGGACCATGGAAATCACTTTTGGCATTTGAATAAGTCTCTTTCTTGGTGGAGAACTCTTTGGCGCATTTGGAGCAATAAGCTACCTCTCAAGCAAAGGGTCTTCCTATGGCGTCGTTTGGTTGGGGCTTTACCAATGGGATCTTTCTTGGTTGCCTATCGCATTGCTTCTTCGTCCTGTCCCACTTGTTCTCATCCACGAGAGACACTCTTACATCTATTTTGGACTTGTCCTTTGGCCCTGGAGCAATTTCTATCAAACCTCCGAACCCCTAATCATATAATCATTGAATAGGGTGTGATTTCTTTTTCAAATTGATGCTTTGAGATCGTTTTCCCTCCACTTCATTTGGCAAGCAGTTTTGGTTGTTTGGGAGACATGCTCCCATCCCGGAGTACAATCAATTCTTCTCCTGGTGTCTCTATTGGACTAATTGGTCATTGTATCATGCTTTTACCATTGTGTGTGTGTGTGAGGAACGATGGCGAGCTCAGTCACTCCCTCTCCCTTGCCCGTCTCCGTACCTTGCCTGCAGCCTGCTGTTGCTGCTCCGCCTGCATCCGTACCCCTCTATCAACCTCTGTACACCCTCCGTCTGATCTGTACCAGGCCCGCTGCTGCCCATACCTTCTGCGCAGCAGCCTCTGCACAGGCCGCCTCCATCCGTACCATTCTTCTCTATCCCCTCAACGCTCTCGTTTGCTTCTGCTCCTTCCTTTGCCCCTGCGCAGGCCGTACCTGCTGTACAGTCGTCCATACAGGCCCCACCCTCTGTACAGCATTTTGCTCCTCTCATGCTAGGTTCTGTACAGTCTCTTCCTGTTGTCTCTTCCTCCCCTCTTCCTGCTCCTCCGACATATGGCTCTTTCGTTTTCTCTGCTCATGTGTGAGAGAGAGAGAGAGAGATTTCCTCTTCATGAAAGAGGGTGCGACTTGCTGTCACAACAGCCCATGTAATTCCAATTCCTGAATTCTCTTGGGGAGAATGACCATTTGAAGATGAACCATTCCATGGGCATTGGACAGGGCTAATCAAATTTGGTGTTTGCATCGTCCGGTCAAATGGTGGAGAAAAAGATTGAAATAGATTTGGCTTTCCAAGGTCCCTCTATGACAACAGGTCTTTCTATGGTGTGTTTTGTTGGGGCTGTTCCATCTGGACATCTTTTATCACGCAGACATATTGCTTCGCCTATTTGTTGTAGGTGTTTAGCTCCAAGAGAATCTGTATCTCATATTTTTTGGCACTCCCCCGAGACACGGAGCTTCTTGGGCATCCTTCGGCAGAGATTGAGATTGAGATTTCCTCACGCTTCTTTTGGCCTCACGCTTCTTTTGGCAAGCTTTTCTTGTTGTTTGGGATCTATCCTTGACGGTTGGATTTTGAGTTATTCTTTACTTGGGTTCACTACTAGGCACTCTAGACTCTCTGGAAAGATAGAAACCACAGAGTCTTTAGTGATCCAGTTCTTTCTACTTTTGATTTCTTCCATTGTTCTTTGCAGCAATCACTCTTCTATTGTCTGCAAACTCACTACACAAATCATGATGTATACTTGTCCTACATGGAAATTTTCTCTTGATGTAATCTTTTGGCTTACCAGTTTTTTTGGGATAGCTATCTTGTAATATAAAGCCTTCAAAGTTTTCACTATAAAAAAATAACATGTGTGTGTGTATTTTCACCACAAAAAAATGTGTGTGTGACTTCGAGGGGACCCTTGTCCCACGTTTTTTGGCACTGCTGACTTTTTACTCTTTCTTGAGCAGCGTCTCGAAGCACGACTTCCTACTGCTTGCTTTGGCAAGCATTATTGGGTATTCGGATCTGTCCATGTTGACATGGTTTCTACCTTCTCTTCACATGGGTTTGTTATTGGGGACTTTGAAGTCTTATATAAATAATCATAAAGACACTCCCTCTGTGTGTGTGTGTGTGTGTCTCTCTCTCTCTCTCTCTCACACACACACACACACACACACACACACATTTTTTGTATGAAAACCATGTATATTATATTACCTTTAACTGTCCCCTAAGAAAAGGAGGGGACCAAAAATTACAAAATCCATGTAACTTTATATTACAATAAGGAGTTCCTAGAAAAGGAACATGCAATTACATCGGAATGGCATAAGACAAGTAAGCAAGAGAATCTATCTGACGAGCGCATAGACAATCATAAAATGATTGTTGTTATCCCTTGCCCCACTGACTCTACACTCTTAATCACCTCCTAATTGAAGCAAGCCATTAAAAAGATTCATAATGGCAAAGCCAAGGATCATGAAAGACTTCAAGTAGAGCTCCTGATTCATGGTTGGGAAATACTTGCAGCTATTCCGGCTAAGCTTGCTTTCTGTAAAGGCTTCTCCATAGCCTGGAACTTCAACACTATATAAAAATTCACAAAGCAAGAGACCCCATGGATACTGAAAACTAATGGATGATCAAATGCTAGACTCATTTGATGGCCAAGTTATATGGTTCAGTTCTTGAGTACATATCAATGAGCACGTTGAGATGATAGATTAGTTTATGGCCATACCATCGACGAGCATGCTAAGCATATTTGGATCTGTCTTAGAGATATTTAGACGAGAGAAGCCATATGAACACCTTCAGGTCTCCCATTTTTCTTTGCACTGTCTATCTTTTGTCTACAAAATGAAATGACACAACGACAGCAAAGTAGTTCGTGTAAGTTGTAGAATGTTTTGCCTGCTCTTAGGCTTGATCAGGAACAAGATTGGAAAGACTATTGACATCCAGGGTTCCATCCTTTTCACCATTTACAATCTCAAAAGTGGCATTTGGAGTGCACTTTCCTGCTACACAGGCTATTGCTACAGTTGCTACGTCCTGCCTTGTAATCATCCCACTGCCTTTGTCACCTGTATTCAACAGACGGCATTGAGGAGTCATAGTAAACAGGTGTGCATAGTAAAAGGTTTCTCAAAAGATCCTTAAGAAGCTGTTCTTTTAACTTTCTCCCTCTATGCTTAAAATTGTCATCAGCCAGATTTTTGCAACTTTCAATAGAAGATATAAACACATCCCAAAGACGAAATCGAGGCTCATGCTGATTTCTACTTTCTACGTTAGTTCCACATTCCAAAGGATCATCAAACACAGATTTTAATCTTCTTTTTTGCACCATCTCAAAAAATTCAACAACTTTTTACCCTGCTCAATGATTATTTCACGTTTGCCCCCCTCTTTGTTTGTCAGACCACCAGGACGTACAATGTTGTAAGATATATCCTTTTGTTTGATATAAGCTTCTCGAAGACAATTCTCACCCTGTCACATAAAAGAAATAGTGCAGCACAATTCAGTACCTTTGCATGAAGGGAAAGACACCCATGAACTTAATATATTGCAAGGAGTCCATAGAACAGAACAATCCTGAATGGAAGTCTAGAAAAGAAGATCAAATATATAAAATTCCTGCTGAGCAACCTTCCACCTCTACATCCATATGACTGTATGCAGGTAATATCACGCTACTTAAATAGTACACTGCCTATACCAGAGTACAAAATAGAGAACAAGCAGATATGAAGCATGCCCATTAACATCTTCATGTGACATTCCTTCCACTGAAACTGAAACAATCCAGACTAACTACATAGCCTCCTTCCGACTGCAAGGGGTTGGCTTTGAGCAGGGTTCTCACAGCCTCTGGAGAATAAAAAACAACGTGGAAGAAACCACATCCCAACAAACGAACGTCTTTAAGATGAGGGGCGAGGTTCAAGGGTATAGCCGCAAGCATCCAAACTCTGGTCTGTATCTTGGAGGGGTGAGATCCAAAGATGCGTGTGAAAAGTGAGGTAGAGCTCTCAAGCTCTACGTCCTGCTGAAGCTGTTGCAACTCATCTTCTAGAAATTCTAGAGGCCGGTGGATTGACCAAATGAGGATCCATTCATCAATTGATGGTGAGAAGGCTGACTCGAAAACCAGTAAAATCTTTCCGCTAGTCTCCCTATTGCGTGAGGCTAAAAGAACTTTTCAAAAAGAAAATTTTAAAAAAATGGGGGGAGGGGGCTGAAACAGCCCGGGGAGGGAGCCAGGATCAAGCAAGAAGAAGGGGAGGAGGAGAGGAGGGCAGAGCGGGGGAGGGTGGAACGGGAGGAAGATGTAGAAGGGGAAGGGGAAGGGGAAGGAGAGACCGGGACTTAAGCTTATTCTTCTTTGGTGAATCTTACTGCCGTTATTATTATTCGTCTTCGGCTTGGACTTGGCCTGGAGGGGAAGGGGAGACCGGGACTTAAGCTTATTCTTCTTTGGTGAATCTTGCCTCATCATCACTGCTGTTATTATTATTTGTCTTCAGCTTGGACTTGGCCTCACCACTTCTCTCCAAGGCCACAGTACGATTAAGCAAGTCTTCATAAGTCTTAGTAGGATTAACAATTTCTAGGGACCGGATGTCTACCCAGGTATAGCAGGTCACAAGTCAGAACGAAATATTGACTGGAGTTGCCTTCCCTTTGCTTGAGTTCGCTCAATTTAGTGTGAACATCCTCTTCATTAATTTCCTGTAGGAAGCGCTTCAAAAATGCTTTGGTCTTGTGTTCCCAATCCCGAAAATAGCCAATCGGAAATTGGTTATACCACCTTTGAGCTGTTTTAACCATTGTGCAGGGAAAGTAGTTCATGTACTCCTCCTTGGTCTTGGCCCCATTAATGTGACAAACTAGCAGAAAACTTTGCAAGTGATTGTACGGGTCGGGTCCTTTATAATTCTGAAATTTCACCTTCATTGGGGGTCACCTTGGGCTTTACAACTGGTGGCTTCAGTTCTGGTTCTGGTTCCTCGGGAGGCTCTTTGTCCTCTTCTTGTTTGCTGAGTGGGTGAACCTCCATGCTGTGTATAAGCATGCCCTAGAACTGGTGGAGTCAAAATTTCTGGTCGAGCCCGCCTCCCATGCACAGGTACCTTTGGTGCAACTAGTTTCGGTCCTCCACGTACTGGCACTTTAGGTGCGAGTAGGCTTGGCCCTTGTAGTGGTCTTCCAGCTCAGACATGCACTTGAGGGGTAGTAGTTTTTGGAGTACTTTGCTTCAATGTGGTCAGGCATCCTAGTAAGACCGGGCTTGGAATACTTGTCTTCGATACCAAACCTTGGGATGGTACTCGGCTTGCTTGGCCTTGACCGCTCATTTCTTGGTCAGAAACCCGCCTATTGGTGCGACCACGTTCTTGTTGTGTCTCTGACTCACGGATAGAATCTTGTTGTCATACTTGATTGGAAGCATGTCTTGGCTTTGATCCGGATGCTCACCCAGTCCTTGGCCATTGACTCCGCTTGAGTATGGGGCTCGTTCTTCAACATGGAAACTTTCTGTGAATGACCGCTCAAAATCCTTCATCCACTGCCTAAAGGTTGTTTCCTGATTGAAGATTTCAGGTCATTATAGACAGCTTCCCCTAACCGGTTCACTATCGGTGTTGGTGCAGTAGTCGAATGCCACACCACTTGGACCACGACCCGTGGTTCTTCGAGATTGTTCATGCCATTGCTAGGGGTTTGTAGCGACATCATGTGGATTCACCAATCATCCGTACTCGGTTCGGAATTCATTGTAGCCTCTCTGTCTCCTAAATCTTGCCACCCTCTCTCCTAGCTTCATTCTGAACGTGAATGAGACATCTTCAATTGCCTAGATGATATGAAGGGTTGCCCTTAGTCTAGACAGTAGTCTTCGATCAGGCCTATAAGATTCCAAAATCAATAGCAGACACTTGGAGATATTTTTTGAAATATTACACTCGATCGAGTAACAATCGCAACTCGTCACTAGTCAGCATAAACTGTTGCTTGTTGATTCTATCTGTGCACTCGGAGCTAAGTCTCCTACTCTCAACCCACTTAATTTCCCCACTCAAACCTTTCAACACATATCCTTCCCCAGCACGATCGCCAAATGTTGACGCTTGGTTCCACTCACCTCTCAGGTCACACAATGCACAATGCCTGGTTGGAAGATGCCCTCTCTTGCACTCCTCAATAACTGGCTCAACGTTCATACTGGTGCTTGGTTGCAGAATAAGGGGGCTGTGTTGTGTGGAAGAAAAATGTATGAAGAGGGGTGGAGAGAGAAGCAACATAGGTACACAAGCGTAATGAATAAAAAATGACAGCTGAGTGCAATACTTGTATTAATCAAGAGGCTCTCGGCCAGTACAAACAACCAGGGGCCGCATAGACTCATGCCTCGAACCACTCCTTGCAACAGGACTCTAGACTCACTTAGACTTGCCTCTCATACAAGACGCCAAGAAACCTGTTTTACCATAACAATAAGACTCTTAAAGACTTGTTCCCATCTGTCAGGTGGTTCTAGCAACCGCAATGCTAAATTCCTAACCGGGACCCTTACTCGACTGCCGCTGACTATCATTGGACAGCTTTGGTGTCGACATGTTGCTTGTCACTTGCCGCTCGAGACTCCACCAATTGACATTTGGCTACTTGTTGGGTTAACCAGGTAGTCTGGTTGCTCGGCGCTTGATCTAGTTCTTGTCGTCCATGTACTTGATGCACCAGAGACCACCTCTAACTTGGATTTCAAAGGATGAGGTCCCCTCAATCCTTGTTCTTTCTTCAAGTTGTTAGATTTCTTCCAACAACTCGAGGTGATGTCATTTTGATGATCCCACCTCTCTTGGAAGCTTGGTGGTAGAGAGTTGTGGTTCTCTACCACCAAGCTTCCAAGAGAGGTGGGATCATAAGAATGGCATAACCTCAAGGAGTTTTCCAAGGGGGAAGTCTTCCAATGGGTAAGTCATTCTGACGATCTTTATGGCTTCACTCAGGAAGTCTTGCAAGAAGGCATGCTCCAGAAGTTTGTCAACAACTTTATTGCAATGGTGGGGGGTAATGCCTTCAAGAACCAACATCATTTAGGTGGGGCTGACACCTCGGCAGCCAGGACCCTTATACCAGTGTATAATTCAAAGATGATCTCTCTTGGCTTCATCGTGTCTATGGACAACTCTTGGATAATTATATGCTCAAACATTTCCAGCTTGAAACTCTGCGAAATTCCTCTTTGAGGTCTGACCAAGTTAGAAAATAATCAAGGGGAAATTGACTGTACCAGTGCCAGCTGCATCTTCAAGGATGACGGAAAGATGTGTAAAAAGGCATGCTCACTCTCCACACCTTTGGCTTTACGTGCTATGAGGAATTTTCTCACGCAAGGTTTTGCATCCTCACGTTGAACTTCTGAGTTTTCACATGAGCTTTGTTGAGTAATTCTAGAAATCTTCCTCTCTCTGTAGAACTGAGAAACGCCATGGCTGATGCAACACCTCTACCCACTCCAGGGCTTGAAGTAGTTGAAAAAGTGAAGGGCCTCTTGATTGAAACAGGAGTAATTGTAGGTGCCATGGGGGCATATGGTTGCGAGAGGCCATGGATGAGGCAAGGACCCCTAGGGAAGACCATAGTGTGAAGTCACAACTGCTGTAGCCATAGATAAGAGTACATAGAAGGTACGAAGCTAGAGGTATTGAAGGTGTTGAAATGCAAATGCAGATGGAGAAAACACATGAAATTCATTGCAGATGCAAGAGCATTGGGAAAGAGAGAGATGGAATAGAAGCATGTCTGATGGGTAAGCAGCAGGAAAGGACATAGATAGTGGGAAATGTAATGTAGATGAGAGAGGAGGTGGAACATTCATGGATGGTGCTAGGGACATGATCGAAGCAAAATACTGTAGTCAAATTCAACAAATTTTAATAACAAAACTTGACCAGATTAAACAGCGCCCTTGCCACAACGTTGAGACTTCCACTACAAGAAACAGCAGCCTCAACTTGAGGCATGAAACCAGATCTTAAAGAGATCCTTATGATCCTATTGCTGCTGGGGATAGATATTTGAATCCCGTGCTGCATGGTTACTGAAGGGCAGCTCCAAAGTATCATACCACATAAAGTTGAACAAAACACTACCAGAGTTGTTAGAGATAGAACAAGTCATGTGAGGTAAGGCCAACAGGGATATTATCAGCAAGAGTTCATCTTCCTTAAAAGGAGATCAATGATATCTTTACAGCCTGCACCATGAATCCTGGTCATGAAACGCCCTGCTCAACCAGCCAGAAGTTTAATACTCAATAGAGAATAGAGCAACATAAATATGAGGGGTACTAGGTCTCGAAGGAGTGTCAGCCTCAATGAAGGCAGCTAGCTAGGCCACTGAACAGGCACACAAAAATAGCCGAGCTGTTGCAAAGAGTTGTCCAGCAGCAGGAAAGAGGAAATACCTCGAAAATAGAAAGGAGGCAGCAAACAAGAGGGCAACAATAGCTTGAATGAGGATATCAGCCCACAGCATGAAGTCCATGGACCAACAAAAAATTGTCGCTCTAGATATGATCATCCATCTAAAGTGCATCACAGGAGACACCTTGGAAGTGTCTTCCTTCACATGCTTTGAGCAACATACTAACAGAGTTCAGAGGAAGAGAGCATAGGCCCCCCCCCCCCCAAAAAAAAAGAGGCTGTCATAATAAATCCCGAGAGTGGAAGTTCCATGAAGGCCCTGTGCGTATATATATGGAGAATAAACCACATGATCCCACTCTCTTCTGAAAAAAGATATGCAGCACGTGACGAGCCTTGAATCTTGCCCCAAGTGGCCATTAGGGTGTGTGTCATATCCTACCAGATTCTGAAAGCCACTGAAAGGAAAAGGCCTAAGTTCCATATAAGGCCTCTATGCATCTAGTCGCCAAATCTGCTACGTAGTAAGACTGGCAATGATCTCCCAAGTTGAGTCCATAGAAGGAGACTTAGGTTTATGCAAAGAATAGACACTGCACCTAGAGTGATAAGATCAGGGACTCTGACAATGACAATGGCCTCGTCTGAATCTTCTCCCTCATAGAAAAGCCAAGGACCTAACTATGTGAGCCGGGCCACATATCCCCAATTGATGTAACAAGTAACTCTCCTCATCAAGTGTGCAATCGACTCTTAATGCAATATTGAATGGACTCTGGGGCTGTGACAGAGTGTGGCCATTTGGGATCTGCACCGAAATTCTGTCTCCAGATATTGACCAGGAGCAAACCATGCTGGAAGAGCCATAAAAACAAATCAACCAAACGCATATACATATGATAATATCATGCCGATGTACAATTTTTTTACAATGCATGGAAAACATTGTAGAAAGAATAAAGCAAGTTTATTAGTGTCTATGAAAGACCAAAGGGTCTATGAGACTGAAAAAAACCCAGATACAATGAAACCTAGCGGTGGGGCGGCACCCCTACCCAACGCTGATGTTTGTGATGAGAAAAAAGTAATACGTCATGGTATCACTGTGAGAGAGACACCAAAAGCGGAAGCAAATGCCAAGGAGAATCCTTGGCCGTCTATCAATCGGTCAAACCGTCCATCTCAGCAGTGGCTGGACCTGTGTATGCTGTCTATGGGACCAAAACCACTAGGCGGCTAAGGAGTGACAAGAGGAGCTCGTCTGGCCGTGGCTCAGGATGGGGCGAGGGCTGGCGTCGCGGAAGAAAGCTGCTGTCTAACAAGTGCTATCGTCACTTTAGTGGTCTATCTACCCACGTTGAACAGAGAGGATATGTCTACAATCCTCATGAGAGTGTCCACCTAGGGTTGGGTTTGTCGAGTTGTGTCGTCTAGCTCAGGCTTTCCTATCACATTAGATGGATGAGGTGATTCGATCTATTGGAAGAGGTGATTCCACCTTTGCTTGGAGGCTCCTGTATGAGGGCAAGTCACCTATTTCCATCACAGATCCTAATGTGTGGCACACCTATGTGACATCCCTCTATGAGGCCCTGTCTCAGACACCACCTGATATGTCTGCCCTCTCCAGACCCACCACATGCAGGTTGTTCACAACATGGAATGTGCGAGCCGCATTACGCTAGCTCCGCAACCGGAGAGTCAATTTGCTTGGAGGCTCTTGTCTAAGGGGAAGTCACCTATTGCCATCAATGATCCTGATGTGTGGCACACTTATGCGACATCCCTCTATGAGGTCTTGTCTTAGACACCACCTGACATTTGCCTGGAGGCTCTTGTCTGAGGGGAAGTCACCTATTGCCATCAATGATCCTGATGTGTGGCACACTTATGCGACATCCCTCTATGAGGTCCTGTCTCACACACCACCTGACATGTCTGCCCTCTCCAGACGCACCACATGTAGGTTGTTCACAACACAAAATGCGCGAGCCGCATTATGCCGGCTCCGCAACCGGAGAGTCCAGGACCATGAGGGACTACACATTGAGCACTTCGCACATGGACATGCCCGTTCAATCATGCTGTGTGCCACGGTTTCCCCCCTGCTTGGAGTACCACTGCTATTGTGCCATGGATATTGGGGACTACCACACTCTCATGATTGGTCATACAGTGGCCAAGATATATAATGGGAATTTCAACACCCCCATGATTGGTCATACACTGGCTAAGATATATTGATTTGTACTAGAGAGAGATCATTTTCCTACACAAAAGCACAAGGGCAGCGGGCACTGGGGCAGGCTGAGTTTCAGAGATAGCATTCCACCCTTGATCACATCTTCACCTTGTAGGCAGTCATCGAGAAGGCGAGGTTGAGATCCCAAAAAGTCTATGCATGTTTTGTAGACTTTCGGAAGCCTTATGATACAGTCCCACGATTTTGCATGATCAAGTGACTTCAGGAGATGGAGATCCCAGCAGATGTGAAATGGGAAGTGATGAGCTTATACGAGTCAGTCAGAGGGAGAGTACACGCTCCTAGAGACCTGTCAGACTGAATCAAGAGCACGATAGGGATGAAGCATGCTTGCCCTCTCTGATTGACATTATTTGGGCTATACATTGATGAGATCACAACCTTCATTGACCGTCTAGGGGGTGAGGAATCATTGTTGACTGATCTGATGATACGGATATTTCTGTATGTAGATGACAAAGTCCTCCCATCTTCCTCAGTAGCAGGTCTATAGAGGCACCTAGAGACTGATCTGATGATGCAGATGTTGCTGTCCAGATGACATAATCCTCCTATCTTCCTGCAATCTCCCTGCTGTTTTTCTACCTTCCTTTACTCTCTCTCTCTCTAGCTCTCTCTTTCACTCTCTCACTCTACACAGTACTAGGGCCCAGGACAACAGTCGGGCTGGACCCCCCCGAAGGATTTTATTACTTGAGAGAAGAAGGAATACATAGTTCAGCGTAGAGCTATCTGTTCACTCTCTCTCTCTCTCTCTAGCTCTCTCTTTCACTCTCTCACTCTACTCAGTACTAGGGCCCACGACAACAGTCGGGCTGGACCCCCCCGAAGGATTTTATTACTTGAGAGAAGAAGGAATACGTAGTTCAGCGTAGAGCTATCTTTTACAAATTTAAATGTGAGTCCATTTTTACAAGAGCTTCAAGCTCATTTCAAAATGGCAACATGCCACTTGTCAAAAAACTAGACTAAATCCTATTACATGCCTCTAAGGGCAATTTCTGGGGTCTTCGTAGCACTTGGTCATGCGGGTGGCCTCCGAAATACTTGCTACGCTCCAAATTCCTTGGGTCTTTGGCTCTTCATACTACCTGCAATAATTAATTAAAGCGCACCACCATGGCACCCATCAATTGTTAACGCTTTGCATGCAAATAATAAATTGTGGACTAATCCTAGTCACAGGTGGGCGTCCCCACTGAACAAACATGTGAACAAAACATAGAACACAATTCTTGGTCGACCGAAGTCAACCCTCTTGGTCGTAATTAAATAGCTTTAACCAATGGTCATGGCGCCTTAATTATGGCCAAGTCTCTCCAACTGAAGCTGGCACATCTCTCCAACCGAAGTTGGCACAACTTGGTTAACTGTAGTTAACCCTCTTGGCGCATGCCAAGTCCCGTTGATCGAAGTCAACACTCTTTGACCGTAGTCAGCTCTGTGGTTCTCTGGTTAACTGCAGTTAACCCTCTTGGTGATAAACCAAGTCTCCCCGATCGAAGTCAGGCTTACTTGACCAAAGTCAAGTATCTTTGACCGTAGTCAATTCTTTGATCATTAAAAGAACTCTGTGACCATAATTAACACAAATGAAAACTCTTTAATTATGATCAGATAAATGGTCAATTGTACTTTGACTTAGGATATTTACATTGTGGTGACATCCCCTTGTCCGATCATCCACAGCTTTTGGATGTTTACAAGGAAGCTTTTCAGTTGAGGTCAACTAAATAGTCCATCCACTTGGCATCCAATGCCGTATAATTCTTGAATTTTACAAAATACCTGTAAAATTCCATGCCCTGAGGGCCTTTGCGTACAGTATAATACACAATCTGCTTTGGCTAAAGGACCTCCTCCAGCTCATCCACTTCTAGTGGATCCTCTGATATTGGCTATGTAGGCTTTGGCCCCTAGAATTTCTTTAGAAGACTCACATGGAAAGCATTGTGAATCCTCCAATGCTCTGGCAATGCTAACCTGTATGCAACCTCATTTATTCTTTCTATAACCCTGAAAGGGCCATAGTACCTGGAAGATAACTTTGCATACACTTTCTGTTTGCTTTCTCGAACTTCAAAAGTACCCAATCCCCTTCCGTGAGATCTAACTGTCTCCTATGCTTATCTGCAGCTCTTTTATGCTTTTCTTGAGACCTTTCAATTGCAGTCCGGACTTGTCTGAAAGCTGTCTGGAGGTCTCTCACAAACTGATCAGCTGCAAATATTTCATCTTTGGTCCTTAGGATAGGTGGCAAAATCACCTTCCCATAGATGACCTCAAAGGGGGCTTTTCCTATAGAGCTGTGTACTGTATTATTGTAAGCGAACTCTACCAATGGTAGGTACTTTTCCCAGTCTGAACCTTGGTCACCTGCGTAGCATTTCAGCATATCCAATGCTGTAGAATTTGCTACTTCACTTTGACCATCTGTCTAGGGATGGAAAGAAGAAGAAAAATTCAGATTCGTCCCCATATTATCAAATAAAGCTCTCCAGAATAGACTGGTCATTTTGGGATCTCGATCATTGACAATGGACTTAGGCATACCATGGTGCTTAAAGATCTGTGCCATGAAAAGCTTAGCCATATGATCTGCCTTTATGGTTTTGCGACCCGGAATGAAATGAGTTTGTTTGCTGAATCTATCAATGATAGTCCAAATCCCATCATTCCCTGACTTTGATCTTGGCAAATCAAAAATGAAATCCATTGCAATACTTTCCCATGGTGCCTGAGGCATGGGAAGAGGCATAAGTAGGCCAAGTGCCTTCCGTCTATACTTCACTTTCTGACATGTAAGGCATTCAGTAACAAACTGATGTATATCTTTCCGCATCCCTGGCCAAAAGAAATACCTCTAGTGCTTGAGTTGTTGCTATGATTCCTCTATGCCCAGCATAGGGAGGTGCATGGCATTCCTCCAAAATCTTTTTCCTCATCTCTTGAGTGATGCATAGGCATTCATCTTTCATTAGATACCCATCTTTCAAGGAATAGTGATTGGTGGACTGCCCCTCTTGCATTTGCTGTAAAATTTCACCAAAATCTGCATTAGTATATTGCTCTCTCATATCTTCTAGGCCCTGATGATGAGCAATAGTCACATTGTTGACCTGGGGTCTTCGGGACAAGGCATCTGCCACTCTGTTCCGAACTCACGTAGTATGGACAATCTGAAAATGATACATTGACAACATATTTGCCCATTTCATATGCAGGTGTATTGTGTTCCTTTCCCGGCAACCGCCATCCTGCTGTCGCTCCAACTGTACACACAATTGCATCCACACCCTTGCAAGCTGGAACTAGAGTTTCCATCTTGGTTATATCCCCACGAATGAAATTCACCCTGACAGCTTCCTCACCTACTCAACAATCAGTTTAAAAAAAGACAGAGGTCCATCACTGCTTCCACCTTTCATTCTGCTGGACAGTTAACCAGGACCTCAAAATTTTTTTAATCAAACGTAGCACAGTGCAAAGTATAGTCACCGATGGATATGGCTAGCTTTTCGCATCAACTTCAAACATATCTTCATCCAGAAAGAACAGGGTCCAGAAATATCCGATGATCCAATGAGTCCAGACCACATAAATAATATGGTAAAACAACAAAAGTGAAATAGCATAAGGTGATGCAACTACTGACTTAATCCTTCATTAGTTCCTGCGATACAGAGTGAATAAGAGAGTGAATGAGGTAGGCGAGATGATAAATGATACAAATTAGAGTGCTGATGAGAAAAAGCAGCATGATTATTCATTATAAAATTCTAATTCCGTGTAACACTTGTAAAATAAGACTTAATCCTGCAATGTCTTCGATAGAGAGGGCTGCCAAGACAGGATGGACAGCTTATCAGATCTTCTGACATGCACCTGGGCTCTGAACTATAACCAGGGATTTCATGTTATTTAACCACAAGATTTTTGATGTGATTATGAACACATACAAGATTTCTGCACATTCACAGACACAATAATGTATGTGCAGTATCCAATCACGCTAACTTTGATACCAGCATATACGGCAGGTAATTGGCATAACATTTTGCTAGTACTATGCCTATTCTTTTTTTAAAACTGAGAAAGGAACTCTCTATTAATGCTCAGAAAAATCAACCATGCAAGTCAGCTGTCCCTAAGGTGCTGAAAATGTATGCAGGCCAAGACTTGCAGAAACGCTCCTGCCTTTCGGCGGTCGCTCTAGAATTTGACATCCATGCACCCAAGTGGCACGTAGGGTGTAGATGATATCCTGCCAGATGGTGACCAAAGTGGTAGTGGGTAGAACTTGGTGCTCGCCCATAACTAGGCTGCATCGTGCAACATAGATGTTCCACACCGTGACGCTGGCTATTGTCTCCCACACTCCATCCTCTGGAGAGGAAAGAGGACGATGCTGGGTAGGAGAGGTCGCCTCATGAAGATCAATCTTGTGAATGCTTTTTCCAAGTATCCTACAGGCTGGGGAGACCTCATCAATGTGGAAGGTGTAGCCCCCCTCTGTCAGCCATGTAGCCATGCCCCAAGTGAAGCCCCCACAATCCAAAGGGATCACAGCCAGATCCTCTAAGAGCTGAGACAGCTCCATAAGCAGTGCGGGATCATCTCCAGAACTCTGTCCATGCAGCGGTGGCATCGCCCGTCCACCCGCTTCTACTCCAGCCACAGGCCTATGGAAAACCCCCCGTGTATCAGGTTAAAGGCCAAAGTGCCCCTCCCAAAAAATCCTTATTCAAACTTCAAACTGTACAGAAATAGGTCATTGAAAGTTGGAACATGGCCTTTTTCTCTACAGATTCTTGCTCTCAGGGATGGCAAAATGTTGTGTTAAGTGTGCAAACAATTTTAAAAGAAGCCAAAAAAAGCATAGCTGCCATTAGGGCTAGGAGAATGGAAGCCCTCGCTTTAAGGATGAGAAACAAGATGAATAATTGGATTCTTCAGGAACAGAAAGGGCTTATCAAAGACAGGCATCTGTTAGAGGCAATTATAAATCTTTGGGAGGGGTGCACACATGTAGAAGAAACCAAGCAAGATGTATGCTTTATAAAAATTGATTTTGATAAGGTTTATGACAGGATGAACTGGGATTTTCTCTTGCAATCCCTCAGGAATTTGGGGCTAGGGGAAAAGTTTACTTCTTATGTTGCTTTGCTGCTTTCCAATGCCTCAGCAAAAGTCTGTGTAAATGAAGCGATGAGTCAAAATTTCTCCTTGAAGAGATCAATAAGACAAGGGTGCCCTTTGGTCCCTTTGTTATTTGCTATTGCAGCTGATGCTTTGGGGTGGTTAATAAAAGATCAAGTGCCCATGAACTTAGTTAGAGGAATTGAGCTTCCCTCGGGAAAACATTTAGTTAATCAACAATTTGCAAATGATACAACATTAACTATTAGAAACACAGATGTAGACATTCAAGGAGCAATGGAGTGTATGGATCTATTTTGCTTGGCATCAGGATCTAGTTAAATCATACCAAAATAGGTTATGCCCTGCTCTCAGGTGGCTCTCAGATACTTTTGGACCAGATGGGATGCAAAAAAATCCAACATAGACAAATTTCAGATTGCTGGGCATTCCTATGGGATTCAAATTTAAAATGAAGGACAGATGGGAGTGGTTTTAGACAGGTTCACGAAGAGAATAAATAGACTCAGAGGGCTCCAGGCCAACCGAGCAGGGAGAAGAGTTGTCTTAAATCATTGTATCTACCCAATTTCCATTTTATACCTCTCTTGTTGGTGTCCTTCTAAAACAGGATTAGAAAAATTCATCAGAATCTGCAGGTCTTTCCTTTGGGGGGGGAATTGATACAAAAAGGAGAATTTCAAAGGTCAGATGGTTCTTTTGCACCAGACCTAGAAAGGAACGAGCTTTGGGAGTAGTCAATATTCAACTGGCTGCTTACAAACTTGCTGCCACTTGGATTATAAAAGCTATCACCTCTCCAGACAATGATTGGGCCAACCTTTTGCTTAGAATTTTAAATTTGTTAGACCTTACACGGTCCCCAGGTGGAAAAATTTCCCTCTTCTCTCTGCTATTGGCAATCTTGAGCCTTGTATGACTAAGGGAAGCCAACTTTGGAAAACTTTGTGGGGTGCTTTTGAGCAGATCAAGAGCCACATAGTCCTTTCTAGCAAAGGGAGCTTCATGGCTTTGGACTCAATCAGGGTGTCTGTATTTTTCACTAAGCATCAGTTATGTGATGAGGATTTCCTAAGAGCCTCGCACTTATCAAAGAAAGGATTAAACAATTGGGGGGATCTGTGGGACAAGAACAACTTTAAATGGAAGTCATGGTTGGATATTTGAAGGGAATTCAGGCTAAATAATGCTGATCAAGAGCTGGTTATGAATAGAATTCAACTGTGGGATGGTGACACTACTTGGAAAGGGGGCAGTGTTTTAATCAACACCATGGAATTTAGTTGGGTTGGTAGCTCTTCCTTCTTACCCATACCCACTCCATCTCAGGGCATAGAGGAGGTGGCATCCATTCCCAACTCTAGATGGAAACTCTTTGATAATGAGAAGAAATGGGATGTAAGGTTCTCTTTGATCTGGGAAAGAAAGATTCAAGAAAAAATGTCCACTCTCTTGTGGTTAATCCTCCATACAGCTGTCTGGACCAACTGTAGGAGGTTGAGTATTGGTAAGGGAGATGAAACTTGCAAAGCTTGTCTTGGGATAAAAGAAGACATTTTTCACTTATTTATTTCTTGCCCTAGAGCTAGGAAAGTTTGGAAAGTGATCTAGTTAGTACTAGGGGAACCGATCAATTGGAAATCACTTTTACTGGGAGATGCACTCAAGTTACCTTATGCCACATGGGTCAGCATCAGAGCACATGCACTTTGGTTCATTTGGATTGCCATAAATGCCTTTCAGTTTAATGATGAGTACATATATGTGCTGAACAGTTATTCATAAATTGATACGGAAAGAACGCAATTGTACTTGCCAACTGATTCTCATCTTCTATGGACCAGGCCAAATACTTGTTGGATCAAGACATCCATAACTTTAATGACCAGATTTCTCCGTTACATGTTGAACTGAAAGAGCACATCAAAGCTGTTGGGAGATGTACTAACTCCAGCCAGAACCTGCAAACCCAGATCATACCTTCTCTCTTTCCAGTTAAGGACGAACCAGAAAACTAACTGTTGTACACTGAGCCTTTCTCTATCTATCCAGGAGATGCAAGAAACCTTTCTTGTCAACAAATGGAGCAGAGCATGCTATTAAAGCACTACTGATCATATCAGTGAATCTGATTTTTTGTTTCTGTCCTCTGAGCTTGGAGTTTTTGTCTTCATACTAGATCTTCCTCTTTAGAGGAGAACATTTTGTTTAGTTGGGACTTCATTGTACAAATCATATGATTATAATATAATCAAATATTTCTTTGCCCAAAAAATAAATAAATCATCCATGTACATTCCTTTCACCAAACAAGATGCTTAGAAAATCTTGCATAGTTGGTACATTTTGTATTGGTCTTGCTAGGCGAGCCAATTCCAACTAGGTACCTTTTCAACAAGTTACGTATCACATGAGTGTAGGTTTCTAAAAGTGTTGATGATGACAACTCCCATCTATTGACTCCCATAAGCATGGCCATAAAAAATAAAGTGGTCTATTGGAGCTATGAACCATTTCCTTGTCAAGCAAGAGAGAGAAGACGGCAAGCATACTCAACCACATCCTTATACCCGAGCTATCTAAGTAATCAACTAGACCTACGAGTGCATGAGCACTAGCCCTTCAACACTTGGTTCCACGATGATCTTCTTCTCACCTTTCTCGTTGGGGTTCGGCCTAGTGGAGGACAAACGAATCAATTCAATGTTATCATGTTCTTCAAACTTCCATGGGTCTACCATCGGCCTTGGTCATGATTGGAGCCTTTTTTGGTTTGGTCACAAAGGTCACACCTCTCCTTGGTATGCCTTCTTCCGCAAGAGATGCAGCTAGGGATGACAAGGACTTAAGAGTCAGGATCATTGTTGCAAACCCTAATGTCTCCAATGATCACATCATGCTTCAACGATCGGATGGCTCTCTTTCTCGGCGGATAGTTGAGATTGCAAGTTGACAAAGATTAGTGTCAGATTTGTAGGCTCTTCAGACATTTTTTCTAGATATTGCCTAAGAAGAAGACACAGCATAAGAATTCTTCAGTTCCTCATCCACAACATGCTCCAATAGGCCCTAGCACTCGGTGACACATTGCTCCAAAGGTCCCCCCTTGCCCCTTGATAGAGATAGGTTATGGTCAGAGATAGCCATTTTTCATATTCAATTATTGCAGATTAGGAGGCTCCTTGGATCTTGCCCCCCCATCTCGTACCGAGCAGCTCCTCTCTCTCTTAGCTCAGTATGTCCTCCCTCTTAGTGGGGCACCCAGTGTGAATCCCTATGCGCTACAAGTGGGGCTCCCCCATATGGACACCCCCTCTAGGAATCGCTCCTTTGAGCTATGTTACCACCCCCTTGTTTGCAAGCAAGGATTTTGCGGACTTCCGCTCTGTTTCAGCTCGTTCAAAGTAATGTTAAAGTTAGCATTTTTACAGAGTCGACTTCCACTAGTGTGGGGACCCTTTCCCCATACCATTTTCCTCCTCCACTATTCCAGAAACATTCTTTGCAAGGGGGAGTTGCTTCCGCTACTCGGTTGGGGAAGTAGTTTCAGCCTACTTCCTCCCGTCAATGAGGATCATACTCGGAACATATTTGGTGGTGTTCCTCATCACCACTAAATGAATCTGATTCGTAATCAGCTTCGTCCAAGTGTTACTTGGGATTGTATTGAATTATTTTATCCAGGAACACAAGTTGGATTGTAGAGATTCATGCCACACTTTTTGGTCTCTTGCTACGGTAATAGGCAAGGGACTTGTGTTTCAGCTTTAGATTCTACTCTCCCCCTAGAGATTGGATAGGGCATCATCACTCTTTATAGAGAACAATGGATTTTACTTTTGATTGGCGGATGTAAGGTTGGTCTTCTCAACATATACGCCCCTAATAATCAATGGAGCTTGTCTTGTTTTGGAAGAACTGCTAACCTGGGCCCCCATTGCTAACTCTTTGAAACCTCTCAGTGCTCTCTTAAAGGGAAAGGAGAAAGATTGCATTGTTTAACATTGTGTAATATTTCTTTACTTTAGAGATTTAAATGAACATAAATTGAAATGTACAATCTTGCTCGAGTAAAAATGAGCATGAGATTAAGGGGCCAAGATGCCTGCTCCCCCTCCCCTTTTTCCCAAATCCTTGTCCAGGCTCTTTATTACAATGAGATACAAGATCAAGGTGTTGAAGTAAATCTTATCAACACGTTCCAAACATGAGACCAACTGAGAAGGACTCAGACTATAGCATGAACTATGTACAAGACATGAAATGAAGCTCATGAGTGAGCAGCAAGGCTATATACATAAATAGTGGCTCAAAAGATCGCCTAGCTGGGAGCACTCAATTTTCCAAGGACACTACAATATTGAGGGAAGATGCCTATACAATTGCCACTGCTTCCACATCAGTAAGGAGATTTTGATTTGTGCTTCTAGTTACCTGATTCAACTTCAATAGATATGCAGAAAACAATGTAAAATTTGTACAAATTGCCTCAAAATTTGAGTATATCTGTTGAGAGAGGGTTAGGAGCTGTATAAGCGACTCCATGAAGAAGAAGCTGCAGGGGGGGCTGCTTCAGTATGAAGGGCTGCTGCAGGAGAAGCTGCTGTAAGAAGAGAGGCTGCTGCAGGAGGGCTATTGCATGAAGAGCTGCTGCAAGAGGAGAGTGTGCACCAACAAGAGGGAGAGAGTCTGCACAATGAAGAGAGTGGGTCTCCTTTTATAGATGAAAGAGGAGGGGCAGCATGAGCACAGGATTTTGGGCCCAAAAGGGCATGGATCGGATGGAAAAGCCTTAGATAGAATGAGACCTTTCCTCCCCCTTAGAAGTGGTGGTGGTCCCTTCGAACATGATGGGTTTACATGGAGACTGAGTCCATGCTGTGACAAGTGGTGCCATGGGTGGCTCTGTCATATGTCCTATGCCATCTCACAGGCTGCTGTCCTATGCCTCCTCAAAAGCTGCCAAGCATGCCACGTCCATGTGCCACATGTCATATGCTATAATTATGGACTAAGGTTGTTTCAACCACACTTATTTGCCTGACTATTAAATTCAGTTTGGGTGGTTGATTCTGTCCAATTTTACTTTGGTTTTCATCCTTAGGTTTTTTGGCAGTTAGTTCTATTCAAAGGGCTAGTCTAGGATTAGTTGAATTTTGGTTGGCCTTCTCACATAACCTTTTAGGCCTATTTACTTTGTTGTCATGTCTTTGATGTCTTTGACTCTTTCACGTTCATAGGCCCACACCAAGGCTACTGCAAACATTCTCTTCTCCACTAATTTCTCCATTGATTTCTCAATCAGCATCTCTCAATTACACCACACTCCTAGATTCACTCCATCACAACCTACTAGCTGACACATCATCAGTCACACCTAACTTAGGCACACCTACACACACACGTGTTCACACACTCACTCATGTGATCACACTCACAACCACAGACCTTGTAATCCTTGGTAATGACCCCAATACATCAACTTGTCCCATCATACCCCCCCACAAATTGATGACCTCAACCCTAGTAGTAGTCCATGGGAAACTTCATGGCTTGCCCGCCTCTAGTGACAACACTCATGATCCCAACCTGGCACTCACTCTAGTTGCATCAACAGAGACTCATTTGGGCATCTTCACCCCAACGTGATCTCACTCTGACTTTGGTCTCTTGGTTTACAATTATAAGAATCAACAATGACTCATGGGTTTAACAAGGTAATACTCAAACATAAGACTAACAATCATTTAAGGGGGACATCGTAGGGCAGAGAACCCTTATTGACTACACAAAAAATTATAAGTTGAAGATGTGGGGAAATTCTCCCCCTTGATGGTAATCTTTTTCTGGCGTCATTTCCAAGCCACCATTGTACCAGACTCATAAACTTGCTTGTACATTGCATTGTACTTGTGTCGATGAAGCAAAGCTTTCCTTCTAGGCAAGCTTTTACCACATGGGTAGTGTCTAATGCCTTACAAGGTTTGACAAATAGACTCAAGCAAGTGATACTTGAGAACATACTCTTCGAGAGCACTTCATCACCATATAGATGCAAAGAAGTTGCATACATCATTAAGTGATCTTCACAAATGCAAAGTACAATGACAGCTATGAGTTCCATAACTGAGTACTAAACCTCAAGAAGAGTCAATATATTGAAAAATTTAGTCAAGGTCAAAAACCCCAATTTTTAGCTGACTTGGTCAACCATAAGACCAAACTGTCAAAGTCCAAAGATATGAAGGAAAGGCTTACAGACTGAAGCTAGAGGATGAAATTCGACCAGTAGCAAGCAGCTTTGAGAGGGCTTTCTAGGGCCAATGAAAGCCTAATTTGTGGGCAAGATCCAATAGCAAAGAAGGTGAAATAGATGCGCAGGTCGACAAAGAGAACGGCAGCAATCTAGCCGAAAATTCATCAAATGTGCATTGAATACTGAAGCATATGAGCTTATATTTGAATTGGAGGTAGCTCTAGGTGTCGCCCAGCCTCCCCCCTGAGAGGAATCGGAGAGATTTGTCTCCAGCAGGTTGCATTTGGTGAAATGGCGTGGACTGAGTATTGTGTCGGCACAGAAAGATGAAGAGAGCATTTGTTGATTCCTCCTAGCCAGAGATTTGCCCTACCATGGAGATGGTTGAGCTCAAAGGGCATCAACAATGGCTTACACACAGAAGAGAACAAGCTTAAGGGAAAAACGTGGGAAGAGAGGGAAGAAATCCTTCATTTGGGAAGAAGATGATGACATAGCTCTGAAAATAAGGCTCAAGAAGGGTGAAGTGGCTTTGATACCACATGTTGGATCATGGCCAAGCAGCAAGATGGGAGTGGAGCAACCAAAATAACTCTTGTTCTTTATTCATGAGAGAAGGCCAATATATAAGCACTTGATACATACATGTGAGCCAAGCTCCACTAATTTCTCCATTAATTTCTCAATCAGCATCTCTCAATCACACCACACTCCTAGATTTACTCAATCACAACCTATTGACTAACACATCATCAGTCACTCCTAACTTAGACACACCTACACAACTTTGCAGGAGCCAAGAGGGGATTGGAACCACAGTCGCCAAGCTGCCAAAAAGCCGTTCAAACTGCCTAGTGCCTTTGCAAATGCCATGCATAGCCAGCCAGCTGAACACGAACAAAGGCTTCACGTGTCCTTTTCATGTGACCTATCTCCTGCCATAGCTCCACCATCGACGAGCCAATCTTCACCCCCATGCATACATCAAATGGACCAATAGGCTCTAAGCAATTTCAACGTTTCTGAACCATTCATAAGTTCCCCCCCATAAAGGTGTATCACAACTTAAATTCTGCCTTTGCATAAAGGTGGTTCGAAATCCCAAAAGACCTAGCTGGGTGCCCAAGCGATGTGTGTCCGCTGCCCGGTCCCAAACCTCTAGATGCCAAATGAGTGGCTCCCTCTCAAACTCTTCTGAGCAGGTGGGAGAGGCCTAAATGAGTATCTCCTATGCAGGGGGCGTTTCTGAGAAGCCCTCGCTGAAGCAAGCACTTATAGGGCTCAAAGACATGTACCACTAGCTTACCCAAAAGCGTTTTGCCCTGCATTGCAAGATCAATAATGCCAAGTCCTCCCTGGCATGACCACCGTCTGCCAAGCAACCTTGGCTCTATTGTTCTTTATATCGTTCGAACCTGCACAAGAGAAGTTGCACACTAGGTGCCTAAGATGACCCATGCAGCTTTTGTGAGAGCACTAGCAAAAGGCTATATACCAAGCCATCGCCAGAAGGACTTGACTGGCCATTAGGGCCTTGCTTGCTAGAGAGAGTTTGGCCGAAGTCCAATACAAAAGCTTGCCTCACACTCTCATCGTGGCCCCTTAGGCCAAATAGTAGGTCTCTAGGGGCCCTCTAAGATTTCTACGGTGCTCTCCACAAAAAGCTCCATGTCGTGTCTGGCTCAAGGAAGGAGCTGTTGCTGCTCCCTGCCTACGGTGCTTCCCTCTGCCTCCCTTCCTCGCCCCTCTCTTGCCTCCCTCAGCCCCCTCCCTGCCTCTCTATCCCCGCCCCTTTCGTGGCCTTCACCCTCGCCTATCCCCGCCCCTACCCCCGCCTTTCCCCGCTCCTACCCCACCTCTACTCTGCCCTCCACAGCCCCCTCTCTCAGCACCTACCCCCGCCTACCCTATCCTCTACCCTCAGCCCCTTCTCCTCTCCCCTATCTCCGCCCCCTTCAGCCCCTCTTCCACTTCCTTTTCCCCGCCCCTATCCTCACCCCTCCACGCCTCCTTCAGCCCCTCTCCTCCCCTCAGCCTCTCCTTGCCTACCTTAGCTCCCTTCCCTCGCCCCTCTCTAGCCTCTCTCCTCCTCTCCCCTCTCCTCTCTCTCTTAGCCTCTCCCCCCCTCCTCCTCTCTTTTTCAATCCTAGTCTCCCTCCCCTCAGCCTTCTCCCTCTCCTTCCTAGCAGCATTTTAGTTGGACGGAGTTCAACTGTGTTCGTGTCGGCATTTCCACCTCGATTGATGATGGCTCAGCCTTCAGCCAATCCTCGCCCGCTCCCATCGGCCGCGAAAACCATCACATTCTCAAAGATGAGTTGCAGCAGCTTAGAAAAAATACAGAGCAGGAGAGCTCGACATCGCTCTTTGCTCGCATTCATGGGTCCCACCCTTCCAAATTACAGGCCAAGGAATGGATACTCGCCACTTTATCTGGAGACCTTGCAGGGCGACTCACATATGTTCGTCAGCTTGGTCAAGGTTTCTTTCAGGTTGTTTTTGATTCCCCGGATGCAGTAGGTACAGTGCTTTAGGCCAGTTCTTTGGCACTGAGCTCCAGGAGGATCTTCTTGACACCTTTCTCATTGGGCTTTGACCCTGTGGAGGAGGATAACCGGACATTTAAACTCTTTCTAAGATTCCTTGGCCTCCCTTAGGTGTACCATCGACACTTATCTTCCATTGGAGCCGCTTTCGGGATGGTCACCGAGATTCCCCCCCCTTCCTAGGATGCCTTCTTCGACAGCAGAGGCAGTCAGATCAGACGGGGTACCACGTGTTAGGGTCGTTGTCTTTGACTCTAACCTTACGGATGACCACATCATGCTCCAGCGTCCAGATGGCTCCTTCTTCAAGCAGAGAGTCGAGATCACTGGGAGATAGGATCAATGTAGGATTTGCAAGACCCCTGAGCACTTTGCCAGAGGATGAAAACCGATCCGCTAGAGAATTTAAGGAAGGAGAAAAGTTTTTCTCAGAGTTCCTTTGCACTCGTCTTTGACTGCAGGAGAGTGTGCTAAGTTATCACCTCGATATTGTGGGCCATGGTTAATTCTAAAAAGAATAGGCAAGGTAGCCTATAAATTAGAATTACCACCGGGGTGTAAGGTGCACCCAGTGTTTCATGTTTCTCGTTTAAAGAAATTTTTGCACACTGGTAACTCACTAATCGAAGGTGTTGTTTTGTTTCAGGAGATAGAGGATAATGCAAGACACAAACCAACAAGAATCCTGGACCGAGGAACAATGCAAGTGCGCAATCGGAAGATACCCACGGTGTTGGTTGCATGGCATGGTCTACCTCTATCGGAAGCTACCTGGGAATCCGTATACCAATTACGGAGAGTGTTACCAGATTTCATCATCGAGGACGCTGTTGCTTGAAGAGGAAAGGAATGTTATGCTCTAGCCGTGTTTTGTTTCAGGAGATAGAGGATAATGCAAGACACAAACCAACAAGAATCCTGGACCGAGGAACAATGCAAGTGCACAATCGGAAGATACCCACGGTGTTGGTTGCATGGCATGGTCTACCTCTATCGGAAGCTACCTGGGAATCCGTATACCAATTACGGAGAGTGTTACCAGATTTCATCATCGAGGACGCTGTTGCTTGAAGAGGAAAGGAATGTTATGCTCTAGCCGAGATAGCATGACCTCGGAAAGATCGGTGGGCATTTTCTCTTAGATGACCGACTTCTGTAATATTTCGTGTGTGTAAATTAAATGGTCAAGGGAAGTAACTGCCAAGGTCCTAGGTGAGGGTGTATTGGCATCGACTAGGTGATTCTGAGTGCTCAGGCCTAGGTGCACCTAAATGTGTAAGAATGCCAAGGGGCAAATGTTTTAATTGTGCCCCAAGAGAGGGGTAAATGGTGTGCCAAGCTAAAGGTCTAAAATGATGACATGTGGCAGGGGGAACCATCTAGGGAATTGAGGGCTTGTGGATAGGCATGAAGAAAATGAAATTACGTATCTTTTGTATGCGTGCCATCCATGAGATAGGTTGGGAGGCAAAATACGATGCCAGCGCCTGTGAATTTGCCTTGCCTGTGAATTGATGAAAAACCAAGAGAGAGAATTAGAAAGAGAACATTTCATCATACTTCCTTCTAGGGCTCAGTGGGTCATTCTTCTTATTGGAGGACGTAAGGTTGGCTTCTTAAACCTTTATGCCCCAAATTCAAGAGGGGATCGTGTCCTTTTCTGGAAGGAGCTGCTTTCTTGCTCATGCAATGCAGAGTGGGGGTGATTTCAACATGGTTGAAATGCCCACAGACAAAAGAGGTGGTAGGAAAGGTGGCTTACATTCCTAGAGAGAGCAGCCTGGGATGCCTTTCTTTTTCAATACAGTGGCAGAGATGCTTGGCATGATGATGTTTTTCACACTCAGGCACAATCAATCCTGTTTTCTTGGTCGAACAGGAGATTGCAAATGCATATCCATGCACGGATTGACATATTTTATGTGGATGATTGGGCTCTATACAGAGGTGGGACAGTATGCATTACACATGGAGTGTCCACTTCAGATCACTTTCCAGTTGTTCTGTATGTTTCAGATCCTCATGTGAGGAGCCGCTTTGCCAGTATCAGGATTCCAGATGCATTCTACGCAGAGGAGGGTTTCACAGAGGCAGTGTTGCAGACTTGGGTATCTCACATGCACAATGGGCTGCTTTACCCATCAGATATAGCAGCAGCCCTCTCAGATATTAGCTACTTTTATCACTCAGTTGCTTGGTTCAGGAGAGGTGAGATCCTTAGGCGAGAGATAGGTATCTGCCAACAGTTGGCTACTCTTCAGAGGGAAGAGCAAAAGAGGCCTACATATGCTTGGGTTCAGAAGCGCCTTGCTGCAACAGCAAGGGCTTAGCAGCAGTCATTGTTGGATCAAAGAGCAGAGTATGCCTTTCATGCTAGGGAGTCAACAAGCAATTCTTCTCTACTCTTGGCCCCAGACATAGTAGGGAGAGCATTTCATAGCTTGTTGACTCAGACTGAGTTTTAGAAACACATCCAGATACCGTCTTGGAGGTAGCTATAGATTTCTATGCCTCCCTTCTTACATCAGATCTTGACACTCAGGCCAGAGATGATGCTCGATTTATTATTTGGCAGCACTTACCTATGTTGGTGAGTGGAGATATGATAGGCTCACTGGATGCACCATTCACCAACATAGAGTTCAAGACTGCCCTTCACAAGGGCAAGTGCCTTGGTTCATATGGCCTTACACCCTCTGTCTTTATTTCATTTTGGGATCAGATTGAGGATCACATTACCTTAGCTTGCAGGGCGTTTGGGACTCGGGTGAGATGCCAGACTCACTTATTGAGGGCCTCATTCATCTTATCCCTAAAGGGGGTTGCAGGAATTTAGTATCGTAATGAAGACCGATCACTTTGTTGGGCACTTTGTACAAAATCCTAGCAAAAGCAATCAGCCTACGTAGCAGCCCTTTCTTCCAGATCTTATACATGATACGCAAAGGGGTTTTGTGCATGGCATGTATGTAGACCAACATGTGGGATTTATGTTGTCTTGGTAATATTCCAGCTTTACCTTCTTTTCACTTGTCAGCCAGTGAGTTTGCAAAGTGCTCAGTAAAGACAGTTGAAACTCTTGCATGGTGACCTTTTCAGGCGGCATGGTCAAATATGCTTCCACTTTCCATCTGCTGAACCATTTTCTTATGTCGGTTGCCCATTCTATACAGATGATCTTACTTTTGTGGTTCTTTTGAAGCTTTGTGCTAGCATTCCATGCTTTATGAGGCAACCTATCAGATTGCATTTGCTGCACCTCTATTAGGTATTGCATAACTCTGATCAGTGCATGAAATTCAATCGGCCTCCTTCTGGAGTAGTGGGTTTGACACCAAGGTGTCGCCGTAAGAAAGCCTTTTGCATTTTCTCAATATCATTCCATGTAGAGGCTGAAATACTGCCTCCCCATACTTCCACTCCATATAATACTGTCTGTACTACATATGCATCAAACAATACATTTCAAATTTTCCCATTCCTAGTGTCAGTGTGCCTGCAATCATTCTCAAACTGGTAGTACTTCCCCCAGCTAGTGTCCATCCTTCTATGTATACATTGCCACCATCTGTGATCTGCCGGGATATCAACCCCTAAGTATTTGAAGGTATCTGTCCATCAAAGGTGATCTCAGGGGGATGTTTTGGCTGATTGGTACAGACTGCCATCATCTTTGTTTTTCCGACATTCACTTGCAGCCCACTTTCCCTACAGAAAGTCTTGAGCACTTGTAAAAGTTTGTGCATAGAGTCCGGATCATACGCAAAAAGAACTACATCATCTGCGTATAGCAACAATAGCATTGTCCATAGTCCCAATTGCGGTCCTTGCAACCCTTCCTCTGTTGCAAATTCATTGATGAGTTCCTCCAGTTGATCAATGCATATTCCAAATAAGGTAGGTGATAGAGGGAAGCCTTGCTTCACTCCCATATTACTCTCAAATACATCTGACATACCCTGTGCTTGTTTGAGTCGGCATAATAACTTTTCATAGATACGAGAGATGCCCACTCTCAAGGCCACAAAGCAACAAAATAAAGTACATCCTCTCAATCTGCACTCATCCATGAGAACTCTCAAGGTAATAAGGTGGTCGTGTAAGAGATTACAAAGATATGGTGTTGTAGGCATAAAGTCAACCCTATGGTTGACCATTAGTACTTGGGTACTATATATACCAAGTACTTGTATTGTTTCATTTTGAACATTTCTATTGGAGCTTTCTTGTGTGTGCACTCTTGCTCACTTGTGTTCACAACCTGTCTCCACTTTGTTCCAACATTTGGTATCAGAGCGCTTCCGTCTCTAGAGCCCATTCCCGCGCTTGCTTCCAAACTCCCGTAAGCTTGGTGCTCTAGTCCGCGTTCCTGGTTCTCACATTTAGCTCTCCAGCTTTCGTTTGAGGTAGCTCCAACAGTCCAACGGCTGTTTTTTGACCTTTTGAGGTCTGATTTCGACATTTTTCGAAATTTTTGAGCTGCTCGCATACAAACAAATCTGTCCCGCACCATTTCAGGCAATTTTTTTCCCATCCGTACAGTCCGTATGGATCTGTCCGTACAGTTGCACAACGGTGCCGCGAGTCCGTATGACTTGTCAAAACCTGATTTCGAGCCCGTACAACTTGTTAGAAGGTGATTCGAGCAAATTTTTGACTGTTTTTCGGCGTTTTTGCTCAGATTTGGACCTTTTTAAGCTCCAACCTCTCCCACGTGTGTTCCAACAGCTCCATGTGTCTCTATACTTCTCCAAGCTCTTCTCTACACGTGCATTGTGTTCAAAAGTACTCCCGACAGCTTCATTCAGCTCCAAACAGCTCACTTTAGCTCCTTTGTCATCTCCAACTTGCCCACACAGTCAGTGGACTGTTTTGCAGGTGTTTCGGGCCAAGGTGCACTTTCAGTAAGTGTTTTGAGCTGTGTATTTTGCTTCGGGACTGTTTTTGCAGCCCATACTCTTGCACTCATAGGTGCATTTGCAGATACTCTGCATTGTTGGGCGCATTTACAGTTACTTTACAGTTGTGGATGCTTTTGAGTTCCATTGGATGCATTTGAGCACTCGTGGGTGCGCTCTTTCAGATTTGGGTTGTGCATTTTCAGTTTGGGATTGCACTTCAGATTGCAGCAGAGTGTAGTGATTGGTTGATGCCATTTTTGCAGTGATTGCATTGTGCAGTCAGTGGCATTTCAAAGCAAGCAGTCGAACTTTGCATTTGCAGCCAGTATTAGTTTGGGATTTGCAGGCACATTTGCAGCCAGTTGCACTTTTGGGACTTGTAGTTCTTTTTGCAGGTACATTTGCAGCTTGTGGGTATCCCATTTTGCATCATGTCGACTCTTTCAGACAGTTTTGGTAATTTGTCCAAGGGTGACAAGCTGGATGGACCAAACTATGCCTTGTGGTCATTCATGCTTAAGAACATCTTGGTTGGTAAGGGCTTGTGGGATATTGTTGGTGGGGATGAGGTGAGGCCAGTCGGCTCATCTACATCCAGCACAGCTTTTTTTGGTCAGACTACAGGCAGACAACAGACTGCTACAGCCCCTCTTGCTAGTCCTATAGCATTGACGAAGGAGCAAAAGAAGTTTGACTGCAGCAGTGCCCAAGCGATGTTTTTGATTGCCACAAATGTGAAGAGGCACATTATGACGACTATCAAGTTGTGCAAGGATGCAAAGGCAGCATGGGAGAGATTGGCAAACATGTATCATGTTCAGAATGAGGCAAGGGCCATTGCCTTGACAAATCAGCTCAAGGATCTCGAGATGCAGGAAGGCCAGACCATCACTGATCATATTTTTAGGATCATTGATCTACGTGATCAGCTCACAAGTATTGATGAGGAAATAGAAGACAAGACTCTCGTCTCTATTACTCTCAATAGCTTGACGCCCTCATATGGCACATCGTCACTTCATTGACCATTGTTCTCAGGGCAGCCCTACTCTCGTTCGATGAGTTAGTTGGGCTTTTGTTGCAAGAAGAGGAGAGATGCTCAAATTTTGCCAAAGCCTCTCGTCAAGGTGAGCAAGCGCGGGTGGAAAAGGTAAATTTCAGAAAAAGTTTGAGCCAAAACACAGCCATACAACTCAGCCTAAGGAGGGGAATGCAAGCAGTTCAAGCAAAAATAAGAAAAAGGGCAAATGCAATTATTGCAAGAAGCCAGGACATTACATCGCAGAGTGTCAGAAAAGGATTGCCAATGAAAAGAAAAGGCAAAGGGACAGCTGTAGCAGTAATTTTGTTGCCCCCACTGAAACTCATGCTTTAGATGCACATGGTGAAGCTCATCTTGCCCAAGGTGATAGAGATTTTGTGTTTGCTGCATTTAATGAGAAGATGGATGCCAGGGGGGATTTCAATGCTGAAAATCAATCAGGGGATGCTTCCCTTGTTGCAAGTGATACATGGTATATCGGTAGTGGTGCTACTAAGCACATGACTCCTCGCCAGGAGTGGTTTGAGAGCATCACACTTGTTCATGGCAGACAGGTTACGTGTGCCAATGATGCTTCTCAAGACATCATGGGAGTTGGGCACATTCCCATTCAGCTTGATAATGGGAAAGTTAAGTATATCCGAGATGTTTGGTATGTTCCAGATTTGAGGCAAAATCTGATTTCAGTTTCAAACATTGCCCATGATCAACATATGTTGGTCGAATTTCGGGATAACCAATGCAGGATCAAGGATCCAAAGAAAGGGTATGAGGTTGTAGCAACAGGCACATATGACAGAGGCTTATACAAGCTTGATGCTCAGCCTTATGATCAGAAGGTATTGGCTGTAGCAAACACTTCCCAGGCTGATTTATGGCAAGCCAGGTTTGGACATGTCCATCACAGGGCATTATCCTACTTGTACAACAATAATATGACTCAGGGAATGCCAAAATTACAGCAACTAGCAAATGAAGTGTGTGAGGGGTGTACACTTGGCAAATTGCATCGCTTGCCATTCAGTGAACAAGGCAAGAATTGGGTTAAGGCAATTGCAGATAGTGCACAGTGATGTATGTGGCCCCAATGCCCATGACTATTCCCACGCATAGAGGAGTAAGGTACTTTGTGACCTTTATAGATGACTTCTCCAAGTTCACATGGCTTTTTCTCATGAAGGAAAAATCTGAGGTGTTCTATTGGTTTCAGGAGTTCAAAGCTATGGCTGAGAACCAAACCAATTCTAGAATTGGAACACTCAACTTGGATAGAGGGGGAGAGTACATGTCACATGCATTCACATGCATTCCAGAGATTTTTGAAGCAGCATGGGATTAAACATCACTTGACATGCCCTTACACACCACAACAGAATCCACTCCCTGAGAGGAAGAATCGTACTCTCATGGAAATGACGAGATGCATGCTGAAATTCAAGAGAGTCTCAAAGGCTTTTTGGGGAGAAGCAGTTGTGACAGCCACTTATATTCAGAACAGATGCCCTACCAAAGCTTTGGTTGATGTGATTCCATTTGAGGCTTTGTATGGCTTTAAGCCAAAGGTTAGTCATTTCAGAATTTTTGGCTCAGTGACATATGCTTTGGTTCCAAATGCATATCGGACAAAGCTTGATGACAAGAGTGTCAAATGCATTTTCGTGGGATATAGCACTGAAAGCAGGGGATTTAGGCTTTATAATCCCGCTACCAGGAAGGTAATAATCAGCAAAGATGTTCTCTTTGCTGAGAATGAGTGCATGCAGCCCGCTAGTGCAGACTTGCCACCATACGATGACACCTCTTTGGACATCATCCAGATTGAGGATGATGAGACGGAGTCTCCTGATGCTTCCCCTTCTACTTCTCATAGTTCAGATGGTTTGCCACATGTTGAGGATGGCTCTCCCTCAAATGTTTCAGATTTGCAGCCAATTAATGAGAATAGACAGCCTCATGTTTGGAGGCATTATCAACGTCGTGAGGCCACTAAAGATGTTGATGCAGCCCCGAGTGGTACAGTAGAGAAATCTATTCCATGTTGGGTAAGGTTGACCATTCAAGATGCTAAGGATCAGCCTACTTTGGGGAAAACCAGGGCCAGCACTCAGAAAAATAAGAAAAAGGTCAATTTTGCTTTGATGACCTCAGTGATGGAAGCTGAAAATGAGCCTCAGAGCTTCAAGGATGCTCAGCATAATCCAGCATGGCAGAAAGCTATGGAAGCTGAGATTAAATCCATTGAGAAGAATGCCACATGGGACTTGGTTGATGCACCCATTGGGAAAAATGTGGTTGGCAAGAAATGGATTTATAAGGTGAAATACCATTCAGATGGCACAGTTGAGAAATACAAAGCCCGTTTGGTTGCCAAGGGGTATGCACAAGAGGAGGGGATAGATTATGAGGAGACATTTGCTCCAGTGGCCAAGATGACCACCATTCGTTCTGTCATCTCTCTTGCTGCGTTTTATGGTTGCTCAATGTACCAGATGGATGTCAAGACCGCTTTCGTCAATGGAGATCTTAAAGAGGTCTATGTACATCAGCCCCGAGGTTTTGAGGTGAAGGGACAAGAGCATAAGGTATGCAAGCTCAGGAAGGCTCTATATGGGCTGAAGCAAGCACCTCGTGCGTGGTATCAGAAGATACATCAGTTTTTGCTGTTCTAGGGATTCGTAAACACTCATACAGAGCCAAATCTGTATGTTCTCCAGCAAAAATCAGAATTGGTCACGTTGGTACTATATGTGGATGACATTATACTCATTGGTAGTGATTTGCAGCAAATTACAGCAGTGCAGTCCGCTTTATGTCACAACTTTGACATGACAGATTTGGGCATATTGCACTATTGTCTTTGCAGACCCATGATGGGATTTCTTTGTCACAGACAAAGTATTCGAAGGGGTTGTTGCAGAAATTTAAAATGGAGAATTGTAAGCCTATGGCTACTCCATTGGAAAAGGGACTCAAGCTGAGTAAGCATGATACTGCTGAAAAGTTTGATGGCACTTTGTATAGGCAGTTGGTTGGCAGTTTGATATATCTATGCTCCACACGGCCTGATATTGCCTACGCCACAGGGCTTTTGAGCTAGTTCATGCATTGTCCCACGATCACACATTGAAATGCAGCAAAGAGGGTTCTCAGATATGTCCATGGCACTCTCTCTCTTGGCTTGCATTATGCTTCAGATTGTGATCTAAAGCTGAGTGGTTTCACCGACTCAGATTGGTCAGGGGACATTGACGACAGACGGTCCACTACTAGCTATCGCTTCTCATTGGGTTCAACCTGTATCTCATGGCTCAATAAGAAGCAAGAGCGAGTCTCTCTTTCCTCCAGTGAAGCAGAGTACAAAGCTGCAAATTCAGCCACTACGGAGTTAATGTGGTTAAGGAAGCTTTTGCATGACTTGCATCATGTACAGGATGGCGAAGTAAACTCTATCTTCTGTGACAACCGGAGTTGCATTGCCATAGCCAACAATCCTGTCTTTCACGCTCACATGAAACACATTGAAAATCATTATCACTATGTACAGGATTGTATTTATGATGGCTTCACCGATCTCATCTATTGTCCATCTGAGGACAATGTGGCGGATATCTTCACCAAAGCCCTGTCAACATATCTTTTCTTACAACATCGACATGGCTTGGGGATCAGAGACATTCTCACAATGTCAAGGGGGGTTGTGAAGTGATTCACAATGACATTGTTTTCATGTACTCCCATAGGTTGCATATCCATCTGGATGAATTTGTGCAACCATGGTACTTTAGGTACTGTAGGGTACGCCTGAGATATTTCCAGGGCATATCTTTGAGGGGGGATTTGTAATAGATTACAAAGATGTGGTGTTGTAGACATAAAGTCAACCCTATGGTTGACCAGTAGTACTTGGGTACTATATATACCAAGTATTTGAATTGTTTCATTTTGAACATTTCTATTGGAGCTTTCTTGTGTGTGCACTCTTGCTCACTTGTGTTCACAACCTGTCTCCACTTTGTTTCTACAGGTCGACTGTCCTGTGCTCCTTGCGAAAGCATGCTTGTCTAGTGGCCCTTTTCTGGGCCTCTTCTGCCCATGAGCTGATTTTCATTTCAAGCACCGTATTGAAGAGCTTGGCCAATGTAGAGTTGACCATTATAGTTCTGTAATTTGTGACTGAATTTTTGTCTCCACCCTTGTGTAAAGGCTGGACCCAATTTTCTTGCCATTCCTCAGGAAAACCATGGTGTAGAGCATGTGTTAGGATGTGTGAGAGCCATGTTCTTGCTCGGTCTCCTGTCCATTTCACAAATTCAGCCTGTATCTTCATGTGATCTGAGGCTTTGCCATTAGCCATCTTCTTTAGTCCAGCTTCAATGTCTTCAAAAGCAAAAAGGACTAGTACATGTGACCGACAGATCCTCCTTCCCCATTTCAGTGGCATGTGCATGATTGTACAACTTGGTAACATAATCAAGCATGGTTGCATCTGATATATCCCTTGTTACCTGTTTCTGTCTGCCTTTCACTTGTTTCCAGCCCTTTCTTGGATTTTATATGAAAGTAATCAAATCAGATTTCTCTCTTTCTAGAATATATTTTCTTTTCTTTTTCCTTGTGAGGGCATTGTATGTCTTCTCCAATTGTTTATGCCTGTTTGCATCCAGTATGTATTTCAGCTCTTTGCGCAGTTGTTTACATTCCTTGGCATACCATTTCTTGTGTGGTAACCCTTTGACCTGTTTCTTTTTTCTTGTAGATGCTGCTCCAAATGTTTGTGTCTGAGGCAAGTATTGCTTCCTGCAAGGCTGTCCATCTAGGGTTGGTCATTGTTCTCAGCTTTGCATCCAAAGTGTTTGCATAATCTTGGTGTTTGTCTGGGTCTACTTTGAAACCTCCTGCATGTGCTGAAAATTTCTGCTTCCTATGTTCAATGTGTATGCCAAGATCCAACCATATTGGGAGATGGTCCGATTCTGGATATTTCATCCCTATGTTGAAGCTTTTGATAACAGGTATAGTGTCCACATGTACCAAGGTATAATCTAGCACACTTTGTCCTCTGCTAGCTGAGATACACGTCATCTTGTGGGTGTTGGGGAATAATTGCATTCCATTTAAGACTGGCATGTGCAGCCCATTAATCATGCATCTGAGTGCTCTGCCTTGTGTGTTGATGGTGTCATCCTCAGATGTTCTCTGCCACATGGTGTCCACTTCTATGACTGATTCTTTATCCATTTCATCATGTGTGATGGGCTGAAACTGTAGGTGACCAATTCTTGCATTAAGGTCTCCCATCACTATGACTTGACCCTTTTCTCTGAGTTCAGCCACATCAAGACATAGTGCTTCAAACGCATCACTAGGGTCCACTCCGTGTCTGCTGTAAAAGGGTTACTCATGGTGAGGTATGTAGCAGCCTGCAAGAAAGATAGGGCATTTACCAAGCTCTATTTTCAGCCTCATGTACGGAGGCGATGGAGGGTTTACAGGTCCACCCTTCCCATTCCATGGCCAGTATATGGACTAATACTATACACATGCTGATGGCCATCTGGGTGAGCATGCAAGGATCCTCCAAAGTAGCTACAGCCAGGAAAGAGATTTTTTTCAGAGTTTGGAGAAGATCTCCGTTCTTCTCTGAGTCTTCTTCAGGGTTGAGATGGCATTTTCAGCCTCCACCTTGGATTTTTGTTAGCTCTTTTTGAGCTGTTTTTTCTTTCATGCATGACATGATGTACTCCCGCATTTGAGCTTGCTCTGCAGCTTTCATTCATACTTGATGAAGTAATCTTTTTGCAAAAAGAAAAAACTTTGCATTGCAAAAAATGAAGGGGAGGAAATTTTGGGAAGAAGAGGGTAAAGAGGATGCAGATCCTCACAAAAAAACCAGCCAAAAAACCCGGACAAATGGCACCACTATAGCTACCCCACAGGATGTGGAACATGTAGCAACAGAATTTTATAGATCGTTGCTTGGCACTCTCCACAATCCCATGGATACTTGGTGGCCAACAATGAAAAGCGTATCCGATGGACACAATACTTTTCACACGCCTCAACCTAGGTGGTTATTGAGAGCAGTTTTGAGAGAGAGAGAGAGGAAAATGGGTATTCATGCCATTAGGATGCCTATTGTAGTTTGCGTTTGTAGATGATATGGCAATATATCTTGGTGGAGGGATAGACAACTTCAAAGCATTTGTTTCAGCCATGGAGATGTTTTGCCCCTTCACGAGCTGTTATCCAATGGCACAAGTCCTATTGGATTTGGGTCAGTGACATACCACACCCAGACTAGAGAGCACATGGACATTTTACTTCTAGAGAGACTGCACTGCGATGCGATACTTTGGGGGGCTCAACATCATGTCAAGGCAATAGTTGGCATTACTACTTCTAAGCATTTAGATGCTGGTTTGGGACGTCACTATTCAGACATAGTCTAGAGGAGGGCTAGGCATTGTGGACCCTGAATAACAAAATAGAGCCAAAATAGAGCATTGCTCATTAAGTTCGTTGTCAGAGGCATGCTGCCTGGTAGTGAGCCATGGAAGGAACTACTCCTTCCCGGACTTCATGAAATCTGGCCAGAGTTGGGACGCCCTTGGGAACCTCGTACTAGAAGGACTTTTTCTAGGATGAGGGCTACTCACTTGGATAGGAGCATAGAGATGAGATGCAACAGCTATTCTTAGGGTTACTCATAGGGCTTGGGATGCAGTGCCACTATCATCCTAGGACTGACCTGAGGTGCCCACCACCAAAAGTCAGATCTCATGTCTCAAGAAATACCCAAGCCATGAATGAGCCTATGCAACACGTGGCTCTTGATCTGCTATGTAGTCCTCAGAGACTGCACTCTCAATCTCCTCTTTCATAATCTAGGATGCTCCAAGTCCCTAAGCTCTCTGTCTCTAACCAAGTGGGGGATACTCCGTGAAAGAAAACCATTCTCCCACTGTGTTGTCCACTATCCGAGTAAAACCCCCTAGGAAAGGTTGGGTCTCTGCCCAATGGCGTGTCTGGTTGCCAAGTTGATCAGGTCATTGAAAAGGAGGCGCTAATGCCTCCACTCTTCAAGTGACATGGGATGTCGCTTACAAAGTGTCTCTAGGATGTAGAGATAGGAGGTTAGGATGGAGGAGTTTGGAGGATGCATGTCTCAGAGAGTCAGGATAGTAGCTCAATATCAAAGGAGGTGGTACATTGATCCAAATTCATGCACAGCAAAGGAGGAAGCTTGGAGTTTTGGGTGTTGAAGGGGAGACCCTTGTAGGGGCTTCAGTGGGACCTAGGAGAGTGGTTTTGGAGAGACCCTTTCATTCAGGATGCCCCCAACATTAGGCAGGAGGATCCACATGGGGAGGATTGACAGCACACCAGTTGCAGTAAAGCATTGGCACAAACAGGGACTTTCTGAGATGTTCGTTGAGGGTTTTTGGCACAGGCTCTAGGACAGCTACAGGCCAAGGACAATCTCCCACTTCCTTTGGCTGTTGGCACACAAAGCCCTTGCAGTGGGCACCTGGCTTGGTCGTTTTCCAGTTACATGGTTTCATTGAGGAGTCTTAGAGGCATTGCATTTTGAATTGCCCATTGGCACACGAGGTTTGAAGGATAGCTTTGAGGGTAGTCTTTGCTGGGATTCAGAATGAGATGAGCAATGGATTGGGTTATAGACAGAGGACCTGCTTCAGGGGAGTTTGTCCTTCAGATTAGTAGGGCAGGAGTTGACCTTCATCCATACTCCGGACTTCATAAAGACAGTGTGAACACCTGGACATTCGTCATAGATGGGATCTGATAGTGCAACGTTGCGAGGTACATATGGACAACTAGGTGCGGGCAGGCCATAGAACAGAAAACCACATCAGCCTCAGAGAAAAGGCCAGCATTTGGCTAGATATAGTTCATACTCTTAGAGGTAGATGGGATAGACTCCAGGGAGATTTAGATCGCGATACGTGCAGGAGGGAGGCTTTTATCAATATATGGGAGCCAGGCCCATTCCTTCATTTCACAAATGGTGGTATACAACTGGAGTGGCTGTTTATTCAGCCCTTTGGATGAGGTATCTCCATAGAGTGGCCAGCTAGAAGGATATCCTTGTGTTTTTATATTGTACCCTTCATTAGGGAGTAGAATTTTCCTTGGTGTCCATGTCACTAAGAAGTTTATAAATAGAAGTTTCTCTTCTCTGAAAAAAATAGTATATGCACAATAAACAAATGAGATAAAATGGAAATGGATGTCCCTGGGAAATGAAGATTTGTTATTTTCCAAGTTCCAAACTTTCTCTACAGCTCCCTAAAAATTGAGTGACAATAGACAAAATAGATTCAAAACATAAAATAACACATTTGCTTAAGCATTGCAAAAGGTTACTGCTCGAGATTGGGACCATTAAGATGGCACAGCTCATCTATCATAGGGTTTGCAATGCCTTTCTTGGAAATATTTAGTAGAGGAGACCTTCATACGACATATGCAGTGCCAAGTTTGTTCCATCCCCAACCCATGAGTTATAATGAGAAGAATCTGAATCCCATTTTAGGTATGATGGAGATCATAGATTAGAAAAGACCATAACATCCTATATGGATCACGCTAAGTCCCAACAGAAAAAACTATACTTAGGTCTCTTTCTCCTGTGCCCTTTCACATATCATCCTCTGCAAGAGAAATAGCTCATCAACAAACTGTAGGTTGGCTATACTATGTCACAGAAAATGACAGATTACAATACCAATAGCATTTGCTGCTTTTTCTTGGCTTCTTACGAGGCAAGATACCTCATATCCTTCACGCTCTTTTAATAGTAATTTCACAACCTGCAAACCCACCATGAAACTCTTTTACCTCTAACCTTGCAAAGTATTTCAGATTCTGCTGAATTCAGACCCAAAAGAGAGTGCTCCAATGACTGAAGCCACAAACATATTAACAGCCATTAGAATTCAGAATTTCAGGCATGGAAATTCGTAGCAGTCATCGATGGCCATAAATGATAATACATATCATACAATTTCACATGACAGATTGCAGTTTGCAGATAATATTGCTGCAAATAGCAATAGGCATCGTGCTAAGTGCTCACTGTTTTGTGCAATGTGCTGTCAATATGGGCACCAATAATCACTTCAGACTTGATCCAGGAATAGTTAATTTGAATTTATGACAACAGATTATACTCGCACGAATTTATCAAGACATAACAAGGATGTTCTTCATCACTCTCAATCCTCAAGAACATCCTTCATTTGTCGAGTAAAATGTCACCAAAATTTTGTGTAACATGAGTTGTAGGAAAAGGCTAAAACATGAAAAAGGGATGAAGCATTTTGAGAAACTTGGTGCCACAACAAACTATGCTATAGAGAAAATTTCCATTCCAAAACAGGATAGATCTCATCATTTCTTGAGTATAATATTTTGCTATAGCATATAAACAATGTATTTCAGCTACCACCACCAAATGAACCCTTGCTAGGGTCGCCCGGCCCTCTAGCCTTCTGGTCCTCTTGAGTTGTTATCTGTTGATTCTCTATGTGGTGGAGCACATGCATGGCCTCCAACATTTGCTTAAGCACAGATTGAAGAGCCTAATCTGTGCTTTAAAAGTGTACAGATATGCTACCAAGCTCACAGACCAGGTAGTGGAGCTCACGCTGCCAGAAATTGCTTAATTTATGAAAGTTAAAATGCAGAAACCATAAGACCTTTCATGTTAGTCTTCCTGAGCATTATAAGGATCCCACTTTAGCAGCTCCCATTGATGAGGAATAGCCTAAGATAGTGGATGACAAGACCGTTCTAGTCCTTTACCAAATTTTTTGGTATTAGGATATTTATAGCAGAAGAGAATGCAACACATCAAACACTTTCATACTATTTTACAAAGGATATAAAAGGGTGGATACGACTGCTCTTGTAGATTACCCTCATCTTACCCACTTGTATGACGAAGCTTACTAAAGGCACATGGTGGTAAGGGAGAGAGAGAGTGTAGGCTAGGGAGAGAGGAAGTGATACTCAAAGCGAGACATAATGAAATGGAAATGAAATGACTAGAGCAATGAACCAAAATGAAAGTAGACCAAAGAGCTTGTGGCTTCATACTTGATTGATCTGACACTAGAAAAGTACAACTCTTATATAGAAAACACACACACATATGAACACCAATGTATATGGGATAACTCCCAATGTGACACTTGGCATCCATAGGACACACTAGACTAGAGCTCACACTAGAACACACCAAATCGACTCATCTTTACTCCATTTCCTAACACCCCCCCATGGAGGAAAGGTGAGTGACTACTGGAATGGAACCAAGAACAGAACATGGCAATGATGGCAGTCATCAAACTGTGCAATGACAGTCTGGAACCAGACATGGATCCCATGCTAACTCAGAGGCAAGCGAGCATGGCTCAGAGGCTGGTGAGCATGGTATAGACTCAGAGGCTCAACTAGCATGGCTCAGAGGCTCATCATGCATGGATGCATGGCCAACTCAAAGGTCTAGGAGACTAATGCACCAGCATCCTGGAACTCACATGCTAGGCCTGATAAATAGGCCATATCAATGCCAAATACATGGTTCCCACACTACATCCCCCTCTTAACTCCAAGGACTAACTAGGAACATGGAGTCACACACCAACAATATAAAATAAAATACATCATTTTAGGAGGACTATCCAAGGCAGAGGACCTTTATTGACTCCTCAAACATTCATTTTAGAGGGACTACTCAAGGCAGAGAACCTTTAACTCAAATATATAAAAAAGATAAAAGATTTCATTCATTTTATGCATAGCAAGGTCAGAGAACCCATGAGCCCGAAGTAGCTACCGCACGAAGGCCATAGGAGCAGCTACCAAGGGAGATCACGTCATGACTCTTAATGTGCCGATCAAAGAGTCACCAAATGCAAAGAAGAAGCTCAAATTTGAGCAATTATGCCCAAAGAAAGCAAAATGCCTAAGTACAAAGTTAGAACGAGGTTACATGAATTTGAAGAAAGCCCCAAAGAAATTTACATGTCAGAAGCTTCAACAATGCTCAAGGAAGATGCCTGGTTGGAGAAGCAAATCATGGGCAGCTCAAATAAACTTCGTGACCACCAATGGGAGCCCAAATGAAGATGGTAGAAGAGGTAATCTATGGCGGAATCAGGTGCATATTTTTGGCATGAATCCCGAGGTAGACACAGGCTGGTATGGATGCAGTAGCGAGGGCAGTTTGGACTGCAGTTGGGCAGTCCATACAACAGGTTGTACAGCAGATCGTACGACATGTTGTATGGCATGTTGTACGGCTGATCGTACGTAGGTTGTACGGCAGCTCGTATGTACGACAGGTTGTACGGCAGGTTTTGCAGCTGCTGAAGGAGCAGCCGAATGCGAGGCATAGATCCGGGCTGAAGGTCAATGTAGATCCCTCCTCCAAAAGCTCCGAACAATGGTGAGGCTAAAGATTGGAAGGGAGCTCTACCTTTGAGGAGAGGGAAGCTTCCATTTGCGGGCTTCTCTCATCCTCTAGGTAGAGTGAGAAGAAGGGAAAAGTGGAAAAGAGGCTCTGATACCACATGAAGGTACATGGTAGAAAGGAAGAGAGAGAGGGTAGGCTAGGGAGAGAGGAAGTGATACTCAAAGAGAGACATAATGAAATGGAAATGAAATGACTAAAGCAATGAACCAAAATGACAGTACTTCACATGTAGACCGAAGAGCTTGTAGCTTGATACTTGATTGATCTGACACTAGACAAGTAAAACTCTTATATAGAGCACGCACACACATATGAACACCAATGTATATGGGATACTCCCAATGTGACACTGGCATCCATAGGACACACTAGACTAGAACTCACACTAGAACACACTAAACTGACTCATCTTGACTCCATTTCCTAACACTTACAGCTTTGTACCTTCGACTTTGACTCTAGGATCCAAGTTTGGCCTTGATTGCATCATCTTTGTCTTCAACCTTGGCTTCATTTGCAGCCTTGGTCCCAACCTCCAAGTCCTGCTTCGACTTCAGCCTTGATGTGATGGAATTTAACTTGAAATTGGGGCTTTGGTTTGGTCGGCAAACCTATTTCTCACAATGGAAGAAGGAACCGAATAACCAACAAGGCACCACTTGACATAATTAGGCCATAGGAGAAGCCAACTGATGACCTAAACTGCACAACTTGGAAGCATTGACACACCTACCAAGAGCAACGCAAAGTGACAAGAATTTCACAAAGCCAGCACGGCTAGCATTGGTGTCAGACTAGAGAGTTGCCTCTTACACACAGGGTGAGATGGACTCTAATGCCAATACCCTCAGTCACCCCTATGTCACGCCTTGTTCACCCTTGGTTCATCCATTTTTCACCCTTGTTCACCCCTATGTCACCCCTTGTTCACCCCTATGTCACTCCCTATTCACCTCTTGTTCACCCATATGTCACTCCCTATTCACCCGTATGTCACTCTCTTGTTCATCCCTCTGTCACCCCTTGTTCACCCTTGGTTCATCCTTTGTTCACCCCTACGTCACCCCTCTTTCACCCCTATGTCACCCCTTGTTCACCCTTGGTTCATCCCTTGTTCACCCCTACGTTACCCCTTGTTCATCATTGGTTCATCGCTTATTCACCCTTGTTCACCTCTATGTCACCCCTTGTTCACCCCTTTGTCACCCCTTGTTCACCCTTGGTTCATTCCTTGTTCACCCCTATGTCACCCCTTCTTCACCCCTAGGTCACTCCCCATGTCACCCCTATGTCACTCTCTTGCTCATCCCTCTGTCACCCCTCTGTTACCCCTTGTTCACACCCTTGGTTCATCCCTTGTTCACCCCTATGTTGCCCCTTGTTCACCCCTCTGTCACCCCTATAGCTTCGAAAACACACAATGGATCAATATAAACAACATAGGAGAGAGGTAGACGACTTACCTCCCAGCCATAGGCTATGTACATTGAGCTGCCCATGAGCCTCAAGTCATGACCATCCTAGAGCAAGAGAACCTACTAATTTGATCTTGTGTCCCATACCACATGATCTCATCCATGAAGGTCACAATATCACGTTCCTTGCTCTGAGGCCTTTTTGCCTGAAGGTGTGGCATCCAGGTAATGCACATACATTAACCATCTATAATCCGAAGTTTACTTAGGCTCATGTGGAATACGAGATGTCGATTCTTCAAAGTGGGTCAATTCATCTACTGATACTAATTTATCCTCTCCTCCTAGATTTTCTTTTATACTAAACTAGCATGAAAGACCAGTGAATTTTAACCACCTGAGAAGATTCCATCTTGTATGCAACCTCTTTGATCTTTTTTATCACTCTGAGGGCCAAGAGAACCAAACTTTTCATGTTCCGTAGGTACTTTGTCAAGTTTAATAACTACCTGGCACTTGATGCCAAGTGGGTGGATGAGGACTTTTTCTCCCAATATCCCCAAATTCTATAGTTGTACCAAGAAGCGTTTCAATTGAGAGCAATTGATTTAGAGCCAAGGGATGTCACAAATTTGTAACTTCTCCCAAGGAATAAAGCAAAATCTTCTATATTGACTCCGTTCAAAGAAAGTTAACTTCGGTTAACTAGAACAAGTTTTATTTTCCCATTGCGTTGCATTGGTTAAAGAACAGTGTGGGGATGCCCACAAGGGACAAAGATTAGTCCAAGGACTAGAATGCATGCATTTGGCTAACCTGTAATGGGTTAAAGCATTGGATATTGTTTGTGCAAGGTGCATGGCTTTGGAGAGTGCTTAGTTCCCCCACTCTTTAAGGGGAAAAGCAGAAGACAAGTGGCACCACATTTGATGAAGGGCCTACTTGAGCTAAAAGCATTGAAGGTGCCTCACTTAATGAAGAAAGAGACTGTTTTTTAGGAAGCCCAGCTTTCTAGGGAAAATCACCTATTCTAGGCTAGAAAAGAAGGCCTAGCTTTAAGAAAGCTCATGCTTTCTAGCTGGCTGGACTAGTCTATAAATTAAGGGCCTCCTGGCTCTCAGTTGTATTGAGAATTGTACTCAGACTCTACTCCCTTGGGAGCTGCCTTGTACAAACAGATTTCTATTGCAATAAAAACCTTCTTGAGGGGGGGGGCAGCCCTTATTTCTGGCCCCTACTGCTGTGTTCCTCTTCTTTCTCCCTTGCTCCTACATCCACTCCCTACGACAAATAACTTCTCAGCCCCTTCCTTGAGCTTCTTCCTCGCCGCTCGGAGTTTTCATCTTCCAATCGAAGTCTTTTCCCTTATACAATCTACCCCAGCATGTTGCGATTGAACTACCTTGCTGTGATTTGAGTTCTAGACACTTCTAAGGCATGTTTTCCAAGTACGAATTAACCAAGGAGCTGAGTTTGACGCTTGGTCAAGGTTTCATGTGCTCCAAATGTGCACAAAATCAACAGATTTGGTCATTGTGAGTTTTTGGTACTGCCATTCAAGCTTACCATACTATACTACATTCGTCATGTTGATGAATGATTTAGTATGCTCATAGTACATTCTATGTCGATATATTGGTTTACAGCAAAAGTATTGCTGAGCATAGGGAACATTTGAAAAAAGTTATTACCTTGAGACAAGCTAGTCTTTACGTGAATAAGAAGGTGGCTGCCATTGTAGTGTGGCCAGTGTCTAAGAATGTGGCAGCTTTGCGGTCATTCTTAGGTTTGCTCAGTTTTATTTTAGACATACCGAAGCATATTATGGTGTCGTCTCACCATTGACGGAGTTAACCTCAAATAAAGTATCAACAACAAAGTTTTGATGTGGTAAACAGAGCAGTTCCTCAAGGACCCATGTTAAAAGCTGTTGATCCCCAAAAACTATTTTTCCTAGAAACCGATGTAAGTACGAGCAATTCTATTACAAAAGGGGAGGCCAATTGCCTTTGAAAGCAAGAAGCTTCCTCCCTTTCAAAAGAATCGGCCAACTCAAAAGCAAGAGTTGTATGCCGCAATTAGTGCTTTTAAAGCGTGCAGACATTCCTTGTATGGAGCAAAGTTTTATGTTGATATTGATCATGATATTTGGAAGTATTTTTATAAAAAGCCTAATCTGACTGGCTCCAAGCTAGGTGGGTAGAACTCACAGGAATTCGATTTGGAAATTCAGTATCGAAAAGGGAAGGATAATAAAGTTGTTGACACGTTGTCTTGCATTATGCAGAATATAAGTTTCATAGTATTAGTAATGACTAAGACTAGAGAAACTCAGAAAGTGGATGAGTATGTCCAGAGCCTTTGGCCTAACATTGTTGTAAAAACTGGGGTTATAGATGACCTGGCATCTAGGGAAGGCCATACACATGCAAGACATACCATAGATGATGGTATGCTTAAGAGAAATCGCAAGGTAGTAGTACCTAATCGGAATGACCTCTCAATAAGATCATCCATCAATGCCATGACAGCCCGTGTGTGGGACATCTAGGTGGTGAGACAACATATAAGCTTGTAAAACATGATTTTATTTGCCAGAGATGAAAAGGCATATTCATGAATATGTTACACAATGTTCCTTGTGTCATGTGAGTAAGGCAAACTGGATGAACTTACCTAGCCTTTTACAACCATTGGAAATACCATCAGGTAGATGCGAGAGTATTCCCATGGATTTTATAGATGATTTGCCACAAACACAAGGATAGGATAATATCCTTGTGGTAGTTGACCGTCTTACTACGATGGCTCATTTCATTCCAACAAGAGTCAATAAATGCCCCATAGGTAGCAGATTTGTTTTTCACTAACATATTTTGTCCGATGGATTACCGAGATCCATAATATGAGACAAGGATACAAGGTTCACCACTCATTTTTAAGCCGTTGCATTCGATGCACTTAGGACTAATCTACAACATAAGAAAATTGTGAGCATCATAGGCCCGTAACAAGAACACATTTATTATTTGCAGCAGGAGATTCGTGAGCTCATGCTTAGAATTGCAGCTCTAGAAAGGGGGGAAAATGATAAGGAAGGGAAGGAAAAGCAGGAAATTATCCAAGAAGTATTGCACAAATGTACTTCGTCTCCACTGGCACCTCAACTAGTATCCACACTAAAAGAAATGATAATTACTTAGGTATGTTCCATCAAGTAGGAGATGGCTTCAACTGTTAGCAATGAAGTGAACAAAGTCAACCTTTACACAGAAGTCAAGGAGCAAGAAAGCCGACCTTTACACCAAAGTCAAGGAGCAGAGTAAAGAACAACATGATTTTGCACATCGGTGGACTGTAGGATGACTGCCTTGGAGATGAGGAGGTATACATAGAGAATAAATTCATATGCCTCTAGAAAGAGATACAACAAATTGAATGGGATGAAAATGCCATAGATGTTATTACTCAAAAGGGAACATGCATTAAGTAATATCTATGACTTGCCTCACCCTTCCACTCGGTTTTTGCTCCTCGTTGGAGATGAAAATAGAGAGATCTAAAGATAACCCAAAAGAACATATCTTATGCTTAGAGACTCTCCACTAGTGATAGTCGAGTTGGCCTTCATCTAAAGGACTACTCTTTTTCATATGCTAGAGGAAATGCCTTCTATAGAGCTAAAATCTATTCATCCATAATTGGATAATACACCAATTAACTATCCTTCAAGCTGCTTGGATCGTCCTCAAACATAGAAGGCCATGAAGATCCACATAGTAACTATTGGGCTAAGGCCTCTTGGCCTCTAGAAAGACAAACCTCCCATGCAGACAAGCACAATGGCAAACATCAATGCCAATGGGAGCCAACTACTTGAAAGCACATGAACCCTCTTCATGGGCTCCATAATGATGAGCTACTACATCTTGCTTAGGAGGGCTTAGGACAACAACTAGATGGTCTTAAATTGCAATTGCATTAGGATAATAGTGGGTTTTGAGGTGAACATGTTGGAGCAAATGGTAAAGAAAATGCCTTTGGAGAGAGGAGTTGTAGTCAAATTCAAAGTCCATCTTCTAAAGATCTCGAGACAACAAGGACAACTTCAACAAGCACGATATCTCTAGAAGCACAATCACAACTTAAACAAAGAAGAATCAGCTCTAGAAAGCAGTTTCTAAACTTTTTTCGCCCCCTGAAAAAAGGACTTATATTAAGTATAAACAAAACCCGCGAGAGCAATCTCAAGGTGGAAATACATCATGCAAGCATGAAAATGAACACAGGCAAGCTTTCCATTCTAGGTTAGAATTAGGGTTGACGTAGGATTTTACGTGTTTTGTATCATAAGTTGATATGTCGCACTTCTTTATTGAGACTTTAGGTTTTCATGTTCTTTTAGTTTATTTGTCCTAAACACTAGGGTTTTAATTAACTAAAGGTTCACATACTAGGATCATGAACCAATTTGACCTACACTACATCTGAACAAACTCTATTTGATGTGAAGACATCCAGAATTTGTTGCATAATGCCCTTCCACCTAGCCTAAGGTTCCATTTAGATTTGTCATCTCATCCTTTATATCTTTGAAAATTTAAAAAGTACATTTCCACATTCAAGGTATTCCGAATGATTTTGTCAAGTTTGTTGCATGGGTACACAATTTGTGTGCATGCACATGCGTGCACATACATGCGACTCAAGTGGGGTGTTGTTAGCTTCCCAATAAAGGTATTATCCAAACTCTCTTCCCGAGAGAGTATAGCTGAGATTCCCTTGAAAGGGATACTATTAACTAACCTTCTCAAAGCATATTTACTGGGCACTATCTAGACCCAACCTAGCTGAAGTGTAAGTAAAATCTTCAATCAAATCTCAGTATGATAAACACGCAGCACAAGCATACTAAAACTGTAAAGTGCCATGACACTCCCTAGAGATAACTTGATGTAGATCTGTTTTTGTCATGCTTTCATTTTAACCCTGCCTTTCAGACCTACGAAGAACCCACCGTCCTTTCAATGAAGTCCATTTGTGGCTTATCTGTGGTTTCCTGTTTTTCCTAGGACTTCTGAATGGCTACCTTCACTTTTTCATACGTGGAATATATTATCCCGCTCATTGGTCCCCCTCCAATTTCATCCCAAAGCCGTTGCATTCCTCCTCGGCTGAGGTCTTACCATAGAAAATCTCAAACGAAGCTTTTCTTTTAGGGATCAAGTCCCTGGTGATCCATTTGGATGTCATTTTCCTTTGGCCGTTGACCATAACACTAGGTCTTGAAGGACGCGACGTATGCAAAGATTTCACAATCTGCTGAAGTGGCTTGATTCGAGGATACCTTGAAGGACACGCTTTTTAAATTCAAGCAGAGAAATTCAGTCTAATGTTTTCCTGTCCAGCGCTTGATAGTCCCCCGGTGTTGACGGAAGCGTTCATTGGCGTATGACGTAAAACGTTAATTGGTTGAACATTTAAAAGGTTCCGCAAGCTCAGCTTCAAATGTCCAACTGAAAATTGGTGTTTGCGCTTGCAATATCCAAGGGATAGACATGAAGGAAAAAGAATCAATGACGAAATAGACTTCAATTCTGTGATCTTCAATGAGAGAGAGTCAAATTGGCTCGGATTGTGGCAAGCAGCGATGAACAAATCTAATCATCATACCTGTAAACCCACACCGCTGCTACAACCGACTACTAACACTTTGGAGGGACGATCCATGGCTTCAGTTTGTGGAAGGCGCAATCAGCCTCTCAGATGCTGTATACATAAGGAGCCAACTGTCTGCACATCCGACGTGGAAAGGACTCCGGTTTATGTGCTTAACTAAGGACTTTAATATTTAGTCCCACATGAGATGTAATGGGGCACAAGTAACCTCACACCTCTATAACGGGCTATGGACCCCGCTAGACCCGCCCCGCTTGGTCTCAAAGTTGCGATCATAGATTGCCTTAATAAAATTTAAGGTTTCATTTACAAATCTCAAACTTTGAGCAATTTTAAGAAAATTTGTGAAAAACATGTACATACATACCAACAAACACACACAAATATTCAAGAATTTTTAGCTATCTTTCATTAAACGAAACTTCTAAACACACACACACACACAACACTAAAATAAATAAATATCTTATAAACTCTCTCTCTCTCTCTCATAAATATAAATGAACTAAAACATATTTTATATATATATATATACATGTATATATATATATATGCATATGCATACACACACACACACACACTCTTTTTTTTTTTTTTGGTGGGAACACACACACACACACACACATATATGCATACATGTATATGTATATGTATATATACATATATATGTACATATATACATACATGTATACGTACATGTACATACACATGTATATGTATGTACATGTACATGTATATGTAATGTACATATACATGTACATTATATATATATACACACACACACACATATATATACATACACATGTATATGTATATGTATATATACATGTGTATATATACATATACATATACATGTGTATGTATATATATGTGTGTGTGTGTGTATATATTATGTATATGTACATGTACGTATACATGTATGTGTATATGTACATTACATATACATGTACATGTACATACATATACATGTGTATGTACATGTACGTATACATGTATGTATATATGTACATATACATGTATATATACATATACATATACATGTATGCATATATGTGTGTGTGTGTGTGTGTGTGTATATATATACACATACATAAATAAATATTAATTTACTTCTCTCTCTCTCTCTCTCTCTTCACTTTGCCACATGGTCATAATTTGAGCTCTACCACCCCCGCGAACCTCAGTCCTCGCAGGTATGGGATTAGTCTCCGTAAAGAATATATATAATATAATATAATACATAATATATTATGCTTCTCTCTCTCTCTCTCTATCTACCTATATTCATAAATAAATAAATATTTATTTATATTTATATAAATATAAATAATATACAAGATATATATTATAAAATAATATATTCTCTCTCTCTCTCTCTCTCTCTCTCTCTCTATGTGCGTTTGTGTGTGTGCATGTGTGTGTGTGTGTGTGTGTGTGCAAACATGACGTCCCATGCATATGGGCGTTGGATTACAGATCACTAGGAAGCAGTCATGACCACATTTCAGGGAAAAATTCCTAGTTGTCCTGTTTCTACTGCTTTTATTCATGATTGGAAGAGAATTCTCTCTTATGCTAAATGGTCAGGTGCTTCTTCCCATCATGGTAATTCTCTTCGCTTGGAAAGCATCCATTGGAGCAAGGTGTTTGACTCACCCCTTGCCTTACAGGCTCCTATTAAAGCATATAATCTTATGAAATTGGGCATAAGATTTGTCGGAGATGTTGTGGATCAACACGGTTATGTGCTTTCATTTCCACAAGCTTGCAGGACATTCCCCTTGGGTCTGCATCATAGGCCCATTTGGAGAATACTTACAACTATGTTGCAGCCATTTGTTCCTGTTCCTCCACTGTTTGTACAGGACAGATTACTGGATTGGAATCTAACTTCCTTATCTCCTACTACCTGTTCACTTTCAATGCATAATCTGGCCTCCTCGATGGTTTACAGCTTTCTTCTTCCACCGCCATGGATTGATAAGCATGCCAACACTATTTGGAATTTGGATAGGCCTTTATCTTGGTGGCAATCACAACTCAAAAAATTTTGGAAAGCTAAATTGCCATTGAAATAGAGGCTTTTCTTTTTGGAGATGTATAGTGGGAGCTTTTTCCATTGGGGTGAAATTGGTAGCACGTCGCATTGCTTCCCCTTCCTGCCCCCGTTGCTCTCATCACCGAGAGACAATTCCCCATTTGTTATGGTCTTGCCTGCACTCTCAGATATTGATCACTCATGTCTCTCATTTGCTGCGGCTTCGGTTTCCCTCTATCAGATTCGGGAAACTCTTCTGGATGTTTGGATGCTTCTCATCTCAAATGTCTCCATTCCTCCTTTTCTTTCACTGGGCTCGTTTTTGGGTTCTATGGACTATTTGGACACGGAGATTGCATTCTAGGATGGGACAACAGTTTCCTCAGGCATATGCTTTCTTCATAATGTCCCTCAAGCAATCTTTATATGACAGTTATGCTGCGAAAGACTTGGATGCTACTAGCCTTGAAGTGTTTTCTGACTGTTTTTGAGTTCTTCCATTAGGCTCTCTTTTGGAGTCTAATGTCATGTACATTGATTTCATGTTAATAATATAGTTACTGGTTTCACAAAAAAAAAAAAAAAAGTTTGTGTGTGTGTGTGTGTGCCCCTTGTCCTTTCTCCCTATATATTATACAAATACAATATATGTATATAATATATAATATATATAATGGATATTGTATATATATAATATATAATATAATCTATTATATAATATGAGTTATTATACAATATATATTAAATAACAAATACGATATAATACTCTCTCTTTCTCTCTCTATCTATCTCTCTATGTAGAGATATATTATATAATAATATATTATATTATTTAAAATATACAATATAATAATATTTTATTTATTATGTAATAAAATTAAAAATATTATACTATATATATTATATTATATAATATTATTATACTCTCTCTCTCTCTCTCCATATATATATATAGTATAATAAATATTTCATCTAATAATATAATATATAATATATTATGTCTCTCTCTATACATACATACATATACATACATACATACACATAGATATACACACTTTTTTTTTTGTGAGAATACATAGACACACACACACATATGTATATACATATATAATGTATATATATGTGGATTGGCGTGTGTGTGTGTGTGTGTGTGTGTATGCGCGCGTGCAACTAAATGTTTGGGCATTCAATTAGATGCCTTACCAATATCTTGTTCTTGTATGCATGCTAATACTAGCATTTCGACTCTGTTCTCCGCAAAGATATTCTAGCTCTTGCTCTGAGATATATACAGCTTATGTAGTGTTATGGTGATCTTCTTCTTCTTTCTTGTTCTCTGTGTTTTTTGTAGATGATGCGCTATGTGTTCATCTTGTATACCCTGTAGCATTTGTGCAGTATAGTGACACTACACATTGGCGATCACAATGTGCATTCTTACTACGCACGCAAGGAAAGTTGCAGTGTGGCGAATGGCTCATCTACGGTAGGGTGTTTTCGCTCTCATGTCATCCTCTCCCTATTGTAATTGTGGAGGAACGTTGCATGGTCAGTTGCCAAGACGTGCTCCATCTGATGCGGACGGAACCACAACACTCTGTAGCATTTGTGCAGTATAGTGACGCTACACATTGGCGATCACAATGTGCATTCTTACTACGCACGCAAGGAAAGTTGCAGTGTGGCGAATGGCTCATCTACGGTAGGGTGTTTTCGCTCTCATGTCATCCTCTCCCTATTGTAATTGTGGAGGAACGTTGCATGGTCAGTTGCCAAGACGTGCTCCATCTGATGCGGACGGAACCACAACACCCTGCTTATGGTAAGGCAAACGTGGAGATTGCCATGACCAACCTCATTCGATGGTGTTCGGAGCAGATTCTGCACTTGCTGTTCTCACAATAAGCATGCATGAAAACACATTCGCAGGGTCTTTTTGATCCCTTGACACCAACGACACAGATACGTCGGAGGAGGAGTGACCCTAGTCATGAAGACGAGCACTCCTCGAGTCCTCCTGGTGGATCCGATCATAGCCAGGGGACACTCTCGCATTCACACTCACCACCTTACATGCTCAGGTCTGTGTGTGCGGGTCTCGTTGGATGCATGCAGGGTGCTGAGTGCATCCTCCTCTCCGACAGTGGTTTCAACAGCCTTGCGCAATCCGATTTGGATGGGGAGGGCCATCAGGAGTAGGCAAACCAGTTGTTCAACCCGCAAGAGGGAGATGGATGGTGGCCCAAGTTAAGTACACCAAGTTTTTGGGGAAGAAAAGCTATGACCCCAATGCTCATGTCAGGCAATTTGAGAAGGTGTATGTGGTCAACGACCCGCACCCGTGGTGGCACTCCAATAGGAGGTAGTGTTCGAATCAACCTTGGTGGGCAAGGCGTTAAGGTGGCTTGTAGAGTATGCAATGGACCATTTCACCACATATGCTCTCATCCACATCGCGTTCTTGAGACGGTTTCGTAAACAAAAAACGTACCACAAACTCTGGAAGGACTGCGGCAGTGGTTGGATCAGGGAGATCAAGATGTGGAGGATTATGTGGCCCAATTTCGTCTACTTCTGCAACGTATGCCTGTGGCGGATTGGCCTACCGAGGAAGTGCTGAATGACTATTTCATTTTAGGTTGTCCTGCGATTTGTGAATGGCATTGATTGGGTCCAAACGGGGCTCACAACAGCGGTGCAAGCGAGAGAGGCTCTGCACGGCAGAGGGGCCAAGAATTGCAAGTCCTCGAAAACCAAAGACAAGAAGAAATCAGCGAAAGCCAAGAAGTCAGATGACAATGATCAAGATTCGGAGGATGACAGCTCCGAAGAGAGCTCTGAAGAAACTAGCAGTGAGGAGTCCAACTTGAAAGCGGAGAAGAAGACCCCTGAATCCTCTAAGGAGGAAAGGTTGCTCGAGGGACTTCTGGTGACGGCTCGATTGACAATGCATTGAAAGGATAATGGTGCAAGCACTATCGTAATCTGAGGCATTCAGCAATCGAGTGCATGCTCAACGAGAAATGGTGTGTGATATGCATGACCAACACCCACAACACATCAGACTGCTATTATAACAGTCGTGGGCAATGCACAAGGTGTACAGAGCAACAACTCATATATCTCTGCGGAAAACAGAGTCATAATGCTAGTAGTAAGAGCATGCGTACAAGAACAAGATATCGGTTAGGAACCATTGGAGAACCAAACCATCAGCTGTTGCGACTAACCTACCCGTGCACACCCCGCGTAGTCACTACTACTGCTAACTCGCATAGTGTTGCTAGCCTGCATGGTTATGCAGTAACACATGGCACTCACGATGGACTATGCAAATCCACAATAGATACCCATCCCCTATGATAGACGTTAGCATGTGCTTGTGTATCTGTGCAACAATCATTGTGGGCAGAGCCTTGGCAGAGAACCAGGTGCAACTTAGGAATATCACAACCAAATCACTAAGGATACATGAAACAAGCATCTCTTTCTAAATCTATCTTTACTGAATAAGTCAGAATCATGCTGTTGTCGCCTACTTGCACAATAGCACACAACGCTCCAGGTGCTCTTCAAACTACAAGGCTACCCAAAAGCCACCATTGTGAACTCTTACTCTTCATCCAAACTTGAACTGGACTGCAAGTGTGCACCAGGAACCCCAACTTTGCTCGGTCTCGCATCACTCTGGTCGTAACTGCTTTGCAGGCTCACAGCTCCACCTGAACTTGCATCAACCATCTCATGTTTCCTCTTCCACAACCACATCTTCAACCGTTGATCCTTTTCCACTCTCTATGCCTCTACATGGATTCTCTCTTTAAAAATTCATGCCGGGGTCTTTGCTCCACTACCGTGATCATCCCACGAGACTTGGAAGTAATCGTATAGGTCTTTGTTTGCAAACAGACTCCAGAATCCATCGATAGAGATCACAAACTTGGACATCCTTGCAAGTGCTAAGCTTATACTAACCTTGAGATGGGTTGCCAAACTTTGCCACCATCTCCTCAGCCAAACACGACAATTGCAACAGCAGCTCCATAGGCAAGAACAACTATTGATAGATCAATTGCATTGTGAGCAACCGATTTTCACCCAAAAACTCCACAATTGATTTGATTGCCAGCTGCTGTTGTTGACAAAGTGCCAAAGCCACCGGGTGAATGTTCACCTTCATCCAATCAATGTTGGTGAAGCTTTTAATCCTCAACCTTTGCAAACGTGCATCGATGGACTGAGAATCTATCCTAAATCTATATACACTAGTGGTATGAAAGGATGAAACTGTGCATGCACCATCACCATAGCGATGAGGAGTTGGGAGCAAAGGGAGCAAGGAAGGCAAAGGAAGTTGAAGAACTAATAGTGTGACAAAGAAGACGTGGAATGCTACATGTACATGCTGAAAAGTGACAAAAGATGGCATTTGTGATTGCCAATACCTCTCCTTGATGACATGGTGTTGCATGGTGGCTGGTGGGACAAGACCTCACCAAACAATTCTGTCATCATGCATCTTACCACACTGTCACATGTCCTCTTGTGATTGCTCCACCATCTCCACCTCAACTTGGGGAATCTATGCCTCATTAGATACCAGAAATGGGCACTGAAGACTGCCATCATGATGATAAGGATGCAATTGAAAGCCATTAACTGGATGTGGGAGAACGCACCCTTGCAGATCTGCAAGATAGAACGCAGTAGACCTGCACTCATGAAATATCCAAAAAGGTCTCGACCACCATAGCTTCAACTTTCTCGTCATCCACCCTAGACATATGTTGAACTGCAATACCAATTGTCCGCATTTGATTAGCTTTTTTTTGAAGCCAAATCCAACATCCACTTTCGCCCTGCTTGAACCTCTAGGGTAAGATAATAGCTTTCCATCCTTATATCATCCAACTAATCTAGCACATCAAGATGGAACACCATAGACTCTTGTGGAAGAAGCCTATCCTCCACAAGCTCAAAACTACGTGCTCGATCAGTGTGATTGCTTCCATCCCAAATGCCAGCTTGAAGGGAATTAGCCCAGTTGCCACCTTGAAGGACGAGCGGTAGGCCCATAATGTGGCCAACAACTTTTCGTCCCAATCTGTGCGGTGCTCATTAACTAGCAACAATGAGATGATCCACTTGAATGTATGATTGGTTGATTCAGCTAATCCATTGGTTTGCGGTGGGTAATAGCAAGAAAACTTCTTGTGAATCACCATGTAAAAGGAATTCATCGGCTTAATGACGCTGTTGATGAAGTGTGTACCCCTGTCATCACTGACCAGCCCAATCGGACAACCAAACCGCGTGAACACATCTCAATAGAGGCATTTTACGATAGAATTTGTGGTGTTATCTCGCACGGCTCATGCCTCCACCCATTTAGTACAATTAATCGGTTGCCACAAGCATATAACAATTTTGTGTGTGCGGGCTACAATTGGCCGGAATGGACCCATGATGTCTAGGTCCCATTTTTGAAATGGTGCAAGTGGTAAAATGGAGTTTAGTGGCATCCAATTGTGATCTGGGGGTTGACCCAACCGCTGACATACGTCACAACTCTTTGCTAACCATCGGGCATCTTTCTGCATAGTTGGCCACCAGGGTTGCTTGTAGAATCTTCTTTGCGGTGATTGGTCTTGTAAAGTGCCCACCCAAAACCCCGCAATGTGCCTCCATCAGAACCACTTGTTGCTTTTAGTTGACATGCATCTGATTGGATACTTCTTTGGCAATTCGTGGTGTTGAACATCACCTTGAACATCACCTTGAGGCCTCTCAAGGCTGGCACCACTTGGTTAAGGGGACCATTCATGGCTAAGATTGATGCCACACTACCATAAATGATCACATATTGGACAGGGAAATCCCTTGAATCTTTTTGCACGCAAATCTTACATAAGGAAGTTCAATATATGTCTAGCTAAATGACGGAACTAACCAGAAGCATGCATGCGAACATGATCATAGGGACCTATGGGTCCCCTAGTTTTGACAACGAGGCTGCCTTGGTGGCCTAGTCAATCCATTTCCACTAGCAGAGATGCCCTGGAGTAGGGAGAGGTCCATTTTCCCTAGTCAGTCCATTTTTGCTTGGCATCCTCTGGGAACAATGAACTTTACTCATGATTTATGTTTGTAGGTTGATGATTGTTACTCCCCATGAAGAAGGGCATGATCCTCATTTCCAACTTGTAGATGCTCCACTATCTAGCACAATCATATTGTCCCCAATTCTTTTGATTGACACGTCTTTGATTGAATACTTATTTGGCAATTTGGAGACCTCTCAAGGCTAGCACCACTTGATTCAAGAGACCATTCATGTCTGAGATTGAGGCCTCAAATTTTATAGAAGGCATATGGAGAGGTCGAGGTTGAGGACTGAACCTCTCATTGATACTCTCTTGGAAAAGCCATTCATGTAGGTAGTGTCTCTTCCATTCATTCGTTTTGGAGTTATCAACACATAAGACTGATGGACACATTAAAAAAGACCTTGGAGAGGTCCCTGAGGGTGCAGAACCATAGCCTTCTCATGAACATGATGTTGTTGTAGGGTCCAATATACTCGCCCATAGCAAAGGCACGAGAATTTATGGAAAACTTGTAAGGCCAAGAAATAAAAAATTTAGGTTCTTCAGTAGGGATTCTATCACATGTAATATCAGTTGAAAGATAGAGGAGGCCTATAAAGATTGTCAATCCCATCTCCATTGGCTCTTCATGCTATACTTGGCAAAATCTACAATATTTCCAATCTCCCTCGCTTGTTGCCCATCATGAATCTATTATTGTGTTCTCTACAATGTCCACCACCTATGTAAAACCCTTGCAAATATTGCTTGCGATGTTGCATGGAAAAAGTAAGGGATGATTCTAAACAATAATTACATGAAACTATTGTAATGCATCTCAAAACAAACAAAAACTCAACGATTATCACTATACAATCTATAGGAAACGTCACAAAATTAACACCTAGAATCACACAGTACAACCCAAACTTAATGGAACTCAAGTTTTTAAAACCACATCATCCACAACCTAGTTTTTCTCATGTAATAGGCATGGAAAGATTAGTGCATGCGTGGTCCAATTCTTTGAGTAACATATTAATTACTTTTGTTCACAATTGTGATGATGAAAAGGCTTGTTTGATTTTATAGAGAGAAGGATGAAACCACCTTGTCTCTATCTAGAGCATACTCACTTGCAATATATTGAGATCTAAACTACATGTGATGTTTGAGATCCAGGCATTGATCTTGGCTCATGTGTGTAGTTTGTTGATATTGTGCTATGTAACCTAGCCACAGTTTTTTCCACATTAGCAACTCGGCTCTTAAACACTTCTTCAACGAATCTCTCTCTCTCTCTCTCTCTCTCTCTCTCTCTCTCTTTGTCTTTGTCTCTCTCTCTGTCTCTGTATCTCTCTCTTATTCTTCGGTGAATCTTGATAGCGGAAGTGAGACATGGAGAGAGAGAGGACTGCACATGATATAGCTACCTATACTTTAAGTGTATTGAGCATGAAGATATACATGTGAAACCCTTAGGGTTAGGGTTAGGGTTTGCCCCTAATGCCCTAGAGGTTTGGTGTAATTCACACCATCCTCAACACCCCTCTTAAATTGCACTGGATATGTAGAGGGTGCATGTACAAGACCTTTTGTGGATTTCGTTTGGTTTGTATGCTAGCATCCAAAACTGAAAAAGAAATCAGAGTAGTATGTGCATATGTGAGCACAGTGACTACGTAGCAAAAGCCTGTACACTAAGTGCAACTTATGATCCTGTACATATCGTGGATTTCCCCCTCTTAAGTTGTGGGTAATCCTTCTCCTTTGGGAAAGAAACCAAGAAAATAGGCTGAAGGGAAGAGGAAGGAAATATGCAGAAAGGAAAGTCCACTTGGATTAAAGACTGGTCGATCGAAAGATGACTGCATCAAGAACTATGTGTATGGCTACATGCTAAACATGTCATAAGTCACCGTGGACTATGCAGCTGCATTGAAGAAGAGGCATCTAGATGTGAGGCTAGTCAATGTAGCTATGATAACATGATCCAGTAGGTTGTGACAAACAAGGGTGTCACCAACCCAAAAGAGTTGACAACAATTTACGAGGTATGCTATGATAGAGCTATGATCTCTGTCGAATAATGCGGGGTTGAAGAAGACCACATAGTCAGTACGGACAGAGTGATCCAGGGGTTGAAAATCTGGGGCCGAAGGTGTAGGTATGATACATTGCTCTGTTGAAGAAGAGACCTGTACAAATGACAAGGTATGGCAACCTGTCAAACTTGTATGCTCAACTATCATGAGTTGAAGGTTGTTTAATGAATGCATGGATAAACATCCATTAGCATTGGATGTAGCATTTGTTATAGGCTCTTTGAGAAGGAGCTGATAGTATAAAGGCCTAGAAGCTTGGAATATAACTAAAAATACATATGACGTCCCTGAGGCATATGAGGTGCTGAATTCTAGGTAGGGAAATTCTAGGTAGGGACTGATCTGTAGTCCTAGATCCAAGCAATAATCTACATCAAGTATGGACTGAATACGATAGCCATAAGTGCATGATGAAACATTGAGTCTCCCTAGGTTGCACTATGGCTGAACCTGATGATGTCCACTACATTGGGGTAGGATCACACTAATGCATAGGTATCCTCATGCTGAGGAATGATCTATTGATCAAAAGAGGTGGTGATAACTGGATCCAAGGGTGGTGCAATGTGGCATGACTGAGTTGATGCTAGAGTGTCCTAAAGATTGATGTGTTGATCTGTATTGCTCATGGAAACTGTGTCCATAGAGATGATGTGCTCTGTATCAGAGGTGAAAGCATCAGTGATATATGCTGGAATGGAATCACTTGAAGAGCTAGATGCACTGTGGCATAAATCTCTGCATGTAGCTAGAGATGTGAGTGCCTCGTATTGAGGACTTACTTGCTGAATAATTGCATGATCAATGGTAAACTCGCGCTGAGTATCTGCATCTGGTGTGATCATAAATGGAGTCAGATCCATGCATGAATATGATGGTTGTACATCATAAGAACTAGACTGTGCTAATATGAGTGGGAATGAGAAATTGCCATGAAATTGGTCTCATGCTAAGGGCTTACTATCAAATATGACTCGTTGTAGCGTCATAACTACGCGTAGATGCCATGAGAAATAGAGATAAAATGATACGCACAACGTCTACAAAAAAGGAATATAGAGAATGTGAGTAGAGACACAACAAGGAAGATCTTTGTATTCTGGAGCAAGAGCTCTCACAACAACTATGTAAAGAACAACATCAGAATGCTAGTAATAGCATGTGTACAAGAACAATTTGACAGTTAGAGAAAAGACCGTTGAAGACTCAACCACTTGGAGGATTGAACCGCCAATTGTTGCACGGCTAACCTACCCTTGCACACCCCCAGAGTCATTGCTACTAACCTGGATGATTATGCAATAACACATGGCACTCATGGTGGACTGTGCATATCCACAACAAATACCCATCCCCTATGATAGATACAAGTAGTGCATGTGCATTAGTGCAACAATCATTTTGGGCATAGCCTCGGTAGAGAACTAGGTGTAGTAAGTTAATATCGATACTTCACTCAACACACATGAATAAGAAGCATCTCATTTCCGAATCCATCCAAAAAAACATCAACTATCATCAGTTATAAATGCATGTTTGAATGTCCTTTGTTGTCATCACGCTTGTGCAATAGCACACAGCACTCCGATTATCCTTTATCCTACCTGTGCAATAGCACATAGCACTCTGGGTACTTTCTATCTTTTCCTGTCCAAAAGCATCTCGCACTCTGGGTGCTTTTTATCCTGTGAGGCCACCCAAAAGCCACCGCTAGATCTCTACTCTTCATCTGAACTGGAAATACATTGAACAAGTGCATCAATTACTCCCACCTTGCTCAGTCCCGCATCACTGCATTCTTGACACTCCTTTCGCAACTGCTTCAACGGTTCCACTCCACTCAAACTAGCACCAACAGTCTCTAGCTGCCTCTTCCGCAACCAAAGCTTCAGCCTGCAATCCTGCTCCATATTCATCAACCACCATTGCAAAGGATGCAGCTTGACCAATCCACCACTTGTTGTTCAAGCCACTGCTCAATGGGCAATACCTCCTCAATCCATGTACCCGCTGGCAACTGTTGTTTCCAGCACTCTTGTTCTTGGCTGGCCACTGAATTACCATAGGCTCATAGGAAGGAGGATCAGGTAATCTAGGAAAGGAAGTGTGCTTATTATAAAACTTCTCTAAAAAACGATCTGCTTCTTTCCACCAAGGAGGACGAGGAGGCAATGACAAACTAAAAGAATGGGCACACAATTCTAACCACAAACATAGAGAATGCCTTTGCCACTTCAACACCTCCACTCTTTTGCTAGATCGAGCAACTGCGTCCACAATGCCATCAGCCAACTCTTCATACTTTGCATGCCAATCCTCCCCAATCAGCACGGACTCTGCGACCACTCCTTTACCCTTATCCACACTACTAGTACCGCCTACATAATTATTGGAACCCATCGGTCTAGATACTGTCTGCACTTGCGGACCACTTTGTAGTTCGGACCCCACAACAGCACCCGCATCCCCATCTATTCTGGGTCAATGTTGTTACGGAACCAGCTCCCGACATGTTTACAGAACCACAGCTGCATGCCAACGTGCCAATTTTCTGTCCCATTTTGCATGAACATCCCCTTATAGAGCCTCAAGGAGCATACCCATTTGCTCCATATTGACACTGACATTACCCAAAAAAGCTCGTAAGTACGATGGTATAGCAATTCATCCTGAATGCCAGAAATATACTCTGAATGTAACTGCTAAGTGGCCTTCGAGTGTGCTTCTACCACTTGCACCTGTGCTTCAAGAACCACAACTCTGTCCTCCAATTGTTGCATTCGTGCTTGCTAACTCCACATGGATTCATTCTCATTCTGCAATTGAGTGACCTCCACTTTCAAATTGGTCACCCTTGATGAATCGCTCCCAATAGAACAATGCGTTGCCATGTGAGCGAGCAACTGCCCACAGAACTGTAGCTGCATATTCATAGACTATGATAAAAAAGAAAATATAGCTGAGGACGTCAAAGAGACCATCGTAGGCTCAAAGACCATTGCTAATTTCTCTATTGGAGACACCCGCACTGGCTGCTCAGACATTGCCACCACCATCGTTTGGTACAATAGTCAGTTGCTACTAGAGTGTAATAGTTCCGTGTGCAGGTAGTCACAGGATTGAATGGGTCCATGAAGTCTAGACCCCACTTTTGAAATGGCTCTAGTGGCAAAATGGGGTTAAGCAGCATTCGATCACGATCTGTGGGTTGGCCCAACTACTGTTAGAGATTATAACTCTTTGCAAACCATCTGGCATCCTTCTGCATGGTTGGCCACCATAAGCTTGCTTGCAGAATTTTCTTTGCGAGTTATTTCCCCCACAAAATGACCACCCAATACCTTGCAATGGGCTTCCATAAGCACTGCCTCCTACTCATGAGGCTGAACACACCGTAGCAGGGCCTCTGTCAGATGTCACTGGTAGAGTTGGCCCAAGACTACTTCAAAGGATCGGCTCCACAATGACAATCCTTTCCTCTGGTCTCTATTCATGTACTTGGGAATGATGCCGGTAGACAAGAATGAGAGCATCTCATCATACCATGACCATGGACCTTCTAGAATGACTTCGGCCTCCACCTTGTTCGGATCTTGCTGGAAAATAGCCACTAGCTCTGCATCAAGAAACTCATCTTCCACTCCCGTTGGAAGCTTTCCAGACTCCAGTCGAGATAAGTAATTTGCTACCGCATGATGCAAGCCTGCCGAACGATGAATAACATCAAAATCATATTCATGCAGTAACAACACCCATCGTGCCAATCAACATGTAAGACTTTGTTGTTTCACCAAATACATCAATGCATAATAATCAACATGGAATACAAAAGGTCAGCCCAACAAAGAATGCCGAAATTTGTTGACTAAGAAGTGCCCAGTCCTTCTATTTCCATGACAGAGGAATTCTTTTCGGCCATTGAGAGCCATCAGCTTGCATAGTAGAATGGGCGATACCATTTGTTCGCATTTTCCTGCATTAGGACACTACCAATAGCTCTATTCGAGGCATCCACAAATACATGAAAATTCTTCTCCCAATCCGGAGACATCAGCACCAGTGCTCTGGAAAGCTAGATCTTGAGTTGCTGGTAAGCTTGGTCACACTCTGCAGTCCACACAAATGCCCTTGGTTCCACATGAGCAAGTGCATTCAAGGGAATCACCATATGAGTCGGGAACCACAGATGTCTACCATGCCATCGAATTTGACCCAAAAAGCACAAGCACTCCTTAGGTGTTGTTGGAGCAGGTGCTTGCATAATCATTGCCACTTTGTCCGAATCCACCGCAATTCCTTCCGTCGAAATCACATGCCCCAAGAGTCGACTGCTACGGACTGCAAATGCACATTTCATAGGATTCAAGGCTGAAGAGACCTGCCTGCATCATTGGAAGCACTTCCGCAAATGCTCCACAGGTGCTCGATGAATGTTCCCAACACACTGAGATAATCCAGGAAAATCCGCATGAAATCTGTCAAGTAAGAGCTAAAAATCTCCTGCATCGCTCGCTAAAAAGTTGAGGGAGCATTCCGCAATCCAAACTAGTCACATGACTGTACAGACATAGGCCCCCCATGATGTGATGAACACTCTTTTGTGCTGGTCTTTTGGAGCCATCTTGATTTGATTGTACCCACTGTACCCATCCAGGAAGGAGTATACCTCATGCCTTGCCACTCTGTCCAGCATAGAATCCATGTACGAAAAAGGAAATGGATCGGGTACAGTGGCCGCATTCAGCTTGCAGTAATCGACACAAATCCACAATTTCTTATTCTTCTTTGGCACAATGACAATCAGGGGGAAATCGGTGCGATAAATCCCACCCGCAACAAGCGCTTTAGCTCTTCTCACACTTGCTTGGCCACATGCGGATTCATGCGATAGCACTGTATCTTTGTCCGAGTCACATCTGGTTTGAGGTTCACCCAATGTTGGCAGAATTTTAGATCCAGACCTTTCATATCTACATAATCCCATGCGAACACATCGGAAAATTCCCTCAAGAGGGCTATCAGTTCGTTGCAAAGCTCAGCCATCAACAATGTACTAATTTTGACTAGCTTAGATTCCCCATCATCCCCTAGATATACCGTATCTAGAGCATCTTCTTGCACTCGTGTGACTCTGCTCATGCATTCCTTGAACTCTCTCTCCTGCTGCAAGAGATCCTACAGATCCATATCCACTACTGCTTGCTGAGGCTTAGTCACCTTCTCTAGTAGAACTGTGCTGGTTGAACCAGCCAGAAGATTTTGATGCACGTAACTTTCCATAATGCCCTCCACATCAATGGTGAAAATCGAAACTAATTATGGATTTACTTTGAGAAAGGCTTCCTCCTCCTCATCCTCTAGTCCATTTGCCATGTTCACCGTCTCGGCCAACACAGGTCGTGCCGCATCCACCAAAGGTGCCGCCACTCCCATTGTGACCCACACTTTCTTCTTGCCTCTTCGCACAAAAATGACGTTATGCTCCCAATTTTGTTTGACATTGCATGCCATAGCCAGGGCCTGCCCAAAAGAATGCTATACTATGGTGTCGCGGCTTTCATGTTGAGCACCACGAACAAGATGCCTGCCACCTCCAAAACAACAGCCCTTAAGATTCTGAGTGGCCAAACGTGGTGGCGTTGATGAGCCATGTGGACTAAGAATGGCACTGGTTCCCAGAACATCCATCCCATTTCTTGGCAGGTCTTCAACTTGATGATGTTGACCCCCGAACCTCCATCTACCAACACCTAAGCAAAAGTCTGCGCTTGTGCTGTCTATCAACTTGATGATGTTGACCCCCGAACCTCCATCTACCAACACCTAAGCAAAAGTCTGTGCTTGTGCTTTTGCGAATATCACCGAAATTCTCATGTTCATCAGAGGGCTTGTTGATACTAGAGAGGAATCCAATTGGCATAGATCCACCTCTTCTAGCTTTTACTTTGAGTGAAGGGAATGCAACAATTGCCGGTGGAATCTAGGAACCAAGTTGAGTAATATGATTGTTGCAGTTGAAACGATTGTTGTGGTTGCTTTTCTTGCACAAAAGATGCACTTGGATCCTACTGCTGATCAATCGCTCTCTAGCCATGCCCATTATAGTGGCATCCCACTGTGTTGTGGGTATTAGTCAAGAAAATCGCGCACCAATTTGCATTAAGGGCACACTCGACTGCGGAATGACCAGGGTTGCGGTAGTGAGTGCACCAGATACCTTTCAAACCTTCCTTCTACAGAAGCCAATGGAGCGCCCTTGCCTCCTTTAGAGGCTTGCTGGGTCTTCGTCTCTGCTTTCAAGTCGGATTCCTCTGAACGGGCATCTTCAGAGCTTTCATAAGAGCTAGCCACGTCTGAATCTTCATCATTATCATCCGACTTCTTAGATTTTGAGAGTTTCTTCTTGGTTTTACTTTTTGAGGATTTGCGGTTCTTGGCTAAAATATGAAGAGGGGAGAGGAGAAGAGTGGAGATGAGGAGAGAGGGCAGAGCTAGAGAGCACACCACAAATGACTAATTGTACACTAGATTTAGTTGAAAATGTAGAATATACAAAAACCCATTTAAGGTTAGGGTTAGCTCATCTAACCCCTTCCTTTATAGCACTGTATTGGGTTATTGCTATGCACATATGATCACATGATGTTGAGTGTGATCTCTCAACACCTTCCCTCAAGATCAACATCATGAAGTAGGCCTTCCCTCAAGATGATGATTTGGGGAATCGAAGAAGGACTGAGCATTACATTCCATCACACCCCTTTAATGGGAATCTCCTTCCTCTCTGTCAAACCAAGAGCTTGTCGGTGTTTCTCAGAAAGCTCTTTACCAATTGGTTTGGTAAAGATGTCTACAACATTCTCTTTGCTATCACAATGTTGTAGTGTGATGTCACCAAGTAACATTCTTTCTCTGATGAAGTACTCTCTCACATCAATGTGCTTTGTCCTGGAGTGATATACTAGATTCTTGTTGAGTCGATTGGTTATCACAGTATATTGTTGTTGGCTTTGACTCATCAAAGTAATCTATTTCTAACAATAGTCTTTTGAGCTAGATAGCCTCACATGCACCTGTTAGTGAGTGCCCTATATTTTGCTTCAGTTAAAGACAAAGAAAGAGTTGGCTATCTGTTTGACAACCATGATATAGCACCTTGACCAAGGAAAAATGCATATCCCTATGTCGATCTCCTGGTCTCATGATCTCTGGCATAGTCATTGTCACAATATCCATGTATAATCGTGGATGACTTCCTCTATATTCTATCCCAAACTGTCTTGTACCTCTGATGTATCTCAAGACTCTTTTGGCTGCATTCCAATGAGACAGTTTTGGATTTGCCATAAACTATGCTAATGAGCTTACTGCATAATAGATATCTGGTAGTGTGATAGTCAGATATATATAAGAGATCCAATGAGTTGCTTGTAGTACCTGTCATTGACTATAGGCTTTTCTGAATCTTTAGTAAGTTTCACACTCTATTCCATGGGAGTGGCTACAATCTTACAATTTGTCATATGAAACTTCTTCAAAGATTGTCAACATATTTGAATTGACTCATAAAGGTGTCTGAATCTCTCCAAAACTCTATTCCAAGACAATAGTGCATAAGTCTAAGATCTTTCATGTCAAACTCTGCAGATAAGTCTTGTTTTTGCTTTTTGATAAAGCTATCCTTGCTTCTTGTCACAATCAATCATCTACATACAAAAGTGCAATAGTAATGTCTTCCCCTTGAACTTTGTAGTAGAGTGTGTGATCTGCATTGGATTTCATGTATCCCACATCAGCAAAATACTTGTCGATTTTGCCGTACCATTTTCTGGGTGGTTGCTTTAATAAGCCATAGAGACTTTTCTTAAGATGGAAAACCTTATTTTCCTTTCCTTGTTCAACATAACCTACTAGTTGTTGCATGTAGACTTCCTCGTCTAGGTAACCATTGAGAAATGCATTCTTGACATCGAGATGATACACATTCCATCTGTTGAGTGTTGCTAGTGATATCAAGAACCATATGGAATCCATCTTTGCTACTGGAGAATAAGTCTCATAATAATCCTGACCATATTGTTGTGGAAATCCTTTTGCAACTAGTTTGGCTTGGTATCTTTGAATACTGCCATTTGGATTGTACTTAACTTTGTATACCCATTTCTTTGCTATCACCTTCTTCCTGGTGGAAGGTCACATAATTCCCAAGTATTATTCTTATACAAAGCATCCATTTCTTCATTCATAGCAGTTTACCATTCTGGCTTGTCTACTGCATCTTCGAAGTACACTAGCTCTTGTGTAGCCATGATGGTAGTCATAAGAGCATAGTTGGTGGTTTCAACCTGAATTGCTTTACCTTTCTCAGCATATGTCAATCTAGTTGGTGGTCTACTTTCCCTAGTGGACGGCTACTGTGGCTTTGGGGTGTTACTAGCAATTCTTGCTTTTCTTCAATCAACCTTTTTTGAAGATGACTGAGTAGTCGGTGCATCTATCTCTTGTGTGTTTGAGGTTTTCCATTTTGATTCATCATCAAAGATTACATCTATAGTGATAATGACCTTGCAGTTGATGGGATCATACAACTTGTATGCTTTGCTTTCTTCACTGTAACCAACCATGATGCATATTTGTGACTTTGCATCCAATTTCTTGTGATGATCATCATGTATGTGGGCATATGCTATGAAACCAAATATGCGGAGATGCCCAATGTGTGGCTTATGCCCAGTGAATGCTTCATAAGGTGTCATACCATGTATCGGTTTGGTAGGAAGCCGATTAAGCAAGTAGTTTGTAGTGGCTATTGCTTCTGCCCAAGCAAGTAGTTTGTAGTGGCTATTGCTTCCGCCCAATACCGATTCAAAAGATGCTTCTCACTAAGCATTGCTCTAGCATTGTCTGCTAAAGTACCATTCTTCCTTTTAGCTCTTGCATTCTGCTAAGGAGTATCTGCACATGTGAATTGTCTTCGAATGCCATGACTTCTACAAAAGTTCATGAATGCTAAAGACATGTATTCACCTCCTCTATTTGATCTCATGACTTCGATCTCTTTGCCTATTTGGTTTTCTACCATGGCTTTGAATTCTTGAAATATGAAAAACACTTCAGATTTCTCTTTCAGAAAGTAGACGCAACAATATCTGTTGTAGTCATCGATGAAAGTCACGTAGTAAAGTGAACCATTGATACTGCGGGTTTGGGCATAACCCCATACATCTATATGTATCAAATCAAGAATACCTCGTGCTTGAGAGGTACTTCTGCCAAAATTGGTCCTCTTTTGTTTGCTGAAGCAGCATGCTTCGCAAACTTTTCCAAGAAACTGTAGCTTTGGAATCCCTATTGCCATATTCTAATTCCTAAGATCTAGCAAGCTCTTGAAATTGATATGACCATATCTCTTGTGCCATTTTCTGGATAGTGGCATCTATTGCGTTGACATGGCAAGCTAGCATTCTATACAAGCGTCCTTCCTTGACACCTTTTCCGACTAGCTGAAATCTTTTGGATTTGTCTCTCATAGTGCATTCATCTCTATCAAAGATGACTCGATAGTTGTGTTCTGTCATTTGACCTACTGACAAGAGGTTTTTGCTGAGCTTCAGAACGTAGAGTACATCTTTCACCAATCCTTTCATACCAGTGAAATTGTTCATAGGGATAATGCCGTCTCTTGAATTGGATTCTGTGTATTATATGCTGTGTAGATGACATTTTTTTGACCTTCTAATGGTTTCATCTGTGTGAACCATTCCTAATGATTTGTCATGTGAGATGATGCAGTGCTATCGATGTACCAAGGATCCTATTTTGCTTGGTCGACTTGATAGATGCAATTAGTGTCTAGGTACACTGTATCAGCAGTTTGCTGCATTTCCTTATTTGTAAGAAACATATTTTCATGTTCATTTGCAAATGAGTATGACTAGAATGTCCACCATGATGATTTCCTCTTCTGCAAAAATTCCCTCGATTGCTACTGGATTGACCGCCTTGGTCGTACTGCTTCTTGTGGCAATCTCTTTCATAGTTCCCAAACTTATGACAGTAGTTGCATGGAATGTTTGACAAGTTGGTGGATGCATTCTCTCATCCTTGGAATATTCCTCGATTGGAATGATTTCCTCTTTGCTGATTTTGATGTTGCTGATGCTGAATTTGATGATGACTTTGTTGCTGATGATGACCAGTTATCTAGAATGATCTACCTCTGCCTCTGCCTCTGCTTCTATCTGAAGTTGTGAATAGGCACCTGATCATTAGAATGACCTTTGTGTGCATGAATGGCCTAAGTTCTGAGTTCTTCACTAAGTAATATTGATTGGAGTTCTTCTAGTGTTGGAATTTGTCGTTGGATGGCAATACTTTGGACTAGATTCTTGTATCCCTCTCCTAGTCCATTCAGGATGACTTGAACCATTTCTATTGGATTCATAGTCTCTCCTGCTGCTACAAGTTGATTGTTATAGTCTTCGATCCGAAGTATGTAAGCATGAACGGTTTCGCTGTTGTTGCACAAACTTTGGTTGATTTGGTTTCTTAGTGTGAGAATCTTGGAAGTGTTCTTGGACTTGTAGAGAGCTACGAACATATCCCATGCTTCTTTTGATGTCTTGATGATGTTGAGCTATCCTAGCATGACATCTTGCACATTCTGCTTGGTCAAATGATATGCATACTTATCTTTCTTATCCTATTCTGCATGTGCTCGGGCAATGGCAGGATTTGCTAAAGGTGCAAAAATTGTTTATGTAGCTAGAGATCCTGTTGTAGATCCCGCTGCTACTAGTGTTGTGACAATAGGTGGAGTAGAGTTGCCATTGGCTGGATCGTCCAATGGTCTAGGTGTGGATCCATCGTCATACTCCCATTTGTTTTGAAATACAAGAATGGTCTCCATTCGGTATTTCCATTTGCAGTAATTGGAGTTGTCTAGCTTAGTAGATGCCTCTAGATTGAGGTAGCTAGTTGTAGACATGGTGCAAGAAATGTTCTCAAAGTGTTGTGAAAATCAATGTCTGAACCAATTGCAAAACACTGACTGTAGCAAGTGAAATATGAACTATCGATGAAGATAGAAGTACAATATATAATTCAATATGAATTACAAGGCTTGTGGCAAATGATGTCGGGAATAGCCAAGAGGCTTTACAAGGCTGGAATAAAGTGCACAATGCTATGAAGTATGTTGAGAGTTGTTGTGCCATGAGCACATGTAGAGCAAAGGTATGAGTAAAGGGTAAGCTGCCACATGGCATGGAGGAGATATCCCACACGTGAGCAAGCAAATGGATGTAAGTACCCTCACCTATAAAAGGGAGGTTCATTTGAAGTAATATCAATCAAGCACTTTGCACTATCTCAAGATTCTCTTTATGAGTCCAAGCTAATCTATCTTGGAACCTAATTGACTTGAGGTACATGTCATGAGCACTCCCTTCATCATGTTTGCACTTAGGTTGCATCCTCCTTAGATTAGTGTTTTATTAGGATGTTGTCTCATGACTAGAGAGCTCGATCCCCCGATTTGTCATGGTATCAGAGCTTAGGTCCTAGCTCTCCTAGATTAGATGTAGATTCTAGATGGAGAGTTCCTTATTGGTTTCTTGATGTTTTTGTAAAGGAGAGTTCTTATGAAATTTCTGTCTCCCCATTCTGAAAGGGAGTGATTCCTTCATAATCTTCAGAGAGAGAGAGAGAGAGATTCATTGAGAAATAGGAAGAGACGGCGTCCAATTTCTTGCATTAGCCTTCACAATTCTGAGGGAGACATCTTAGATCTTGTTCTTTGGGAGCTTCTCTATCTAAGCTAAGCCTCCACAAACAAAGCCTCCAGTAGCCTCTTACAAGCAAAGCTCCACACCCAGCAAACTTGAGTCCATCTTAAATGACTCCAGTGAACCACACAATCTATAGTAGCATGCTTTGTCTCCACTGCTGTCATGTATCCTCTTGAGGTTGCTCGCAAGCAGATCAGCTTGAGCGCCCTCCTGCGGGGTACTGTGAGTATCGGTGGTGCCATAGCCTACAACAATGTGCCTCAAGCTTTTGTAGGCATTATCCAACGTGAGGGCTTCTTGGGTCTCTATGCCACATTGACAGCAGCTCCTTTGCTGCCCACAACACACAAGCTCTGCCATCACTCACCAGCTCCTTACACACGGTTCTTCCACTCCATAGTCATGCTCCAGGAGTCGCATCAAACGGCTCTCCATCAAGTGACTTCCTCTACAAGGTGGCCTCATTATCTACGACACAGTAGTCAGACGACAACAGCACCTCAGTCCCAACATTCAGTCACTCCATCACAGCAAGGCTTCCAACAATAGGAACAAAGCCTCTGTTGTCATCATCGACTCCTACAGTGCCTCCATAGTGCTCAGCCTCCATCAACACAACCCGCATTCAACAACCGACTCCAGCACTCCCTGCGCCATCAATGGTTGTAGCTGCCAACGCCAATGACATAGTACAAGCAGGCTTCTCCATCGACAAAGAGACGTCGCCATTGACAACATAGCCTGGAGCGCAGTCAATGAAAATCTCCATCAGAAATTCCAAAGTCTTCTTTCCATTGATTGACACGTGTCAAGATAGGATTTAACTGTGGCTAGGTTCAACTGCTTGGTTTAGTTGAACCATGGTAAAATTTGTGTAACCTTGGGTTAACTAAGCTAGGTTAAAAAGTCACCATAGTGCCACCTAAGCACAGAGTCCCTTGCTAAGCACAGTATGGAATTCAGCATGTGAATCCCTATGCCACATCATCAAAGGCCCTCTTCTTCAAAAAAACTTCGACAAGGCATAACTTGCAATCCCGTAAAAATTTGGACACGCTCCAAAAAGGAAAAATGATCATTTTTTTGAGCTCTAAACATCTATCAAGTCAGAATCATTGTTAGCAATTAGACACTACCAATATTGAAAGAAATCAATTGGTAAGACCTTTGTAACAAATGGAAAGGCAAAGCATGAATGCACACATCGTTGTCATAAGGCCAAAAGCACAAGTGCATGAGATGACCATAGCACAAAGCATGGCATCCACACATAAAGCATCCAGGCACATGGAAGCATCATGCATGAAGCTACACCAAGCAAAGAAGCAAACACCATCGTCATCAAGCCATGAGCCAAAAGGGGCATCAATGGAATGTATTGAGAAACAAACACCTTGCCAACCTTGCCTATATTTTGTAAATCAAACCTGACCACCTAAGAGTAGCCATGTAGGCACCCAGGGGAGGATTTGATCTTGTAACTCACATCTGACCACCTTGCAGTAGCCAAAGGATCATGGCATCAAGGGGAGGTGTTGAGAGTTGTTGTGCCATGAGCACATGTAGAGCAAAGGTATGAGTAAAGGGTAAGCTGCCACATGGCATGGAGGAGATATCCCACATGTGAGCAAGCAAATGGATGTAAGTACACTCACCTATAAAAGGGAGGTTCATTTGAAGTAATTTCAATCAAGCACTTTTCACTATCTCAAGATTCTCTTTATGAGTCCAAGCTAATTTATCTTGGAACCTAATTGACTTGAGGCTCACTTGAGGTACATGTCATGAGCACTCTCTTCATCATGTTTGCACTTAGGTTGCATCCTCCTTAGATTAGTGTTTTATTAGGATGTTGTCTCATGACTAGGAGAGCTCGATCCCATGATTTGCCAAAGTAGCCAAGTAGGCTTTACAACAATGGCATGTGTGTGTGGAATCAAATAATGTGCTATCTACCCACTAATCAATTGGAAATTCCTCTGAACACTCCGAAGTCTGCTCACTGAAATGATGAACGTCAGGTTTCAGGTAATGTGATGATGTGAAACCGTATGTGAGTGTAGGGATTGACTCCGAGTAGGTACTAGTCATGAATTTTGGGCATGGCTTAGATTGTCAACTTGAGAAAATTCAAAGTGTCCCCTCTATGGCAATCTAGTCTACTCTGATCTAGATCTATACCAACCATCGATCTATGAAAGAACAACAAATAATTTCTTTTCTTTGGTTCTTTTTATGTGCTGGGTCACAGATGTGTCGATGTAGAGGCGGATGTGCATGTAGGAAGTGGATTTATTGGCAGCGAGGCTCAAAAGTGAGCAATACTTGCATCAAAATATGCACATGATGTGACGAGTGTGTAGAGAACAAAAAATTGATCGTTTCACCTTTTTGTAGCACCCTCAAATTCCTCCTGGATCAAGAGATACGGCTTGATCTATGTGGAGGGGCAAAAAAGAGTGAAATGTGCAGTGATGATGTGGCACTGTGCTTAGCAAGAGGTGTGCCTGTGAAGAAATAATGAGGTGGCAGGCAGGTGCACATGCTGTGTGTGCACAGTGTGCTTGGCAGTGGACTGTGCCTGCAGAGGGTTAGTGCTGAGGTGGCACTCACTGACCTAACCTACGGTCATGCTGACCCAACCATAGGCTACTGAATAACGAGTGAATAACTCAAGGTCTAGTTCACAAACTGAGGGTCTGGTTGACTAGGGTCAATTGGTGACATGGCAATGATGATATGGCATTGACATGGTAGATGATGTGGATGTTGGCATGGCAGAGATGACATGGCATGCATTGATTGGTCAACCTATTGACATGGCAATTGATTGGGCAAAGCTGATGTGTCACTGATGACATGGCATGTGGGGTGATGTGGTAGATGGCTGACATGGCACTTATGACTAGATTGCTAATGTGGTAGGCAGTTGCCGCATGTCAGATGACTTGGAACTAAGGATAAGGTTGATGTGGAAATCATGCCCTGTGTCAGAAATGTGTGAGAGCCTTATCTGCTACATGGCCAACTATGGACCAACCCTAACTAACCCATGATGAGAAAAACTTGACTAGGGTTTAATCCTATTTGCCATGTGTCACACTTGAGACTACCAGAATCTTTGAAAGATTCCATCAATTCTATCTCCTTCTACATGGAGTTGCCTATCGGGTTCTAAGAGACGCGCTGTGTGAAGTGTGGGCACTATGAGAAGGTGCATATTTATAGAAGGTTGGGTGCCTTGTGAGCTTGCAATGGCTTTTGAAAGTTTTGAAAAGTAGCCCGTCGTTGTGAGAGATTTCCAAACTAGAGTGGAAGTCTTGGAAATGGCCCATGTTGATGTTTTTGAGCAATTTAAGCAGCTTCAAGAGATGTTGAGGAAATCAGATGAAGCTATTGTACAGAGTGAGCAAAGAGTGGAGGAGATGAAGGAGAACGTTTGCAGCCTTAGGATGAGGGAGGAATGTTGAGAGATCATGCTCAACATCATGTGATCATATGTGCAATTGCAGTGGCCCATAATTACTTGCCTGCTAGTTACCACCACCATCGAGCTTGCATGCATGGTTACTACAAGTGCAGTAAATTACCAGTCACTGGGCTTGCATGCTCAGTAGAGTGCATGGTAATGATGATTAGAGGTGATTACGCTTCATGATTTACTTTTGTGGTAATTAATCCCCATTGGTGGTAGCTCTTGTCAGCCATGTCTATGGTGGCTAAGATTCCACTGGGCTGATAGTTAATTACCAGCCACCACAGTGGCCCACAATTACTCACCTGCCAGTTACCACCGGGCTTGCATGCATGATTACTATGAGTGCAGTAAATTACCAGTCACCGATCTTGCATGCTCAGTAGAGTACTAGAGTGCATGGTAATGAGTGATTAGGCTTCATGATTTATGTTTGTGGTAAGTACTGCTCCATGGTGGTGACTCTCATCTGCCACGTCTATCGTGGCTAAGATTCCACCAGGATGGCAGTTAATTACCAGCCACCGAAGTGGCCTGCAATCACTCACCTACCAGTTACCACCACCCTGGGCGTCTGCTTCATGATTACTAGCCATCATAATTAATTGCCATTGCTCATCTGGGGTGGCGCCTAAGATTCCATCGGGCTGGCAACTAATTACTAGCCATCGTGGTGTCCTGCAATTAATATGGATGGAATAGCAAGCCTCCAAGCCTCTAGCCACCATGGTGGCTCGAACTTTATAATATGTAAGATCTGTGGCATTTGGCATTTTGCTACCTTGCTCTCATCTACCCCTGCTCTCATTTTGCTACCTTGCTCTCATCTACCCCTGCTCTGCTACTTTGCTCCACACACTCTACTATTTTGCTCACACACCCTCCTCCAGCTCTCTTCCAACCTTACTTTCCTTTGCTCCATGCTCCCTCCTCCAACTCTCATCACTCATTTGCTCATTTGCTCCCCTACTCATCCGCTCCACTGCTCACCCACTCATCTTCACCATGCCTATTGTAACTACTACCACCCCTCGATGCAATGTGATCCCAATGTTATCTACCTTCTTGTATAAGGTGATTGCATTGCACTCAACTAGACTAGAAATGCTGGCTCTAGTAGACACCCTTCGTTCCCTTGGTCGATTCCCCCCATGTCTGGGCCATTGTTTGCTTGGGTGTAGCCATTTTTGGTGAGGTTCAGGGACTTTTTTGTTTATAGGTATCTTGCATGACCCATAACTTATGCATTGTTTAGTGGAATTTGGCAAGCTTTGTCTTCAAGTTGTAGTACACATTCCAAACTTGAACATGAGACCAAAAAATTATGGAATAAGGATTCGAAACAAGATAGTTAAAGCATTACAAGTGCTATGTTGCATGTGAAGCATGCATCTTGAAGACTATAGGATATAGCAATTTATTCCAAAACATCAAAATTTTGTTCTATACATACATGCAACCAAGTAATCATTCAAAAGTACACTACGTGAACTTCTCCTCAACCCAAGGACACACCTAAATGAGATCATTATGCATGGGTTAATGGACCTCCAATGTTGTGCTAAAGTGATGCATACCTATTTGAGGGCACGCTCCATAAATTTTTTTTGATTTGTTGAAAACCAAAATGGATTGAAAATTTGGAATCCAAACTATTCGGACTAGTGCATGGTGGTCTTAAAACATTGATAGTTGCTGGTCTTCAATGGAAGAAGTCTGAAAAATGCAATTTGTGCATGTGAAAAGATATTTTAATAAATCCAACACTATTTACAATTTTGAATTGTTTCTTTTTCCATGCACTTGCTTTCTATATGGGTCATAAGCATGCCAAAGGTCATTGCATTTAATAATACACAACATCAAACCCGATAGTGTGCCCTTTAGCCTATTTGTGTTTTGAAGCATTTTAGGCTATATTGCACTTGTTTGGGATATCTAGTTCTGCTGACGTGTATCGCGGGAGGGGGAAAATCGGTGGCTGAAATTTTGCTACTCCCGCGAATTTCAAATTTTCACACCTCCCGCCCATCAAATCTTGGAAGATTATCTCCAACCTACCCCCACCCTGCAAATGCCCTGCAATCTGCACGCACATCAATGTGACCTTGGCAGACTTTGGTTTGCCATTGTCTTCTTTTCGGTAAGTTGTCTTCTATTCTTTGCTTGCTTCACAAGCTAGCTTCTCTCTATTTTGGTTTGGCATTGTTGTCTTTCATTAATTGTCACCATGGCAACATGCAGCTCACCATGGCTTACAAGAGAAGCAAACAGATCCTACGAGATACAAAAGATGAAAAGCTTGGTTAGGGCACAAGGAACATAAGATTGCTTGCAGAGCAGTAGCGGGAAGCAGTGGTTGTAGATGCATGCATTTGATCATTGCTATCAAAGAGAAGAAAATGAGCTGTGATGTCATGATTGGTGGTAGCATTCGTGGAAGCAACATTAGCCATTTAGGTAAATACCATTGTCGAGTCTTCACAAGCTTTAGCTTGCTACACCCTAAAGTTCATAGAGTGACAACCCTCCCAACACCTTATATTTTCATGCCAAAATGTCACCACTATTGCAATGACTTCTGCACTTAGGCTGTATCTCCTTTTCTTGTGTTTTGGTGAAGCCCATAGACTACTCGAATTGGGATGGTCAGGCATTGCTTCCACTCTTTGTGCATCTCTCCAGAGTTTCTCCAAATAACAAGGACATTTGTAGAAAGCAGACGGGATGCAAGATGTTTGACGAGCACATCACACATGCTTGATACAACATAGGTTAGTGGTTGCCTAAACCATCCTAGTGGTTGCTTGTGATTGAGTGTGAGGGGATAACTAGGCACCTAGAATAAGGTTAGTGAATAGTCACATGGGGGGATGTGAAGGGGTGTGACTGGACCCTTGAGGTTCTAACTGCCCATAACTTCCTATCTTGAGGTACTCAATCATATATTGCATGTATGCAGAATTATAATGATTCCTCTACTTGTATTTCTGAGTTTCTAAAATTCTATTCTAGTTTCGAAGTTTCGAATGAGGAAAGACTGTTTATCACATTTGAGTTCTTGTAATCTAATAGGTAGAATTATGGGATAAGTCTCTACCCGTTACACTAGCTACAATGCAGGTCAGTGGTTGCCTAAACCAGCCTGGTGGTCATTTGTGATTGAGCTTTGGGATAGTTTACTAGGCTCTGGCCTGGACTTAATGTGATTGTCCTAAACTAGCACGGTGGTTGGAATATCATGCAATTGTGTGGTTGGTTTAGCTCAAACACTAGAACCAAGCTGGCTTGGAGTTAATGTGATTGTCCTAAACTAGCTCGGTGGTTGGAACATCATCCAATCATGGTTGCGTCAGCTCAAACACTAGTTATGTGATTGTCCTAAACTAGCCCAGTGGTTGGAATATCATGCAACCGTGTGGCTGGTTCAGCTCAAACACGAGACCCATGGTGGCTTGGAAGTAATGTGATTGTCCTAAACCAACTCGGTGGTTGGAACATCATACAATCGTGATTGCGTCAGCTCAAACACTAGTTAAGGCTAGAGGAGGTAGGCACTGGCAATGAAATACATTTTTGTTGGTTTAGGATTACCTGCAACCCCCATAAAATATAACCTTTAGTAAATCCCAAACAACCACTGTGCTTGTTTTAGTAAATCCCAATCAATAAATCCCAAACAAGGGAAAATGTAAATCCCAAACAACCATTGAGCTTGTTTTAGTGACAATGACAGTGCATGGGGGACTGTCTAATTCATAGGTTCAGATTAGCATTCAATCAGAGTCGGACTATAATAACAATGATTATACATGAGGGACCATCTAATTCACAGGCCCAAATTAGCATTGAGCCAGAATCAGACTATAATAACAATGACTGCATCTAGTTCACAAGCTTAGATTAGCATTCAGTTGGTTTATTAGGTTGTAATAACAATATTTTAGTATAACTAGCATTAAGCTAGAGATAGACTGTAAGAACATATTACACTATTAGAATTACCATGTAATCGCACATCATGAGCAACTATCTAATCACACATCATGGCTAAAGGATGATGTATATGACTGCCTATGCTAGGCTGGGCTACTAGCAAAAGCTGGGTGTATGTGCCAATGTCCACATTGCTGCAATCCATGTCTTAAAGTTGTGGTGGTGCAATGGTTTGCAGACGGCCATAGCTTGATGATGTCGTTGGAGTGATGTATGTTGCATTATACCAATACACATTCTTCATTCGCAAGGAGGCCAACTTCTCCTCGGCATGCATTTGCTTACCTTAATCCTCATGAATCATAGTGAACTTGCCTATGAATGATTCAACTGGTTCCCACTCCTCGAGGTCTGAAGGGAAAACATCTACCACCATGAATAAGAGCTCTTAGAAACCAAACACAAAATTTCCAAATGGACTCATTACACTTATAAGTGAAAAAGGTACATAGATAGAAAGGCTCACAGTGTGATGGTATCCTAGATTGATTGAATGATGGAGGAAGCTGCATATCTTTTCCCATGTAAACATGTTGCACTTTTGCAAGCCATCCTTTCTTCCCAAACTTGAACTTCAAGATGCACCCCTTCCACTCATGCAAGATGTCACCTCTCTTGCTCTTGGGAAGCTTATGTGGACCTTTGGCCAATCCTTTCATCACTATCCAATCATTTAAGATGTAGGTGCAAGAAATCCACTCATCCAATGCATTTTTGGCGTTGTGGAAAACACAAGAGGTCACAAAATTGCATGGTCTTATAGCCTTTCTCCTCACCATGCTTGCAAAGCTTGCAATAGCAAGAATGGGACTCCTACACAAGGCAATGCAGCTCCAATAGAGGCACAAAAGAGGGAGAAGGAGAGGGATAGATCAGCAGCACAATAGAGGCACAAGAGAGGAAGAAGGAGAGGGACAGAGTAGCTCCAATAGAGGCACAAAAGAGGGAGAAGGAGAGGGACAGAGTAGTAGCAATAGAGGCACAAGAGAGGGAGAAGGAGAGGGACAGAGCAACAACAACAGAGGCATAGGAGAGATAGAAGGAGAGGGATAGAGCAGCCCCAACAGAGGCATAGGAGAGGGAGAGGGGAGAGAGAGAGAGAGAGAGAGAGCAGCTACAACAACAAGCAGGCCAGAGCAGGAGGGAGCAGAGAAAGAGGGGGAAGAGGGAAAATGCGTGGTATTTGGTTCAAATCTAAGTGATTTCGCAGGTTGGACCAGAACAGTGGGGGATAGAGGCCCTAGAAAGAGGGAGAGGAGAAGAAAAATTTGCCATTTGGGCCCTACCATCCCATTGAATGCAGTTTTGGGCTCATGTGGGGGAGGTGCACCTGGTAGGAGGGTCAAACATGGGTTAAGAGGGGGGGGATGGTTTGGGTGGTCCCTAGTGTAAGGGGAGCAACCAATAGGGGCTCTCTGCAGGCCTGCCCACCCTCCATCTCAACATACCATTGCCCCACACCTTTTAGCACTCTCATTAGTACACCTCAAATCACTCTCTAATCCCTTGAAATTAGGAAACACTAATTGGAGGCCCTTTTGAGACCCCAATTCTCCCTTAATGGATTGTTGCCAGCACTTGGAAGATGAGCATGGATTTCATGTGGGGGATGGTGGCCTGGCTCACTCAGGGAGGCCATGCCTTTGCGATCGACCCTGTCATACTGGCTTATAGGATACATGGGTAGCAGGTTTCCCAGATTGAGGTTCACGACATAGTTTATCCTTTCCTCCCATGCCCACCACTTCTCCTGAAGGATGGCTGGCTCGATGTAGCTCGGTGATGGTAGGCCAAAAGACGTCTTTGACAGCTATCCTAGTAGCCATTTGGTAGGACATAATTTTCACCTTGCATGCCATTTGGGAGCGCGATACTCCAGGCTTAAGAGTGACTATCGAGAGGTGAGAGCGCTTCCACTAGACATGGCTTGCAAGCATATTCTACACCCTTTCTGTGAGGGGTATTTGTTGGGAATATAGACCACCTATAAGAAAACAATACAATGTCTATGCTCAACAGATAATAGGATCTCGTATGCAAGAGAGAAAAGTAGATAGTATGGAGAATCAAAAATTTGATTACTGTAGAACCGATACAATAGATGGCGCTACCTCCTAGCCATGCTCTCCTTTGTGAGAAGCTTCGATGGCATGCTAGAAACAGTAGAGGACGGAGGCTGGATGCTAAGGAATTTGGGTTGTTGTAGCCAGTGATGAAATGGGCTTCACGGGCTTGCTCTTATATAGCCACCACTAATAGTTGGCTAGACCCAATTGGGTGACCAACCCAGTCCACCCAAGACAGCCGACTTCTTGAAATAGGCCACCGGCCACACAATAGAGCCGGTGTGCAAAATAGAGCAACTAACCTATAGTCTCCGTCCGGTCCACAGCCATCCAGGATCATCTAGGCGGGCCCCACAACCCAAGAGTGGGCTACCCTGGGAAATGCTCCATCTACCCTTAGTGCAGTCAATCATGGGATGCCTTCCCGCACTTGCATGTAGCCTAGTTGGCAGTGTGCCAACTCCGTCCAGCCATTAGGCCACACATGGCCCCCATTTGGTGTCCAAACCAGGACCTACCAGATAACCGAGCTACTCAAATTCCTTCTCCTCATATGGGGGGCTTACAAGTAGAGTTAGCTGGTTCCTGCGTAGTTACATGAGAGTGGAGCATTGATATCTAACACCCCCCTTCAATGTCCACCCGCAAATGAACTTACTTTTTCGACCCAATGCCAAGTCGATGAAGGTGCCTCTCCAGCAAGTCTCTTCCAAGAGCCTTCATGAAGATGTCTGCAGCATTCTCTATAGTCGGAAAGTACACTAAGTCGACCTCTCCATCCATGATGAGCTCGTGTACAAAGTGATATTGAATCTCAATGTGTTTTGTGCAAGTGTGGAACACAGGGTTTTTTGCAATTGCCATGCAACTTTGATTGTCACATGATAACTGCATAGGCTTGTTCTGCATTGCACCCATGTCCCCTAAAATCCTCCTCAACCACACTGCCTCATAAGAATTAAAGCATGCCGATTTGTACTCAGCCTCGGTAGAAGAAAGAGCAACTATGGGTTGCTTCTTGCTGACCCATGACACAGCACCAGATCCAAGTGAGAAACAGTAACCTGTCACTGATCTCCTACTGTCCACGTCTCCTACCCAATCCGAGTCATAGAATCCAGTCAAGATGTTGCCCTTGGTATAGGTGATGCCGTAAGCAAGTGTGCCTTTGATGTATTTCAGCACCTACATCCCTGCCCTCCAATGGTTCTCTCGGGGCTTATTGAAAAACCTGCTTAGTACACCAGTCGCAAAACTGATGTCCGGTCGTGTGTTACATAAGTAAATCAAACTGCCCACAAGCCTTTTGTACTTTGCTTCGCCCTGCAGTGGTGATGAATCCTCATTTGAGAGCTTCAAGTCAATCTCCATAGAGGTGCCAACTGTCTTGCACTCAGCCATGCCAAATGCCTTTAGTATCTCTTTAGCATACTTCAGCTGTGAGATGAAGATTTGTTTGGCTCTTGCCAAACTTCAATACCCAAACAGAAATGCATCAGTCCGAGGTCTATCATTTCAAACTCTCTTCCTAGCAAATGCTTTGTCTATGAGATCTTCTCTTCATGGTTCCCTATTATGACAAGGCCGTCCACATAAAGGACCACAATCATACACTTGCCTCCTTTTCTGAAGATATACAAATTTGCATCACATGGGCTCCTCCTGAACCCCTTTTGCAGAAAGTAGGAATCAATCCGCTAGTACCATGCTCGTGGGGCCTGTTTCAGCCTGTAAATACCTTCTTCAGTTTACAGACTTTACCTTCTGAACTGGGGATCACAAAACCTGGTGGTTGTTCGACATATAACTCCTCCTTGAGATCTCCATTCAGAAAGGTGGATTTTACATCCATCTGAAACACGGGCCAAAACTTCCTTGGGCAGCTAAAGCCAAAACATTGCGAATTGTGGTTAGTCGAGCTGTGGGAGCAAAAGTATCCTAATAATCAAAACCATGTATCTGTGCGAATCCTTTTGCCATGAGTCGAGCCTTGTACTTATCCAACGTGCTGTCGGACTTGTACTTGGTTTTGTACACCCACTTGGTGCCGATTACCTTGCATTTTGGTAGTCAATCCACAAGGTCCCAAGGCATTTCTTCTTGTCCACGTGAGAATCTCATCCGCAGTTGGTACTATCTGTTGTCCTGCATTGGCTAGATCCGGTCTCGCAACCGGCTTCATGTCCACCCCAGTAGCAGTATCCCAAAGCTCACATGTGCTTAGGATGGTCTTGATCTTGAACTTCCAGAGTGGATAGTTAGTGCCGTCCAACTTTTCGCTTTCGTCGAACGGTGGGATTTGCAGTCTTGCGGGCTGGGCCATCTCTCACAATCTGCTCGCAAACAAAAAACACAATACCAAATCTTCTTGCTAGAGCCCAAGCTTTGATACCATGTAAGAAAACAATACAACATCTGTGCTCAATAGATAACAGGATCTCGTATGCAAGAGAGAAAAGCAGATAGTATGGAGAATAAAAAATTTGATTACTCTAGAACCGATACAATAGATGGCACTGCCTCCTAGCATGCGCTCCTTTGTGAGAAGCTTCGATGGCATGCTGGAAACAGTAGAGGACGGAGGCTAGATGCTAAGGAATCTGGGTTGTTGTAGCCAGTGATGAAATGGGCTTCACGGGCTTGCTCTTATATAGCCACCACTAGTAGTCGGTTAGACCGACCCAGTCCACCCAAAACGGCTGACTGGGGGTCGGTCTCGAAATAGGCCACCGACCGTACGATAGAACCAGTGCGCAAAATAGAGTGACTAACCTATGGTATCCATTCAGCCCATAGCCATCCGAGATCATCTGGGGCTCCAAACGGGCGCCGCAACCCAAGAGTGGGCTGTCTTGGGAATGCTCCGTCTACCCTCAGTGCGGTGTCAGCCATGGGATGCCTTCTCGTACTTGCATGTAGCCTAGTTGGTGGTGTGCCAACTCTGTCCAGCCATCAAGCCACACATGGCCCCCATCAGGTGTCCAAACCAGGACCTACCGGATAACCAAGATACTCAAATGCCTTCTCCTCATATGGGGGGCTTACAAGTAGAGTTAGCTGGTTCCCGCGTAGTTACATGAGAGTGGAGCATTGATATCTAACACCACCATCATGGTTGCTAGCTCCTCTTTCGGAATCTCTATAGGCGATGAGCCATGAGATCCATAAACGGGTGCTTATTCTTAGTTGGCAACTTATTTCTGCTCGTTTTCAGTAAGCTCCTTTTGGAAGCTGGTTGTTTGGCTTTAAAGCATTGATAGAATTTTCCTTTTTCTGGGAAAAAAAATCAATTGTTTGTCCAATTTTTAAAACATCAAATCCATACACAAGAATTTCTACAGCTTGCAATTTAAACATTCCTACACATTGATGAATTCCACTTTTCTTTCATTTTTTCCCTTTCTAAGCATCTTTGAATCAACGTTCCCATAAGCACTTTTGTTAAATTTGTTAAAAGAGTTTTATATCAATTATTTCCATAGAAGTAACAACACGAAGTATAAGTTTTATACCAATATACGTTTCCAAACTCCATGTTGTATATAATGTGCTATCCATAAACCTATAGGAATGCATTGTCTTTAAAAAAGTATTTCTTTCTATACAGTGTTAATCCAATGCTTGAACTTAAGAAGATTTCAATATTAACGTAGGTAGTTATATGGGAGTTCATGGCCATAGAAGAGGCTTATTGAATGTAAAGATATTTTTAGGTTTAAATATAATTAACTAAAGATGTTTATCATCTTATATTATTTGGATGAAATAGTTTAATTTTGATTTATTTAGTGAGGATTTTAAGTTTATTAATTTAATTTATTTTAATCCAAGTCGTCGTGATGTGAAATTGGATCCTGGAATCTAAAATTTTGTGAACGGATTGATATTTCCATCGACGGGGTGAAATTTTCATCCAAAAGAAGGGGAAAAAGAAGCGGTCCAAAATGAGTGACATACCGCTTTAATCCAATGAAATTTTAAGTGCCAAAATTTTTCGCCATGGGAAAAGATTTCGTAAAAAGTTTTCGCCAGCGGAAAATTTTTTGTTCGACATAAAATTTCCATTGACATAATTTTTTTCATCATTAAAATCGGGATTCCAGAATCTAAGTAATTTTGGAATCCCAAATTTTATTGATGGAAAAAAGTTTGAATCCCAAATCTGAGGTTTTCATGAACTTTTTTCCATCAATTCCAAATTCCATTTAGAATCCAAAATTCCGTTTAGAGCTAGTGCTTCCATGTCACAATTGGATCAAGAATGGATCCATTGCCTCAAATGTGCCTCCTTCATGATGAAAGAAGTAAATGCCACATGGAATCATATGGATGGTTGTAGTGGCTCTCCATTGTGACCATTAATCTTCTTGGATGATCAAGGTTTCTTTTCTAATGAGGAAAAATGTGAACTTAGTAATGAGGGTTCTAATTTCCCTACAAGTTTTAAATGTATCCTCATGGTTTGGAGCCTAATGAAAGGATTAGACCCATGCACACAACTCTAATCCCTTTTTTTAAAACTCCAAATCTCCTCTAATGAAATCCTCTAGGTTAGAAAGTGTGAATACATGAAATTTGCAAAGTTCCCCACATCTAAGATAAGAGCTACCAAAGATGACACTCATTCAAAGTCAAGATGGACTAATAGCATTCATTCAAAGTCATAAAGGACTAATAGGTAGTGTGCAAAAAGTTCCTAGTCTGAGATAAGAGTGGCTAAGGATGATACTCATTCAAACTCAAAAAGTCTAATAGCATGCTAGAAAAGGAGGGATACTTTGAAAGCTATGTTATAATTGGAGTCCATACAACTCTTAGCATGACTTGTTGAATAGTTGTTGCAACTTATATATGAATGCATTGTTTCACATACTTCTTCAATATCACAAGCTTGGTATGAGCTTGGAATAGCATAAAAAGAAGCAAAATTTGAGAAACATTATAAGCTATCAATCTAAACCTATTCTATATTTGCATCATGCCGCTCTGCAAACTATTCTCACTAAGCTACCTATGTAAAGAGGAAGCTAAAGGTTGTCTTATCATTTTATGAATCTACATCAGTGTGCCTTCATGATCGATCCATGGAACTAGCATGAAGTCACATTTTGTGCTGCCTTCTTGATTTTTCCAATGGAACTAATATGAAGCTAGTCACATTTTGTTCCTACTAGGAGTATTTTAGTATATTGAACCTTATTTTGCTAAAGATAGCCTCATGCTATGGTGTATTCTTGAGGATATTTTTGTATATAGTATATTCTATATTGACATATATTCTATGAGATTATACTTATCACCAACTTTCCCGAAAAACCTATTTATGTTATAGTGCATTACCGAAAGGACTCAAGTGTAAAGTCATTGATGCGAAATTAGTAAGCTTATCCTAAACCTCTTTGACTTTATATGCTTTACCCATAGAGACATTGCATTGTAGCATTCCAAGCTCTCTTGTTGTTGTCCTCTTCCCCAACCCATCTCTATCTCCATCACTATTTTTCTAATGTTGTTATCATACGAGTGCTCTTCTTTAAAACTCTACTCTTTTGTGTCTATTCATTCATGAAGGCAAAAATGGAAAAAAATACGATGTCTCCATTTTCATCACGTGTTCTTGTTTTAAGCCATGCCCTCCTTCTCTTAGCTTGTCTTATTCATGATCTCTACATGTGATTTCAAATCAATCGCCATTTTCTTTTTTAAATTGTCCTCATTTCCAACCCATCTTCCTATCCGTCACTATGTTTTACATTATCATAGGCATGCTTCCCTTGAACAACCCATTTTTTTGCATAAATTCATGACGACAAATGAAAAACGACATTAAGATGACTTCTTTGGTTGAAAATGTTGGGAACGACATAAAGATGACGACTCCTTTGGTTGAAGCAATGAAATTCTCCATTTTCATCACGTCAGCTATCACTTTCTTCCTTCCGGCTACAATTCTTTGTTTAATACCAGTCGTCATCTTCAATTTTATTTTTCTCCTCTCTCCCGATGCGTCTCTGTTATTGCAAAGGCCTCACAAGATTATAGCTATTCAAATTTCAACGCATGACGCTGTAAAGGATAACGCATAGCATGCTGACGAGGAGTAAGTATATGCCCACAGCTCCAGAGGAAGTATACGACCACAGCTCCAGAGTATGTATAAGACCACAGCTCCAGAGTCTGTAAACTGCATTCTTCACCACCTCCTCTGGATCTCCTCTTGATTCTTGTTTCAACCTGCAAGCTGAAGATGGGGTGGAGCACGATGAGTGTAGAGATGCTTACACACTTCCCCAGCATCACTCTTAGCGCGGTTCATGTACTACTTTTCCTACCGATCTTCATGGTCTGCCTCATTGCTTTCTTCGTCTTGTTCTCGACCTGGCGTAAAACTGCCTCCACTTTGCCACCCGGCCCTCTCGCCGTGCCCATCCTTGGCCACTTACACTTGCTCGGAGAAGTAGTGCACCAATCGTTTTACAGACTATCCAAAGTGTATGGTCCGTTGTTCTCGCTACGCTTGGGTTGCGTCCCTGTCATCGTCGCTTCTACACCTGACATGGCCAAAGAAATACTACAAGCGCACGACCTTACATTCGCTTCTCGGCCTCACACATGGGCGGCTATCTACGCTCTGTTCGATCGTTCTGACATCGGTTTCGCTCCTTATAGCGCTTACTGGCGCCTGGTGCGGCAACTTTGTGTTAGAGATCTCTTCAGTAAACAGAGGCTCGAAGCTTTCAGGCCTATGAGAGAACAAGAAGTTGCTGCCCTCATAGTATCGATTTGCAAAGACAGCAACACAGCAGGGGAAGTATTGCTACGTCCACGATTGTTATCTGCAGCTAATAACATCATCTCCAAGATGACACTCGGGATGACAATGTCTGAGCTGGTCAGTGAGGCGGAAAATGCCTCGACAAACATTGTCGATCTCTTGACTGAACTGATGTATATTCTTGGCGTGTTTAATATTGGGGACTTTCTCCCATACCTGCAATGGATGGATTTGCAAGGCTACGTGAGACGTATGAAGACAGTCGGGGAAAGCTTCAGCACCGTCTTACAAAAAATAATCGACAATCGCCGTGAGTTGTGGATCAACAAGAAGAGGAGTTCTCCTAACGACTTGTTGGATGCTCTTTTATCTGTCTCACAAGAAAGCCAGCAAGACATGCGGCTTACGGATGACAATATCAAGGCGGTTTTGATGGTACTCACGATATTATCCACGATATTATCACGTAACAACTTTTGTTTAGATACTCACGAAAGTAACGCTAATTACGCTAATTTAACCATGCCTTTGAATGTGAATGCTTGTCTTCAGGATATGTTTGCGGGGGGAACAGAGGCACCGTCAGTCACCGTTGAGTGGGCAATGGCAGAGCTGTTGGCTGGAAACCCAAAAGTCATGAAGAAGCTTCAAGATGAATTAGAAGCCGTAGTCGGAAATGGAAGGCTTGTTCAGGAGTCCGACATTGCTCACTTGCCTTATCTGCGAGCAGTGGTGAAGGAGACCATGAGATTGCATCCGGCTTCGCCATTAGCAGCACCCCACGAATCGACTAGGCCATGCGTGCTAGCTGGGTACCATATTCCGGCCAAAACAGTTGCTTATGTGAACCTATGGGCGATTGGCAGGGACCCGAGTGCATGGGAGAAACCATTGGAGTTCTGGCCGGAGAGATTCGAGGGAAGCGATATAGAATTTCGAGGCCAGCATTTTGAGCTATTAACGTTCTCCGTAGGAAGGAGAGGGTGTCCAGGGTGGAGGCTGGGGTTATGGAAGGTGCAACTGATGCTAGCTAATTTAGTGCATGGTTTCGAGTGGTCGCAGATCGATAGCGTGGATATGAGCGAGAGGGCTGGCTTGACTGTTGTTATGGCCAAACCGCTGGTGGCTAGGGCAACGCCTCGGCTCCCAGCACATGTCTATGCTGCAGTAGCTCCTCTTAAAAAGTGATGGATGGCTTTGCATTGACGCACACTATCATTGATATATAAGAATAAGTGAATGTCCATTCACTACTAATAAAGATGGCCATACGCTTTGCTAGCACTTCTTGAGACACTATGCTTCACGCCTATATGATTCCCTTCTACTTCCTTTTCTTTCAAAACAAATGTATACATTTATTCAAGGGTGAATATTTCTGAGAACATAGTGTTGAAATGGATGGAGAATCTACCATTGTGCTCCCGAGAATCCTCGGTCTCTCTAAAAACATGCTTGTTTAAATAGAATGCATTCTAAAGTCTAAATAAAATCTCTTTGAAATTTTGAATAAACTCTCCCATTGCATTTTGTGATGGATGCCGAGTGGAGGATCAAGTGGTGAGGGTAAAAAGAGACCCTTTTTTGAAAGTACTACTACCTGAGGTAGTAGCACGGAGAAGGATCACAAATGACTGGTGAAGATATATCCCAACACTAAGGAAAGACTCCTACACGAGTGGGAGGAGGAGAGACAACAGAGAAACAATGAGTGCTGGGTCTGCCGGTCTCCATAGAAATCTCTTAAAGGCACCACCAAAGGTGTACCTAGGGAGAGTGAGAGCCATTATCAATGTAGACGATTAGCCCCTTTGGTCAGGTAGTGCCGTTCAGGGGAGTCAAACTGGCTGCTCTCCCCTATGAGGTTGATATGGAGTTTGAAATAAGAATGGATTGCAAATGTACCTAGGATATAAACCACATGTAGGGACTTAAGTTGCAATATCTAGATAGGGTTCATAGAGCAAACCCTAACCCTAATACTAAGGGGTTCACATGTATATATTCATGCTCGTGCTCAATACAACTTAGTGTATAGGTAGCTATATTGAGATATCTCAACAACGAAAGCAGAATGGAAGAATGTGAAAGAGAGAGGGAGAGCCAGAAGAGAGAGACACAAGTTTTGGTGGGTGCAGAACACCCTAATCTTCTATGTCATCCATATATATGTGTGTTTCAGTATTGTACATAACCGGGGTTAAGGCACAATGGCCTTTAGCCCTTGCAACCTCCCACTTAAAGGCCAATGTGCCTTTAAGGGATGACAACCAATGAGCATACTATCCAATGCCCATCATTTAAACACGACAATACCAAACCGCTGACTAGGTAGACTCTTTGTTAGCATATCTATAGGGTTATCATCTGTTATGGACTTGTCCTCAAGTACCTCCTTGATAAAATGGTACCTGACCTCAATGTGTTTGGTCTTTGCATGAAAGACCGGATTTCGTGATAGCTGAATAGCACTCATGGAATCACTATACCATGTCGGTACACCTGACATATGAATCCCCAAATCTCTCACTAGCCGATCAAGCCATATAGCCTCCTTGCAACCCTCTGTGGCTACAACATACTCAGCCTCTATGGTAGACAAAGCAACACACTTCTATGCTTCTTTTTAGACATGGAAGAGGATGCCATGATGCAAATGAAACAAAATCCCAAATGCTAGTACCTACAAGAGAGAAATCACACCAAATACTAGATGCACCCAATATGTATGCCTTAATAAAGGATAGTGTTACCAAAAATCAAGGCTCAAAGCATCATAAAATGCATTTGACTCATGTGCATATAGTATGCATCCATATGAGCAAATTCGGCCCAAAAGAAAATGTCAACCCACAATGACAAAAACTGGCAAATATAATGCCAATAAGAGCCAACTGCCTCAAGCATAAACACCGTCCATGGGCATAAGCATCAATAACATCTCATCCAAGAGATCATAATACAACTTGTGCATCCACCGCAATATGTCAAAGCTGTCCCTCAGCATAAAATAGCATCTATGAGCTAAACGTCCATTAATAAAGCATCCCACAAGGCAATCTGGGCCTATCAGTGCATCCAACAAGGATCATAATGCATCCAAATGGCCTGTAAAGCATCCACTATAACCCAATAATGAGCGCACATGGCTTAGACTACAACCAGAGTGATCTGCATAAGGTATATCCAAGAAATCATGGCCCCACTGGGTCAATGACTGCTAGTGAAAATAGAATCTGGGATGTCTCAAAACATCGGCGTCACTGCATAATTGAGCTCAGCAAGACAATCTGCAAATTTCTCTCTTTTGCCACAACTCCAAAATATCATCCAAGGATGGAGTAAGAGCCAGTTAACCCTTGCATTTACTTGCAAAAATGAACCTTAGGAAGCTTAACCTTAGCCAAAATGCCACATGGCAATCAATGAGAAGGTCTTGGAAACTTTGAGAAATTTCCTTCAAAGAGACATAAAAAAACACAGAGAATCACAACTCCCTCAATTCTTCATGGAATAGCAAGTATCTTTGTAGACATATGTTTCAGGCAGTACCGCATCCAACGGGACAAAGAGCTCTACAAATGGAGGCCCGGATGTTGAGCTCCCACTCACATAGGAAATGACGGAATGAAGACATTGGAGTAAATAGAGCTTCACTACAGCTACAGAACTTCACGGAATCAGAAGTAGCTTTACAAGCAAAAGTTTTGGACTGCTTTGAATCCAATGGAAGTGTTTGAACTACAAATGGTGGCTTGGATATGGAGATCCAACATATGAAATCCACGCAGGAAATTGAATTTCGTCATTTTTTGTAGGAGCTGTAACTTTTCACTGAAAACTCGGATGACAGAGATGTTAGAACAAAAAATGAAGTACTCAAAGTCTTCTACAACTTTGCTTCAGATCTCAAGGCAAGATTCGGCCTCTAGAGAAAGATATCTTCATCACATGACTCTCAAGTTTAAAATAGAATGTCTTTTTGCCTCCAAAACTACCTGCTGGATTGCAAAAAACCACTCAGAGAGTTTTCCAAAGGTTTCTACAAGGTCTCTACACATATGGATGTAGGTAAAGATACCCAACGGAGCTTCTCCTTCTTCCCATAGAGCTATAGCAATAGACTTCGGGCTCCAGGCTCACACCCAGGCTCTGCTAGAATACCTGCACTCTGATACCAGTTGAGAGATCTTAACAATGGAAGCGGAATGGAAGAAGGTGAGAGAGAGAGGGAGAGCTAGAAGAGAGAGTCACACAAGTTTTGGTAGGTGTAGAACACCCTAATCTTCTATGTCATCCATATATATGTGTTTGAGTATTGTACATAATCGAGGTTAAGGCACAGTGGCCTTTAACCCCCACATATATCGTGTGTACTCCCCTCTCTCTCTCTCTCTCTCTCTCTCTCTCTCTCTCTCTCTCCTTATCTCACCTCCCACACAATCATGGTATTAGAGATGATGGTGCTCCCACTCCATGAGTGTCAAGCCCTCCTCCATTGAGAGAGTTTCCATTTGAGAGAGAGCACAAGCCCTTGTTCTGTCAAGGCATGTAAGCCCTTGTTTCATTGAGGTGTAAGCCATCCTAAGGCATCTTCTTCACTTCTTTAGCTCTTCATGTAGTGCTCATTGTCCTCTTCATTTTGACTCAAGAAGCTCTCCACCATTCTGCTTCATGGAGCTCAATCTATGGTGTTCTAAATTTTCGCTAAGTTTCATTCATTCTTATTGAGTGTCAGAGAGATTTTTTAGCTACATGTTTTATGAGAGAATGTTCTTGGAGGTTCTATGTTTTTTCTCCAAGGCCTAAAAGGAGGTCTCCATCTTGTGCGTGCTGGTCTGCGGAGCCAAAAAAATTGTGATTGGGAATTATGTAAGGTCTTGAAAGAGCATCTCCCTAACCTACCTAGTGGTAGCATGGCCTAATAAAATACAAGATAAGATACACAAATGGACCGTCACTAGCCTAGGGCAACAAGATTAGTGATCATGCTAAGGAGGATAAAACCAAATGAGAACATCCATGAGAGAGAAGACACAAGCTATAGGAAACACTCAAAATTATATTCCAATGTGCATAATAGGCTTCTTATATAGAGAGAGCCCTTTGAATAGTCAACATCTGTGGGATCCTCTAATCCACATCTCTCCTTGTGGATGTCCTCGATCCACATCCTCACATCATGTAGTCCACATCCTAGGGTGGCTACTTTAATACATTCCTATACCATACCTGAGCCTCTAATATGTGCTCATGGCACCATATCTCAACATGGCCTAGAGCTCCATGCAACTTACACAAACTCTTCTAAGGCTTCAAACTATGCTCTGGCCTTAGAGGCTTGGCCACAATCTGCACCACTATTCAGTGAGCTCCAGTAGTAAAGATCTCTTGGCCAACCTCCAACAATAGCTTCCCTAAGGGCCATCAACCTCGTTAACCAAATAGCAGCTTCAACAAGCTCCATCGACTCCTCTATACAGAGAGAAAAAGTAAGTGCTACGACTCCAAAAAAGGTGACTGACACTGCATAATCCAACTCCGACAACCACTCTCCCACATATAAATGGGCCTCTAGATAGTCCAAGGCAATGCCTTCCATAGCACAAGAGCTCTTCTCCAACGTAGACAACAATGGGCTTTAGCAGCTCCCATGGTCTCCTCAAAGCCAACGCTCTCTCCAACGTGGCATCCTCAGCCATCTCCAACCTACTACAATGGCACACTCTAGGCTCGACTGCTCTAACAGCCTAGTAGTGCGACTAGTAGCAAAGGGAGGAGCAGTAAACGAACAAGCGGTTATGGCATAGAAACATCAAATGTGTGCCCTACATCCTAGAAATGAGAAGTCCTCCAATGACTAGGTGACTTAGCATCACCTGAGTTGCTCACCACAACTCTGTGAGCAGCTCCAATCATCAATGTCAAGAATAGCCAAGAGGCTTTACAAGGCTTGAATAAAGTGCACAATGCCAGAAAATAGCCAAATAGGCTTTACAATAATGGCATGTGTGGAATCAAATCATGTGCAATCTACCCACTGAACAATCGGTCAATGCCTCTAAGCAGTCTAAAGTCTACTTATTGAACTATGGAACATTGGGTTTCAGGTAATGTGATGATGTGAAACTGCATGTGACCTCTGAAAGTGCAGGCTTTTAGTATTTCTCTCTCTAGGTTTAGTCGTTGTCTCTCTAGATCTTGATTTTGCAAGTATGATTGGATCTTTTCTAGAGAGGATTTTGGCCAGGAGCCACTCCTACCATCCAAGGGCAATTTAGGGCTAAAAATATCCTAGTAGCTCCACCTATACTGGGACCTCAACCACTTCCACCACAAATCACTCCTATGAACCAAGTCTTAGTGGAGAAAATACCTAGTAATTGGGAAGAACTGGATCATGATGTTAGTGGGAATACTCATTCTCAATCCAGTAATACTATGAGTCAGTCAAACTGTATAATTCATTATGTTATGCAAGATGACCAATATATCCCCCATCTACCAAACGGATTCTATCTCTAAAAGTGCGACAGACATGAACATCTTGACAAGGAGACCATCGATTCGATCCTCATTCCTTGTAGGATGTGCCTATAGGGACACCCCATTCACACCAAACATGACCCCTTTAAACACACAAGCATTATTATGCAGTGGATGTGGAGTCGACCAATTCTATAAGGAGTTCTCAATGCAAAGACCAATAGCGCCAACTACTATACCTCAATCTTCTCAGCATTGAGAGAGGCTAAGTGTCCTTGGTGCCCTTAAATGTAATTACAAGGTCCCAGGCTAAGGCCTTCAATAAGGAGCTTTGTAAGTAGACCAAAAGAGATAAGGCTAGTACATTCCAACCTAGAGAGGCAACTCCATTTACACATGAAAAAGGTAAACGTTCCACTAAGATTGGAAAGGGCCATGATAAGGTTATCATATAGGATGGGTTTGATGAAGACTTTGCCACCCTGGCCACATCATCTTCTTTGGTGGTACTTTCTCAAAGGGAGGATTGATCAATACTCCTCCCAAAGAAGTCAAGGAATTGCTAAGGACCCCTATCCAAGGTAGTTCCATATTGACCAAAAGTCATGATGAAATCCAAACCCCTTGGTAGAGAAACAATGCCTTATTAGGATGCAAAACTTTGTGCACAAGTGCCAAGAAAGGTTTGAGAAAAGACTAAAGGCAAGCAAGGGAGATGATATGATCTATCCAAGGCAGTAAACAATCAACCAAGCCTCTAAATCCTTGCAAGTGCCCAAAAGAGTGGACCAAGAAATTACTTCATGCTCTTCAATGGAAGGGTACATGCTAATGAAAGGGATTTCTGATTCAGAAGACCCAGCCTAACATGTCCTTCTATGGCTTAGAAGAGCTATAATTGATAGGCAAGGAACTTATCATTGGGCCTCGCAAGATTAGCCTCATTCTTGTTCATGGAAGTAAAGATGTACATTGTGACACTATTACAGGGTAATCCTACTCCGTGGAGAGACCTCTTGGATTGGATGAATGGGAAAATGGTAGCTCTTGAGCCCACTAATCGTGAGATGGATCCAACCCCCAGCTAACCCCACAACACTTTCTCAAGGTATAGGTCAATGAATTTGGCCAATACTTTTGAGAGTGATTATAAAAATGAAATACTGCCCATATCATACCATGATAAACAAGCAATGACAATCTTGAATGGAGGATCGGGTGTAAGCATAGCCACTAAGCAATACTGGTAGAAGTGGGGATGACCTAAAATGGATAGCGCAAACCTCATAGTCAAACTGGATGATGGAGCAATAGTGCGGCCGCCAGACCCCCACCAGTTGGGCGGGAGGGGAGGGGGGTGGGGGAGGGAGGGAGGGGGTGGTCTGGCGGCGCGGCCGCCAAAACCCCCTGGAGGGGGGGAAGGGGGGTGGAAGTGGGGGGGGAGGGGAGGGGGCGAGGGGAGCCGGGTGGGGGAGGGAAGGAGGGAGGGGGGGGTCTAGCGACCACGGCCGCCAGGACCCCCTGGAGGGGGGGGAGGGGAGGGGTCGAGGGAGGGAAGGGGGGGGCAGCGGAGGGGAGGGGGGGAGCGGGAGCAGATAGGAGGGAGGGGGGTGGAGCGGGAGCGGAGGGGAGGGAGTGGGGGGGAAGGGGAGTGGAGGGGAGGGGGGGAGCGGAGCGGAGGGGAGGGGGGGGAGGGGTCAAGGCAGGGAGAGGGGGGGAGGGGGGGGGAGGGGAGTTGGGTGGGGGAGAGAGGGAGGGAGGGGGGGGCAGGGGCGGGAGGGAGGGATAGGGGCAGGGTCGAGAGGGGGGAGGGGAAGGGAGGGGGTGGGGGGGTCCCCTGGAGGAGCGGAGCGGAGGGAGGGGGAGGGGGGGGAGCGGGAGCGGGGGGGAGGGGCGGGAGGGGGGGAGCGGAAGGGAGGGGGAGGGGCGGGAGGGGGGGAGAGGGAGCGGAGGGGAGGGGAGGGGGAGGGGCAGGAGGGGGGGGAGCGCAGCAATGAAAGAGAAAAGTAGGGAGGGAAAGAAAGAGAGGGAGGGAGAGGGAGAGAGAGAGAGAAGAGAAGAGGGAGACTTAGGGAGAGAGAAAGAGAGAGAGGGAGAGAGAGAGAGAAAGAGAGAGAGGGAGAGAGAGGGAATGAAACTTCTTTGCTAGAAGAGTAGGGAGGGAAAGAAAGAGAGGGAGGGAGAGGGAGAGAGAGAGAAAGAAGAGAAGAGGGAGACTTAGGGAGAGAGAGAGAGAGAGAGAGAGAGAGAGAGAGAGAGAGAGAAAGAGACAGAGGGAGAGAGAGGGAGGAATGAAACTTCTGTGCTAGAGGGAGGGAGAGAGTAGGGAGGGAGAGGGAGAGAGAGAGAGAGAAGAGAGGAGGGAGACTTAGGGAGAGAGAAAGAGAGAGAGGGAGAGAGGGAGAGAGAGAGAGAGAGAGAGAGAGAAGAGAGGAGGGAGACTTAGGGAGAGAGAGATAAAGAGAGAGGGAGAGAGAATGAAACTTCTAGTGGCCGTGGCTGCCAAGGGAGGGAGGGAGGGAGGGAGGGAGGGAGGAAGGCTGAGAGAGATTAAGAGAGAATTCAGAGAGAGAGAGAGACATAGAGAGGGAAAGAATGACAAATCCTAGCGGCCAAGAGGATAGAGGTAGGGAGGTAGAGAGGCCAAGAGAGAGAGAGAGAGAGGGAGAGAGAGAGAAGAGGAGAGAGAGAGAGAGGAGAGAGATGGAGAGAGAGAGAAATAATTACAAATCCTAGGGAGAGAGAGAGAGAGACAAAGAGAGAGAATGAAAAATCTTAGCCACCATGGGAGGGAGAGAAAGAGACACTTGAGATAAACTAAGAGAGAGAATGAGTGGGATGAGGACAGAGAGGGAAACACATAAGAGTTGTCAGAGAGAGAGAGAGAGAGAGAGAGAGAGATTAAGAGAGAGAATGAGGTGTCTTGACTATGGCTACAAAGAGATTTAGGAGTCGAGAGAGAGAGAGAGAAAGTAAAGAGAGTTTTATATATTTACATGTTTTATATTATACTTTTAAAAAATTATAAAAGACTGAATTTATGGTTTGTTTTCAAGGTGAGATAATATTTTTATATATATTCATCTTTTAAATTGAAAAATGTTAACTTTTCTTTAGATACTTGTTCTTCATTTCTCTCACATGCAGGTTTAGCCTCTACATCAAAACCCCTTCTTTTGCATATTTAAGCCTCTTAAACCCCAGCACATTAAAATGAACATAGAAAAAGAAATTATTTATTGCTTTTCTTCGCTTCGACGGCTTAGAGGAGAGACAATTCTCCAAGTTGCCAATCAAAGCCATGCTCAAATTTTTCTAACTAGTTCCTAATCGTTGTCAGTCCCTTTGCTCACATGCAGTTTAACACTCATAACATGCTATTAAATAAGACCTTTTACCATTTACCAAGAAGTTTATCAGTGGGAAGATTGCATGAGCAGATATTAGTGGACAGATTACATATATCAGTGGACAGATTACATGTCATGGGACATACTGGAGCTTGATGATTATTGGTTATTTTTATTGCATTTGTATACATATTTAAGCTCATTTATTGTCATAAAAAACCTTGTAAAGCCTTCTATGCTATTTTTTACATTTATTGTCATATGAAGCACCTTGTAATAAACCCGACCATCTCGACCATTCACTATTTAACGAGTATCAGTGGGCTGCATAAGTGGATATCATGTGGGCTGCATAAGTGGATATCAATGGAACAATTTTTAGTGGGTAGATTGCATCAGTTGGGTATCAGTGCACAGATATCAATGGATGGACAGATTACATGTCATCATGAAGATTGAAGCTTTACGACCAGAGGGCAAATCAATGGATGGACAGATTACATGTCTTCACGAAGATTGAAGCTTTATCATTAGACCACATTTTATATTATTGTAAAGCTTTATTGGCTAATTTTTTTACATTTGTACAAATATTTAAGCCTTGTAAAGCCTTCTAGGCTATTTCCCACATTTATTGCCATATGAAGCCTAGTAAAGCCTTTTGGGCTATTTCCCACATTTATTGTATCAAGCGTTGTATATTGTACTTTACTTGTATGTATCTAAATTCTTCATTATCTTTTCTTGTAGGATTATGGAGCAATCAACTAATGTGGTGGCTACCCTAAATGACTCTGAGATCAGAGAATGGGTTTCTGATATCACTTTGAATTTGAAAGGAAAGGAATATAGCCCCAATGGCTTTAATAGGTGGACTCGATATCACATGGGCAGAAGAGCTTGGTTTCTTCATCAAAAGGAAAAGAGACTCTTTCTACTTATGTCAAAAAGGGAGTTCAATGGTGTTGAAGATCCATGGGATGCGACTTTCTTCAAAAAAGATATGACTTCAAGCCTTGTAGTAGGCATAATGATAGAGCCAAAAGAGACTTTTATGGATATTTTTACAAAGAGTTCAGATCCTGAAGTTGCGGTCTTCATTTTGTTGTGTCAAGGAGAGACTCAAAGACATTTGTGATGCCTCCTCCTCAACCATCAAAGTTTCTAGAGCTACAAAGTGCATTGGAGGCTCTTTCATATACTTGGGAGCAATTTCCTAGTGTGGTGGAAAAAAGGATGCATGCAAAGATAATGTTTAAGTACTTTCAGGATGCAAAATATGCTCCTCATATTCAAGGATCTTCACATGAAGGAGATCAAAAAGCTCAGACTTCGATGCAGGGACAAGAAGAATAGGCACACTATCACAAACGTGTAGAACATGAGTGCAAACTTCTAGAGCAAGAAATGGTGGATGTAACTAAGGATGATGAAACACAAGCCTTGAGTGCACGGGAATTAAAAAAAATTGAAGGAGATCAAGGTCGATCCACTGCAGTTATGCTAGAAGCTCTTGCTAGCAAACCACGATGTGAAATGCAAAAGGCTAGTACTACAAGAGCCACGGTTCCAAGTAGTAAAAAAAGGCATCGTCCCACTGTAAGAGAGATACTGTGGATAAAAAATGGTTAAAAGAAGAGAAAGATGAAGAAGACTCAGAACCCGAGGCTGAAGATGATCAGGATGAACTCACATCAATCAAAAATCTTAATCTGCGTCTTAATGAAGCAGTTACAGATGATGATGTGGGATATATTTGGGGTCAAAGGACGTGGTTTGTGAATGCCAAAGATGTGGAAGCTGCAACTGCCTTTACTAATAGCCGAAGCCTTGATATATCCTATGCACTGCAAATATACGAGGCTTTGAGAGATGGTAAGAAACCTGTGGCAAGTAATGTGGTCTTGCGCCCAATAATGTTTTGTCCAATCAAAAATAGTTTTCTGGATCAAATAACATTTATAGGGGCTACACATTTCGAGGAAACCTTCAGTCGATTCTTTAAAGACACTCTTAAAAATATTCCACATGAACAAGGCGAAGAGGCACAAGGTGAGAATATGCTAAAGGAAGCAAAGAAGGAATTCCTCCTTCATTGCAAATTCCAGCCCATTGATGGTCAACATTGGGCTTATGCTTGTAATCAGATCGCAAAGGAAGCAAAGGAGGTCAAAAGACTCACTTCAGAACAATTTGCAAAGATAAGTTCATTCCATTATTATCCTGCAAGAATCTGTATATTCAAGCATGAGATCACGTATTTGATTGAGTCCGAAAGACTTAATCATTATGTCCATGGAAAGCGTAAGATATCCTCAACATCATAGGTCTTACAGAAGGCAAGGGTTATATGGACAACATTTGGTTCTCCAAATCCTGATTTGAAGTGAAAGGTCACAAAAGCAGACGCCGACACACTCACAAACTTCTATACTTCTTTGAGTGTAGTTGTGCCTAGGGGAACTCAAGAGCGAGAAGAAAGTATGACAAGCCTCAAGGTGGTGAGGGACAGATATGCCGACTACACTTGTATCATATTTCATCCTGTTGAAGTGTTCAATGAGATGCTTGAAACGTGCATTGCTTGTGAGCGTGGACAGTTGACCTATAAAGCTCCTTTGTTTATATCTGGAAAGTCAAAGGTACTGGATAAGAAGGAGTTGATGGCAAGGATGTGGAGGCCTATAAAGTACTTACCTGACAAGTATGCATCCATGGCAGCACAAAAAATTTTAAAGAAAGAATGGTTTTTTGGAAAAAAAGACAAAGACCACTGCATGGAAGAATGCATCAATGTACAGGTGAGGCGTGATGCAGTGCATAGTGCCATTAAGTATTTGCTGTCAGAGAAACAAATTCCACTTACTCATTGTAACATTGACTATAATGTGGTGAAGCATATATACTTATGTTGACTAGTGAAGGCATCATTCAAAATGCAATGGATAATACATCACATATACAGGTTCATAATACTATCAAATGGGGGTTAGCTTTCTTGAAATCAAGTTTTCCTAAGATAGTTTCCTTCAATGTGATGGAAGACACATGATAGTATTCTCAGAAAAATAAAACTACACAAATGGTCTCCAAATCAAGAAATAGTAGTAGCTTTGAAGATTGCCACAGTGGGATGCTCATAAGTATTGAGGACATCATCATAAGCGATGTTGATGGATAAGAGGTTGCATGTCTTGCAAGTGACTCGGACATGCTCACTGGTATAGAAGACGTGTCTTGTGCTGCAAGTGACTTGAACATGCTCACTAGTATAGAATACTTATCTTGTATTGCAAGTGACTCAAACATGCTCATTGGTATAGAGGACTTGTCTAGTGTTGCAAGTGATCCAAACATGCTCACTGATATAGAAGACTTGTCTAGTATTGCAAGTGACTCAAACATGCTCACTAGTATAGACTTGTCTTGTATTGCAAGGGACTCAAACATGCTCACTGGAATTGATGATATTAGTGATCATGGTCATGATGTTGTCATTGGAATGGAGGGTAGAGATAGCAGAACGTCTAAGACTTGTGATGGTCCTAATGTACTTACTGGATGTCCACACGTGGAAATCCTCTAACCTTATCCTAGGGTCACCACTCAACCTTGGTGAAAGAAGTGCCGCATGGCACCCTTATCTCCAAGTGCCACATCAGCTTACCTTATCTGCCACAAGGCGGCTGCCTTCCACCTCAATAGTCCAGATGTCAGTGCCATGTCACCAACCACATCAACATCCTTGGGCCCCAGGTCACATCATGATTGACATGTCAGCTTCCAAATCATCCTACAATGTCACCAAGATGACATCATCATTGCCACATCATCCTTTGACAGTCAAACTACCATCTCACCTACCACCTCATCATTACTATGTGGTAGTCTCCTATCAGGCACTTTGACCCCTCCGCAAGCACACTGTGCACATTGCATGTCCAAATAGGTGACACATTAGCACCCTGCTCCACTGGCACACATCTTCATAGGGACAGTCACTACATGTGACCCCTAACTGCCACATCATCATTTGCCCCTCCACAGAGATCAAGTCGTATCTCTTGATCTAGGAAGAATTTGAGGGTGCTCCAAAAGGAAAATCACTTGATTTTTTGTGCTCTACATGTTTGTTACATCACACGCATATTTTGGCACAAGTATCACTCACTTTTGATCCTCATCCACAAATCCACTTCCTACATGCACATCAGCCTCTACATCGACGCATCTCACCTAGCACATAAAAAGAACCAAAGAAAAGAAATGATTTGATGTTATTTCATCGATCAACGGTTGGTATGGATCTAGATCAGAGTAGACTATATCGCCATAGAGGAGATGATTTGAATTTCTCCAAGTTGCCAAGCTAAGCCATGCCCAAATTTCTCGACTAGTTCCTACAGTCCTTATGCTCACATACGGTTTCACATCATCACATTACCTAAAACCTGACGTTCATTCGTTTAGTGAGTAGACTTCGGAGTGTTCAGAGGCATTGCCCAATTCATAAGTGGTGGGCAGATAGCACATGATTTGATTTCACACACACATGCCATCATTATAAAGCCTATTTGGCTATTTCATGGCATTGTGCACTTTATTTCAGCCTTGTAAAGCCTCTTGGCTATTCCCGGCATCATTTGCCACAAGCTTTGTAACAAATTGGATTATATATTGCAGTTCTACCTTCATTGACATTTTAGGTTTCACTTGATATAGTCAGTGTCTTGTAACAATTGATTCAGACAGTGATTTTCACAATAGTTTGAGTATATTTCTTGCACCATGTCTATGTCTAGCAACCTCAATTTGGAGGAATCTTCTAAGCTAGACAAATCCAATTACGCGCATGGAAATACCAAATGGAGACCATTCTTGTACTTTAGTACAAATGGGAGCTTGTCGATGGATCTACAACTAGAACATTAGATGATCCAGCCATAGCAGTAGCTCCACTCCACCTATTGTCATAGCACCAACAGTGGGATCTGTAGTGGTATTATCAGCTACACCAACAGTTTCTGCACCAATAGCAGATCTTGCCATTTACCGAGCATAGGTAGAATGGGACAAGAAAGACAAGTATGCATATCAAAACTGATCAAGCAGAATGTGCAAGATGTCATGCTAGGACAACTCAACACAGTCAAGACATCAAAAGAATCATGGGATATGTTCGCAGCTCTCTATGACTCCAAGAACAGTTCCAGGATTCTCACACTGAGAAACCAAATCAACCAGAGTTTCCGCAATAGCCATGAAACCGGTCATGCTTATGTACTCAGGATCAAAGATTACAACAATCAACTCGCAGCAGCAGGAGAGACCATGAATGTAGCAGAAATGGTTCAAGTCATCCTGAATGGACTAGGAGAGGGATACGAGAATCTAGTCCAGAGTATTGCCATCGAACGACAAATTTTGACACTGGAAGAACTTCAGCTAGTCTTACTTGGTGAAGAACTTAGGACTTAGGCCATCATGCACACAAAGGTTATTCTAATGATCAGGCATTCACAGCTTGAGACAAATGTAGAGGCAGAGGTAGATCATTCCAGTGAGGTGGTCAATCATCAGCAACAACAAAATTAGCATCAAAGTCAGAATCATCATCAGCATCAACATCATCCTTAGCAACATCAAAATCAAAAAAGAGGAAATCATTCTAATCGAGGAAGATTCCAAGGACGAGGGAATGCATCCACCAATGTGTCAAACATTCAATGCAACTACTGTCATAAGTTTGGACACTATGAAAGAGATTGCCGCAAGAAGCTATACGACCAAGGCGATCAATCTAGCAATAATTAAGGGAATTCCCATGGAAGAGGGAATCATCGTGGTGGACATTCTAGTCACAGTCATTATGCAAGTGAGCATGGGAATATGTTTCTTGCAAATGAGGAAATGCAAAAGCTTGATACAATGTATTTAGACAATGATTGCAATTCAAAACAAGATTTTAGCTATCAAGTCGACCAAGTAGATCAAGATCCTTGGTACATCCACAATGGTGCATCATCTCATACTACAAATCATGAGGAATGAATGTCATCTACACAGTAGATAATACACCGAATCCAAATCAAGGGACAGGCATTATCTCTATGAACAATTTCCTTGGTAGGATAGGATTAGTGAAAGATGTACCCTATGTTCCGAAGCTCAGCAAGAGCCTCTTCTCAATAGGTCAATGATGGAACACAACTACCGAGTCATGTTTGATGGAGTTGAATGCACTATCAAAGACAAATCGAAAAAATTTCAACTAGTAGGAAAAGGAGTCAAGGAAGGATGCTTGTACAAAATGCTACCTACAGTACCAGATTTGCATGCCATGTCAGCTCAACTACAACGGATTCCACCATCCACAAAATGGCACAAGAGATATGCTCATGTCAATTTCAAGAGCTTGATAGATCTTAGGAATCAGAATATGGCAATTGGGATTCCTAAGCTACAACTTCTTGCAAAAGATTGCGAAACATGCTGCTTCGGTAAACAAAAGTGAACCAACTTTGGTAGAAGCTGTTGGAGCATCAATGGAACTTGAACAATGAACTCAACACTTTATTCATGGAGAAATTCCAATGTATAGGCAAGAGAGCATACATCTATGACATCATCAATGATCTTAGGATGGAATCCTTAGAGCCTATAATCACTTTGTGATTCTCTCAATCACATTAGAACCTTCTAGCATACCTACACTTACAGACTCCTAGCCCATAGGCACACACACATACATCAATTTGTCCTTCATTTCCCCCCACAAATTGATGATCTCATCCCTTAGCATTAGTACATGGGATGCTCCATAGCTTGCCTATCATCATGTGGTAACACACATGGCCCCAATTTGTGACTCACTCCTAGGACTCTTGGTTTACAATTGGGAGATAGACAATGATTATGTATGGAAATCCCCATGAGTCCAACAAGGAAAAATCTCAAATAAAAGACTAACAATCATTTAAGGACGGACTACTATCCATGGCAGAGAACCATTATTGACCTCACACACAAATAACTTAGAAAACATATGGGTCATCACCCTTGTCAAAATTGACTTGGGTGGTGAAAGAAATGAGAGTTTTAACATCCTCTGGTTCTTCTTATTCTTCTATCTCTGTTTCTTCCACAAAGTTTGCTCAACATCTCTTCTTTGCATAGCATTCTTTTTCAAAATGTCCAGGTTTTCCACAAAAGTTGCACTTCATTTTGCTCTTGCCCTTGAAGTTGTTTTTGGCCAAATATGCCCCATGTTCTTTGTAGTCATTCCTCTATTTGAGGGATGCCTCAATTTCCACCAAATTAATCTTTGGTATATTGGTGAGAGTGGTGACAATAGTGCCATATTCCTCAGTTAGGCTTCTAAGTAAGATAGCAATCACAATGTCTTCATTAGAATTAAACTTGATGCTAGATAACTGAGTCAGTATGCTCTTCATGGAATTTAAATGTGAAGAGATGGATTCTCCTCTATCCAATTTCAGATCAAAGAATTTGATGAGCAAGCTAAACTTGGAACATCTCCCTTGTGCTCCAAAAACATGCTCAAGATGAGTCCATGCAGCATGAGCAGTCTCACAGCCATCAATGTGGTGGATAAAAGAATCACTCAATCCAAGAGCAATCATGGCTAGTGCTTTTTCATCCTTGGGGAGACATAAAGCTTCTCCTTCCCTAGTTGTTGGTTTATTTTCTTTTCCATTAGCCACCTTTCAGATCTCCTTTTTCATGAGGATAAATTTCAATTTGGTATGCTAAGTATGAAAACCCTCTCCCTCAAACTTATCTATCTTGATTTTGAAGGCCATTTGGGAAGGTCTTACCAATTTAATGGTAGTGTCTAATCCCTTTACAAAAGATCAGTCTTTCTAAACAAAGAAATCACCTTCACCATATAGATGCAAATTGATAGATAAAAATTCAGAAAAACCTAGTTGTTTGGCATATGCATAACCAATTGGCTTCTCCCAGATACTCTAAACTGGTGTCTTCTTTACGTTGTACTTTGTCGTTCTTGTAGTCTTCTTCAAGTGCTTATCATTGGAAGAGCATTAAGAACGTGGAATTTTGATAAGCAATCAATGCCAATTGAACTTTAGACTAAAAAGGCATTCTCTGATCTATACTTTAACCTCACTTCATACCTCAAGCATCAACTTAGCATTTTCTTTAGCATTAAACTTCAAGAACTGTTAAAAATGCTTGCAAAAAACATAGCAACCTTGGAGGATTAATTCCAACTAGATGAGAGTAGCTCTTTCAGGGCATTTAATGTGCAATGAAAGGTCTATTGATGGAGAATAGCCAGTACCAAGCTTGAACCAAAAAAATGCATCCGGTCACCATAGCTAGAAGCTCCAAAGCTGACTAGTTTTTCCATCGATACACCTCATTTACTTGACCATTTGCCTTCAGCTAGGGGGTCTATGAATTGAACCACCACTATTGCAAATCACCAGCAAAATAACGACTTAATAACATGAAGAGAGAACACCAGCAGCAGCTGGCTCATAAGGTCACCCAGTAGTAGCTCAAAGCATTTGTCAGGGCATGGCTCTATCATGCAAAATTTGCAGAAATGGTGCAGACTGAAGATGAAGGCGGCATGGGTTGTAGAAGCTCTACATTCAAAATTCCTCCGGGATGGAAGTGTGCCCTAATGAGGGGAATCTATAGCAGAGAGGGAACGGGCAATGGTGGATTGTAGGTGGAGAACAAACTTAAGGCATTTCAAGAAGGAAGGTAGAAGAGAAACCTCATGGAGGCTTGTACGCTAGCTTGAGGAATCTTGACGAATCTAGGAGAATCTAGGGTCTTAGAGGTAGAGTTCTAGACTAGGCTCATGGAGGCTTGTACGCTAGCTCTGATACCAAATGTTGGAGCATCAATGGAGCTTGAACAATGAACTCAACACTTTATTCATGGAGAAAGCCCAATATATAGGCAAGAGAGCATACATCTGTGATATCATGAATGATCTTAGGATGGAATCCTTAGATCCTATAATCACTCCCTGATTCTCTCAATCAGACTAGAACCTTCTAGCATACCTACACTCACACACTCCTAGCCCATAGGCACACACACATACATCAATTTGTCCTTCATAAGCACCTCTCGAGCAAGAGGCATTCTTGATTTGATTCATACAAATATTATGCCTAGACCCGCAGCATCAATGTCTCAATTTACTACTTGACTTTCATCGACAACTACAACAGATATTGTTGGGTCTACGTTCTGAAAGAGAAATCTGAAGTCTTTTCCAGATTTCAAGAATTCTAAGCCATGGTAGAAAACAAGACATGAAGAAAGATCAAAGTCAAAAGATTAGGTAGAAGAGCTGAATACATGTCTTCATCATTCATGAACTTTTGTAGAAGTCACGACATTCGAAGACAATTCACTTGTGCAGATACTCCTCAGCAAAATGCAAGAGTTGAAAAGAAAAATGGAGCTTTAGCAGATAGATGCTTAGTGAGAAGCATCTTCTAAATCAATATTGGGCAGAAGCAACAACCATTTCAAAATACTTGCTTAATTGACTTCCTACCAAACCGATTCAGGGTATGACACCTTATGAAGCATTAACTAGACACAAGCCATGCATCGGGCATCTTCGTATATTTGGTTGCACAGCAGATGCCCACATACATGATGACCATCGCACAAAATTGGATGCAAAGTCATGCAAATGCATCATGGTTGGTTACAGTGAAGAAAGCAAATCATACAAGTTGTATAATCCCATCAACCACAAGGTCTTTATCAGTAGAGATGTAATCTTTGATGAGGAATCAGAATGGAAAACCTCAAACACAAAGGAGATAGACTCACTGATTACTCAGTCGTCTATAGAAAAGGTTGATGAAGAAGAGAAAGAATTTCCAGAGGCACCTCGAGAAGAACCACAGCAACTCAGACGGCCTACTAGGGAAAGCAGACCACCTAGATTGACATATGCTCAGAAAGGCAAATCAATTCAGGTTGAAACTACCAACTATGATCTTATGACTACCATCATGGCTACAGAAGAGCCAGTGTACTTCAAAGATGTAGTAGACAAGCTAGAATGGCAAACTGCTATGAATGAAGAAATAGATGCTTTGTACAAGAATAATACTTGGGAATTATGTGACCTTCCACCAGGAAAGAAGGCCATAGCAAACAAATGGTTGTACAAAGTGAAATACAATCCAGATGGAAGCATTCAAAGATACAAAGCTGGACTAGTTGCAAAAGGATTTGCACAGCAATATGGTTAGGATTATGATCATGAGACTTATGCTCCAGTGGTAATGGATTCTATACAGTTCTTGATATTAGTAGTGACACTTTGCAGATGGAATGTGCACCAGCTTGATGTCAAGAATGCATTTCTCAATGGTTACCTAGATGAGGAAGTCTACATGCAACGACTAACAGGTTATGTTGAACTAGGAAAGGAAAATCAGGTTTGTCATCTCAAGAAGTGTCTCTATGGCTTAAAGCAAGCATCGAGAAGTCATTAGGAAAGAGGGGAACTCATTTTGGGGCCCTCTAAGAAATTCACTATTTACCTATTTTTGTTGCACTCAAAATATGGGAAATGCCATAAAATATGGATACTTACTGCAAAAATGTTAGTCTAGTACTCAGGCTTCACATTAAATGCATATATAAGCTCTTTGATTTTTTGTGTAGAATCTGATCTTTTGGACATCGCCAGCACATCAAAGAGTGGGCCAAAACCCCCAAATCGACACTGGAGACACTGAAAACTGACGCTCGGATGCTCGAAAAAGGGCAAAAATGCTTGGAATGGGGGATTTGCACTAAAATAGACCAACTGGCCAAATCGCGTTTGTGCAAATCCCCCATTCCGTGCATTTTTGCACTTTTTTGGGCCTCTGGGCATTGGTTTTTTGTGTCTCCAGGGTCGGTTTGGGAGTTTTGGCCCACTCCAAACATGTTGGCAATGTCAAAAACATCAGATTATGCACAAAAAATCATCTTTTGAAGATCACGTATGTTAGACATAATAAAAGAAAAAGATTTTGAATATGAGTTTTTGGTATTTTTAGAAGGTTTTTGGTATTTTTCCAATGTTACGTTGGTCCTCTTTTGATTATTCAAGAGCCTATTTTTCTAAACCCTAAAAGGCCCCAAAATGAGCTCCCTATTTTCCTAATGTGGTATAGTAGAATCGACAAATATTTTGCTGATCTGGGATACATGAAGTCCAATGCAAATCATACTCTCTACTACATGAAGTCCAATGCAGATCTTGGACTTCTGCACTATTGTCTTGGTATTGAGTTCTAGAGAGATTTAGAATGCACCTTTATGAGTCAGCTCAAATATGTTGATAGTCTTTTGAAGAAGTTTCATATGGCAGATTGCAAGATTGCAGCCACTCCCATGGATCAGAGTTTGAAACTTACTAAAGATTCAGAAAAGCCTACAGTCAATGACAAATACTACAGGTAGCTCATCAGACCTCTTATATATCTGACCATCACATGGCCAGATATCTATTATGTAGTAAGTTCACTAGCATAGTTTATGGCAAATCCAAAATAGTCTCACTCGAATGCAACCAAAAGAGTCTTGAGATACATCAGAGGTACAAGATAGTTTGGGATAGAATACAGAGGAAGTCATCTGAGGTTGCATGGATACTCTTACAGCGACTATGACGAAGATCATGAGACCAGGAGATCAACACATGGATATGCATTTTTCCTTGGTCAAGGTGCTATATCATGGTCGTCAAACAAACAGCCAATTGTTTCTTTGTCTTCAACTGAAGTAGAATATAGAGCACTCACTATAGGTGCATGTGAGGCTATATGGCTCAGAAGACTATTGTCAGAAACATATTACTTTGATGAATCAAAGCCAATAGCAATATATTGTGATAATCAATTGGCTCAAGCATTGGTTAAGAATCCAGTATATCACTACGAGACAAAGCACATTGGTGTCATAGAGCACTTCATCAATGAAAGAGTGCTACTTGGTGACATCACACTATAGCATTGTGATAGCAAAGAGAATGTTGCAGACATCTTTACCAAACCACTCGATAAAGATCTTTTCGAGAAACACCAACAAGATCTTGGTTTGACGCAAAGGAAGGACATTCCCATTAAAGGGGTGTGATGGAATGTCATGTTCAATCCTTCTTTGATTCCCTAGAACCATTGTCTTGAGGGAAAGCCTACTTCATGATGTTGATCTTGAGGGGAGGTGTTGAGAGATCACACTCAACATCATGTGATTACATGTGCATAGCACTAACACATATAGAGTGCTATAAAGGAAAGGGTTAGATGCCCTAGCCCTAACCCTAAATGGGTTTGTATATATTCTACATTTTCAACTAAATCTAGTGTACAGTTAGTCATTTGTGGTGTGCTCTCTAGCTCTTCCCTCTCTCCTCATCTCCTCTCTTCTCCTCTCCCTCTTCATATTTTGTCAAATGCACCCACCCAAATTTACGATCAGCATTAGGTGAATACAATCAATAAATTTCTACATGTTTTGCATCCTTACACAACATTGACCTCACAAATCCTTGCACTGCCAAGTCTAACTAGCCCCTTTTCTCTCCCGAGCAGCACCCTCAACATGCGATAGTCCCCTCCACAACTTTGATAACTATCGAAATTCCCATTTTCAAGCCTAATTGCTCTCTCATTGCCTTAGCTTGCCATCCTACAAGATCATTGCCTTAGCCCGCCATCTCGTCGAATCATTCCCATACTACCATCCCACCAGATTGTAGCCATATTGCCATCCCATTGGATTGTTGCCATATTGTCACCCCATCGGATTATTCCCTTAGCTTGCCATCCCTCTAGTTGGTGCCATAGAGTCATCCCGATGGATAATTGCCTCACACTGTCATCCCACTGGCATACCGCCAACCCGCCAATTGTGGGGCCATACCTACAAGCCATTGACTCGTCTTCTTAGTCATCCCATTGGGTTGTCACCATAACACTATCCCCTCACTCGATGGGATACTAAAAACTATTAAAAGGACCCCTTATCCCCCCGGATCATCACCTTAGCAAAAACATCCAGACTCTTTCAGTTTTTTGCCAAAATTTCTACAGCTTCCTGCCTCCTACCACACTGCCCACTAGCCTCCATTTGAATGTCCTCTGCCTCTTCCTCCCAAAAATATTACAAGAAAAAAATGTGGCTTATGTTGTAAGCCTAAGGGCAAGGCTCATCTTTTCCATAGGCCTCATAGCCAATTCTCCCTCACATTCTACTCTCTTTAAGATATCACTAGTCTCTCTAGGTGGCTTTCTCTGATTGGCAATGCAATGCATCATTTGTTCTTTTGTATGAAGCTTAATGGCATTAATGACATGAGAGGGAGCCATTTTCTGATCATCCTCAAGATAACCCCAGACATCTTCAAAAAGTCAATCATCTCAACAATGATCTCATTCATTACTCGCTTATGGTCCTCCTTGTCAATCAATCCCCAAAATGAATTCTTCAAATTCAAGAGAAACTCGGCCTACATCCTTAGAATCCATCACCTGCCAGTCCATTGCCCACCAGTCCACCCGAGTCCCTGAGCACTCCCTCCATATCAATTCTCCGCTTAGCAAATCATGGATCCAACAACTCAACAGCTTCATCATCCACTCCAAATACATTTATGAGGGTCAAGATTATACCCTCTATTACCATAATGCAACTACCTACCAAGCAATGAAGGATCCAAAGGTATAAGCATCATTGGTAATGATAGGCCTAAAGCCAGTAGTGGACCAATTGCCCTGCCACCTTAACATGGAGCTGCTTGGGAGTTCATCAGCACTTACAATTCAAAATTTGCATGCCTGCGTACTTCGAGTGCAACTTCGAGTGCAACAGGGACCCCCCATTTCCATCACCTCAATGTGGATGTAGTGCGTGCAGGTTTTAGCCTACCAGCGGTCCCAAAAAAGTATATGCACAAGAAGAATTTGAATGAGCCCCTCAACAAAATCTGCAACTACAACTGAAAGAAAAGCAAGGGCCGCATCAAATTTTTAGAGCAAAGTGGCAAGAGTGCTCTAGTTGTTGACACAGGTCAAACAAATGGACCACCACCTATCTATAGTGCCAAACATGCTTGCCAGGCTTGTAGAGCCGCAAGTCACACACTAGGCAGATTATTTCTACACCCAGATGAGGGAAGACCTAAAAACGCATGGATATGTCTTGGGAAACCCAATTCTCTACATGCCCATCATCTACCACATGTTGGAATAGCAGCCACCGATTGAATTTGGGCTAGCCGACAAAGAAGCCACATGGGAAGTTAAACAAAAGAAGAGATAGTGATGTCCAACCCCAAAAGGCTCAGGCCTCATATGGGTGCGAACCCATCGAGCCACCCTACTCAACAACCACTCAAAAGCCATCTAAGGGATCAATATGAAGACCTCCAAATGTGGGAATTCCTAGAGAGACAGAGGCATCTTGATGACTCTAACCATCAACCCAAAGTCAAGGCGACAATCCATACCCCCATTGATGTGGACATGTTTCAAGGGGTGGTTATTATTAATATTGGCCTCCACCCTAGGGCAAAATCAGTTCCTCCCAACTCCTCCATCACCCCGAACTACAGTCACCACCCCCATACATGCCCAAGAGCCAGCTTCCTTTGTCATTGGCTCCTCTTCCTCTCCATGGATAGGGCTAACAAAAGCCTTCCATTTTTGCAGTGCACCTGAGCACCGAGCACCTGGAGGTTATAGTGTGATGTTTGTCGAGAAATTGTTGAAGGCAGACAATATGGAGCTCTAATTACTAGATGCCATGTTCCAACTCCCTAGTTACTTCACACCATTTTGCAGCAATGGCAAGGGCATGCCTCCCAATTGTCCTCCACTCTACTACAGGCTCAAGGCAGTAGGCTCAAGTTAAAGCATGTGAGAGCCACACACTCATGATCGCTGCATAGGCTTCCGAGTAATCTGCCCTAGAGAATAGAGCCAAAGAATACATGGGCAAGGTCGAGGACCTATATACAAAGCTCAAGGATGAGCTCTCTACCGAGTAATCTGCCCTAGAGGACAGAGCAAAAGAATACATGGGCAAGGTCAATGACCTAGAGGTGACAGTTACAAAGCTCAAGGATGAGCTCTTCACTAGTGAATCCCTAGTTTTAGACCATGATGGATCAGTTGGACAAGGTAGAATCGCACCTCAGAATAATAAAGGAATGATTGAAACAGATCGAGGAAACATACACCAGGCACAAGGAGTGATGTGAATGCCAAATATAGACACTCTGAGACCTCCTCTCACACGAGGGAACCTTTGCCATCAACTTGTAGACAAAAAATGTGTAGCTTCATACCTCTAGATGCCCAGAGGAGTCCACATTGGAAGATAGGGAGCAACAAGGTTTGACTATGTACAAGGAGGCCTTTGCACAACTCGCCACCTACACACTATCCCGACACGCAATCTCCCAAACCCTATAGATGCACTTCGATGCACTTCACACAAAAATATTTGACATCAATCTTATCTTTCACATTGACCTCACCGCCCCTCTCCTGCCCTGGCACACTCCCTACCATCCTTTTCCAAAATCCCAATCATTGTCGCCCCGTTCTAGCTATGTCATACTTTTCACTAGATCTTTAGCCCACTAGCTTACTGTCCCTCCAATCTTTAGACTCTAGCTACCCATCCCATCCAAGCGTGGTGTAGAATAATCATCATTGAGTCCACTAATTTTCCATAGGATGATGACGTGATGCAACTAGCCAAGCCCGAAGAACTGAGCCCATGGATCTGTACTCTAGACTGATGGTTGGTTTTGGGACTCCGCATTCCCAAATTGTTGCATGTATGAAGCTTTGGGATCCGTAGATGCGAGTGTTGTCCATTGCATCTATCCCTATAGTCTTAGGCCTTATGAATATTATAGTGACATTGGGTTGCGGTGTGCATATTGGTCATACAGATCGCACACTACTTCTCATTCAAAGCACACTTCATAGTAGAATGACCCGAATTCTGGCAATGTATGCACTAGAGTTTCGTTCTTCCTCAACCTAGTGAGTATTCTTTGGACACTACATAACTCCTTTTTCCTTATTTAAATGTCTTTTTGGTCTTATTTTCATCTTTGGCTTCCAACTCCTCATGGCTTGTCTAAGAAACTCTCATCCAAACTCCCATCATCGGACTCCATCACTGACTCTATACTTTTTCCTAATGATTTCTTCCTAGGTTTGCTCTTCTCTTTAGATGCCTTGTGATGCTTCTTGTCTAACCTTGAAGTGCCTCTTCCGCATGGATCATATGTGTGATAAGATCATTCAGATGCATTGTGACTTTGTCCATGATTTCCACTACCATTCGCTTGGCCAGTCTGGCAATAAAGCATTCATTGAGCACTTCCACTGTAGGTTGTTGGTGGTTGTGAGCAATGTGTTGCAAAAGTTCATGGAATCAAGCCAAGAAGTCTTTGACGTCCTAATCACCCTGATCCATGATCCACAATCCCTCCAGAGTTGGCAGAATCATATTCTCTTTGCAAAATTGCCTCAGGAATGTGACTCAAATAGCATCCACATCCAGAAAACCTAATATGTTAAGTGCGTAGTCTTGTTGAATTGTTGGACATGTCTTGTTGAACTATCGGACATGTACTTGAATTTCACCACCACCATGCGAACCAGAATGACCGAAATAATTGGAACAACTAGCACAATCAGAACGATAGGCACCACCAAAACCATCAAAACCTATCCACCTCTTGCTAGTGGAGATTGCAGAGAGGTGAATAGACCTCTGTTTACAACCATTGAGCATGTTGACAGATCTGGCCCATCCAAACCCTATGGGTTTTGAACCACAAATGGCTCAAGATCAAGGTACTTATCGAGATCGCCCAAATTGGCAAGGATAACACAAGATCCATTTGGATCCCATCTATGGATAACACAAGAGGCATTTGAAGATAGAGGGAAGGTTGTGAGAATCAACATATGCCTTGGTGCCATATGGGCCCAAGTGGTTGTAACAAAAGATAGAGAGAGAGAGTGGTACAAGAAATGGGTTTGGCCCTCCCTTCAAAAGATGACTTGTATAAAAGGCCAAGTAGTTGAATTTGGTCTTCATTGTTGTATGCAACCGTTGAGAAACACAAGCTCTCCCTTCACCTTAGTCTCCTTCTCCATCCACTTTCCTTCTTCCCTCCCCCTCTCCTCTCTCTCTTTCTCACCTCCTTCTTCTTGGTGGAAATCCTAGTGCAACGATCTAGTAGGCACTCGAGTGACACTAGTGAAGACTTCACTATACAAGGCTCCCACAAGGAGTAGTGTAGGAGTGAGGAGCTTTGTCAACACAGTTATAGCATGCCCATGACAAGTGTGTCTCCCTAGACCACACCACCTTGCATCGCCGACTTCACTTGCCTCGAAGGTAGTGAGAGGATGGTTTATTCCGACACTTATTTTTGCTGATCACCCAAAGCAAGATGCCCAACAAGCACCAAATGCAAACGTCACCTTGCATTGGGCGGAGTAACCTCACCTCTTCTTGCAGGATGCTCCGACTTCCCCTGGGCGTTTTCATGCTCTAGAGCACCTCTAGCTACGTTCTCAAGATTATGTTCAAACTGAAGAAGGCACTTTAGGCCCCACGAGCGTGGTACCAGTGAATTGATGCCTACTTTCTGCAAAATAGTTCAGGAGGAGCCCATTTGATGCAAATTTGTATATCTTCAGAGAAGGAGGCAGGTGTATGATTGTGCTCCTTTATGTGGATGACCTTGTCATAACAGGGAACCATGAAGAGAAGATCTCGCGGACGAAGCATTTGCTAGGAAAAGAGTTTGAAATGATAGACCTTGGACTGATGCATTTTTGTTTGGGGATTGAAGTTTGGCAGGAGCCGAAACAGATCTTCTTTTCATAGCTGAAGTATGCTAGAGAGATACTAAAGGCATTTGGCATGGCTGAGTGCAAGACAGTTGGTACCCCTATGGAGGTTGACGCGAAGCTCTCAAATGAGGATTCATCACCACTGGTGGACAAAGCGAAGTACAGAAGGCTTGTGGGCAGCTTGATTTACCTATGCAACACACGGCCGGACATCAGCTTTGCGACTGGTGTACTTAGCAAGTTTTCCAATAAGCCCCGGGAGAACCATTGGAGGGTAGGGATGTAGGTGCTGAAATACATCAAAGGCACACTTGATTATGGCATCACCTATACCAAGGGCAACATCTTGACCGGATTCTGTGACTCGGATTGGGCAGGAGACGTGGACAGCAGGAGATTAGCTTCTTGCGAGGTAGTGTAGTTGAGGAGGATTTTGGGGGACATGGGTACAGTACAAAACAAGCCTATGCAGTTATCATGTGACAATCAGAGTTGCATGGTGATTGCAAAGAACCCAGTGTTCCACGCTCGCACAAAACACATTGAGATTCAATATCACTTTGTACGCGAGCTCATCATGGATGGAGAGGTCAACTTGGTGTACTGTCCGACTACAGAGAATGCTGCGGACATCTTCACGAAGGCTCTTGGAAGAGATTTGCTGGAGAGGCATCTTCATCAACTTGGCATTGGGCTGAAAAAGTAAGTTCACTTACGGGTGGACATTGAGGGGGGGTGTTAGATATCAATGCTCCACTCTCATGTAACTACGCTGGAACCAGCTAACTCTACTTGTAAGCCCCCCATATGAGGAGAAGGCATTTGAGTAGCTCGGTTATCGGTAGGTCCTGGTTTGGACACCAAATGGGGGCCATGTATGGCTTGATGGGTGGACGGCTTCAGATAGAGTTGGCACACCACCAACTAGGCTACATGCAAGTGTGGGAAGGCATCCCTTGACTGACCACATTGAGGGTAGACGGAGCATTTCTCGGGGCCAGCCCCCACTTTCGGGTTGCGGGGCCCGTTTGGAGCCTCAAATGATCCCAAATGGCTATGGGCCGAATGGCAACCGTAGGTTAGTTGCTCTATTTTGTGCACCGGTTCTATCGTATGGTTGGTGGCCTATTTCGGGACCGACCCCCAGTCGACCCTTTTGGGTGGACTGGGTCGGCCACCCAATTGAGCCTAACCAACTACGACTGGTGGCTATATAAGAGCAAGCTCGTGAAGCCCATTTCATCACTGGCTACAGCAACCCTGATTCCTTGGCATCCAGCCTCCATATTCTACTATTTCTAGCACGCCATCGAGGCTTCTTTCACAGGAGCACACGGTTGGGAGGCAGCGCCATCTATTGTATCAGTTCTACAGTAATCAAATTTTTTATTCTTCATACTATCTTGTTTTCTCTCTTGCGTACGAGATCCTGTTATTTGTTGAGCACAGACGTATTATTTTCTTACAATTGCAACCATCATCTATGTACGGTTGTGGGTACTTGTGCCTCTTGGAATCCATGCTAATTTCTTGATAACCCTACGCACTATTAATGCCTTAATAGAGATCTTTCAAGAGCTCCCTATGTCCAACAATAATATCGTCATGCTGCTTATATGAAGAGCCAAGCTTAATGACCATCATAGCTAATGTGGTTAAAGGTAGTGGTTCCCCTCCCCTTTGTTAAATCAAGTTTTTGCATATTTCTTTGTATTTTGAGATGGTACCTATAGGATATATCTCAAAGCTTGCTTCCATACTAGGAAATGGCAAGAGTGTGTCAATATTAATAGACTTATCAACTACTACTGATATTATTTTTGTCCCAATCTTCACACCACTATAGTAGCCTTGTGGGTCTATCACACAATCTGAACTAATTGCAACCACATCATTCCCTATCATCATCATGAATTTGTCCTCACTTTTGAAAGCCATCACCTACTTTACATAAAATAAAGTTACAAATAGATCATAACCAAATAATTTAATAAGACAGTCTCAAACAAGTTGAGCTGATTAGTCCACAGGCCTTAATCAGGTGTGGTTGTGGAGCATGGCACTAGTGCCATTCTCTCCATGAGGTGTTAGGAAGTGGAACTATTGCCATTATCCTATCTCTCTCTATGAGGTTGTGGAGAACGACATTGTATCCATTCTCAATATGAAGTATGAAGAAAGGCACTAATAGTCACAACACCCATAGGGAGTTTACTATTCCCCCCTTGCAAGGGCAGCATGGCACCGATTCGATGATCCCAATTGCAAGGGAATAATGCCATTCTCTCCCATCCAAAGGGAGAAATAACACAAGTGCCATTCCCTCCATTTGAAGGGTAGAATGGCAATGGTGGCAATCTCTCTTGGAAAGATGAGAATGGCACAAGTGCTAACTGCCTCTTGCCATGGAAAAATAGCACTAGTGCTATTCTCCTTCTTTTCAAGGGAAAAAAGCCATCTACCCCTATGCATGGGAGGACTAGAACTAGTGTCATGACCTCCTTGGATGGGAAGAATGGCACTAGTTCCATTCCCCCGTCCAATGGGGAGAATAGTAGGAGTGCAAGTCTAACCTTGCAATGGGGGGATTGGCACTTGTAATATTCATGTTCTCATGGAAAATTTTTTGATGCCATTTCTTGCATGGGTTGTGGAGATTGGAACTAGTGCTATTCTCTAGAGAGAGTTTGGTGCCATTCCTTGCATTAATTGTGGATAATGGCACAAGTTCCAATCCCCCCTTGCAATTGAAAATTTGTTTGGTACCATTCCTGGCATGGATTGGGCAAAATGGCACAAGTGCCAACCTCCCTTGCAATGGCAAAATGAAACTAGTTTCATTCGAGCACTCTTTGTAAGGGTAGAAAGCCATTCCTTGCATGTATTGTGGAGAAGGGAACGAGTGATAAAAAATTTGTTTCACGCCATTCCTCACATGGATTGTCAAGAATGGCATTGGTTCTATTCTCCACAACTTCATATGATGTGATGCCATTCTCCTAACATCATTCTTAGCATGGATTATGGAGATTGGCACCAGTGCCATTCTCCACAAACTCACATGGAGATTGGCACTAGTGTTGTTCTCCATGTGAGTTTGTGGAAAATGACACAGTGCTATTCTCCACAATCCACGTGAGGAATGGCAGTGGTGCCATTCTCCTCAACTTCATATGCCGTTGTGGATAATGGCACCGATTCCATTCTCCTAACATCATTCCTTGCATGGATTGTGGAGATTAGAACCAGTGCCATGTGAAGATAGTGGGAGAGAAGGAAGGAGTCTCACTTGCAGCTTTCTCACATACACAATGGGGGAATACACACAAAGGTGGAGGCTGAAAACAATTTTCCTCTTCTTAGTTGTGAAAGCCAAAAGAACTTTAGTACAAAGAAATAGAAGAACCCTATATGTGGGTCTCAAACCAAACTCAGCTAACTAAAGTGGCATACTAACTGAGCCATGAACTAGAGTACATAAGGATAGCTGTCATCCAGCTATTATTCATGGGCGGTGTACCAATTGCATCTACAGCTAACCAGTCGGTGACATAAATGCACAATGGTCACCCTGGCATATCACGAGTGGAGCTCGATATCTCAACACTCCCCCTTGAGTTCAATCCCAATTCCTGCACACCAAGCAGGTCTCTGAACTTGCGCAGCTTCTCTATGCCCAATGCCTTCGTGAATATGTCAGCTACCTAATCCTATGTGCTAACATAAACTAGATCAATAAGTCCTAGTAAAACATTCTCCCACACATAGTGATAATGCACCTCAATGTGCTTTGTTCTAGCATGATAGACTGGGTTATTTGCCAAGTGTATACTGCTCATGTTGTCACAATAAATGACAACTGGCCCATCTGTAGATTGATGCATATCATAAAGTAGCTTATGCAACCAAGCTACCTCACATGCAGCCATTGCTGCACCCCTGTACTCAGCCTTTGTGCTCTACAAGGCAACTGTAGGCTGTTTCTTGCTGCTCCAAGTAACTGTAGCACTCCCAAAAGAGAACACATATCCACTGGTAGATCATCTATCAGAAATACTACCAGCCCAATCAGCATCAGTGTATCCATGCAACTGTATCTGAACCCCAGCCTCATAAAATAGTCCATACTGCAATGTGGACTTCACATACCTGAGTATGCGTCTAGCCGCATCCAAATGCGGTTTCCTTGGAGCGTGCATAAACTGACTTACCAATCCAACAACATAGCTCAAATCTGGCCTGGTAATAGTCATATAAATCAAACTTCCTACTATGCATCTGTACATAGTAGGGTCTTCTAGAAGCTCACCTGCATCTGCGCTCAGCTTCACATTCTACTCCAAAGGAACTGAAATAGGCTTACAACCTGTCATCCCATATTTGGATAGCATGTCCAATCCATACTGCCTCTGCAAGAGCCATATCCCACTTGGTGATCTAATCACCTCAATGCCTAAGAAATAACGTAGCTCTCCCAAATCCTTCATCTCAAACTTTTGCTTCAATAGCATTTTCACATGAAGGATATCTTCATCACTATCACCTGTGATGATCAAATCATCAACATAAGTGACAAGCAGCATAATACCTTTCTCTATTTTTCTCACATAAAGTGAGAAATCTGCCTTGGAAATCTGAAAGCCAATAGTGACAAGATACTGTCCTATCTTGTCAGACCATGCTCTAGGTGCTTGCTTCAAGCCATACAAGGCTTTCTTCAATGTGCAAACAAACTCAGGATGAATAGCATGAACATAACCTGGTGGCTGCTCCATAAAGACCTCTTCTTGCAAATCACCATGCAAGAAGGCATTATTTACATCCATCTGATGTAAAGACCATCCCTTTGATGCAGCCATAGCAATGACTTCTCTTACGGTTGCCATCCTTGCAACCGGACTTTATGTTTCTTCATAATCAATGCCATATGTTTGTGCATACCCCTTGATAACTAATCTTGCCTTGTATCTGTTCACAGAACCATCTGCATTGTGCTTCACCTTATAAACCCACTTACAGCCAATTACATTCTAATCTTTAGGCAAAGGCACCAATTCCCATGTAGCATTTGCTTCCAAGGCATCCATTTCTTCATCCATGGATTTCTCCCATTTTTCTTTTCCCATGGCTTGCTCAAAAGAAGTGGGTTCTGGTTCCTGTATCACTTTGACCATATAAGCATAGTGAGTGGCTGTAAATCCATCATATTTCAGCCTATCCACAGGATACCTAGCTCTGGTAGACCTGCGCAAAGTAGGCTCACTTCCAGGTGCTCTCAAAACATCCCTGGTCTTCCTTACTCCAGGTGTAACAACAGAAGGAATACCCAACTCATCATCAATACTCTGTTCTGAGCCACTGGATTCACCATCCACATAAGAGTGACCTGCATTCACATCAAACATGGGCTGATCTACCTTCTCTTTTCCTTTTCGTGATACCTGCATACCACTATCTGCATTGCTTTGAGGAGATTCTCCTGATCTCAATCTACCTGTCCATGGCGAAGTATGTGAACCACTGTTAGAGGACACAGCAGGTCCACTAATATTTTGTGATTGCTGCTGTGAATTCTATGCAACATTACCATTTTGTGCATCTACATCATCAATCACATTTATTGGTTTATACCAGCTGCTCATCTCATCAAAAACAACATCTCTGCTCACTGTAACTTATGAGTAGAAGGGTTATAGCATCTATACCCTTTCTGTTGCAGAGAATAACCAATAAAGATGCACTTCTCAGCTTTTGGATCCAACTTGGACCTCAACTCATCTGGCACATGAACATAGGCAATGCAACCAAAGATTTTCAAATGAGAAATATTTGGTTTCCTACCAGTATACATCTCCTCTGGCATCATGCCATGTATTGCTGCAGTCCTGTTCATTATGTAAACTGCTGTAGAAACTACTTCAGCCCAATAATAATCTGGTAGGTCTTTTTCATTTAGCATGGCCCGAAATACCTCTCCAATATGCCTGTTTTTCCTTTTTGCAAGTCCATTTTGTTGTGGGGTATGACTGCATGAATATTGTTACTTCAGCCCAATAATAATCTGGTAGGTCTTTTTCATTTAGCATGGCCCGAAATACCTCTCCAATATGCCTGTTTTTCCTTTTTGCAAGTCCATTTTGTTGTGGGGTATGATTGCATGAATATGCCATGCTCTTGCAGGAACCTTGCAAACTCATTTGAGAGGTACTCTCCCCCTCCATCTGACCTTAGGCATTTTATATGCAGGCCTGTTTCTTTTTCAACCATAGCTTTAAAAGCTTTGAAATGCTCAAACATTTCACTTTTCTTTTTCATAAAATACACCCAAACTTTTCTACTGTAGTCATCAATAAAAGTGACAAAATAATGACAGCCTCCAATAGATGCAGCTTTAGTAGTCCACACATGAGAGTGGATTAATTCCAATGGCTTCTTACTCTCTTGAACATGTCTAGGAAATGGTTTCCTTGCCTGTTTTCCAAATTGACAGGCTTCACATACCTTATGCATTTCTGCAACCTTGAATTTAGGCAATCCTGCAACAATATTTTGGGCCTGCATTGATTTAAGTCGCTGTACATTAACATGACCAACGCGTTTATGCCAGATATCAATATCTGCAACTACACCGGTCCCATGTGCAAACATTGCTGCACTCAATTCAGGCATGTCCGCATCCAACATAAACATCCTGCCCTTCTTCTTTCCTTTTACTATCAAGCAACCGTTATTTTTCATATCCTCAACAAAGCATCCATGAGGATTAAATCTGACCTGCAAGCCTTGCTCAACCATTTGACCAACAGAAACCAGGTTCTAGGTGATGTTCGGGACATGAAATACATCAGACAGGTATTTCTTTTTCCCATCCTGCATAGACAAAGGAATTTTACCAATCTGCACAATAGGATGTGCAGTATCATCACTAGTCTCCACAAATCCTAGTCTTTCTATTTTCCTTGCATCCTACATCCATTCTGCATGACCTGTCATGTGGTTTGATGCACCTGAGTCAACATACCACACATCATTGCTTTCTTCTGCACTTGTCACAGAATTGGTCATGTGCTTCACCATAAACAGATGCTCATTTCTGTCATCACCCTGTCCACTAGAAGATGCATAATTGCCTTGCTGAAATTTTCCATTCATAATGTCATTCTGCTTTTTGTAGCAGTCTTTAGCCATATGACCCATTTTACCACAATAGTAGCATTCAACATTGCTGTTTGCATTTTGGCCTCTCCGCCATCCACCGCAACCTCTTTGGCTCCCCTTGCCTCTAGAGTTACCATGTCCTCCTCCAAAGGACTGGTTTTCTTGAGTTTGGTACATATTTTGATTTCTAACATGGCCTCCAGATCGGCCTCCTCTACCTCTGCCTCTGCCTCTACCTCTTTCACAATTTGAGTAGAAGACAGTTTCTTTTGAAGTTCCTCCTGAAGAAGATGCACCAACATTTCTCTGCTCTTCAGAAATTAGAAGAGCAAACAACTCCTCAAAATCAAGAAATTTTTCACAGACGGCAATGGATGTCTGGAACTATGCATAATCCTTTCCTAGACCATTCAAGGTCACAGAAACCAAATCATCATCTTCCACTGGCGACCCAATGGAAGCAAGTGCATTTGCAATTTTCTTCACCTTCATGTGGTAGTCATTGATGCTCATATTTTCTCTCTGCACATTGTGCAACTCCTGCTTGAGCTGCATTTTCCTGGCTTGTGTATTTGTGCTGTACATTTTTGCCAAAGTATCCCATGCCTCCTTTGGCGTACTTGCATCCTGAATATGCACAATCATAGAATCTGAAATACTGATAGACAACCAGTACATAACTTTTCTGGCTCTCTCATGCCATCCTTTAAATGCCTGCATTTCCTGTTGATTGGGAACATTAGGAAGAACTGGTTCTTCTTCATTTCCTGTAATGAACTCCCAATAGCCTTTTTCCATAAGGAAATTCGTCATTCTAAACTTCCATGCTTGGAAGTTATTCTTGTCAAGCTTTTCAGTGACAATCTGTGAAAGAGAATCAAACACCATTATAGAACATTGCAAAATATTCTGTCACTGCAAAAAAACACAGCTTCTGCATCACAAGGGCAAATCTGCAAACTGACGAAAGTGGTATTTAACCACACAGTCACTTCCTAGTGACGATTTTGCATCAACAGGCAATAAGGATGATTATGTAACTCCCAGTATCTCTACGCACAGGCATACGATGCAATTTCTGCGGCAACTTTTCACCGACCTGCAGAGCAGTGGTCGCATAGCAAAAACAGGGCCTTTTTATCAGTGCTTGCGAAGAACTTCCGCCTCCAAAACGGGCCCCGAAATGGCCTCGAATCAGAAAAATAAAGTCACGAAAGGCTTCGCCCCTACCCGCAACATATATTGCCCTCTCACCACACCGCAAAGGGTGTCTCAATCTGCGACAATGCACTCTTGCACTTTCTGGCTGTGCTACCTGCAGAGATTTGCTCCCAAACTCAAAAAAGGAAAGCAATACTGGTCCTCTTACTAGGACACCACGAACCTGGTTTGCTTTCTTGAGCTCCTTACCACGAACCAGGCTTTGATACCATGTGAAGATAGTGGGAGAGAAGGAAGGAGTCTCACTTGCGGCTTTCTCACATACACAATGGGGGAATACACACAAAGGTGGAGGCTGAAAACAGTTTTCCTCTTCTTAGTTGTGAAAGCCAAAAGAACTCTAGTACAAACAAATAGAAGAACCCTATATGTGGGTCTTAAACCAAACTCAGCTAACTAAAGTGGCATACTAACTGACTGAGCTACGAACTAGAGTACATAAGGATAGCTGTCATCCAGCTATTATTCATGGGCGGTGTACCAACCGCATTTGTAGCTAACAAGTCGGTGACATAAATGCACAATGGTCACCCTGGCATATCACAAGTGGAGCTCGATATCTCAACATGCCATTCACCATAGTCTTACATGGAGATTGGCACTAGTGTCAATATCCATGTGAGTTTGTGGAGAATGGAACTGGTGCAAATCTCCATGTGGGATTGTAGAGAATGGCACTAGTGCCAACCTCCATTTGAGTTTGGCACTTTTCAAATTTCAGACTGGTACCATTGCCAATCTCCATATGAGTTTGTGGAGAATGGCACTAGTGCCAATCTCCATGTGAGTTTGAAAATACTCCCATTTTTGAAATCTTAGTTTGAAGTTTGAAATTTAAACATTACTACACTCACATGGAGTGTTAACTACATTAGTTGGCAATGCCATTTGATGGTGGATAGTAGCAAGTCCATGGAGCTAGGATAGTGCCTTGGATCCAAATAGGCCGAAGTTGATTGTAAAAGAGGAAAGAGAGCAGTATAAAGGCAATAGCTTGGCCCTCCCTTCAACTCTCTTCCTCAACTCCTTGGAAGCTTTTTGTGAATGCCCATGTTCTCTTATCCTCTTTCCTTCCTGTTCACACCTCTCCCTTCTCCACTTCCCTCTCCCCTCCCTCTTCTTTTGCTTATGGAGTCATGAAGGCAACAAGCTAGGGGTTGCTAGAGTGACACTAGTGGATGGCATTTGCATGCATTGCTCTCAACACAGAGTGGCTTGGAGGAGTACTCCATTGGCATTTGTGAAAGATCCCCACAACACGTGAGTCACCACTAGATTACACATTTTGGGTGCCATTTTTGGGGATCAAACCCTGATCACCCACATGGTAATTGGGAATACTCACCACTATACTCTCTTTCCTCATTCTTTTACAATCAACTTGGGACTATTTGTCTCCAAAGCACAATCCTAGCTCTATGAACTTGCCACTATCCATCAAATGATATTGCCAACTAATGTAGTTAACATGCCCCCCTTCTTGTTCTTGATCTAGTCCCTTGGATCGTGCCAAGGTCAAGGTTGTTAGAGGGTTGTCGTGGGTCATTATTTTTGTGCACTTGTGGGAATTTTCCCATCCTTAGTCCTTCATTTGTCTTCACTAAGTCCTTTTTCACAGAATTATTGCTAGGAGGATGGATATTTTATCTAGTAGCACTAGATTCCTTTGTAATTGGTATGGCATGGCATGAGTGATTGTAATGCCTAGACGTTGGGTGGATGGATAGAGATTGAGTACTTGTGAGCTTTTAAAGGAAGAAAAAGAGAAAAAAAAAGAATAATCTAAGATATAAGTTAGTAGGAAGGTGCTAGTAGGTGTTAACATAAGATCCTAGTGTTATTAGTGTTAGCAAAGTAAGCATAGTGTCTTCTCATGCTCCTTCTTAAGTCCCATATTTGATTTGAGTGGGACTTTTATTAGATTCTCATCAGACTATGTCTTTGACATGCCATGTTTTCAAATCCAAAGTCTTACATGACATTTTGTTGAGATACCACACTCAACATCATGTGATCATATGTGCATAGCACTAACCCAATAGAGTGCTATAAAGGAAAGGGTTAGATGCCCTAACCCTAACCCTAACCCTAAATGGGTTTGTATATATTCTACTTTTTCAACTAAATCTAGTGTACAATTAGTCATTTGTGGTGTGCTCTCTAGCTATGCCCTCTCTCCTCATCTCCACTCTTCTCTCGTCTTCATATTTTGTCATGGTATCAGAGCATGGTTCAGCGTTCCGCTGAGGTGCCATCCATCTTTGTGAGAGTGTGAGAGAGTGATTGAGAGATTGAGTGGTTCCATTCTTTCATTCCGTTGATGAAAAAGAAGTTTTCGTTAGAGAACTCCGTCGATTCTTGTGAGAGCTAGATCAATTTTTTTGATTGTGTGAGAGAGAGAGACACATTCATGTTCATGTTAGAGATTTTTGAGAGATTTTGGGTTGAGAGAGAACTAGAATTCCTTCTTCTTTGAGAGAGAACTGGAATTCCTTCTTCTTTCTTTTGTGAGATATTGAAGTTCTTTTGAGTGTTCACTCAATTGGTTGAGAGAGAGATCTGAGTTCCAGATTTGAGAAAGAAAGGCAGAGAGCATTTCTCTGTGGACTCATGAGCTTTTGAGGGAGAGAGAAAGCACCACAGCTTCGAAGGAAAGAGAAATTTTGTGGACTTCTATGACTCACACAGCCAGCCTCTTCTTCACAAGACGCGCCTCCATGCAACTGCTTCTTCTACAAGCACCTTAGCTCCAGCGAGCAAGCTGACCAGCAAAAGCAGCGTCAACCAAGCTCCTTTCTCAACACTGAGGCAGACAAAGGCCAACGGGCTTCACACACGGGCTGCTAGCCTCTCCAAAGCCTCGAACGATCAAAGCACCAAAGCTCCACCATAGCGCCTAGGCTCCCAGATAGCCAATGCTCACCTAGCGGCCTCCTCAGCCCGACAAACGAGTGTCTACAACACTCCATCATCTAGCTCTCCTAGCTCTAGGCTCACGGATTCTCCATTGATGCCCGTCTGCGGAGCCAGCACCGGCAGCCAGCTCCATAGTGTAGACAAACGACCAGTAGAGCCGCTGTCAACCATTTACCGTTTTCAGAGCCTCCGACAGTGCTGGCGCTCCAGCAGATCACACAGAGGCCATGGAAACAAGTCTTGAGGCTTCAACAATCGAGAGCTCCAGCACCTGCTCCCCCTGCAATGCTCAAAGAGAGCCTTGCCAACAACAAGTGCCCACGGCAGATTCCAAGAGCCAAGCGGCTCCCCAATGCCTTCAACACAGCTCGATTTCCTTCCGCTTACACGACCCAATGAGGCTCCATCTCTTGGGCGACTCCTTCACGGCGGAGGTGACTTCCACAGGCTCCAGTGAGCCTCTGTAATCAACCAGCCCACAAGGGGCTGCAGCTCATCCTCCACGCTGACGACGGAGAAGGTGACGGTTTTTTCTTTATCACCAAAATCTTTTGAAGATTCCGAGGGCATCTCAAAGATTCCGGCGGCATTCCCCTAAACCACGTCAGCAAGGTAGGATAGGGTTGGTCAGCGACACACTTGGGTCAGGTTAACCCCGAGTTGATTTGTCTTTTGACAAGGATCTAACCAAGGTCAGGTGAAGATGACCCTAGGTAAGTGGTTGGTGAAATCAGTGGCCACGTCAGCAACGCTGGCCCTTGTGCCATGTCATCCAAAGTGCCACATCATCTGCACATGCCAAGTCACCTTATCTAGCATGTCATCACCACATGTCACATCATTAGATTCTTATCGTCCATGTCAGTAAGCTGCCACCTCATTAGTGCCATGTGGTACTCTGACCCCCTGCTTGGCACACTTACCCCTTCATTGGCACACTTGGCATTTTGCATGTGAACACACATCTGCCAAAACACTATCTCTCCACAGGCATAGTTTTCCCTTTTGGGATGTGACACCTTGCCACATCACTCGGCATAGTTTTTCCCTTTTGGCAGGTGACATTTTTACCCTTTTTGCCCCTCCACCTAGATCAAGTCATATCTCTTGATCCAGGAGGAATTTGAGGGTGCTACAAAAAGGTGAAACGATCGGTTTTTTGTTCTCTACATGTTCACCATATCATGCACATATTTCAATGCAAGTATCACTCACTTTTGATCCTCACTAACAAATCCACTTCCTACATGCACATCAGCCTCTACATCGACACATTTGACCCATCACATAAAAAGAACCAAAGAAAAGAAATTATTTGTTCTTTCATCAATCGATGGTTGGTATAGATCTAGATCAGCGCAGACTAGATCGCCATAGAGGATACACTTTGAATTTCTCCAAATTGCCAATCTAAGCCATGCCCAAAATTCCCAATTAGTTCCTACTCAGAGTTAGTCCTCCCTATGCTCACATACGGTTTCACATCATTACATTACCTGAAACCTGACATTCATCAGTTCAGTGAGCAGACTTCAGAGTGTTTAGAGGCATTGACCAATCGATCAGTGGGCAAAAACATGATTTGATTTCACATACACATGCCATCATTGTAAAGCCTATTTGGCTATTCCATGGCATTGTGCACTTTATTTCAGCCTTGTAAAGCCTCTTGGCTATTCGTGGCATCATTTGCCACAAGACTTGTAATTCAAATCGGATTATATATATTGCAGTTCCACCAACACGACAATTCAGATTTCACTCGCCACATTCAGTGTTTTGCAATTGATTCAAACAGTGATTTTCACAACACTTTGAAAACATTTCTTGCACCATGTCTATAACTAGCAACCTCAATTTGGAGGCATTGCTAAGCTAGACAACTCCAATTACGGCACATGGAAATACCGAATGGAGACCATTCTTGTACTTTAGGACAAATGGGAGTATGTCGATGGATCTACACCTAGACCATTGGACACTCCAACCAGCAGTAGCTCTGCTCCACCTGTTGTCACAACACTAGCAGCGGGATCTATAGTGAGACCTCTAGCTACACAAACAGTCTCCACACATGTAGCAGATCCTGCCATTGCCTGAGCACAAGTAGAATGGGATAAAAAAGATAAGTATGCATATTATCTAATCAAGAAGAATGTGCAATATATCATGCTAGGACAGATCAACACCGTCAAGACATTAAAAGAAGCATGGCATATATTCGTAGCTCTCTACGAGTCAAAACACTCCTAGGATTTTCACACTGAGAAACCAAATCAACTAGAGTTTCCGCAACAATAGCAAAACCGATCATGCTTCCGTACTCAAGATCAAAGACTACAATAATCAACTCGGAGCAGCAGGAGAGACCATGAATCCTAAATGGACTAGGAGAGGGATACAAGAATCTAGTCTAGAGTATCACCATCCAACGACAAATTCCTACACTGGAAGAACTGCAGTCAGTCTTACTAGATGAAGAACTCAGGACTCAGGCCATTCACGCACGCAAAGGTCATTCTAATGATAAGGTATTCACAACTTCAGATAGAAGTAGAGGCAGAGGCAGAGGCAGAGGTTGAGGTAGATCATTACAGAGAAGTGATCATCATCAACAACAAAATCAGCATCAAAGTCAGAATCAGCACCAAAGTTATCCTCAACAACATCAGAATTAGCAAAGAGGAAATCATTCCAACTGAGGAAGGTTATAAGGATGAGGGAATGCATCTACCAACGTGTCAAATATTTAGTGCAAATATTGTCATAAGTTTGGACACTATGAAAGAGATTGCCGCAAGAAGTAGTACGACAAAGGTGGTCAATCGAGCAGCAATCAAGGGAATTTTCACGGAAGAGGAAATCATCGTGGTGGACATTCTAGTCACAGTCATTATGCAAATGAACATGGGAATATATGTTTCTTGCAAATGAGGAAATGCAAAATACTAATATAGTGTATTTAGACACCAATTGCAATTCAAAAGAGGATTTCAGCTCTATCAAGTCAACCAAGCAGATCAAGATCCTTGGTACATCGATAGCGGGGCATCATCTCATATGACAAATCATGAGGAATGGTTCACAGAGATGAAACCATTATAAGTTCAAAAGAATGTCATCTACACAGTAGATAATACACTAATCTAGTTCAAGGGACATGCATTATCCCTATGAACAATTTCACTGGTACGAAAGGATTGGTGAAAGATGTACTCTACGTTCCAAAGCTCAGCAAGAACCTCTTGTCAGTAGGTCAAATGATGGAACACAACTATCGATTCATTTTTGACAGAGAGGAATGCACTTTCAGAGACAAATCTAGAAGATTTCAGCTAGTAGGAAAAGGAGTCAAGGAAGGATGCTTGTACAAAATGCTAGGTACAGTACCAAATTTGCATGCCATGTCAACTCAACTGCAACAGATGCCACTATCCACAAAATGGCACAAGAGATATGGTCATGTCAATTTCAAGATCTTGTTAGATCTAAGGAATCAAAATATGGCAATCGGGATTCCTAAGCTATAGTTTCTTGGAAAAGTTTGCGAAGCATGCTAATTCGGCAAACAAATTTGAGCCAACTTTGGTAGAAGCACCTCTCGAGCACGGGGTATTTGATACATACAGATGTATGGGGTTATGCCTAGACCCACAGCATCAATGGTTCACTTTACTACTTGACTTTCATCGACAACTACATCAGATGTTGTTGGGTCTACTTTTTGAAATATGAAGCGTTTTTCAGATTTCAAGAATTCAAAGCCATGGTAGAAAACCAGGTAGTCAAAAGATCAAAGTCATGAGATCAGATAGAGGAGATGAATAGATGTCTTTAGCAGACATGTCTTCAGCATTCATTAACTTTTGTAGAAGTCATGGCATTCCAAGACAATTCACTTGTGGAGATACTCCTCAGTAGAATGCAAGAGCTGAAAGGAAGAATGGTACTTTAGCAGACAGTGCTAGAGCAATGCTTAGTGAGAAGCATCTTCCAATTCAGTATTGGGTAGAAGCAATAGCCACTGCAAAATACTTGCTTAATTGGCTTCCTACCGAACCTCGATACAGGGTATGACACCTTATGAAGCATTCACAAAACCCAAGCCACACACTGGGCATCTCCACATATTTGGTTGCATAGCATATGCCCACATACATGATGACCATCGCAGAAAATTGGATGCGAAGTCATGTAAATCCATCATGGTTGGTTATAGTGACGAAAGCAAAGCATACAAGTTGTATGATCCCATCAACCACCGCAAGGTCATTATCTCCAGAAAATGTAATCTTTGATGAGGAATCAGAATGGAAAACCTCAAATACATAGGAGATAGACGCACCGATTACTCAGTCATCTACAGAAAAGATTGATGAAGAAGAGGAAGAATTGCCAGAAACACCCCAAGCAGAGTCAAAGCAGTTGAGACGGTCTACTAGGAAAAGCAGACCTCCAATTAGATTGACCTATGCTCATAAAGGCAAAGCAATTTAGGTTGAAACCACCAACTATACTCTTATGACTACCATCATGGCTATAAAAGAGGCAGTGTACTTTGAAGATGCGGTAGAGAAGCCAGAATGGCAAACTGCTATAAATGAAGAAACGGATGCTTTGTACAAGAATAATACTTGGGAATTATGCAACCTTCCACTAGGAAAGAAGGCCATAGCAAACAAATGGGTATACAAAGTGAAGTACAATCCAGATGGAAGTATTCAAAGATACAAAGCCAGACTAGTTACAAAAGGATTTGCTAAGAAATATGGTCAAGATTATGATGAGACTTATGCTGTAGTAGCGAAGATGGATTCCATATGGTACTTGATATCACTAGCGACACTCAGCAAATGGAATGTGTATCAACTTGATGTCAAGATTGCATTTCTCAATGGTTACCTAGACGAGGATTATGTTGACCAAGAAAGTAGAATCATGTTTGCCATCTCAAAAAGAGTCTCTACGGCTTAAAGCAAGCACCTAAAAGTTGGTACAATAGGATCGACAAGTATTTTGCTGATTTGGGATACATTAATTGAATGCAGATAATACTCTCTATTACAAAGTTCACAGGGAAGACATTACTATTACACTTTTATACGTAGATGATCTGATTGTGATAGGAAGTAAGGATGAGCTTCATCAAAAAGCTAAAACAAGACTTATTTGTAGTGTTCGACATGAAAGATCTTGCACTTATGCACTATTGTCTTAGTATTGAGTTCTGGAGAGATTCAGATAGCACCTTCTTGGGTCAGCTCAAATATGGCAAATTGCAAGATTGCAGCCACTCCCATGGAACAGAGTTTCAAAATTACTAAATATTTAGAAAAGCCTACATTCTGTTAGATATGCTCAATGCCCCACCCTCCTGGCAACCACCAGTGGTCCAAAGTGCTCAAGTTGTAAGGCCCCCATATGAGGAGAAGCCATGTGTGAGCCTGGGACACTGGATGGATCCTGACTTGCATGTCAGATGAGGTCTATCAATGAGACCGTTGATGGTAGAAAGGTGATTGTGTGGGAGCCCCTTATTCTTGTTGGGGTCGATGGTATAGGGAATATTCTCTGAATATTCCATGGACGACTAGTCGGTTCCATCGACTAGGTTGACTGGTCGGCTCCACCGACTAGGTTGACTGGTCGACTCCATCGACTATGTTGATCCAACTACCACCCTCATAGCTATAAAGAGGCGACCTCCCCAATCCATTGTATCAGATCAGTTCAGATCAGATCAGACCTTCTACCTAGTAGCTCTTCACCTAGTATCTATTTAGATCGCCATCTAAGCTCCACTGTGGGAGCGCACAGGTGGACGGAGCCATCATCTGTACTACATCAGTATTGAAGGAAAAGTTTATTCCTCTCTAGTTTGTTGTGTACTCTCTATTCTTTGTTCAGTTTTTGTTCCGTTGCACCGTGTAATTTAACATGGTATCAGAGCCAAGGTGGCTTTAAGGATCGAAGAATAGAAGAGAGGCGAGGGCTTCAACAGCATACGGAGTGATGGCAACATGAAGCGGCTCGAGTTCCGGCTTGATTTCAGTAGCTGCTACTGCACCAACAATCCAGGTGTTGAGGATTCGCCCACCAGCCTTCACTGAAGGCAAGCTAGATGGTACGAACTACACTTTGTGGAAGTTTAAAATTACTGCTAATCTGGATTCATATGAGCTTCTAAAGACAGTACTGGGGACTGACCGAGAACCACAACGAACCCCCAACCTAGCAAATCCAGGGAGTATGATACCTCCTAATGTCGACCTTCTACGAGCTTGGAAATGCAGGAACACAAATGCTCTGTGTGCCCTGGTTACAAGTAGTATTGACAGTGTTTTGACCTTGATTTAGTATACATCTAAGGCAAGTGTGGCCTGGAACATATTGAAGAGTCCGTATGAGACGCGGAATCAGACAAGGATCCAGAACCTGGAGAATCAGCTCGCAACTGAGAAATTTAATGAAGGAGAGATAGCAGAGGTGTTCATAACCCGAATCAAAAATCTGCGTGACCAGATGGCTGGTGCTGGGATACAAAAGACTAGCAAAAAGCTAGCTCGGCGGTGTCTTCGGATATGTCCACCAAGGTTTGATGGACTGGTAATAGTGCTTAACACTCAAGTGAGACCCCAACCATTGTCATTTGAGGAGTTTTGTGCTTTACTTATGGAGGAGCTGTTGAGGCTTAAAGCTCGAGATGGAGGCAGTGAAAGGCAAAGGTGGTTTCTCTACCAAAGAAGTCCTCTACTAGTGGTGACAAAAAGAAGGGTGGCAAGAAGAAGTTTCAGGGAGAATGCTTCTACTGCAAGAAGAAGGGCCATATGATTGCAGATTGCCAGGTCAAGAAAGCAAATGAAAAGAATGGTATCCTCAAGAAGACAAATAAGGGGAAAGAGAGCTAACACATCGGAAGCAGAGTTGGATCTATTTCTGGCCATTGAGGAAGAGTGTTCCTCAGTTCAAGAAGCTTCAACCATTGATTCATGGGTGTTGGATAGTGGTGCCTCCCATCACATGACCCGCAAGAAGGGTCTATATTGTTCCATGCAACCTCTACAGGAACCCATCACGGTGATGGTTGGTAATAACACAAAATGCCCTATTGAGGGTACAGGTACGATTTCATTTGTTTTTGTAAATGGAGATGTTAAGAAACTATCTAATGTTATGTATGTTCCACAAATCAAGAGAAATTTGCTATCAGTTGCTTTCATAACTGACCTTGACCATGAGGTGAGGTTCAACAAGACAGGAGCAAAAATTCTGGATAGTGCAAGCAATCTTGTTGGCACAGGAGTAAGGAGAAACAACCTGTATGAGCTAAGTGCTCTTACAGCCACCACTGGAGTGAGCACAAGTAGACTTTGGCATGAAAGATTCGGCCACATTGGATTTGTAGTGCTGAAGGAGATTCAGAAGCAAGGTATGGTTGCTCACTTACCTACAATTGCAGAAATCAAAGAACCGTGTGAAGCTTGCATGATGGGCAAGCAACAAAGAAAGGCATTTCCACAAGAAAGCAAGAATAGAGCAAACGATCCTCTAGAGTTAGTGCATGTTGACTTGTGCGGTAAAATGCCTACACAGGCCTTGGGGGGATCTTCCTATTTTTTATTGATTGTCAACAACTATAGTAGGAAGATGTGGGTGTACTTTCTTCGTGAAAAGGCTCAAGCTTTTGGTAAATTTAAAGAATGGCTACAGCTTGTTGAAAATGAAACAAGGAGAAAAGTGAAGAAAATCAGATCGGATGGTGGTGGTGAGTTTGTTTCTACAGAGTTTGGAGATTTTTACAAGAGCAAAGGGATCAAGTGACAAACGACGACACCACATCCTCAGCAAAATTCAGTTGTTGAACACTGAATGCAGACCACTGTGGAGATGGGGATGTGTATGTTAAAAGGTGTTGGACTGCCAAACCACTTTTGGGCTAAGTCTGTCAATACTGTGGTTTACATCCTTAATTGCAGCTATACAAAGGCACTCAAAGGTAAAACACCACATGAGGCTTACAGCGGTAAGAAGCCATCTGTCTCCCACTTCAGAATGTTTGGGTGTGAATGCTATGCACATGTACTAGACAAAGAGAGAAACAAGCTACAACCAAAAAGCACCAAATGTATCTTCTTAGGCTATTGTGATGAGAAGAAAGCCTATAAGTTTTATGACCAAGAGGCAAAGAAGATCATAGCAAGCTGCGATGTGGTGTTCAAGGAGCACCCACCTATACTAGAGGCAGAGAAGAGCTCTTCCACTTTATCATTGAGTGAAGAGGTAATTCACTGTGGACCTATCCCAAGAGCTATAAAGGAGGAGGAAATCTCAGATGATGAAGGTATAAGACACCAACCTGTTGTTACACCATCGGAAAAGCCATTGCCGCGATGGGTAAGGCAGCTCTACGACCATGATAACTAGATGCCTATGTCTATTGAGCAGCATGCAGATGGACCAAGGCGGTCTCAAAGAATTGAGGAGCAAAGGAGGGCTTCTTCTCCCATAGTCAATATGGCCTTGATGGCTGAGATTATTGCAGAAGTAAAGGAGCCTGCGAGTTTGGAGGAAGCACTTGCAGACCAAGATTGGAAAAATGCTATGGAAGTAGAATATGACAGCATCATGAAGAATGAAACTTGGGAGCTGGTAAATCGACCACCTAACAGAAAGGTTATTGGCACCAAGTGGGTTTGGAAGGTAAAGTACAAGGTCGATGGGACCTTGGAAAAGTACAAAGCCAGATTGGTTGCACAAGGATTTTTGTAGGTTAAAGGGTTTGATTTTCAGGAATCTTTCGCCCCAACTGCTAGAATGACCACTATTTGCACAGTACTATCGGTGGTTGCTCATAAAAAGTGGCCACTTTATCTTGTATTCTATTTTTGGGGTCATTCTGCTTTTCCATGGTGTCTTTAAAGCTCTTGTGCTCATGGGATTCTTCAATCAAATTTAGAGGTGGTTGCATTGTTGAAGTAGAAGGGAGTGTCTCCATATTGACTTCATCCATTTCTTCTCCCTCTATTGCCTGTAAACAAATATGAGAGATTAGATTCATTATCTTTAAATTTAAATCTTATTTAAAAAATTGTATTTAGTTGAGAAATAGAGAGTTCATACCGCTAAGTATTGTCGTAGTGGCCTTTTTTCATAACCCTGCAAGCCATAATTATCAAAGAAGTCATCATCATGTTTGTCTTCATCCACCAACCTCTCTCTGAACAGGTCATGTAAGTCCATCTTTTCATCATCATCAACTGGGACATTATGATCTTCAAGGTAATCATCCATGTCATCAGTGTCCTTCTGGTCTATCTCTTTTTCATAGCCTGTGGTTAGATCTGCTTGAAGCTGAAAATTAGCCATGAAATGCTTATTTTCAATAATATTTGTGGAGTTGCCTTTTCTGAGGAGATCCTCAAATAAATATCCCATCCTGCACAAGGTGACCTCCCAACCTGCCGGTAGCAAATTCTCCATCATGGTAAGCAAGAGACTCCCAACTTTTGTAGGACTTCCATAGTTGTTTTTTTGATAATGTATGGACCTAGGAATATCTTGCTCTTCTAGCATCAATCTCAAATTATTTGAATTCCCTCTTATGTTCTTTTGTAAGGAGTGATCAGGGTTGGGACTCCGCATACACAAAAAGAATGATTCAAGAGATTGAATCCCTATGCCACATTCTCTCTTGCCTCTCTTCTTTTACAATTTTGAAAGAAAAATCATATTCTCGTAGAACTGCCAACCATTTGGCCAACCGGCCCATGGGATTTGGTGATTGAAGAACCTGCTTTGCAAGACCAGTGTCAGTGAGTATAAAGAAGGACTTTCCAGCCACATAATGCTTAAATTTCTCAATGCAAAACACTAAAGACAATGCATGCTTGTCAGCCTCTGAATAGCATCGCTCAGTGTCGAGCAATTGTCGAGAAGCAAATCGAACGGGGTACATGAACCGATCCTCCCCTTGTTGGAGAAGAATACCTGCCAGAGTGTGCTCACCAAACCCAGGATTGATATAGAAGGTCTTTGACCAGTCTGGATTGCATAGAATGGGTTCTGAAGCCAGAGCATTCTTGATTTGTGCAAACCCATGATCACAATCCTCATCCCAAGAGAAATCAACCCCATCTTTTAATAGCATAGTCATGGGCCGTGTCAAAGCAGCATATTGATCAATGAAGCGGCGATAGTATCCTACTAGATTGACAAATGAGCGTACCTGACGTTTGGTTGTAGGTGGGGAGAGCTTGAGGATGGCTTCTACCTTCTCGGGGTCAGGCTTGATGCCCTCTGATGAGACAGTATGTCCCAATAACCTCCCTTGAGTGGCTCCAATGGTGCATTTCTTAGGGTTGAGACTGCCATTTGCATCATTGACCCTTTGGAAGGCCAATCTAACCTTCATGATGTGCTCCTTACGTGATGAGAATATACAGAAATCATCTAGAAACACCTCCAAGAAATCCCCCAAATAAGGAGCAAACACCATCTGTATAAATCTTTGAAAGGTAGCAGGAGCATTGGTGAGGCCAAATGGCATTACTTTGAATGCAAATGTCCCCCAGGGCGTGGAAAATGTGGTTTTAAGCACATCTTCCTCGGCAATTCTGATTTGATAAAACCCAGAGTAACCATCACAGAAAGTATACATCTCATGACCACTTACCTTCTCAAGAATGAGGTCTTGAAAGGGCAGAGGATGATGATCCCTCTTGGTGGCAGCATTGAGCTTCTTATAGTCGATGCAGACCCGCCACTTGTTGTTTTTCTTTGGGATGACTACCACTGGTGAAACCCATTCAGTATTGTGAACCGGAACAATAAACCCAGCCTCTACAAGCTTCTGCAACTCTGAGCGCAAAGCATTGGTCTGCAGGGGCCCTAATCTCCGATACTTCTGAGCCACAGGCTTCGCATCAGGCTTCAGCTCTATCTTGTGCTCTATGGCAGTCACATGGCGAAGGTGGTGGTAGCTAGTTGCAAAGAGGTCAGGGAAATCTTTGAACATTTCAAGAAACTCATCTTTCTCACCTGGAGTGAGGTCTGGAGAAAGCATTGATTCGAGCTGTTGAGGACTAGCTGTTATGTTTTCTGCTGGTGGCAGGGTTGGAGACACCCCCATCATGTAGACTTCCTCTTCTGAGAATTCCAATGCTTTGATTGATTTAGAGGAGTGCCTTGATGTAACCCTTGTAGCAGCCATAGAAGTTGGGGATCCTTGGTATGGTGGTATCTACAAGTTTTTGACTGCTTTCTCCTTTCCTTCAGAAAGTACTAGCTATGAGAGAAAGAAGATCCGCAGAGATAGTAGGCGCTACACCCTCCTTGATGGGGTGTTGTACCGTCAAGGCATGGATGGGGTACTCAGACGGGCCATTGATGCAAATGAAGTGCCTAAGGTATTGAAGCATTATCATGATGGATTTTGTGGAGGCCACTATGCCAATGACTATATAGCTAAGAAGATTTTACATGCTGGATACTATTGGCCGACCTTGTTCAAGGATGTCACTTTGTATTGCAAAACCTGTGAACCATGTCAATTCTTTGGTAGGAAGGATTTGCGTCCTGGGCAACATCACCCAGTGATGTCCATCCATCCGTTTCATAAGTGGGGAATAGATTTTGTCGGACCCTTGCCCATGACTGCCTGCAAAAAGAAGTATCTTTTGGTAGCTACTCAGTACGTCACTAAGTGGGCTGAAGCTATCGCCCTCTCTGCTGCAAATGGCAAGGCAGTTTCAAATTTCATATTTGAACGTATCTGCACAAGGTTCGGGACCCCCATGGAGATAGTTTCTGACCATGGGAGTCCATTCTTAAATGAAGCAGTGGAGTTACTCATGGATCGCATGGGTATTGATCATCACACTTCTAGCATCTATTATCCGGCATCCATGGGTCAAACAGAGAGGACCAATGGCCTCCTTTGTAAAACCATGGGAAAAATGGCCACAGGGAACAGGAGCCAATGGGATCAGAAGGTCACTGAAGCCGTGTGGGCTTACAACATCACTCATAAAACATCTACAAGTCACACCCCTTTTGAGTTGGTGTATGGTATTGAAGCAGTTTTACCACTAGAGATAGAGATTCTGGCCTTGAGATTAGCACAGGAACAGAGGATGACAGAAGATGAACATGTAGAGGCCAGATTGGTACAACTTGAGAAGTTAGATGAGACCCGACGCCTTGCACTACACCAAACAGAGATCCAAAAGAATCGACAAAAGGCCCGATTGGATGCTAAGATTCACAAGGGATGGGAAAGACACTTTGTTGAGGGGGATGTTGTGCTATGCTTTGATAATAGATTAGACCACCAAATGGATAAGAAGTTTCTGCCACTATGGGCTGGTCCATACAAAGTCATCAAAGAACGTAGCAATGGGTCTGTACAAGTTCAGGAGCTGCATGAACCATATGGCAAGAAGGTGATCAACAAGCGTTACCTCAAGCCTTTCTTTGTGCGTGATGGTCCTAGGCATGGAAATGCTATGCATTCCCTTCCTGGGGGGGGGAACTGTTATGGATAAAATTGTCTAAGGAAAAAGACATTAATCTGTATGTGTGTTTGTATATGTGGCAATAGTATAATAAACTATGGTGTGCATAGGGCCCAAGGTTGAGGTGGCAGGGCATGACCATGTGCCACCCTTCCATGTAAGAGGACCCATAAGGTGTGTTGTACATAATCCATGATAATAATATTATAAAATGTAAGGTGGCATGGCTCCTCCATGTGCCACCCCTCCACCTAGGCTGCATTTAGTGAGATATGGCTCAAAGTCCATGGGAGAAGCAATATAAAATAAGTGGAGATGGATATTATATTGAGTTATTCCCTCCATATGGGATAGGCCCATGTGGGGGAGGTATAGAAGGTCCAAGAGAGCAAGTTAAATAATGGGGAAGGTAGGATGAGGTGGCAAGATTCCTTGTGCCAACCCTCCACTTGTCCTCCTAGAGGTTTGAACATATTATAAAATTGGAAAGAGACCAAGGGAGTATCATAGACTTGAGATATGGGGCTTGATTTATGTGGAAAATTGAGGCAAAGGGTTGTCGCACACAATTGAGAGTGCGTAACCGCCTAGCCCACATGGGAGACTTTTCCACACACACCATGCATGTGGGAGGATACATTAATGAAGAGAGACCCCCTCTTTTGGCTATAAAAGGAAGGGGCTATTCCTTGATGAGACACGCTCATTCTTGTAAAGCCACCTAGCTAGTATTTTGATAGTTCCCTCTCATCCCTTCTTTCAAATAAAGTATGGTTCTCTTCCCTTGATGTCTACATCTCAACATTCCTCCTCCTATTATGTACATGCTTCTCTTCCCCCTCTCCTTTTCTCCTTGTGTCATAGTCTCCCTTTTTCTTCCCTCCACTTCTAACCCCTATGACATCCCTTTGCCCTCATGATCTCCTTTTCTCTATGGCCTTTGAGCGTCGCCATACTTAGCCTCTAGCCTCTGGTCTTGATAACTTTTCCAGCTAAAAGCACATTACTTTGCACACACCTTCAACTAGGTGGAATTGACTTACATGCAAAGTGGCACGCCCATCCCATAAGTGCTTGATCGGATAACATACCTAGCAGCGTGTTTTTTTATGGATGTGCATGACACTAGAGCAAAAATAGTATTTAATGCTCGATCGACCATGCAAAGGATATCTGATGGGCACAACACTTTTTCTACGCCTCAACCTAGGTGGTATTGAAATGTTCTCTATGAGGCACACCCATCCGATAAGTACTTGGTCAAATAACACACCTAAGGGCATCTTTTTTTGTGTATGTCCATATCACTAGGGAAAAAATGGTGTATAATGCGTGATCGACCATGCAAAGCATATTCTATGGTAACAATATTTTGCACGCACCTCAACGTAGTTGAAACGGACCTGTGTGCAAAGTGGAGCCCCCATCGGATAAGTACTTGTTTGAATAACACAGCTGCGGCCGTGTTTTTATATGGTTGTGCATGACATTAAGGCAAAAACAGTGTTTTATGCTTGATCGACAATGCAAAGCATATCCGATGGGCACAATACCTTGCACACACCTTCAACTAGGTGGAATTGACTTACATGCAAAGTGGCATTCCCATCGCATAAGTACTTGATTGGATAACACACCTAGCAGCGTGTTTTTTTATGGATGTGCATGACACTAAGGCAAAAATGGTATTTAATGCTCGATCGACCATCCAAAGCATATCCGATGGGCACAATACTTTTCCTACACCTTAACCTAGGTGGTATTGAAATGTTCTCAAAGAGCCACACCCATCCGATAAGTACTTGGTCAGATAACATACCTGAGGGCATGTTTTTATGCAGATGTGCATAAAAAAGTGCTTGATCGGATAACATACCTAGCAGCGTGCTTTTTTTTTGGATGTGCATGACACTAGAGCAAAAATAGTATTTAATGCTCGATCGACCATGCAAAGGATATTCGATGGGCACAATACTTTTCCTACATTGCAACCTAGGTGGTATTGAAATGTTCTCAAAGACGCACACCCATCTGATAAGTACTTGGTCAGATAACACACCTAAGGGCGTGTTTTTTTGCGGATGTGCATATCACTCGGGAAAAAATGGTGTATAATGCGTGATCGACCATGCAAAGCATATCCAATGGTGACAATACTTTGCACGCACGTGAACGTAGTTGAAACGGACTTGCGTGCAAAGTCGAGCCCCCATCCGATAAGTACTTGTTTGAATAAAACCTACGGCCATGTTTTTATATGGTTGTCCATGACACTAAGGCAAAAACAGTGTTTTATGCTTGATCGACAATGCAAAGCATATCCGATGGGCACAATACCTTGCACACACCTTCAACTAGGTGGAAATGACTTACATGCAAAGTGGCATTCCCATCGCATAAGTACTTGATCGGATAACAGACCTAGCAGAGTGTTTTTTTACGGATGTGCATGACACTAAGGCAAAAATGGTGTTTAATGCTCGATCGACCATGCAAAGCATATCCAATGGGCACAATACTTTTCCTACGCCTTAACCTAGGTGGTATTGAAATGTTCTGAAAGAGGCACACCCATTCGATAAGTACTTGGTCAGATGACATACCTAAGGGCGTGTTTTTTCACAGATGTGCATATCACTACGGGAAAAACGTTGTATAATGCGTAATCAACCATGCAGAGCATATCCGATGGTGACAATACTTTGCACGCATCTCAACCTAGTTGAAACAGACTTGCGTACAAACTGGAGCCCCCATCCGATAAGTACTTGTTTGATTAACACACTTAGGACCGTGTTTTTTCATGGTTGTGCATGACACTAAGGCAAAAACGTTGTTTTATGCTTGATCGACAATGCAAAGCATATCTGATGGGTACAATACTTTGCACTCACCTTCAACTAGGTGGAATTGACTTACATGCAAAGTGGCACACCGATCCCATAAGTGCTTGATCGGATAACATACCTAGCAGCGTGTTTTTTTACGGATGTGCATGACACTAGAGCAAAAATAGTATTTAACGCTCGATTGACCATGCAAAGGATATCTGATGGGCACAACACTTCTCCTACACTACCAACTAGGTGGTATTGAAATGTTCTCAAAGAGGCATACCCATCCAATAAGTACTTGGTCAGATAACACACCTAAGGGCATGTTTTTTCTCGGATGTGCATATCACTAGGGAAAAAACGTTGTATAATGCGTGATCGACCATGCAAATCATATCCAATGGTGACAATACTTTCCACGCACCTCAACGTAGTTGAAACAAACTTTCATGCAAAGTGGAGCCCCCATCTAATAAGTACTTGTTTGATTAACACACCTAGGACTGTGTTTTTTCATGGTTGTGCATGACACTAAGGCAAAAACGTTGTTTTATGCTTGATCGACAATGCAAAGCGTGTCCGATGGAGATAATACTTTGCACACACCTTCAACTAGGTGGAATTGACTTACATGCAAAGTGGCACGCCCATCCCATAAGTGCTTGATCGGATAACATACCTAGCAGCGTGTTTTTTACGAATGTGCATGACACTAGAGCAAAAATAGTATTTAATGCTCGATTGACCATGCAAAGGATATCCGATGGGCACAACACTTTTCCTACACTGCAACCTAGGTGGTATTGAAATGTTCTCAAAGAGGCACACCCATCCGATAAGTACTTGGTCAGATAACATGCCTAAGGGCGTGTTTTTTTGCGGATGTGCATATCACTAGGGGAAAAACAGTGTATAATGCGTGATCGACCATGCAAATCATATCCGATGGTGACAATACTTTGCACACACCTCAACGTAGTTGAAACGGACTCGCGTGCAAAGTGGAGCCCCCATCCGATAAGTACTTGTTTGATTAACACACCTAGGACCGTATTTTTTCATGGTTGTGCATGACACTAAGGCAAAAACGTTGTTTTATGCTTGATCGACAATGCATAGCATATCCGATGGGCACAATACTTTGCACACACTTTCAAATAGGTGGAATTGACTTACATGCAAAGTGGCACTCCCATCCCATAAGTGCTTGATCAGATAACATACCTAGCAGCGTGTTTTTTTACGGATGTGCATGACACTAGAGCAAAAATTGTATTTATTGCTCGATCGATGAAGCAAAGGATATACGATGGGCACAACACTATTTGTACGCCTCAACCTAGGTGGTATTGTAATGTTCTCAAAGAGGCACACCCATCCGATAAGTACTTAGTCAGATAACACACCTAAGGGCGTGTTTTTTTACGGATGTGCATATCACTTGAGAGAAAATGGTGTATAATGCGTGATTGACCATGCAAAGCATATCCGATGGTGACAATACTTTGCACGCACCTGAACATAGTTGAAACAGACTTGCTTGCAAAGTGGAGCCCCCATCCGATAAGTACCAAGTGTTTGAATAACACACCTACGGCCGTGTTTTTATATGGTTGTGCATGACACTAAGGCAAAAACGGTGTTTTATGCTTGATCCACAATGCAAAGCATATCCCATTGGCACAATACTTTGGACACACCTTCAACTAGGTGGAATTGACTTACATGCAAAGTGGCATTCCCATCGCATAAGTATTTGATCGGATAAAACACCTAGCAGCGTGTTTTTTTACAGATGTGCATGACACTAAGGCAAAAATGGTATTTAATGCTCGATCGACCATGCAAAGCATATCCGATGGGAACAATACTTTTCCTACGCCTTAACCTAGGTGGTATTGAAAGTTTCTCAAAGAGGCACACCCATCCGATAAGTACTTGGTCAGATAACATACCTAAGGTCGTGTTTTTTTGTAGATGTGCATATCACTATGGGAAAAACGTTGTATAATGCGTAATCGACCATGCAGAGCATATTCGATGGTGACAATACCTTGCACGCATCTCAACCTAGTTGAAACGGACTTGCGTGAAAAGTGGAGCCCCCATCCGATAAGTACTTTTTGATTAACACACTTAGGACCGTGTTTTTTCATGGTTGTGCATGACACTAAGCCAAAAACGGTGTTTTATGCTTGATCGGCAATGCAAAGCATATCCGATGGGCACAATACTTTGCACACACCTTCAACTAGGTGGAATTGACTTACATGCAAAGTGGCACGCCCATCCCATAAGTGCTTGATTGGATAACATACCTAGCAGCGTGTTTTTTACAGATGTGCATGACAGTAGAGCAAAAATAGTATTTAATGCTCGATCGACCATGCAAAGGATAACTTGGCGTGTCCATCTGATGAGTACTTGATCGGATAATTTCTCCCACCAATAAATTAAGTACTAATTATAAATTATAAGAAATGAGTAGATTATTAAAAAGAGACTAATATTTATGTAATTGTTGCTACTACAGCTTGCTTGCGAAGGACTCTCACAAAGGAGATGGCTATACATTTTGTTCCAGGGATGGATGTGATTTTATGTAGCAAAAGAGAAGTAGTTGCATTTGCTACAGTCCATGATAGTGATCCCAATTCAGTTTGCCACTTTCGAAGACTTGGGGAAGATAAGGTGGCAGTTACTATATCAAAGATTCTTGGCGCACATGTTGAGCTAAAGTATAAATGTGGAGATATGGAAACACTTGGAGATGTTATGCCCTACAATACATCCAACAAATCATTTATAGCATGGGACAAAGATGAGACTTATGCAACAGACATTATCAAGAATACAAAGTGCACCACCTTGGATTTGACTATAGGGGACATTTTACAAATGAGATCATTTGCAAATAAGACTGTAGCAGAAGGTGAAGTATTGGGATTTGAACAAGTGGAGCAATGGTCATTTGCACAGATGAGGATTCTAAAAGTCACTGATGATGGTATGGTTGATAACATAACATCCTTATGTGATCCCTACTATGAGGTAGGCAAGAATATAAGATGGAGAGTGCAATTTTTAAACATGAGAAAGAGGCACGTGGTTTTCAATGATAAAGACAAGGTATACTACAATATCAAAGGACGTAAAAAGCATGCCCATGTGCCAGGCTCTATCACTTCAAATGTGGATGATTTCAATGTACTAAATTATAGAAGTGACATCTTATTTGGAGTGGATGAGTTCATTGGTTCCGAGAAACAAAATGATTTTAGAAGCGAAGCCTTATCTAGGGTGGATGAATTCTTGCACAGTGAGAAGGGCAAAGGTTTCAATAGCGATGTCTTGACAAGTGTGGATGAGTTCATGCATATTAACAAACCTGGTGTCAATCAAGCTTGTAAATTTGTGAAAGCCATGCAAGATGTCCCAATGAGTGATGTTCTCTCAAGAGTGGAAGAGTTTCAAGGTTCTCAATACTCTCGTAGAATATTGAATTCATTGAATGGTCCTGAGAGTATGTTAAAAACGAGGATGAGATCAACAGAGGATTATTCAATATTTAACTTTGATTGTGATATGGCCAAGGATGCAACGACCAATCATGGATGCTTGGTTACAAACAAATGTGAGGAGAAGAAGTGCATAAATACAAATAACAACGTGCACGAGGAACGAAAACGGTCATACATATGCATGAAGAGAAAGTGAATCCAAGCAGATCCACAAAAGCAACCAAAGAGGAAGAGAGTAATGAAGGAGGAGAACATGTTAAATGCATTGGGATATCTATGTTGCAAGCGAAGATGTATGCGCTTCATTGATCTTGCAGACATCAAGGAATGTAGAGGACACGTGTGGCAAAGAAGAGGAAGCAAAAGAAATGAATACCTTCTCACAAGTCTCTCTTACTTTCTTCAGAATGGCAATAAAAGGCTAAGTTCAAGACAAAAGGTAAAACCTCTCGTAAATGGAAAAAGGATTTGCAATAAGGCATATCGCAATATTACTGGATTATCCCATGGTACATATTGGGATTTAGTCACCAAGGCAAAGGGCGGCAACAAATTTAGCATTCACGGTAATAGAGGAAGGTCCAAATCAAGAATCTCAATTGTCAGGGCAGCAGCGATTTCGCAAGACTTCATACATGAAAATGCTTTACCTCAACCCCATATATCTACCAAACTCCCTAACGGTGACGCGATCATTGAAATGCACCTTCCAATGGGCTTGACAAAGCTCGAAGTATTTGACTCTATTGCAGAAAAGCAAAGGCAAAGAGGGAATGCCGTAGCTTCTTCTCATACTTTGTATACTCTTTGGAAGAAGAACTTTGGATATGTTAAAATCCCAAGGAGGCAAAAAATGTCAAAGTGCAATGTCTGTGATGATTTAAAGTGAGCGATTGAGAGTGCAACATGTCCAAATCAAAGGGAATTATACAAAAAAAACCAAAAATCTCATCATGACCTCATTCGACATTCCAGACAAAAATATGCATTTTGGAAGGAGCAAGCTATTTCGCATCCCGATGACTAGATGTGCCTTATTGTAGATGGCATGGATCAGAATACAACAACATTGCCTCGTTTTGTTGCCGCCATAAGACCCAAGTTTTGTATTGAACCAAAGAGGTATAATAGCAATTATAGCTATTATTATATGATTACATTAAGAGACGTTGCTCTCAGCTAGAGTCTTTATATCCAAAATGATATAGATTGAACATATGTTTACAATTTAAATTGTTGCTCTTAAAGAGCCTCAATTCATGCCATCTGCATAATTTGACTCCCCATTGTCTTATTGCTCAATGTCACGACAGTCCCTTGCCAGGTGCCATCTGCATAATTTGACTCTCACTTGTCTTGCCAAGCCTTGCCCCTTGGGTGCATTGACTCCCCATTGTCTTATTGCTCAATGCGATAGTCCCTTGCCAGGTGCCATCTGCATTAACTCCCTATTGTCTTGCCAAGCCTTGACCCTTGGGTGACATCCAGTGCAAAATACAGGTGCCATCTGCATTAACTCCCTCAAGTTGTCTTGCCAAGCCTTGCCCCTTGGGTGCATTGACTCCCCATTGTCTTATTGCTCAATGTGATAGTCCCTTGCTAGGTGCCATCCGCATTAACTCCCTATTGTCTTGGCAAGCCTTGATCCTTGGGTGATATCCAGTGCATATTTTGACTCTCATTTGACATAGGAGGTGATGACTCTGATTATAATTGTCTTGGATTGGCTTCTTACCTAGTACCCAAATAAAATCCTTCAATGGACTTCAATACAAAGCTTTAATCATGGACATTCTTCATTTGCACTATCTCCTTCTACTTCCTCCATGGCGAGCATCCTTAAAAATTCGTGTATATGCAAAATAGTTTGCTGTGGTATTTTTAATTTTCCTTCTACCTCATATCCCATGCACTTCTTTGATTTCTTTGCCCTTGAATGCCAAGACACTATGATTGTCTCTGTCGAAACTTGAGAGACCGCTTCATCATTTGGGACCCACTCCTTCATTATACAATTAGTATACAATGTGTTGTTATCCATATTCTCCTTCCTGCCCTTTGGCTCATACCATACCGCTGTTGCACATCAACTACTTTTGCAACCCAAAACTTCACATTCTCATATTCATCATCCGATGGCCGAACCACAACAAAACAATCGACCTCTATATCTACTTGTGGCATAAACTCTCTCTTCTTCAGTCCACAATATGGACGTGGGAGTAATGATACAAATTCATTTTCAAAGACTGGAGCTGGGCGCAAATCGTTATGAACATTTGGCCAAAACATATTGCATTCTTCCTTGACATCCTTTGAGCCTCGCATTCTCTCAAGGTCCTTTATTAAATTTCGTGTCTTGTTAATTACAATGGTAGTGTGTTCTCTCCAAGTAGGCTTCGAATCAGGATATCTCCGGAGCATTTCCTCTTTGTATGTAATAAATGCTTTTAATCCTTCTATTTCACAGTTAGACCTCTCATTGAATTCTTGTATAGGAGCCCATGTTGGATACCTTTCCTTGCTGGGAATTGAAGTTAAGAGAGTGTAAGGTTCTTCAGGTTCCCATTTTGTATCATGAGAATACTGTTGCCATTGCATTACGGGTTTTTCATCTTAAAAAAAAAAACGAAAGTAGTGTGGATTGGTATGACCTGTCAATGCATCACCACCCGTTTGTATGAAAGGTAGAATGAAGCTCTTCCAATCATACATTCTTTCGAGCCTCTCACATACTATACTTTCCTTACGACCACCAACTTGCTTGCCACATCTTCTTACCAAGTCATCTATTGTCTCCACATCCTTGCATTTAAGCTCCCTTGAGACTGTGCTAAAAACCTGATCGATATCCTCATGTGTATGCCCAACATACAAAAATCCACATTCAACCTCATTGAAGATTTGATGAGCAACTAGCATGGAGCAGAATGCAAACATGAGTACATTCTTATTTTCTCGCCAGCAATTATCAGCTTGTATTCTCAAAGTCGGTGGTAGGCGACCTTTTTCTACATGTACATTGCGAATTGCCTTCATAATCGATGTTACAACTTGATTGCTATCATGTAGATGCAAGGAATCAATCCATATATATGCAAAGAACTTAATTCCATGCACTAAAACTCCACATAGATGTGTCTTTAGAAAGTGCTTTCCTTGTAATTTAGGTGGAGTCATGTCTTTTTTCTATTTATTAAAAGTTTTAAAAATTTTGTGCATATTGCGAGTGACAATGTTATTTTCATGAAATATTTAAGTCTCCTTTCATGGATTTATAAATTTATCACGTCAAGGAAAAATATTAAAAATAATTAAATTAACAAATAACTTAGATATAGCCAGAATTTCTAATATAGGATTATTTCAAATTCTTGCATATTGGTGCAAAAGTATAGATTGAAAAAACAATATTTTTATGTGAATATGATAGTGCCACAAAGTGAACTTTTGATTTGGGAAGAATATTTTCAGAAAGTAAAATTTTGATTTGGGAAGGATATTTTCACAAAGTAAAGTTTTCATTTGGGAAGGATTTTTGGGCTTCGTCCAAAAACAATAGAAAAAGTCCAAAATTAATGAAATAGGTGTTTAATTGGATTGTCTTTTGCCATGTAGACAAATAGATTTTCAATTCATGCTTGAGTAGGTACATACCAAAACGTGATCCTCTTGGAATACCAAAGTTTCGTATCCTATCAAGGAAGTATTTCAAATTAGAAATGTGGCTTTTGAGGTGCATCATTCATGTATTACAAGCGCTAGCTAGGGCTTATTTGTGCACGATTCCATCAAGAGAGGGACTATTGTTCCCCATTATGGAGGTGACAAGTACACATACAGGGATTGGAAAGAATTGTGTGAAGGTAGACCAAGGCTAAAGAAGTACTCCATCCAAGAGGACCCTAATGTCTCTATGAAGGAGTGCACATTATTGGTGATGTTCGGTATGGCAATGTGGCCGTGTTGATCAATTTTGACAGAAATTCAAATTCAAAGCCAAGTTTTTGTTATGTATTTTCCCTCGATTTACCACCTTGGACCATCTCCATGAGGAAAATTGATGTTACAGAATATAGATACGTTTGTGTTGAAACCATAGATAATATATGTGCAAGAGTGGAGCTATTTGCAAGCTATGAGTTTTGTAAATGGTATTGTATCTATTTGTACATTTAATATTAGTCTAAACCATTTTCTTTTTTACCAATTATGCACGTTGGTGCTGAATTGTTGTGTATGATGTTTGATTAAATAATGTACCAAGATGGTCTTACATTTTTTATAACCCTTTGGTTGCGAATGGCACTGGTGCCATTCTCTATACAGTCAAAAATATTTACAAGATATTTGAATTCCAGGTTTCCAAATATGCATCCATGAACTGCTAAGTTAATATGTGATGGAAGATCACGATATTAATAAGAGCCACATTGTTATATTTTGAAATGAAATATGCTCACAATAAAGCATGTATCGATAATATAAGAGATACTAAACACCACCAAGGTTCATGGGATACCATCTATGAACACCACTGAATGTAAGGTCATGATGGTTTTATAAAATAGCACTTATATAACACATATGAACACCACTTAGTCTAAGGGTCATGATGGTTTAGAGATTGAAAAGAAAGTAAATCTCAATAATAATGTAAATTGAAAGCTATAATCATGGTTAAGGTACTTATGAACACCACTTAGTCTAAGGCTCATCATCTGATTCTCACTCAATTGACTTTGGAAGTTGATACTTATGTGAATGAGAATGTCTTTTATAGAAATTCGTGGTTCTATTGATTGAGTAAACTTAATTGATATTTCATACTTTTGTGAATGAGAATGTAGTCTCATTTCTTCATGGAGAAGGTTGTAAATTCTTCAAATACTACAAAGTTGGGAATTAGGATTTTCTTGAATTATCTAATATGGTCTTTGTAGGACATTGTGAAGGTGGAGAGTATGGATACATTTGTCAAGATGGCATATTTGCTGGCATATAGGGTCTTTCTTGAGCAGGGTTAACTAAACAGCCTTGAAGCTTTCAAGCTTATAAGGGTCTTTACACACTAAGGCTCTGTCCGCCATACACTCTCCTCAAAGCTAATAGGAAAAAAGAAAACCAATGGTGGGCACTAAGGGCTTTACACATTGCCCACCACACTCTTTTCCTTGTGTCCTACTTGGCCACCATGTCATGCCCAAAATCTCCCGATCTATGGGCAACCAACTTTGGCTAGCCATGGATGGGCACCCATTCTTCCAGCCAATGGCTTGCTTTCCCACTAAATGAATCTAATAAGTGGGTTTTTCAAAATTTTAATCCCATGTTCGAGTAAGCAATGTATTTGTAAAGGCTCTACATATGACAACCTACCCTATCCCATTTTTAAGTGCCCCAACAATCGGCACCCTTTGGGAAACGTGTAGTGGTCTATAAATACCCTGAGAGAATAGGAATTCATTGCCCTCACAGGATTTCTTTGGAAAGACAACAACACAGAAGGGGCAGTGCCAGGTGGGGTGTAGACACTGAAGACTAGGGTTTAATAGTAAACTTCGTGGGTTTGGGAGGAGGCCTAGCTTCGGACGTTCATGGTTGTTATCTGCAGAGCTAATAGTATCATCTCCATGATGACACTCGAGATGATAATATTTGAGCTGGTCAGCGGGGCGGAAGATCCCTGATGTATATTCTTTGTGTTTTTATATTAGGGAAGTTCTTCCATACCTACAATGGATGGATTCGTGAGGCTATGTGATTCGTATGAAGATAGTTGGGGAAAGCTTCAACACAGCCTTACAAAAAATAGTTAACAATCGCCCTGAGTTGTGGATCAACGAGGAGTTATTCTTGTATAACGACTATTGGATGTGATTTTATCTGTCTCAAAAGAGATCCGGCAAATTACTAATGAAAATATCAAGGTGGTTTTAATGGCTTCAAATTTCAAATACAGTAGAGTCGCATTTTGCAGTATGTGAAGATTGTTGGTTCACCCCATTTAGGGAGTGTAGGCTAAACATTGCATTCCTTGGCTAAGATTTGTGGAGTTGTGGTTGGCTATTTTTACCTTGGGCATAGAGTGGTCTTGATTAGGCAACATAGTGATTGGTACTCTATCAATGATATTTGTTATATCATTTTGTTACGTCAGCCATAATTCTGAAATCCTGTGGTGTGGTTATGGTCAGGCAGGAAACCAGAGGGCTCAACGATGCTTGCATACTATGAGGTCTAGAGGGTTTGGGTCTAGGGTCAGGCCTAGGCCTAGACATTCATGTAGAGGTGCAAATGGGCTCTATGAGAGGGCTAGAATGTAAGGTCCCTTATGGGACACATGCACAAAGGCATGAGGCCACTTGGCAAGCATTGGATTCAGGGGTGGATTTTGGAAGGAGTTCACACAAGGTAAGAAGAAAGAAAGGAACTCACGCAGGGATCTAATGGCTGGGTGGTGAACTCTTTTAGAGACCTTTGTTTGAGGAACTATTACATTGGTATCAGAGCCTCATTCCGAATCTGAGGAGAGAAATTGTTGCTGTGTTTTTGGGGTGTCTGCTGAGTTGGGTGAGGTGCTCAAATTGGATCGCCAACAAGCAGAAACTTTGTGATGACCCATCCTACCACAGCTCTCTTAGGAGGCATTGCTTAAGCTGAAGGGAATTGATATGAATTCCAAAAGATAAGGGGTTTTGTGAGAGGTCTTAAAGATACTTATAAGGTTGAGGTGAAAAGAAATTCTCCTAAAACCTTTGAGGAAGCCATTAAGTATGCCCAAATATATGATGATATGATGGGGAAATCCAAAGTTGGAACTCAGAGCAAACAAGTTTTGTTCCTAAGTTCAACAAATTTCCCAATTTGAAAAGGAAGGGGCACTTTAAGAAGGGGATTCCTCAAGCACCACCTAAGAAACCTCAAACACAAAATCCTCTCTTGAAGAAAGAGGAATATGAAAGGGCCACGTAAGAAAATCTTTGCTTCAAATGTTTGGGCAAAGACCGTGCTGCTTGGAACTGCCGTAAAAATAAACAAGCAGGAGCTAAAGCCCCAAATAGACCTCCACAAAAACAAGTAGATGTGGTGCAAGTGTTTCCTCTTAATGATACTGAAAAGTACACTAAGGTAGATATCTATCATGTGTGGGGGTTAAAGGTCACTGTGCCTTTACCTCGGTTATGTACAATACTAAAACACATATATAAATGAATGAAAAAGAAGATTAGGGTGGTTCTGCATCCACCAAAACTTGTGTGGCTCTCTGTCTCTCTCTCTCCCTCTTCCGTTCTTGCTTCCATTGAGAGCACTCTCAACTGGTATCAGAGCCCGGGTGATCTAGCTGAGCGTGCGTGAATGCTTAAAGCTCAGCAGCTCTGTGGGAGGAAGGAGAAGCTCTGTGGGAAGCTTTATGGGTGACTTTACTTGCATTCGAGTGTGCAGAGACCTTGGAGGAACCTTTGGAAAAGTCACTTTGGCTTTGCAAAGTGGTTTTGAGAGCCTGTTAAGTGTTTTCAAAGAAAAAGTCGTTTTTTGAGCTTTTCCCTGTTCCGTTCGATGATAGAGACTCCATATTGACTTGTAGAGGCAACTATTGCTTGCTTTTGGTGTCCACTTCACTTCAGGAGCTTGGAAACGCCTTCATTCTTGAATCTGGGATCATTTCATTGGATTTCTGACTCACTGTGTCAGTTCTTGCGTTTTTTGCCCGGGTGTTGGAACTCAAGTTTGGAGCAACCTTTTGCAGATCTGTCAGTTCCGGTGGACTCAGGAGGTCTTAAAGCTTCTATGTTGCTCATCATTCACACTCCGGTGGAGTTTACAAATAGCTCTGTTTCCAAAAACGTTTTTCAGTCCGTGTGTTGGACCCAGTGATTGAGACCACGGTTTCCAAAACCGTCTGTCCCATTGCGTTCCGGATGCCCAAAAACCCCTACCTATCAGTTCTTGCGCAATTCTGTGGAGAATTTTCAGAGTTATAGGTCTCTGTGTATTCGATTTTGTCTCTCTATTATGCATTTTTCATTCTAAGGTTTTGAAACCTTAGATTTATGCCACATGGCAGTGGATAAGTGTTGACTCCTATTTCTCACTCATCGGTTGGGATTTTGGAGTTCCAACAGAAGAGAGATATTTGCAGATTTTCTTGCTGAGTCTGATTATGCAATGGCGCCCATGTTTTGAGGCATCTCACGTTTTATTTTCAGTAGTGGTCATTACCGTGGGACTATGATTTCTTGAGCATACCTTATGCAGATCACTCTGGTTGTAATTTGAGCAGTGTGCGCTCATTCGTGGTGTGCATTGGGTTGCAATGGATGATTTATAGGCCATTTGGATGCATTACGGTCGTTATTGGATGCGATGATAGGCCCAAATTGCCTTGTGGGATGCTATTTTTATGGACGCTTTGCACATGGATGCTATTTTATGCTGAGGGACAACTTTGACACATTGCAGGTGATGCACTGATAGTGCTATGCTCTCTCGGATGAGATATTATTGATGCATATGCCAGTGGACGATGTTTATGCTTGAGTTATTTGGCACTTATTAGCATTTTCTTTGGGGCCAGATTTGCTCATATGGATGCATAGTATATGCACATGAGTCAGATGCTTTGAGCTTTGAGTTTTGGTGATATTTCAGTCTATTGTGGCATACACATTTGGGTGCACCTGGTATTTGGTGTGATTCTCTCTTGCAGACACTAGCATTTGGGATTTTGTTTCATTTGCATCATGGCATCCTCTTCCATGTCTGAAAAGGAGTTTTTCAGCATTAAAAAGTTTGATGGGACAAACTTTTCTTTGTGGAAAGAACAAATAAGGGATGTGCTTATTCAAAAGAAGCAGATTAAACCCTTGGCAGGGATTGAAGCTAAGCCTGCAAATATGTCTGAGGATGATTGGAATGAGTTGGATGCATTAGCAAAGTCTACTATTAGACTTCATCTTGCAGAGTCAGTTTATTTCACAGTAGTAAATGAGCAGACTACGGAAGATTTGTGGAGGAAACTGTGTGCCACTTATGAAAAGGAAACTGCCTCTAATAAAGTTTACCTCATGAAGAGGTTGTTTGAGCTGCAGATGAAGGAAGGGGTCTCCATTGCTTCTCACTTGAATGAATTCAATATTATTTTCAGCCAGCTTCAGGCTCAGAAGATGAATTTTGATGCAAAGACTAAGGCAATATTTCTCTTATGTTCATTGCCATCCTCATGGGATACCTTCCGTACAGTTGTCAGTAACTCTACACCTGGTGGAGTACTGAAATTTGATGACATTGTGGGTAGCTTGTTGGCCGAGGAGATTAGACGGAAGTCTATGATGGCAACAAGTAGGATGCAGCCTTAAATGTGCAAAGGGGCAGATCACAGTTCAGGGGGAAGTCCCAAGAAAGAGGGAAGTCTCGTAGCAAATCCAGGGCACGGAACATTGAGTGTTACCACTGTGGCAAGAAGGGCCATATGAAAAAGGATTGCTACAAAAGCTAAAAAGAGAGCAAAAGGATAAGAAAAAGAATGCAAATTGGGGTGCAAATCAAAAGGAAGAGAGTCCAAGGGAGGACAAAGTAAAAGTGAAGATCGAGGAGATCAATGCAGTCACACATGATAGTGACAATGACGTTCTCTTCATGCCTAGTTTATCTACAGAGTTGCTTACCACTTCAGATGATGCATATTCCCAGGATTGGATTTTGGATTCTGGTGCTTCATTCCATGTTACTCCCCATAGGGAATGGTTCTCCACTTATGAAAGTGGAAAGACAGGTTGTGTGCATCTTGGAAATGACTATGCATGTGACATAGTGGGAGTAGGTAACATAAAGTTTTCTTTTGCAAATGGGTCTGCATTTATTTTAAAACATGTGAGACATGTGCCTAAGTTGACCAAGAGTCTTATTTCAGTGGGTCAGCTAGATGATGCTAGTTTTCACACCACTTTTGGCTTTCAGAGTTGGAAAATTCAAAAGGGCTCTATGCTTTTGGCCAGGGGTGCCAAGTGTGGGACTTTGTATCCCTTACATGTATCAGGGGTATTTGATCATGTTGTTGCAATAATTGAGCAGCCAAGCACTTCTTTGTGGCATTGCAGGTTGGGGCACATGAGCCAGAATGGAATGAAACTCTTATGCCGTTTGGGTTATGTACCGCATTTGAGTTTCTCTGATTTTGAATTTTGTGAGCATTGTCTCTATGGGAAGCAGACTAAATCAGCCCATAAAAGAAGGGGAAAGAAAGAGTTTGAAAAGCTTGATTTGGTGCATTCAGACGTATGTGGTCCCATGCCTAAACGATCATTAGGCGGGGCTGAATACTATGTGACATTCATTGATGATGCAACTAGGAAAGTGTGGGCTTATGCTATAGCTCGGAAGAGTGATGTGTTCCAGGTATTTCAGAAATGGCTGGCCTTGATTGAGAATCAGTCAGGTAGAACGCTTAAATGCCTACGGACTGACAATGGTGGAGAGTATCTCTCTCATGACTTTCAGCATTTCTGTGATACACGTGGGATTAAGAGGGAGCTCACATCCCCTCATACTCCAGAGTAAAATCCAGTTGCAGAAAAGATGAACCGTACCATTCAAGAAAGGTTGCAATGCATGCTTTCCAATGCAAGTCTTTCTGGTGGTTTTTGGGCTGAGGCAATGAAGACTGCAGTGCATGTGATCAATAGATCACCTAGTAAGAGTTTGGATGGTGGTATTCCTGAAGAGGCATGGAGTGGCAAGAAGCCCTCTTACTCTCATTTGCGTATATTTGGGTGTGAGGCATATGCACATGTGCCAAAAGAGCTTCAAAAGAAGCTAGATCCTAAGTCTAGGAAATGCATCTTTCTGGGTTATGGTGAAAGTTTAGAGATGGGCTATCGTCTCTGGGATCCAGAAGCAAAGAAGATCATACGCAGCCATGATGTAGTCTTTAATGAGAAGAAGATGCATAAGGCACCCATGAGGGATGTGGAAATGAGGAGAATCACTTTCCAGGATGTGAATCCACCTACATATGTAGATAGACAGCAAGCTGTCCATGCACCAAATGTGCAAGAAATGGTACCACCAAGTACTCCCACAGGTATACAATCAAGGGTAGATGATGGATCATCTATTGGTGGAAATGATGAGCCAAATGTGGCTGATATGTAGGTGGGACAGCAAGCTGAAATGCCCTTGAGAAGATCTTCTAGAGTGTCTAGACCGCCTGATAAGTTTGTTCCAGGGGTAGACTATGTGATGCTTACTGATTGTGGGGAGCCTTCTTGCTACAAAGAGGCTATGATGCGCGAGGATCAACGCAAGTGGGAGTATGCTATGCAATCAGAGATGAGTTCACTTATGAAGAATAAGACTTGGGACTTGGTTTCTTTGCCACATGGAAGGAAAGCATTGCCATGTAAAAGGGTCTACAAAATGAAGGTCACAGGTGATGATGTGCCTAGGTACAAGGCCCTTTGGTTGCTAAAGGGTTCAAGCAAGAGAAGGGTGTGGACTTTGATGAGATATTCTCTCCGGTTATGAAGATGACCACACTTAGATGCATGCTTGGACTAGTGGCAGCAGAGGATATGGAGCTTATGCAGATGGATGTCAAGACAGCTTTCTTGCATGGGGATTTGCATGAGGAAATTTACATGGTGCAGCCGGAAGTCTTTGAAGAAAAGGGCAAAGAGCATTTAGTTTGCAAGCTGAAAAAGAGTCTCTATGGTCTTAAGCAAGCACCTAGAGAATGGTATCAGAAGTTTGATGCTTTCATTCGGTCCCAGGGTTTTAGAAGGAGTGAAATTGATCACTGCCTCTACACTAAAAGGGCTAAGGATAATAGCTTGATAATCTTGGCACTATATGTGGATGATATGCTATTGGCTAGCAAGAATACTTATGAGCTAGATTCATTAAAGGCCAAGTTGCATGAGGCCTTTGATATGAAGGATTTGGGACTTGCAGGTCATATTCTTGGTATGCGCATCACGCGTGATCGGAGTAGGAAACTCCTTTGGCTTTCATTAAAAGAGTATGTTACAAAAGTATTACAGCATTTCAATATGGAGGGGGGGAAGGCAATGAGTACTCCATTGCCTCCATATGTGAAACTGAGTCATACAGATAGTCCCAAATCAGATGAGGAAAAAGCCATGATGGCCAAGGTTCCTTATGCATCAGCGGTTGGGAGTCTTATGTATGCTATGATAGCTACTAAATCAAACATTGCATTTGCAGTGGGAGTTGTTAGCCGGTATATGGCTAATCCAGGAAAAAGGCATTGGGAGGCAGTTAAGTGCATCATGAGGTACATGAAGGGTACCAAGGAGATGTGCATCTGCTTTGGTAAAGGAGACATGCGTGTACTTGGGTACACAGATTCAGACTATGCAGGGCATGTGGATAGTAGGAGATCCACTTCTGGTTATGTGTTCACCTTTGCAGGTGGTGCAGTGCCATGGATGTCTCGCGCATAGAAGTGCGTTGCTTTGTCTACCACAGAGGCTGAGTATGTTGCAGCCACAGAGGGTTGTAAGGAGGCTATATGGCTTGATCGGCTAGTGGGAGATTTGGGGATTCATACAGGTGTACCAACATTGCATAGTGATTCCATGAGTGCTATATTCAGCTAGCACGGAATCCGGTCTTTCATGCAAAGACCAAACACATTGAGGTCAGGTACCATTTCATTAGGGAGGTACTTGAGGACAAGCGCATAGAGCTTGTCAAGGTTCATACAGATGATAACCCTGCAGATATGCTGACGAAGAGTCTACCTAGTCAGCGGTTTGAATATTGTCGTGTATTGATGGGCATTGGATAGTATGCCCACTGGTTGTTCTCCCTTAAAGGCACATTGTCCTTTAAGTGGGAGGTTGTGGGGGTTAAAGGTCACTGTGCCTTTACCCCGGTTATGTACAATACTAAAACACATATATAAATGAATGAAAAAGAAGATTGGGGTGGTTCTGCATCCACCAAAACTTGTGTGGCTCTCTGTCTCTCTCTCTCCCTCTTCCGTTCTTGCTTCCGTTGAGAGCACTCTCATCATGAGGATAGCACCCACGTGTTGTCTAACATCGACAACGTGGAAGCCCACCTTTGCTCCTCATGATTTAATGAGGATGCATGGAAAAATTAAGGGGCAAAGAGGAAGAGTGATGGTCGATGATAGTGCAATACATAATTTCTTGAACTACTCGTTAGTGAGAGTCCAAGTGCTCATAAATATGTGGTCTCTTTGGCAAAAGGCAGTGATAAAAAAGTTTGGGACACCATGATACATGGTGTAGAGGTGGATATTCAAGGTTATCAAGATGCCTTGGATTTCTAAAGCATGCATCTCGACCGAACAGATGTAGTGCTTGGTCGAGAATGGATGTATAGTCTTGGGCATAAATTACAACTGAGTTATCTTAATAACTCCATTATGTTTGAAAAAGAGGGTAGAGTCTTCCAAATTCAAGGAGAACATGATGTGCCCAACTCTCCTCTTATTTTTTTGATGGAATTGGAACAACTACTACACCAAGAAGAGTGTGAGGTATATCTCTATGAACTTACTTTTATTGGTGATTTTATGTCTTCTACATTGGAAAGAAGTAATATTGTTTTTGATAATGTTAAAAAGTATCAATCTTCTTTCAATGATTTAATGTTTGAATTTAAAGATGTTTTTTCGTCTGATTTACCTGATGGTTTACCCCTTGAGAGAGAAGTAGATCATAAAATAGATTTGATTCCTAGATCTACCCCTGTTTGTAAACCCCCATATAGGCTTAGTCAAACGGAGGAACGTGAGGTCAAAAGACAGTTAACGAAATACCTTAGGAAGGGCCAAACTCAACCAAGTATCTCACCTTGGTCTGCACCAGTTTTACTGGTAAAGAAAAAGGATGGTACTATGCATTTATGCATAGATTACCGAGCACTAAATAAAATCACCATTAAAAGTAAGTATCCTATGCCTCACATTGATGAGCTCTTTGATCAATTGCAAGGGACAAAATATTTTACTAAAATTGATTTAAGGTCAAGATATCACCAAGTACGAATTAGGGAAGAGGATGTCCCTAAGACATCATTTCGTACTGAGTATGGGCATTATCAATTGAAAGTAATGCCATTTGGATTAACAAATGCTCTAGCAACTTTCATGACACTTATGAGTAGTGTCTTAAGGCCATATTTAGGAAAATTTGATGTGGTATTTTTAGATGATATCCTTATATATAGTAAAATAAAAAAAAAGTATTTGGAACATTTGCGAAAAGTGTTCCAGCTACTTAGAGATAATTCACTCTTTGCTAAAGAATACAAATGTGAATTCTTTGCAAAAGAAGTGAAATACTTGGGACATATAATATCCCAAGAAGGGGTTCATATGGACCCTGACAAAGTAAGGGCCATATTGGAATGGCCACATCCTACAAACCTAGAAGAATTATAGATATTCTTAGGTTTGTCTAGATTCTATAGGATATTCATACAGGATTATGCTAAGATTGTTGTTCTGATGATGGACCAGCTTAAGGGGAAGGGAAGCACCTTTATATGGGATGAACCTCAAAAGAGACATTAAAAGTAGCTATAGTAGCAGCTCCTATCTTAAAAGTAGTGGATCCCAATGAACCATTCATGGTTGAGACAGATGCCAATGATTTTACTGTTGGGGCTGTTCTTTTACAAAAAGTTCAACCAGTGGCTTTTGAAAGAAAAAATTTAGATCGTGCCCAACGGAATTACTCGGCATATGAGAAGGAACTATATGCTATAGTCTATATTTAAAGAAGTGGAGGCACTATTTATATGGTGCAAAATTTGAGATCATCTTTGATCAGGAGAGCATTAAGTGGATTTGTAATCAGCCAGAGCTTAAAGCAAAAAATCTAGATGGGCTGAATTAATGCAAGAGTTTGATATACAATTGACATATCGGAAGGGAAAGTTCAATGTGGTAGCAGACTCCCTTAGCCAAATGTCAATTGTTAATGAATTGAGTTTTACTCAATTTCAGAATGATTTCGTAGAGTCCTTGAAGGGGAAATGTGAGTTTGATCCTCACTTCTCTAAAATATGAAAAGCAATTAGAAATAGGGATCCAACTAATCGAGGGGCTTTCACGAAGGAGTCGAATGGAAATGGCTACACACCATAGTTTGGTGATAAAGGACTCAAGTGGAAAAAGTATACTATTGAAGATGGCTACCTGCTCTACAAGGGTAGAGTATGTGTCCCGGATAATAATGGCATTAGGCGCCAAATTCTTTTTGAATGTCATGATAGTCTGAGTGCTGGACAGCTAGGAACTCAGAAGACGTGTGCTTTTGAAAAGACAATTCTTTTGGCCTGGAATAGGTAAGGACGTCCAAAATTATGTATTGAAGTGCCAAAATGCCAAGTCAATAAGGCTGAATGCCTTAAGGTAAGAGGTCTCCTACACCCATTGGAGATTCCATCTAGCAAATGGGAAAGCATCTCCATGGATTTTATTGTGGGATTACCTAGGACACAGAGGGAGCACAGATCTGTGTACTAGCCGGTATTGTTAGCGCAGCTGGTATTGTTAGTGATCGGGATAGTATTTTATTAGCTTTGGCCTTCTGTGTAAGAAATTATGGGACTTCATATGTTATATCTCCTATCTCACATTCAATAATACTAGTATAATCCTGATACTCATCCCTCACCATCTTAAAAGTTAAGCATAGAAGGCTATGAGTTTGTGTGCCTCTACTTTTGTACAATTCTCTTCAACGTAGTTATTGGAGAAGTATTTGTCTCCCAGATAACCCCCTTGCTTTCTTAGGAATCTCTGAGATAGAGTTGATCTTATGCATCACAACAATATCATAATTTAATATTTCAAACTCAATCATATATTTTATGGGATTCTTAAATATACACGTCATTGTTGCAAGAAAGTATCCTCTTTGTTGGAAAAAACCACATAAAGCCACATTGCACTACCCACTTGTGCCGAGTGTTGGGGTCCCAATCCCCACCCCATAGCAACACATCCAACAAAGGGATCCCATTGGGGTGAAGGGGAGGGGTTCTTTCCCTCTTTATATCCAAGGTTCTATGTATTGCACTATGCATATGGGATTTCTATCCCCCAATTGTATGCATATCGCCTGCACGTGCCAAGAGCCTTCAATCACTCCATTTTTCCACGCACTGCATACATTTTGCTAAGTGCCACGAGGGAGGTTAGGACCACACACAAGGACCCCAAGGTCCATATTCCAACACCCCCCATGGTCCAAACACCAAGAGTTGGCATAGACCAGCCAAGTAACCAATCAATGCTGAACATCCATAAGGACCAAATCAGCCAATTACCACTTACCATACTCATACTTCACCAAAGCCAGAGCCAGGCTAGTCAATAAAATACCATAAGGGTATACAGGTCACATAGCCAACAACAACATGAAATTGATCATCAAAGGCAGGCCGTTGCCAAATCCACAGAATACTCAATACTGTCGTCAAATTCTAGACAGGCACTGTAGTCGAAGCACATGCAGGCCGCCAGCTCCCATGAGTGCGCATTTGTCTTATCCAGTCCAGAGAGCAGTAAACTATTGCCACCTCAGCACTGATGTCAAAGCAAGCACATAGGTCGTCACTTCCCACATGCATGTTTAGTTACTCTCTTTGAATAGGTCCAATAGCCATCACAAACAATACTTAATTGCAGAGTTCTTATGTTATAGTGCATCATGCAGATCCCACATGTCATCACCATAGTAACACATGGACATCCTCTGCTCTAATACCGTGTTGGAAACAACCACGTAAAGTCGCATGGCACTATCAGGTTGCATCGAGTAAGGGTTCCCAATCCCACCCCATAACTGCACATGCATCGTCCACATCCAACAAAAGGAGCCGGCTAGGATGAAGGGGAGGGGTTCTTTCCCTCTTTATATCCAAGGTTCCATGTATTGCCTTGTGCATATGGGATTTCTATCCCCCAATTGTACACGTGTCATGTGCACGTGCCAAGAGCCTTCAATCACTCCTAACATCATACATTTGCTAGGTGCCACGAGGGAGGTTAGGACCACACACAAGGACCCCAAGGCCCCATATTCCAACAGTCTTGCATGTTGTGAGTCAAGGTAACATTCTTGACACACACTCTAAGCTCAAAATCTATGATTTCAAATCCTATATGAAAACATAATAAAGACTTAGTAAATACAACCTTTTTAAAATATTTCAAAATTCTTAGTTTATCAAAAAAGACTTATAAAATTAATTAAATTCATAGTAAAACAAAATATAAAAGCATAGGTACTTATTTAAAAATATTTAACAAAGCAACTGAAAATTAAATATATAAATTTAAGTATACATGTATATAAACAAACACAATTATTAAAAAATTATTAGATTTAAAACTTAAAAGTAGTATAAATATGTACTTTTTAAATTCATATAGTACAAATAATGTAAAATCTTAATTTGATTAAATAAATAAAATAAATTTGATTATAATAAAATATTTATTTATGCATATTTTTACACACAAAACAAAATATATAAAGATGTCTTAAAAAAATTAAAAATAATATTGTCTTAATTTAATCAATTAAAATCATTAAAACACATTATTTTAACATTTATTATACTAAAAATAATAGAATGACATTCGATAAAATAAATCAAATAAGAACTTTATTTTATATAAAAAATAGATGACAAAGATATAGAATTTAAGGTTATTATATAAAGAAGTAATGAAATATCTCGCTTTTATAAAATACCAACATCAAACAAAGCGCTTGTCACTCAATCAAACCTAAAGGAGACAACTTTTGGTCATATCCATTGAGGCCTACTGGACCAATTGCAACAAAGCTAAAAGAAGAGTACAAGTTTTAATTAGCAATGTGCAACGAAAGGATGATCAAGATCCAAATTCAACAAATAGAGATAGAGGAGCCACCAGCACAAAACTAAGCACCACTATTGTGAGAGCCACCCAACCACGCTAATGCCCACCAACCAACACACAACCAACTTGAGCAATGGAAAGCCCAAAAATCGAGCAAGGCTAACACAAGGCCATAATGTTCCAAATTGCAAAAGCTAGAAAGATAAGAGAGGTGGCAAACAACTCTCTTGGATACAATTGTGAAATCTTCAAACCCTTAAAAAAACAAGGAATTGATCATATAGTACAAGTTGAGCAAGGATCAAATGCACTGCGTCTCACAAGTCAAGGTCATGTAGATATAGGATCTGCTATTTCGGTGTGGCAATCCATCCATTCCAAGGTGGATCAAAACAAAGAAAATGAGGCACTGAACCAATGAGGACACAACTACAACAATTGGACAAAATGTGAATCCCCAACTAACAAAGTGAGGCATGAATGAAGAAGATGCAGCACGAATGGGTCAGATGCAACACGAGGTGACCCATTCACCAACACACGAGTCATCTAGACAAAACAACATTGTCGAGACAAATCACAAAGAAGGTATGACGCTAGAACCAAAACATTCTATAAGGAATCACACCATACATTTCGATGGAAGACCAGCCCAAGTCTCGAGAGAATGTACACAATGACATCAAAGGCAAGGCACAAGGCATTAAGTGCACACTAAGCATCAAGGACACGGAATATATAAGTAGTCCCATTCTAAAATCCAATTCCAAGAGTTCCATTAGTTTGGATTATCACTTTTGTAGTTGTGTGTCTCGGAGCCAAGTATTAAGTTTGCGGTGCATTAAAGAAAGGCATCGAGTACTCAGCTAGTGATGAGTTGAGTGTGACTCACGGACTCGGGTATTTAAGTTCAGCTTATGTCATTTGAATCCAGGGTATTAAGTTCTGGGTTGAGTGTGAGACTCCAGGGCTTGGGTATTAAGTTCAGCTTATGTCACTTGTTACATAATATACCGGACACCTATTTCTTCAAATTTTATATATTCTCTGAGCCACTAATACATTCCAAAATTGCATTTCAATCCGCATTTGTTCATCACTCTCCTTCACCTACAAATGAACACACTGCATGAGGAATTGTGAGCAAGTGAGTATGTCTTCCACTAAGCAAATTTTTTCTTAATGCAAACCTGAACCTGAAGATAGGTAAACTGCCTCTGCATAGACTAACGAATGCACATCTGAATGAAAAGAGACTACATGTCAAAAGTACACGATTCCTAGCTAACGGCAATATATTTCACTACTACAGATGTAGATAAACGAGTCCCAGTGCACTAATGACGTACACATGCTAAAACCATGTTGGTGAAATAAGTTAAAAATATATAATAACAATGGGTTTTGATAAATCCCACTCAAATATAACCTGACACCATTTCTCAGGAACAATAGATAGGCAAACCTTACAAGTCAGTAGAAGCGTTATCAGTCCTGTAGAACCATGAAAACCAGTTACAGGGGGCAATCCCCTTTCTTCCAAGAAAATTCTGCAAAGAAATCCTCCATGGTGATTACTAGGCACATTCATGTCCTCTCTAGATTTCAGAGCACAAGTATCTTTGTCTTATATTCCAACTGCTGTCTTCTGCTGAGAGCCTTTCAACCACAGGGTTTTCTTGACACCATGATAGGATAAACTGATGATGGGTTATGAACAGAGACAATACAGATGTGCCTACAACCCCCCCGAGGGTCCCTAGTAAAGTTTATATTACAAAGGTCCCATACCAGCAGCTAATGATCCCGTATACCATTTTGGTCTGTGAATCACCGCATTGGCATATACCATCTTGCATTCGTGTCTCCCAAACGCTTCATGCTTGTACACATCCCAGTCATCGAAATTATAAGTGCATAATGAGGGTCTCATTTTACATACATGTTATCCAATGCATAACCATCAGCTGCCGCCAGCTCGCCCTCCATCATACCTGCACCCTCTTGCTGCTGCTGCACATGAAAGAGACACCATAAAGAAGCAAGAAGAGAAGTAACAGAAACCTTCCTCTCAGGACCAAATTTAAATCATGCCTTTGAGAAGTTAATACAATATCACTGAATTACACTAACAGAATATACAATAGAAGAATCCAGGAACATTCCCAAACTCATTCACAATATCACTGAATTACACTAACAGAACATAGAAAAGCTTCATTGATCACATTTCGACACAAAGAGGCTAGGGAAGAACAGGGCTTAAGAGTATGATGCATAGAAGATATTTGGTAGACACGTTAGTCCTGCTTACATGTCAACATGTACCTCTCTAACAAAGAGGCACTCCCCATCACCCTCTCACCCGCAAACCTCCCCACTCTTTTTAGGATAAGTATGAAAACCCCCAAACAAATCATCCTTGAACAAAAAAGTACAAAAGATTAAGCGAAATCAAAGCATATGGTAGCAACCTGACCTGTTTGAGGAAAATATTTAACAAATCATCTGATAATGATTCTGAAAGCCAACCATGCTCTGTCTTTAATAAACCCAAACTGCCTTCCTTCAATTTCAGATCACTATCAGCTGTTGATTGCTCGCTCTGTGACAAAGTATTGGGAACAGAAGCCTTCATACGTCCACCATCCATACCCAAGTTACTTAGACCTCCCGTGCTGAAACCCAAAGTACGCACTTGCCCTTGTTCTTGACCAATGCCCAGATTCAAACCTTGACTATTTGAAGAAGCCTGGCTATATCTTGGACTAAGAACAGGGCTATTAACCTGGACAAACTCCTGGCTCAAGCCAAAACCTTGCCAGCCTGCCTGATTTCTCTGGCCCGTGCTAAGCCCTAGCCCATGTTTTAATCCAGCCAGCGGAGTGAAGTTACAGCCAAATTTGCTCAAGCCGTGAGGGGAAACCTCATTCATGGCACCAAAGGTCGATCCAATGTTCTTCATTCTAGTAGCACCTACCTCACTATCCAGTCCAGTTGAAGCCAAGGGAGAAGAAACACTCACAGAACTTGGAACAGGAGGGTTGAGTTCTCCTGCACTGGGAATATGTAGACCCTTACTGTCTGCACATGAACTTCTTCCAAGAGACCCTAGTATATTTGGGGAGGAAGAGCCAGTAGCAGCCAGGGTAGATGCCAGTGCTGACCTGAATGAGCCAGCATTTTGGATAGCAACCCCACTGCCAAGACAGGCATTTGTACTGTTCACATTGGACGGTGAGCTGGCCCAAGCTCCCAGTTCAGCTGAGAGACCATGGTGTCCAAGAATTCCACCAGAGGGCAAAGTCAGACCCCCTTCATTTGTCAAACGACCACCAGCCTGCTGCTGCAGAGCCTGCATCATCAAGGCATTAGTGTTGGGATTGCCTTGAGCATTGCTATTTACTCCGACCAGCTGCCCCAAGCCACCTAAACCAACAGCAGGAGTAAGCTGTTGCTGCTGCTGCAAGGCTGACATCGCTGGTCCTTTGTCTAGAGGTCCTGCCATCTGCCCAAACGTTGCTAGCTGTTGAGACACCTGGGTAAGCTGCTGCAGATCAGAGGCCGCACTCTGAAGGTTCCCTTGACTACCTAGCACCGGTTGGCCATATGAGGGCCTTGCAAGAGCACTGCTATTTGCACCTTGTAGTGCTGCAATTTGCAGTAACAGTGGATCCACACCTCCGATACCTAGATTGCTAGGTTGTCCCAATCTTCCCAGAAGTCCAGCCTGCAATGTTGACAAAGCCTGAGGAGACAGTTGACCAGTCGCGGCAAGTGTACGCAGATCACCCAAACCTCCAAGCCCACCTGCACCCAAAGCTCCAAAATTGGAATCTGTTGAACCTCCAAATGACGGGTTCAAGCCTCCTGGCTGATGCACTGCACCGCTGATCCTCTTAAGGTACAAACGATATTTCTGCAGAGGGAAAACAGAGATGAGAAATGCAACTTTTCCTCTTCATCCAAAGATTTATGCACCCCAAGAAGATTGCAAGGTACCATAGCAAATACCTACTCACCTGTAAATGGCTCGCAACATTTTCCCTCGTAAGCCCATGAACATTCATCAGTTCAAGTATTCGTTTAGGGACAGCTTCTGAAAGGACATTAGATTACATCAAAACATATCCTTAACAACCTCAAAGACTGCAAAAACCAAGTCAAGCTCCACAACACATACAACGGAGCACTGGTAATCTACAATCGAGCATGGCCCTAGAACAATCCGCTCATAACACTGAAAAGCAAAAAACAGAGCCAAATTGCACTGTATGATACTCACTATCTATTCCTAATTGGTTGACAGCAGTTACAAATTGCTGATGCAGATCTACAGACCAAACTACTCGTGGCTTTTTTGTTGTCGAAGAGTCGTCATGGTCCAGATCAGCATCATCCTCCTCTTCCTTTATGTCTTTTCTCTTCTTGGATTGCTTCCACATCCCGTCAACCCCCTCGTTCGCTGAGGAAGTATTATCCCCTTCATCGGCAACCCGCTTATGTTTTTCATCTTCATGGCTAACTGTTTGTCCTGAAGCTCTCCACTTTTTTCGAACCACGTGCTGCCAGATGTTCCGAAGCTCTTCAATTCTAACAGGCTTTAGCAAGTAATCACAAGCACCATGTTTGATACCTTTCATTACTGCGCTCGTCTCTCCATTCGCTGACATCACTGCAATTAAGATGTCCTAGATCCATGTTAAAATGGCTAAGCATCAGATTTACCACAACCCGTTTGATTAATCACACCAAGAAAAACTTAAGGTCTCGACTCACTTATGACAGGCAGGTCCATCTCCAGTCCCACAAGCTCGAGAAGCTTAAAACCATCCATGTCAGGCATGCAGACATCGCTTATGACCAAATCAAAATTGTCTCTGTTTCCCCTGAGCATCTCAAGGGCAGTAGTTGCATTCCCACAAGTAGTCACTGTAATCACATATACAGATATATGGTTGTTTCAGGCATAAAGGACAAGTTGCTTCAACCTCAGAATCAAGACCCTGTCTTACAGAAGAAAAAACTGACATATAGCCTGGTGTACTTTTTTATATGGACAAAGCGTACGAACAAGATTGCTCGAGCGGATCAACAATCGTTATAAAAGTAAACAAGGGTAGCTTAAGCATCGACTCTGTCATAGTACAACACTGACAGGGACTTGACATAACCCCTTGCAATCAAACATAGGATTTTCGGAATGTGAACAGGAACAACGGGAAACAGATAAATAATGTCGTTTTATCGCCACGGAAAATCACGCATCCTACAAGGACACGAACCTTGATAAAGACATCGACGCAGCATTCTATCAAGGATCAATAGACAGATGGGGTCGTCGTCGACCACCAAAACCCGCAGCCCAGCAGGAAACGGATCGCTGGAGGGGCTCTCTACTTTTACACAGCCTCGGCCACCAGAGATCGAGCTGTTAGAGGCGGAAGTTGTCAACGGCTGCGTGGTCGCCATAGCCAACTGTGGATCCATCGCTCCCATTTTGCGAATTCAGTTACGTGGGTGGATAGAAGGTAAGAGGATGAGCACAAGGAGAGAGAAAGGTGGTCTGAGCATTCATTTCTCACATCTGTGATAGAAGGCAAGAGTGCAAAGGGAACTGGAGGGAGGTGCTACTACCATAGAAGGATCTAAAGAAGGAAGTGAGACTTTGGTAAAGAAGCCGAGGCCATCGATGAGGAAGGAATCAAAACTGGCATAATGAGCATGAGGGAGCTGAAGTATTCACGAGGAAGGGAGGGAGGGGAGGCATGTAAGAAGGAAGGGAAGGCAAGGAAGGACAGTGAGGGAGGTGAAGGGAGAGGGGAGAGTAGAAGAGCAGGCAAGGCAGGGGAAGGGGAGAGGACACGGGGAAAAGGCAAGGAGGGGTTGAAAGAGAAGTGGGTGGTGGAGAGGAAGGAAACCCACAAACGGAAAAATGGATAAAGAAAGGGAGGAGCTTCGGGGAAGGAAGCTGCGAGTGGAACTATGAGCTATGGAGGGGGGATGTAACGTGGATTTCGTTTTGGGCAATAAACAAAAGACGATGGAGAGAGCAAATGCAACTCGATCATGCCCTCTGTCACCCCAATTCCCAGCAGAGATTCAGTTCATCCCTCTACATTGACAGCAGTAGCAGCAGCAGAGCACCCATCGTCTTCCCACACGCCTCCTTGCCTCTTATTTTGCATTTTTTCTTCCTTACCCACATATCTTGCTTTGCCTCTCCTCCTCTCTCTCTGTCCTTTTCTGGATGCCAAGCTCTATCTGGGCTGATTTCACTGTCCTTTGCTGGATCCCAAGCTCAATCTGGGCTGATTTCACTGTCCCTTGCTGGATGCCAAGCTCAATCTGGGCTGATTTCACTGTCCTTTGCTGGATGCCAAGCTCAATCTGGGCTGATTTTCACTGTGGAATCTGTGACGACCCAACTCCACAGGGTGCACAAGAATGCACTGCACAGGGGAGAGGGAGCAGGGGAGAGAACAGCCGAGAGAAGAGCCAAGATCCAGATTTGGGAGGCTTGGAGGGATGGCGGAAGAAGAAGAGGACGGGGAAAGGTGGATCATGCAGGGACGCAGAGCACAGATTCAGAGAGAGGAAAGAATTTTGCAAAGGAAAGAAAACAATGGGTGAAGGGGAGAAAGAAGGGAGGTGCCTGATCGCTTTAGGGAGTGTAGTGAGGAAACTTGCTAAAACATTATTCCATTCATTCATTCATTATATACACAAATCTTGAAAGGTTGAGAGGCGGGACGAGGGCCAGAAAAGGGCATCCATGGTGGGCATCATCGTCATCCCCCAACATACATCACTCTCTCTCCTCGCCCCAATCAATCTCTCTCTCTCTCTCTCCACATTTCTATTGTGAGTGTGTGTCCTCAGGTGTGTTGAGTGCGTGCGCGCAAGCACGAACATAGAGTCAGTGTGTGTTTTTGGAATCTCGTGTATTTTTGTGAGAGAAACTTGAGAGAGAGACATACACAAATCCACACACACACACATAGACCTATCTTCCTCTCCCTTAGCTTCACACAATCTTTTTTTCCCTCCAAAAGAAGGGGTGATGAGTCCCTATAAAGTGGATTGCTCTTTCTAGAGAGGGTGAGAGTGCATGCTTATCCCCGAATTAAATCACAAAAAATACAAATCTGGGAAAGCTAGCTTCCTTATGTGGAAGATTCTTTTTTGCCCTCTAGGCAGAAAGGCCATGAGTTGATGGGCGGTTTGAAGCAGAGTCAAACCAACTATTTATTGTTTGGGGCTAATGGTGAAATTTGCCGTTGGCTTTAGGTGAAAGGTTTGGTGATGCAGCTGGTCTTCATTCTACGCTGGGGGCGTAGTGGCCGTCTGGACAAGAGCGATTGTCTTGTTGGCTGTGTAGGAAATAAGTGCTCACTGTGTTTCGGTTTTGTTGCTTCTAGCACAAGCCACCTCCTCTTGTAGGGCAAGTTTGTATAGCTTCACACAATCTTGGGAGAGCACACACCAGCCCCTAACCCAACCCCCCCAAGCCTCTCTCTCTCTCTCTCTCTCTCTCTCTCTCTCTCTCTCTCTCTCTCTATTCCAAGGCATGTGCATGTGCCCATGTGCATCCCTTGTGTCTAGAGACCTCTTGGAGGCATTTTCTTATTGAAACATCAAAATTCAAATAAACAGCGTTAAATCACATACGAAAGTCATAAACCCAATGAGCAAGAAACCCTAGTTTTGAAAAGAAAATGCACATGTAAAGAAACTTTGGGGAGGGTGCAATCACCAACAAAAGTTCACATGTGGGCAACAAGAAAACGAACTAAAATGCTCTCTCTCTCTCTCTCTCTCTCTCTCTCTCTCTCCACACACACAAAGAGCCTCCACTAGGGCCCTTGCGTTGAGGGAGGTTGAGTAAGCATTTAAGCAACACTAGAGTAAGTGTTGAAATAAGCACTAGTAGACCCACATGGGCTTTAAGTGAACAATATTAGAGATGCGATAGGCTAAATGCATGTAACATATATATATATATATATATATATATATAGAGAGAGAGAGAGAGAGAGAGAGGGGGGGATATATATAGAGAGAGAGAGAGAGAGGGGAGGGATATATATATATATATATATATAGAGAGAGAGAGAGAGGGGGGGGGGCATATTATTCATGCCTCTCCTTTCTTCCCCAATTAAATAAATGAGGTTTCTTTTCTTTTCACCTTTTAATATAATTTCACTTTTCTCAAAAACTAGTTAAATGAGGACACTTGGACACATATTTACTAACTATTGTGGGTGTGCCATTTATGGAGTAACCTCTCCCTTTTAATATGACTAAAAACCCTAGCATAGATTTAAAAAATTGTTGATGGTTTAACCACAATTGTACTACAATTCAATCACACTTCAAGTCTACGTTCATTGTACTTAACAACACAAATTATGAAATTTGATGATATATGAATGGATTCTTTATTGGTTTCCTACTTCCTCCTCTTTCCCTAGACTAGCATGTTGTGGTTGTTAAGAACACTTCAATCTTGAGGAAGAGTCATACCCTTCCTTTACTAGTAGTATGAGGTCTTACAAATTCACCTTTATTGGTTTCCTATCCTACTTTCTCCTCTTTCCCTAGACTAGTTGTTAAGAACACTTCAATCTTGAGGAAGAGTCATACCCTTCCTTTACTAGTAGTACGAGGTCTTACAAATGCAACATAGCATACCAAAGTAGGAATCTCTCTCTCTCTCTCTCTCTCTCTCTCTCTCTCTCTCACAAACACACACATGTATACATGCACACATTCAAAGGCACATAATACCCTCGATTGTCCATGACTTTTTTCCACACCACCTCCGCCTGTAAAGTCACTCTATCACAATTTCTCTTTCACTTTTCTTGCCATTCATTTCATTATTGATGCCATTTACTTCTACGTTGTGTGGTCCTCTTCATCATTATCCATATCACACTCAAGTTCACTTTCTAGCCTATTAAATGACAAAAAAGGGTGCAAGTTTTGTGAGAAAGGTCAACCAAAGTTAGCAGCATACATGGCGAATCAATTTCCCAATGCGTATGTGCACATAAGGTACTTTTACCGGTTGCACTTTAAACTCTAGTGAAATGAAGCACTTGTAAATTTTCATGATTTAAATGCCTTAAAGCTATGACATCCTTAAAGATGCCACACACAACGAATCAATTTTGCAATGATTGTGTAGAGGTTGTACTTCTAGCAATTGCACTTCTGAACACTAGTGAAATCAAACACTTGTAATTTTTCATGATTTAAGATGCCTTACAATTATGACTAGATGCAATGTGGCATCCTTGTGAAGACCTTTCTATTCAAAAGAGAGTAACACCCTATGTCTCCTTCATTATTAGTACGAGCAACATATTAGGGCTACAGTGTTTTTGTAGGTTATCTAAAGGGTAAATGATCATGCGACCTTTTTGTAGGTTATCTAAAGGGTAAACGATCATTCGACTTTTTTGGGTAAATAAATGATCCTATTTAAGGAAATGTCTCAAGGATCTTTTTAAGAAATGTATTAAATTTACAAATTTATCAAAAGTGACAACAATACTTGGATAGCTTGAGGTAGAGTAAAACTTGAACCTTATCTCAGTCCCTTAGGCTTGACGAGCTAGAGTTGAGGCTAGTGCATGCCCGCCACCCGGCAACCACTCACTGAAGGGAGCGCTGTCTCCCTCAAACCACATTGAAGGGACCCCAAGGTTTGGTTAGAGCGTGCGGAGGTCATGAGTGAAGGTAACAGTGATGAGGCGAGTGTATCGAGGGAGGCATTTGATGCCAAGAAGATGGTGAATCCTTGTCTTATGTGAAAGCTAAGCTAAAAGCTAGATACTCTCCCCTGGAGGCGGAGGAGGCTGCCAAGATCTTACAAGCCGAGGTGGCCCGTAGAGCCCTGGAAGTCTCTTCGAAAGGGAGGTTCGAGGCAAGCCTCAAACACTCGTCCACCTATGAGCTCGAGGTTGAAGATATCAAGCTGGAGTTGGCAAGGGGAAGTGCATATTTTTTCTTCACCGGGAGGGTGCCGATGTTGGAAGAGCTGCAATAGTTATTGGTCTTTGAATGCGACATTCCGCCTCAACATACACTGCAAAGTTCGTGGGTAAAGGTTTCTACCTGGTCTATTTTGTGTCCGAAGCTCTGCGGAATGATACCCTTGGTAGATCCTTCATGTTTGCAAGTGCCTCTGTTTTGGTCTGGTAGATCCTTCATGTTGGCAAGTGCCTCTGTTTTGGTCATTCCCTGGAGTGCCTCTTTCTCAATCGATGAGTTTTTGTATCATGATTGCCCGGTATGGGTTGATTTCCCAAATCTCCCACAATGGCTGGGCGAGTCCATTGAGAGGATTTCTACTTCGCTTGGTAAGCTGCTGCTTATTCCACATTTAGCGCGTTCATTAGTGGATCGGAAGAGAGCGTGGATCATGTGGGATAGGGCTCAACCAACTCCTGACTACATCAATATTGCTTGGTCCGTTCCCGGACTCATGCTTTATATGCAAGCGGTTGGGTCACTTCGCAAGGGTATGTCCAGATAAACTAGCGAACACAGCCTTGGCACGAGGTGGGAAGAAGAGCTCCCCGATGCTAATCATAAGAAAAGGCTATTGGAAGAAAGACCCCTCAAGGATGGCGCACAAGCGAAGGCTGAGCAATTGGGCATCAAGCTGCCAGCTAAGAATTTATGTAAAAGAATCAAGGAAGTGGCTAGGAATGCAAGAGGAGGGAGGGAGAGAAGATTCAATTTCTTCAGAGATGCCTACAAGGCATTCGCACAATATTTTTTTGTTTTTGTTTTTTTTTTTGGGGGGTAGGGGGGGTGGGGTTGGGGGGTAGTGGTAGATTAGGAGTGTTCTCATGGGAACACTAGAGGTTGGTGTAACAAGACTAAAGGGAGCATCCGGGGAACACTAGAGATTGGTGTAACAACACTAAAGGGAGAGGATGCTTGTGTGATTCAAAGGCGGCGACCATAGATAATTCTCCTTTAGGAACTAAAAAGTGGACCTTCTGATGATTTTGGTTTTGATTGACACTGTGATAAAATGGGTTATACCTCATTTCTGAATTGTCTGTTTCGTGGTAAAGGTGGTGTCATGATTGTGGTTATCAAAGACTTGAAGCCCGAGTTGTTTGATGGTGATGAGGAAGGTAGCTAGGTCACTATGTCCCTATAAAAAGATGGATTCAAAGTCCGGGTGGCAAGTGTCTATGCACCCCATGCTCCCTAGAAGAGAGCTGAATTTTGGCGCGATTTGGCTACAACACTCGATGGCGAGCATTGGATTCTGGGAGGGGACTGGAACTTCACGGAGGTCGACCAAGATAGGACTCACCCATCTCAACCGCTGGCCACTAAGGAAAAGGATGCAAGGGAAGAATTAGTTCTAAACAAAGGCTTGATTGACTATTAGGAGCTGGATCCCGATGGTCTCACAGGGTTCTCCTGATCCTATTGCAGGAAGGGGCTCGACTTCAGGGCCAGAAGACTTGACAGAATATACGATTCGGAAGAAGGTTGGTGGCTACATGGGCCATTGAGTGGGGAATACGTGATGTATACGGGGCTCTCTGACCGTGCGTCGTTGTTTTGGTCCTTCTATATGCTAAGGACGGCAGGCAGGTCACATGACACCCCATTCATCTTCAAGAAGAGTCATCGACAAAGTCCAAGACTATGAAGGTAACATCATTAATGAGTTTTGGCATGTTGCAAATATATTCAAGACCGAGCTCAACACGATAGTTGGTGACGCCGCAATTCAAGATGGTCACTGGGTTGAGTCAGTCATCGACGAGGTCCTTGACAGGGGCTCCATAGCGAAGGGCATCCGACTACGTCAAGCCGATTCTAGAAAGGCCCTTCTCTTCCAAGGAGTTGCATGCAGCTCTTTTCACCATAACGAATGACAGAGCCCCAGGCCCTAATGGTTTTTCGATTGAAATTTTTTGAGAGTTCTGAGATTGCTTAGGAGATGATCTCACTGCCATGGCCAATGCGGTCATTAATAGGGGGTTTCTCTCTACTGACGTGAATGCTGGGCTGGTAAAGCTCTTTCCCAAAAGACAACTCCGACTCAAGGTAGGGGATTGGTGCCTAATCTCCATGCTTAACACCTCATACAAGGTCATTTCCAAAGCTCTAGCTATCAGGATTAGAGAGGTCTGGACGGATATTGTTGACTTTGAGTAGTGTGGCTTCGTGAAAGGAAGATAATTTTTTAATAACATTTTGAATGTCACATTGGCTTGGGATCATGCCTACAACTCGAGGCAAAGGATTATTCTCTTTGATAAAGCTTACGATCGGGTAAGATGGGATTTCATCCTCAAGGTTCTCGAGATGGTCGGCTTTGATAACCGCTTCTGTCGCATGGTATCATCGCTTTTTGGCAATGCCTCTACCATACTTTGCCTTAATGGCGGTGCGGTTGGAGCTTATGACCTGAAGAGGTCCATAGGACAAGGTTTTCCCCTAGCCCCCCTATTTTTTACCATCTACAAGATCCCCCTCATCCATTAGATCAAACAAGTTACTATAGCAAGATGGATCAAAGCTATGCTAGATTCTCCCATTGATCCGTTCCTTTCTACCCTTCTCATGGAAACTGAAGACTGTCTGCAGGCAAGAGAGCTTGAAAAGGCGGATTGGTCCCATGTCAAATGTATGCAGCTACCAGCATTGGCTGCTGTTAGTTAGAGATTGCCTGTCAAAGCACTTCTTCCAGGCAGTAAAATGCAAGCAAGAGTGTGATTTAATCGACAGAATCCAAGACCGTGAAGGTAACATCATTAATGAGTTTTGGCATGTTGCAAATGTATTCAAGATTGAGCTCAGGACGATAGTTGGTGACGTCGCAGTTCGAGATGCTCACTAGGTTGTGTCCTTGTCATCGACGAGGTCCTTAATGGGGGCTCCAACCAAGGGCATCCGATTGCATCAAGTCGATGCTAGAACGCCTGTTCTCTTCCAAGGAGTTGTATGCATCTCTTTTCACCATGGCGAATGACAGAGCCTCGGGCCTTGATGTTTTTTCGATCGAAATTTTTGAGAGTTCTGGGATTGCTTAGGAGATGATCTCACTGCGATGGCCAATACTGCCATTGATAGGGGTTTTTCTCTACCGATGTGAATGTTGGGCTGGTAAAGCTCTTCCCCAAAAGACAACTCTGACTCAAGGTAGGGGACTGGTGCTTGATCTCCATGCTTAATACCTCATATAAGGTCATTTCTAAAGCTCTAGCTATCAGGATTAGAGAGGTCTGCATGGATACTGTTGACTTTGAGTAGTGTGGCTTCGTGAAAGGAAGATAATTTTTTAATAACATTCTAAATGGCATGCTGGCTTGGGATCATGCCTACAACTCGAGGCAAAGGATTATTCTCTTTGGGTTTGATCTTGATAACGCTTACGACCAGGTAAGATGGGATTTCATCCTCAAGGTTTTTGAGAGGGTCGACTTCGATAACCGCTTCTACCGTATGGTATCATCGTTTTTTGGCAATGCCTCTGCCATACTTTGCCTTAATTGTGGTGTGGTCAGAGCTTATGACTTGAAGAGGTCTATAGGACAAGGTTGTCCCCTAGCCCCCTATTGTTCACCATCTGCACAATCCCCCTCATCCATCGGATCAAACAAGCTACTATAGCAGGATGGATCAAAGCTATTGCTCTCCCCTCAAGAAATCTGCTTACCACTCAACTATTTGCTGATGATATGATCTCATTCTCTGTCAAAGAAAAGGATAGTGTTGAAAATCTTATGAATGTTATTCAGAACTTTTGTAGGGCCTTTGGTTCAGCGCGTAGCTCGGCCAAGACTTGTGATATCCACTCGACGGATGACCCACCTCCCTCATTGTTATCCAACTTGTAGATCCAAGTTGTCAGAGGAGGCAAAGTAATTGGATACCTCAGAGCCCCGTTAGGGATGGGCCTCACCATCTATCAAAGGTTCGACTGGTTCCTCTCCAAAATCAAAGCCAAGTTAAAAAGTTGGCATGGTGCTCAGCTGGGATGGAACACTAGGACTATAATAATCAACATGTCCTCTCGCATGTCCTCTTCGCTGCTATAACTTATGTTTCCTCTGTCTGGAACCTGATTACAACTTCTCCAAGACTAACTGGTTGGAGATTGAAAGGTTGCTGAGAGCCTTTTTGTGGGCTGAAATAGATGGATGAAGTAGAATGCACCACATCCCGTGGGAACCTCTCAAGACCCCAAAACGCAAAGGTGGACTAGGGCTTCCTAATATCAGGCTCTGCAATAGGGGCCTCATCTTGAAATGGCTACCCTGTCTCTTCTTTGGTAATACACCATGGATTTACCTAGTAAAGAACTTCATCAAAATCGGCAGAGGAAGAAGGGTGGGATCTTGGGAGGGGTTGTCATGGTATGATCGTCTTGTCTTAGGTTTCCCCTTGCAGATCCCCGGGTCTGACATGGCAGTCGGCCTAGTCACTGCTTGGAAGGAATGTATCGGCCTCCTGAAATGGAATGCCGCCCCGACCTTAGAGGTGATGCTAGTTTGCATGAGAACATTTGGTGGAGCCTCGCCTTCCACAATGACTACTTTGGAACCCATGATGTGGTAAGGGCTTGCTCCTTATTCCGCAAAAGCTTCAAAACATGCTTCATGGCTAACTTTGGAATAGATAGAATCTACCAATAGGATTTCCGATGGGGAGAAGGACCTGCTTAAGCATGTCTTTGAACGGATCCATGAAAGCTGGTCGACCAATATAGTGCCATCTTTTCGTTGGCGTGAAGATCAATGGATCCTCGAGAAGACCAGACTCAGAAACTCTTAGCTCGGGCAGCATATCGACATATGTTTGAAGGTGTTTCACTTGTTCTTGAGGTGAACCAGAAATGGTCTCTTAAAAGAGGCGATGTTTGGTGGCGACACCAAATCAGAGCCATCTAGAAGTGTGTATGTCCAAGAAAGCACACTTCCTCCTCTAGAAAGTCCTGGACCAATGGCTGCCAACGAGAGGCAAGCTGTCCAAACACCTTCCTATTTCCCCATTTCCCCCGCTCTGCAATAGGGCCATGGAATCTATGACTGACCTACTGTGGCATTGCGTCGTTACCAAATAAGTTTGGTAGTGAGTCAAAGGGGCGGTCCGTGCCTCGGGACTCATGCTCAAGTTCTACCTAGGATTCAAATGGAGATTGGTCCTCCTTGGGGAAGTCGCTAACCTCCCCTCATCACTGGCAGCTTGTTGGCCCTACATCAGAGCTTCTTTCCTGGTCGCCACATGGGAGTTTAGGAACTCTTTGGTGTTCAACTCCGAGGCAAGGTACGGGGACCGTGAGACTGCAATTCCAGGTTTAGTTAAACGGATCTTGAGAGACCTTTCGTGGACTTTAACTCACAAAGATCTGGTGGTAAGTCATCATCTCATTCTGCTTAGCGCACCTAGGGTGTGCTTTATGCTGGCTATAGCATACGCTGAGGGCTTGGTCCCATTTTGGTCAACCATTTTTTGTATTTGGTCTTTTTAGGGCCTGACCATCCCCTTAATACAGTCGGCACCTTAACTTTGAAAAAAAATGAATCTTATTTTGGTACGAGTGTCACTTATAAAGCAATAAGATGTGTTCCCGAGAGAGAGAGAGAGAGAGGAGAGAGAGAGAGAGAGAGACGGGGGGTTGGGGGGGATCACTTTGGCAAGAAAGAGGGAAAGGAGCGAGAGCACTAGAACGAAGTAAGGGGTTTTGAGATGTCTATTAGTGTTTGTCTTTAATGATGCATACATTGTAAAAAGTAGGGTTTTAAGTAGAAAGGTCCCTCATCAATCAATAACTTTACACATTTTGTTTTTTTTTTAATATAAAGGTTTTAGTAGGAAGATCCCTCATCTATCATGATCTATTGCTTTCTTCTTGCCTAGAGTGTGGCCATCATTACTAGAGTACTTTGTCATAAGACATCGTTTCTCAAGAATCTACACAATTCTCACTTGCAACAATTCTTGTCAGTGACAATTAATTTGGCTCCTCTAATCCACATTTGAGAAAATCGAGACATAGAATGTCTTTGCATCTTTGAGCTCTCAATTTGCCTGATTTTGTCTCTCCTTGAGCTGTTATTGGCTCTTTATCAGGTCCTCTGATCTTGGCCGTCAAGAAAGGTAGCATGGTCTTTGTGGTCATAGACAATAGCAACTTTTGTATAGCTCGTCTGTGTCCTTTGCGACTGCTTTATTTTATTCTACAACAGTCTTTGTTTCACGGCAATAGCTCCATTCTTCCTTTCTTTGCAGCATCTTTTCTTCATAGGAGAAGTCTCCATTTTGGACTCCATGGGTAGCTTTCAATCGTGCATTCTTCGAGCAAATCATCATAATAGCTAATCTCTCCCTAAGATAAGGATACTAGTGTGCCATTATGTCTTGTCTAAGCATGATAAAATGAATAAGCACACACTAACATCGCTTTGATATGATGACAAGAGATTTGGGATCGTGCTAAGCCTAGTACACAGAAGGATTGTACAACATGAGAGGGATAGGGACACTCAATTCAATCTATTCCAATGTACATATCAACAATATAAGAGAGGCTTCTTATATAAACAGAGCCTTTAGAGTAGTCAACCCATGTGGTATCCTCTAATCCACATCTCTCCTAGTGGTAGTCCTTGTGCCACATCTAAGAGAGAGAGAGAGAGAGAGAGAGAGAGAGAGAGAAATAAGATTTTGAGGGGTTTGGAAAGGACTATTCTTCAAAGGAAGTAATTCTTGTGCACATGCAATATCTGCTTGTGAAGCATTACATCTTGATGGCTCTATGTGATGACATGTTAGTATGCTTAAGTAGTTTGCTAAAGTTTCAATGCTGAGGTGGTAGGGATGCCACATGTCTTACTAAGGTGGTAGGTGTGCCATGTGTCACTAGTGACTATGTGGCCTATGTGATATTGATGACATGGTATACCATGTGTCTTGTAGATGTGGCAAGATATGGTTGTTGAGGCAAATAGGATGCGACATGATCCCAAGCCATCTAAAGGCTTTCGAAATCTTTCAAGAATGACTTAGGGCTTGGAATAAAAGACTGTAGATGATCCTATTGATGATGATAGCTGAGTCCTAGGAAGGCTTGAGGTTGACCTTAGGTCAAGTATTACAGCTATATGAGCTATAGATCTCCATGTGCGAGCTCTATTCTCAAAGTACTAAGGCTATGAGACTTTCAGTATAAACTAAAGGGATACAAATACGTTCAAAAGACGTGATCTACTATGCATGATGTGCAGAGATGTTCACGATGTTTGTTGCTATTTTCATTTTGCATTTGGGAGAAGAAGAGCTTTCAAGGTTCAAGCCACGACTATCTATTATTTTTCAACTCATGCAAACTGGAATGTATTAGCCTTAAACAATATCAAGGTCACACTTCTTTACAAAATGCACCCTACATCTTGTGGGGGTTAAAGGTCACTGTGCCTTTACCCCGGTTATGTACAATACTCAAACACACATATAAATGAATGAAAAAAAAGATTAGGGTAGTTCTGCACCCACTAAAACTTGTGTGGCTCTCTGTTTCTCTCTCTCTCCTTCCGTTCTTACTTCCGTTGAGAGCACTCTCAACTGGTATCAGAGCCTAGGTGATCTAGCTGAGCGTGCATGAATGCTTGAAGCTTAGAAGCTCTGTGGGAAGCAGGAGAAGCTCTGTGGGAAGCTTTGTGGGTGACTTTACTTGCATCCCAGTGTGCAGAGACCTTGGAGGAACCTTTGGAAAAGTCACTTTGGCTTTGCGAAGTGGTTTTGAGAGCCTGTTAAGTGGTTTCAAAGAAAAAGTCATTTTTTGAGCTTTTTCCTGTTCCGTTCGATGACAGAGACTCCCTATTGACTTGTAGAGCCAACTATTGCTTGCTTTTGGTGTCCACATTACTTCAAGAGCTTGGAAACACCTTCATTATTGAATTTGGGATCATTCCATTGGATTTCTGACTCATTGTGTCAGTTTTTGCGTTTTTTGTCCGGTATTGGAACTCAAGTTTGGAGCAACCATTTGTAGATCTGTCAGTTCCGGTGGACTCAGGAGGTCCTAAAACTTCTATGTTGCTCATCATTCGCACTCCGGTGAAGTTTACAAACAACTCTGTTTTCAAAAACGTTTTTCAGTCCGTGTGTTGGACCCAGTGATTGAGACCACGGTTTTCAAAACTGTCTATCCCATTGCATTCCGGACATCCAAAAACCCCTATCTGTCAATTCTTGCACGATTCGGTGGAGGATTTTTAGAGTTATAGATCTCTGTGTATTCGATTTCGTCTCTCTATTATGCATTTTTCATTCTAAGGTTTTGAAACGTTAGATTTATGCCACATGGCAGTGGATAAGTGTTGACTCCCATTTCTCACTCATCGGTTGGGATTTTGGAGTTCTGGCAGAAGAGAAATATTCTTGTTGAGTCCGATTATACAATGGCGTCCATGTTTTAAGGCATCTCAGGTTCTATTTTCATAGCGCTCATTACCGTGGGACTATGATTTCTTAAGCATACCTTATGCAGATCACTCTGGTTGCAGTTTGAGCAGTGTGCGCTCATTCGTGGTATGCATTGGGTTGCAGTGGATGATTTATAGGCCATTTGGATGCATTGCGGTCCTTATTGGATGCGTTGATAGGCCCAAATTGCCTTGTGGGATGCTATTTTTTATGGACGCTTTGCACATGGATGCTATGTTATGCTAAGGGACAGCTTTGACACATTGCAGGTGATGCACTGATAGTGCTATGCTCTTTGGATGAGATATTATTGATGCATATACCAATGGACGGTGTTTATGCTTGAGTCATTTGGCACTTATTGGCAGCCAGATTTGCTCATATGGATGCATAGTATATGCACATGAGTCAGATGCATCTTTTGATGCTTTGAGCTTTGAGTTTTGGTGATATTTCACTCTACTGTGGCATACACATTTGGGTGCACCTGGTATTTGGTGTGATTCTCTCTTGTATGCATTAGTATTTGGGATTTTGTTTTATTTGCATTATGGCATCCTCTTCCATGTCTGAAAAGGAGTTTTTCAACATTAAAAAGTTTGATGTGTCAAACTTTTCTTTGTGGAAAGAACAGATAAGAGATGTGCTTATTCAAAAGAAGCAGATTAAACCCTTGGCAGGGATTAAAGCTAAGCCTGCAAATATGTCTGAGGATGATTGGAATGAGTTGGATGCATTAGCAAAGTCTACTATTAGACTTCATCTTGCAGAGTCAGTTTATTTCACAGTAGTAAATGACAGACTACGGAAGATTTGTGGGAGAAAGTATGTTTCACTTATGAAAAGGAAACTGCCTCTAATAAAGTTTACCTCATGAAGAGGTTGTTTGAGCTGCAGATGAAGGAAGGGGTCTCCATTGCTTCTCACTTGAATGAATTCAATATTATTTTCAGCTAGCTTTAGGCTCAGAAGATGAATTTTGATGTAGAGACTAAGGTAATATTTCTCTTATGTTCATTGCCATCCTCATGGGATACCTTCCGTACAGCTGTCAGTAACTCTGCACCTGGTAGAGTACTGAAATTTGATGATAATGTGGGTAGCTTGTTGGCTGAGGAGATTAGACGGAAGTCTATGGATGGCAACAAGCAGGATGCAGCCTTAAATGTGCAAAGGGGCAGATCACAGTTCAGGGGGAAGTCCCAAGAAAGAGAGAAGTCTCGTAGCAAATCCAGGGCACGTACCATTGAGTGTTACCACTGTGGCAAGAAGGGCCATATGAAAAAGGATTGCTACAAGCTGAAAAGAGAGCAAAAGGATAAGAAAAAGAATGCAAATTGGGGTGCAAATCAAAAGGAAGAGAGTCCAAGGGAGGACAAAGGAAAAGTGAAGATCGAGGAGATCAATGCAATCACACATGATAGTAACAATGATGTTCTCTTCATGTCTAGTTTATCTGCAGAGTTGCTTACCACTTCAGATGATGCATATTCCCAGGATTGGATTTTGGATTCTGGTACTTCATTCCATGTTACTCCCCATAGGGAATGGTTCTCTACTTATGACAGTGGTGGAAAGACAAGTTGTGTGCATCTTGGAAATGACTATGCATGTGACATAGTGGGAGTAGGTGACATAAAGTTTTCTTTTGCAAATGGGTCTGCATTTATTTTGAAACATGTGAGACATGTGCCTAAGTTGACCAAGAGTCTTATTTCAGTGGGTCAGCTAGATGATGCTGGTTTTCACACCACTTTTGGCTTTCAGAGTTGGAAAATTCAAAAGGGCTCTATGCTTTTGGCCAGGGGTGCCAAGTGTGGGACTTTGTATCCCTTACATGTATCAGGGGTATTTGATCATGTTGTTGCAATAACCGAGCAGCCAAGCACTTCTTTGTGACATTGCAGGTTGGGGCACATGAGCCAGAATGGAATGAAACTCTTATGCTGTTTGGGTTATGTACCGCATTTGAGTTTCTCTGATTTTGAATTTTGTGAGCATTGTCTCTATGGGAAGCAGACTAAATCAGCCCATAAAAGAAGGGGAAAGAAAGAGTTTGAAATACTTGATTTGGTACATTCAGACGTATGTGGTCCCATGCCTACACGGTCATTAAGCGGGGCTGAATACTATGTGACATTCATTGATGATGCAACTAGGAAAGTGTGGGCTTATGCTATAGCTCGGAAGAGTGATGTGTTCCAGGTATTTTAGAAATGGTTGGCCTTGGTTGAGAATCAGTCAGGTAGAATGCTTAAATGCCTACGGACTGACAATGGTGGAGAGTATCTCTCTCATGACTTTCAGCATTTCTGTGATACACGTGGGATTAAGAGGGAGCTCACATCTCCTCATACTCCAGAGCAAAATCCAGTTGCAGAAAAGATGAACCATACCATTCAAGAAAGGTTGCAATGCATGCTTTCCAATGCAAGTCTTTCTAGTGGTTTTTGGGTTGAGGCAATGAAGACTGCAGTGCATGTGATCAATAGATCACCTAGTAAAAGTTTGGATGGTGGTATTCCTGAAGAGGCATGGAGTGGCAAGAGGCCCTCTTACTCTCATTTGCGTATATTTGGGTGTGAGGCATATGCACATGTGCCAAAAGAGCTTCGAAAGAAGCTAGATCCTAAGTCTAGGAAATGCATCTTTCTGGGTTATGGTGAAAGTGGAGAGATGGGCTATCGTCTCTGGGATCCAGAAGCAAAGAAGATCGTACGCAGCCATGATGTGGTCTTCAATGAGAAGAAGATGCATAAGGCACCCATGAGGGATGTGGAAATGAGGAGAATCACTTTCCAGGATGTCAATCCACATGCATATGTTGATAGACAGCAAGCTGTCCATGCACCAAATGTGCAAGAAATGGTACCACCAAGTACTCCCACAGGTATACAATCAAGGGTAGATGATGGATCATCTATTGGTGGAAATGATGAGCCAAATGTGACTGATATTATGCAGGTGGGACAGCAAGTTGAAATGCCCTTGAGAAGATCATCTAGAGTGTCTAGACTACCTGATAGGTTTGTTCCAGGGGTAGACTATGTGATGCTTACTGATTGTGGGGAGCCTTCTTGCTACAGAGAGGCTATGATGCGTGAGGATCAACGCAAGTGGGAGTATGCTATGCAATCAGAGATGAGTTCACTTATGAAGAATAAGACTTGGGACTTGGTTTCTTTGCCACATGGAAAGAAAGCATTGCCATGTAAATGGGTCTACAAGATGAAGGTCACAGGTGATGATGTGCCTAGGTACAAGGCCCGTTTGGTTGCTAAAGGGTTCAAGCAAGAGAAGGGTGTAGACTTTGATGAGATATTCTCTCCGGTTGTGAAGATGACCACACTTAGATGCATGCTTGGACTAGTAGCATCAGAGGATATGGAGCTTATGCAGATGGATGTCAAAACAGCTTTCTTGCATGGGGATTTGCATGAGGAAATTTACATGGTGCAGCCGGAAGGCTTTGAAGAAAAGGGCAAAGAGCATTTAGTTTGCAAGCTGAAGAAGAGTCTCTATGGTCTTAAGCAAGCGCCTAGAGAATGGTATCAGAAGTTTGATGCTTTCATTCGGTCCCAGGGTTTTAGAAGGAGTGAAATTGATCACTGCCTCTACACTAAAAGAGCTAAGGATAATAGCCTGATAATCTTGGCACTATATGTGGATGATATGCTATTGGCTATTTGGCTTGGGTGGAATGACACCCCTAATTGGTCAACACACTTTTCTTTCAAATGGTAGCATGTTGGTCAATTGTATGGTATTTGGGATGTCGACTTGGTCTTGGAATACCTCTGAGACATAAATTTGAATGGTACATACATAGACTGTAGAAGAAATTTAAAAAATGGAAAGGAATGAAGTTGTCATTTGACTTTAGGAATGATATAGAGGAGATTCTCCTCTGTTATGCATGGTATAGATGAGATAACACACACACACACACACACACACACACACACACACACATACACGAGACAAAGAGAGCCTCCATCTTTAGAGAGAAATACCTAACAAAAGAGAAAAGCTTTAGGAATAGAAGACAAAAGCATTTAGGACCTCCACAAGCAAACAAAAACCTTAAACCCTAAACACATTAGAAGCCCTTAAACTTCTACTAACCCACATTTAAGCCTCATACTAACCATAATTTGCAAGGTCAAATTGACCAAATGAACTATTTTCAAATAGTATGGCCCGGATTAGCAACTCAATAACCACTCATCCCTTAGGACCCTTGCAAGGCCAAAAAGAGGGGAGTACAATATGAGAAGTTGCCACAAATGAGACTAACAACATGGATGCTAGCCCTGAAATGCCATCCATGTTAGCCCTGAAATGCTTAGTTAGAGACTCTTTCTTCCCAATCTAGAGCAAGGCAATGCATTGCCAATTTGTAGGTAATCATGTTTGCGAAAAAAGTCAAAATTTTATATTGAGAAAACAAAAAGAGGGGAGTAACAATTTGAGATGATCTTACCACCAAGGCATAGGGTTGCTAAAAACTTTAGTAATTTGATTATATCTACAACTATCGCTTTATGAGGCTTTGAAGCCTCTATTAAACACCATTGCATTCGTGTGCTTCCAAATGCCAAAAGAATGAACCTTGCATCGTTTAATCTTCCTTTATCACCAATAAATAATATCAATTCTCTCGAGGTGAGTTGGATAAATAGAGAGAATTGTTCCAACGAGACTCATGGAAGGATTTCAAAGAGTAGATGGCGTGGCTAAACTCGTGAGATAAGGAATGGGGACCGCACTGCGTGGCGAGATACGGGAGCACCAGGTGGAAAGCGGTGGTTGGTACAGGTGGTCAGGGCCTTTTGCCGTGACCAGCCTTTTGGTCGGCACGTGCCGGGAATCGTGTGCCACGTCAGAGGGCTAAATTCAATTAAATGTTAAATAACAGGTTTAAGCGGAATAATCACGTGGATTAGAGGTGGATGACTCCTCATTTTTTGCATCACCAGCTATCTCTTAGTCGCGAGCTCGCTGTCCGATCGATCGCCTCTCGCAGAGCTAATGCACCAGGATTTTGCTTCGCCTGGGAGGAACTTGGAAGCTTGAAAGCCTCAAGGAATTGAGGCGATCGAGCCAAGAATTTTCTGGTTATCAGGAGGCGAGGAGTTGTCTGCGTCGAGCCAGCGAGCAGCTAGTATCGAGCGAACGAAATATCAAACGATCGAGAAAGAGAGGAGATCAGAGAGCGAGCGAGAGAGGCCAATCGCCACAGCGTTCTCAATATCCTGAGTCCGTTTTCGCTCTGCTTGGCCTCGTTTGTCGGACTGCGCTTCATGATCCATCTCGTCCAAGATTCATTCCCAATATCAGTACGTTCTCCGACATCTTCTGTGTCCAGAGGCTCAACATGAAGTGCGCGGACATCGTTGCAACTCATCACGAGCTCGGTCGAGCTAGCAAAAGATAGAGGAATACATTGCTGCGGGAAGGCAGCTCGATTGTCTTACAGTTTGTCCTCATTGGTGCTCATGCCCGTCTAAAAGCATCAGCTTTGCGAGAAAATCTGATTGCTATACGCTGTCGTGAATGAAGGTTATGGACGCAACCTGTGATTTTTGCGACGCTCCACGGTACATTGCAGAGCAGATGCGGCTCGAGTTTGCCTATCCTGTGATCGGCAAGTCCATGCTGCAAATGCTCTTGCAAGGCGACATTCGCGCACGCTGCTATGCAATGGTTGCGGTTCACGACCAGCAGCGGTGTTTTTCCCGACGGATAACATCTCTCTCTGCCAACAGTGTGATTGCGAGATCCATGGAGCCTTTCCCATAGCCTCGCAGCACAAACGTCGCACAATCGACTGCTTTACGGGTTGCCCATCTGCAGCAGAGCTTGCTTGCCTTTTGCGTTGTGATTTGAGTGATTCTCGAACTCCTGCCGCTTCAAGCTCTCATGTTGGATCTGCAAGGGTCGGAGCCAACGAACCTACCATACCACAGGCTGAAGATGGCGATAATCATTCGGTGACTACCGTAGATACGTATGATTCACTTAATTGCCTTGTCGCAGGAGCTGCCAATATGCCGATGGTCCAGAACTTGAAATTCCGGGTGCAGCATAGAATGACGCTTGCGCAACGTCTGTCCCGTGTGTGAACCATCTTTCCGAGGTGAGAACACGTAATTTTTGCACCACTTACGAAATGTCTGTACCGGGGAAGACACTTGAGGGTTCCATAAGCAGTCTTTCTATGATCAATGATGAAGCGTGGGCCGTGGCTTCTGTGTAAATGGATTCAAGGCATTTATTTCTCATGGGGAAGGTTTATGGAATTGGGCGATGGGATTTAGTGTGTGATCTCTAATGAACGTCTCCAGGTAGCACGCCTGGATTGTTCGAACTTAGATGTAAGCAAGCTTGGATCACATTGGGAATGGAGGTACCTCTGAAGAAATTACGGAAAACAAGAAAAATAATAAAGGTCTCTTATCTCCATTAGCGTCATGGAGGCGGACCTGCTATTTTGTCCATTGTGGCGTCAAATCCACTGAGAGGTTTAGTTCGTCTGTTGCTTTTGTAGGGTAGCCTCCTAGTACCTCCCGTTGTGGTAGATATTCTAGCCCAGGATGATCTACATCAGGATACAAAGGCCAAACGAGAGATTGTGCAACAGCTTTTGCCGTTACATAAGCTGAAACCACATATTTTAACGCGCCAGCAGCAGGTGCAGTCTCAGTCTTTTTGTTGTCTTCTTTCTCGGCTACACCTCAATTTATGATACCTCCTCTGTTAACACAGAATGAGGCAGAAGCAAAACTAAATCAGCAGCAGCAACAGCAACAACAGCAGGAAAATCATCATCAGAGTCAGCAGATGTTCTTCTCAGGCTGATGCCTTTTGGCGATGCAGCTCAGAAAGACAAAGAAATCAGGTATGTCCTTCCAATCATCACAATCATTTTCTAGAACAGCTACAGTACTATTTTCTGATGCTCATGAGCCCAAATTTCTATTAAACTAAAGAGGGAATATGAATGGGCTAAAACAAGATGGACTAGGAGAGGCTATGAAAAGAAAAGGAGTTCAATTTCTCATGCTCTATCCAATTATGAATTGAAAATTAAAACTTGATCATCCCTCAAATCCTATTTTGTTGGCAAATTAGGGAGGGGAGTGGATACAAAAGACGTAACTTGCAAATTGTACCTCAAATCAACGAGATGTAAACTCAATTTCTCATGCTCTTACCAATTATGAATCAAAAATTAAAATTTGATTATCCCTCAAGCACACCAAAGCTTTTTTGAATTGATCATTCATGTTTCTTGATTTTGACATGAAATAGTCTCTATAAGAAAGCATTTAAATTATAAAATGTTCTTGTGTATTCGTGTGGCTACAATGACTATTTGAGTATTTGAAAGTAAGGTTTGAATCAAGATTACACACGATATAAATTAATTGGAAGTAGGTAAAATTTTCACTAAGGATTCCTAAAATGTGGTGCAGAAGACCACACAGATCTGGCACTTGACCAAGTTGAACGGGAGCCTGGCATGTTGTAGCTGTGCAGAAGACCATAGAGATCTAGAAAGTCTACTGTTGAGGAAGAGGTGTGGAATGTCATCCTATGCACATCTACATCTCTTGCATATTTCATCACCATAACCTATCCTCCGTGCTCGACTAGCTGTCTAGACTCCTTTGTGTAATATTAACCAAAGAAGGTAGGATTGTCATAGAAGATTAACCAAAGAAGGTAGGACTGTCTCTATGAGATGTTCTTACCCCATGCCTTTTTAAATCTCTTCTTCCAGGTTCTGCTAGAGTCTTCTTGTGCCTTTTTAAGTTGAGGAGCCTTATTACCTCTTCTTGTCCTTCTACCTAGATGGGGATAGGAGTCATCTGAGTTTGACCTGCCCATTTGAACTCCTTTAGGGAGGGCTTCAGATGGCCTCCCATCCATGGTAGGTTATTTGTCGACCACAGTAGTTGTCTCTCGTGTATCCGTCTCAAGTCGAACCTATTGATTCGAAACCTAGCTATCAGGATTTCATCGTCCATCCACTTTCTTTGCTCTCGATTCTAGAGATCACCCCAAACTCTTACTCCCTTCTTGTGAAGTCTGAGAGCTCCTTTCAGGTCTTCATCGCTCACTTATGCATTTGGCTAGATTAGGAGGAACCAAATTAAGTCTTGGTTACAAAAGGTACCCTTCTTTCTTTAAAAGCCCTTTCAAGTGATGTACGGGCGCATTGATTCCCACGCTTACCACATTCCCTTCCAGTGTTTTGGCCCTTTCGTGATACATGGTTCTTTGCTCAGTAGTGTCACCTCAAGTGGAATCTACTTCCAGTGTCTGCATCTCTTGAGTCTAACTTTTTTTATGTTGCGAAGAATTGAAGTAGCCCAAGGTGAGTCGGGATCTAGAACGGATTTGGTTATCCAAACTGGTTCATGAATCTTGCCGCAGACTTCTCAATATCCACAATCCCTAGTCCTTCTGAGTCTTTGGGCATCGTGCAGATTTGCCATTTTACTTTGGCCATTTTGTGGTAGTCTGTGTCTCCCCCCCATAAGAAAGATCTAAAAAGGTTATTAATTTTTTCTTGACTCTTTTTGGTTCATGCCCAACAGGGAATGAAGTACAAAATCAAAGGATAGATGTAGTGATTTAGTACAAACTTCCTTCTTGCCATAGTTGGTTGGAGGCCTTGCCACTTATTGATTTTATCCTTGATTTTGTCGATTACCCAGTCACAACGATTATTTAACGAGCATCTAAAGCCCATAGGGATGCCTAGTAATCTGAAAATCTCTCTTTCTCGTATGACTTTGCATCCTTTGTCTAATAGGAGCTAGGGAGGCAGACTCTTGGTATCATAAATGCTTGTTTTTTTGTGATGAATTCTGGAGCCTGAGGCTAGACAAAAAAAACATTTGAGCAATCCAAAATGTCATCCACGGATTGCTCATTGTTATGCAAGATCAGATTGGTATCGTCAACAAATTGTTGATAGATGTTTTGTTTTCCTTCTTAAACTTGAATACCTTTCAAAGTTGAGCTGTCAGCCTTGTCTTAAATAAGCCAACCAAGTGCATCCGCTGCTATTGCGAAAAGCAAGGGTGCTAGAGGGCATCCTTGTCTAATGAATCTCTTTAAAACAAAGCAGGGTGAAGTCTTACTGTTAATCTTTACCTTTCCTCTAGCCTAGGAAAGGAGGATGTCCACATTAGAGATGAAGTTGGGACCTACCCCCAAGTCCTGTAGAGGATAGGATAAAAGCCCCATTCCATCTTGTTGTAAGCTTTGTCAAAGTCAACTTTGAGGAAGCAGATATCTTGTTGGGTTTCCTTCGCTAGTTCCCAAAGTCTCAAGATTGCCTTGAGGATGTGCCACCCTTGCTGCTCTTCTCTTATCCACTTCTGCATCTTGATCCTTAGTTTGGTGTTCAGCATGGTCAGAGGTCTCCAGTTTTTAATCTCCTCTTTAGGGCCTCGTTTCGGAATTACCTTAATCATCCCTTTGTTGATTATTGGATCCAAGAATCCTTTTTCTTTTGATTCTTGCCATAGCTTCACTAAGCAAGAGCCCATTGTGTCCAAGAAAACTTGGTAAAATTCCACTGGGAGCCCATCCCCCCAGGTGTCTTACCTTTTGCCATAGCATCAACTACTCCTTTTAATTCTTCACGTGTGAGGTCTCTGTCTAGGTATTGGCAATCAAAGGGGGAGACCTGCTTGATTCTAGTTTATCGACAAGGTTCTCTAGCTCTAAGCTTTTTGGTTGAGAGTGTCTCAACCTCTCCAAGTATATTCTAGAAGTGGGACAAGACTAAATCCATGATCTCGTTTGGATCTTGCATGCTCCTTTTGTCTTTTTGTCGGGCATCTAAAGATTCCTTAGTGCACTGCATGTTGGGGGGGGCTCCATGCGGACGCTTATGAGCTTGGGCTACAAATGAAGATGCTTTCAAATTTTGTAATCTACTCGTATCCTATTGGAAGAGTGAAAAACTATCTAGTGAGGATCTGAAGTTCGCCACCAGTAGTCTTTTGAGGCCTCGCCTTTTGGCAGGCTTTGCATGTCCTTTTCCTCCAAGTGTAAGGTGAAACCCAGTAAGTTGGATCGTCTTGTCTCGTGTCATCTCCTGCATGTCTACATCCTGCTCCTTGATAGTGTCTGTATTGGGCCTTGTCCTCCTAGGGGGACCTAGATCTATGCTGGTGGAGTCACTATCTTTGGTGGCTTTAGAAGGGGAAGCTTTGGGGGTGGTGGCAACCTTATCTCCTCTACCATCGCCAAAGGAGGTCATTTTCCTTCCTAGGAAACTTCTTTTGTTAATTTTCACATTCTAGTGCAATGATTTATGTTGAAAAAGTAGCATTCACGGCTGCTTAATTTTATGGTTGATGTCCTACCAAGTTATATAATGAATAATCATTGTTCTTACATACAAACAATAATAGTTTTTTATAGATTAAAAATTCAGACCCAAACAAGCACCTAGATCAATACGAATATATAAAAATCAATTGATTATACTCAAATTATCCAATAGTTAGAATATAGTAATCTAGCATTCGGTATGTGAAGAAGATATGTATATGATTATACTCAAATTATCCAATAGTTAGAATATAGTAATGTCACATTCATTTATGGGAAGAAGATATCTATATGAGTTTCTTCAATTAAAAAATCCATCCACAAAAAGATGAACCAGGTGGGCTAGTAGTGGTCAAAGTGAAGAATTGATCAAATGAAGGAGCATAATGTTCCTGCCAATAATTATACCAAAATGGAGGAGATCAAACAACTCAAGCACCAATAAGTACAGTCTCATGAAAATAGTACTCAAAGCGACCCAACGAAGGAGGAAGTTTTCACATGCAGCCGTACTATGGATTGGACAAGAATCTAAAAACAGCTAGAGCAATAAAGAGAAAACCGAAGATGAGGAGAAGGAAATGAAGCACCTAAAAGGGAGCAAAGTTTGCTATCAAAGATGAAGCACAAGAACCTAAAGTGAAGCTTAAAGGTATGGAAGGACAAGAGGAGTTCTTCAGGGAACTATTGCATTCAAGGATCCACATAACACTTGACCAATTGCTTAACCTGGTCCCTGCTTTTAAAGAACAGTTGTGGCACAATTTTCAAAAGAAGCAACCCTCTATAGAAGAGGTGGGAGTAAGAATGGAGAGTGAAGAAGTTATGGATACCTATACGTCTACTATGGAGGATGTTGATTATGAAGTACGGTCATTTGACTTCTTTTGGGCCACATCTGCTTTCTGGTTGGAACTGTCTAGCTTGTTGGATGTGTCGGAATCAGTCTTCTTATCATTTGCGTACTTCTGTAGAATGCTTACCACATCTACTTCAAACAATGGTACTAATGAGGGTTTCTTCTTAGAAAATAATCCTCTTCATCCTCTTCCAGCCTGCCACCATATCAACTCCCTCTACCTCCGTGGGTTGCATATGCCTAGGAAGAGTTCTTTTTGGTGTTAATACTATTTTTAGCTTTTTCTTTCCTTTCCTGACAGTAATGCTTTCAGCTCCCCAATCTTGGTTAGCCTTTGCAGCATGGAGCTAGTAACATAGAGTAAGAACTTTCTTTTTCCTCCATTCGCAGCACCACAAAACTTATTGTAAATGTCAGTTCCCATATAGTGATTTGCTAACCTCTCAGTATACCTAGTGGTTGAATTCTCCTCCGATCAGCCATTCTGACCTGAAAAGGTGCTTGAACCAATTCATTCCCACAAAAGTGCTTATACAACTCTTCAGAAAAAATGTTAACACCAGATCCCCCATCAATAAGTACCTCTGGAATTATTTGTCTTTTCATGAAGAAATAGTAGAGGGGAGTCTGAAAACTCATATTCAAGTAGTAATTCAAGAATCAAAAGCCTTTGAAGAGCATATGAGCAAGAGTGCTAGGGTGAAAGAAGATGAGCTTGAAGACATGAATCTTGGTGACAAGGATGACCCAAAGATGGTTTATGTCAACACTGAATTGAAAGACATAGCAGGACATGAGTTTTATAACTTCTTGGATGGATTTAGTGGGTTATAATTAGATAAGGATGGCTCAGGAAGACAAGGACAAAACTATATTTGTTAGTGAATGGGGAGTATTTGCAAGCAATGTAATGACTTTTGGATTAAAGAATGCTCTAGATACTTTTTAGAAGGGGATACAAGAGGTATTTGCAGACTACCTTAATTCCTTCATGAGAGTATTCTTGGATGATTTTATAGTTTTTGGTAAGAGATCAGATCATTTATATCATCTCATATTATATTTTGAGAAATGTCAAATGGCTCGACTAAGCTTAAATCCAAGCAAATGTGCTTTTGCTGTGGAAAGAGATGTGTTATTAGGGCATATTATATCTGAAGATGGAATGGGTATTAATCCAAGAAAGGTATCTGTCAAACAAAAATCTTTGTTTCCTAAGAATATAAAAGCATTTGTCTAGGTTATTGCCCAAATCAAATCGCATAGAAGATTTTTGAAGTATCTCTCACATGTGTGCATGCCACTCACTAAATTGATTTAACAATCCTATTCATGTTTTAAAAAAATCATGAGTTATTAATTTAAATCCATAAAAAATCACTTTCAAAATAAAGACTTATTCAAATAATTTAATCCAAAAGAATGCACTTAAAATTTAATGTAGAAAACTATACCACTCTTGAAGTAACAAAAAATCTAAAGGTTAAAATAGACGAGGCATGGACGATGGAAGACTCTTTAAATGTGCTCCAAATACAGTAATAGCTATGCTTGCAATTTTACATTGTCATATGTTTATAAGAAATATTACTCTCCATGAGTCTTTATACAAAGGAGTTTGACACGCAGCCTTTTCAATAACTCAATTCTGCCTTTACAAATGTGTTAAGTACAAATGGGCAACTTGTTTGTTTGAATTTCCAATTCATCGGTCACTTGTTGCTTGGATGCCATCCTCATTCAATATCGTTTGAGGATTGTCATCATCTGGAGTCTTTATTGATGCTTGAATGGTATTGTCACGGGCATTCTTCATTCATGCTATCTCCTTCTACTTCCTTCTTAGTGCGCATCTTCAATTGTTATTTTCATCATATTCCATGTGCTTCCTTGTTTTCTTTGTCCTTGATTTCTAGGATACTATGACTATCTCTGTGGAAAGCTTTGAAACTGCTCCATGGTTTGGAACCCATTTCTTTTTCAAATGGCCAATATACAGTGTATTGTTATTCTGGTTCTCCTTCCTACCCCTTGGCTCATACCATAGTGTTGTAAATGTTGCAACTTTCCCCTTGTCATCCATGCTCACGTCCACCACTTTTGCAACCTAGAACTTAACATTCTCATGCTCATCGTCTAATGGCTGAACTGCAATAAAACAGTGGATGTCTATGTCTACTTGTGGCATAAACTCTCTTTTCCTTGGTCCACTATGGATGTGGGAGTAGTGAATCAAACTCATTTTCAAATACATCAAACGATGGGCGCAAGTCATTACCAACATTTGGCCATAATAAAGGCCGTTTTGCCTTAGCATCATCTGCTTGCATTTTCTTAAAGTCCTTTATCAATTGATAGGTGTTCTTAATTACAACAGCAGTGCGTTCCTTCCAAGAGGGCTTCCAATCTAGAAATCTATGAAGAATTTCCTCTTTGTATGTAATAAAATATTTTAAGCCTTCTATTTCACCTTTAGATTTCTTGCTAAATTCTTTTATAGGAGCCCATACTAGATGTATTTCTTTGCTCGGGATTGAAGTTAAGAGATAGTAAGGTTCTTTAGGTTCCCACAGTTATATCATGAGAATAGTATTGCCACTGCATCACTAGTTTTTCATCCTTTAAGAAAAAGTGAAAGTAGTGTGGAGCACTATGACCAATTAGGGCATCACCACCTTTTTCTATGAAAGGTAGAATAAAGCTCTTCCAATCATACATCCTTTCAACCATGGAGCATATTGTACCTTCCTTGCGGCCACCAACTTACCTCCCACATTTTCTTATCAAGTTATCCATCATCTCCATGTCCTTGTGTTTTAGCTCTCTTGAGACTGTGCTAAAAACTTGATTGATATCCTCATGTGTGTGTCCAACCAACAAAAACCCAACTTCAATCTCATTGAAGATTCGATGAGTGATTAGCATTGAGAAAAATGCAAAAAAGTATACATTCTTATTCTCTCGTCCGCAATTGTCTGCCTATATTCTCAAATTTGTTGGTAGGCACCTGACCTTTTTCTACATGTACACTATGAATTGCCTTCATAACTAACGTTACAATTTGATTTCTGTCATGTAGATGCAAGGAATCAATCCATATGTCTTCAAAAAACTTAAATCCATGCACTAACATTCCACATAGATGTGTCTTCAAAAAGTATTTTCCTTGTAGCTTAGGTGGATTATTAATGAATCAAGGTAATGGTTATTGTGTTCTGATCCATACCATCTACAATAATGCACATGTACTCATTTGGATGAGAAATAGCTTGCTCCTTCCAAAATGCATATTTTAGTCTAGAATGTCGAACCAATCCATGATGAAATTCTCTTTTTTTTTTGGTATGATTCTCTTTGTTCTCGAGACATTGCACTCTAAAGTGCTTGCTTTAGATCATCACAATCACTGCGCTTTGACATTTTTTAACATGTACAAAGCTCTTCTTCCAAAGAGTATACAAATTGTGAAAAGATGTCAGAGCATGCCCTCTTTGCCTCTGTGTTTCTCCAATAGATTTAAAAACTTCTTTTTTTGTCAAACCTATCAGAAGATGCATTTCAGGTAGATGGGGTTAAGGTAAAGCATTTTCATGAATGTAGTCTTTTCAAATTGATGTTGTCGAGACCATTGAGGCCCTTGTTTTGGGTCTTCGTGTGTTTCCATGAATGTTAAACTTTACTCCATACTTTGCTTTGTTAGACAAATCCCATAATGTGTCATGTGATAATCCTATAGTAATGCGACATGCATTATTGCAAATACTTTTTCCATTTATGCGGGAGTTTAATGCTTGTTCGACCATGCAAATCATATCCGATGGTACAATACTTTGCATGGGCCTCTTTCCAGATGGTATTGACTTGCATGCAAAGTGGCATGCCCATCCCATAAGTACTTGTTTGGATAACAATCCTGGAAGCGTGTTTTTTGATGGTGGTGCATAACAGTAGGAGGAAAGCGGTGTATAATGCATTATCGAGCATGCAAATCATATCTGATGGACACAATGCTTTGCACACTTCTCAAACTAGATGGTATTGACCTGTGTACAAGGTGGCATGCCCATCCGATAGTACTTGATCGGGGATAACACACCTAGGATCGTGTTTTTTGATGTTTGTGCATCACACTGAGGCAAAAACGGTGTGTAATTCTTGATCGATCGTGCATATCATGTCTGATGGGCACAATACTCTGCATGCACCTCAACCTAGGTGGTATTGATTTGCATGCGATTTGCTGCATCCATCCGATAAATACTTATTCGGATAACACACTTAGGAGCTTGTTTTTTTACGAATGTGCATGACACTAGGGCAAAAATGGTGTTTAATTCTTGATCGACAATGCAAATCCTATCCGATGGGCACCAAAAAACACGGTCCTAGGTGTGTTATCCGATCAAGTACTTATTGGATGGGCACGCCACCTTGTACACAAGTCAACACTATCTAGTTTGAGAAAAGTGCAGAGTGTTGTGTCCATCGAATATGATTTGCATGCTTGATAATGCATTATACACCATTTTCCTCCTATTGTTATGCACCACCGTCAAAAAACGCGCTTCTAGGATTGTTATCCGAACAAGTACTTATGGGATGGGCATGCCACTTTGCATGCAGGTTAATACCACCTGGATATAGGCCTGTGCAAAGTATTTTTCCCATCATATATGAGTTTCATGGTCGACCAAGCATTAAACTCCGTTTTTGCCTTAGTGTCATGCACAAGCATCAAAAAACACTGTCCTAGGTGTGTTTTTCCAACAAGTACTTATCGGATTGGCTTGCCACATTACATGTAACTCAATACCACCTAGTTGGAGGTGCATACAAATTATTATTCCCATCCGATATGCTTTGCATGGTCGATAACGCATTATGCACTGTTTTTCCCCTAGTGTTATGCACAACCGTTTAAAAACAAGCTCCTAGATGTGTTATGTGAACAAGTACTTATGGGATGGGTGCGCCACTCTGCATGAAAGTAAATACCACCTAGGTTGAGGCATGTGCACTAGAAATCAATTCTCTAAAAGCCAAACATGTGGTTACATGCTAAATGGAAATTTTGAAATTATAATTGCTAATAATCATATAACAAAATAAGAGCTTATCTCATTTTAGATATTAAAAGTCAAGATTACTTTCTTTGAATTACAAGCTTTGTAAAATGTTTTCAATAAATTATCATAAATACAAAGTGATATGTGCCAAATGCAAAGTGATATGTTTGAAATTCAAATTGCTATGATGTGTTATATGCAAAGTGCTATGTGTTAAATGCAAATCAATATGAACCCAAGGAAGCGCGTGCACATTCCTTGGTCTTATCATTTTTGGAGAGGAAGTGTGCGAACTCTCTCCCAACAAACAAATGTGTGGTTATGTACTAAATGTAAAGTATTATAAGCCAAATGCACATTGTTATATGCTAAGTTCAAATTGCTATGTGTAAAAATTCAAAATTCTTTATGTTAAATGCTAATTGAAATGAACCCATGAAGGGCACATTTCTTGGCCTTATAAGTTTTGGAGAGGAAGTGTGCCAACTCTCCCCACCCACATAAATGTATGTTTTGTGCTAAATGCAAAGTACTCTTTGTAGAACAAAAAGTGCTATATGCCAAATTCAAATTGCTATGTGCTAAATTCAATTTTCTAAGAACAAAACGTGTCGTTATATGCCAAAAATATAAAACTCAAATAAACATCCTCTCTATCAATAGAGTTCTCCCATACTCTGAGCGAGACTTTCCAAGCAAAGGAGGAATCCGAGCGAATCCATCCAATTTTGAGTCATACGACAAAAATAGTTTCAAAGAATCTTCTTCCACATTGCGGCCCCAACACTCTCAAGATGTACAGCCAACTAATATTATTTTTCATAGTCTACAAAAGCAACCTAAAACATCACGCCATACACAAATTGGGCCATTTAGGCAATTGCTCAAGAATACAACTCTCACGAAGGAAAATTCAGCGATCACATCCATGTGCACTACAAGGAACCATACCCAAAAACAATATATGGCTTGATTTCCGTAAGAAACATCTTGACTTTCAAAAGGCATCCCAATGATGGGACCACAAAACCACATGACATTTAATACCAACCTACAACAACATCACACATATTTGGTAATACAATGAACTATTTAATAATACACCCCTTTAGCACCACAAACTACATCGCAAATAACCACAATGAGAAAATATCAATGTGCTTAAACATTCGAAATCCAATGCATCATGCAAAGTTTAGGAGCAAATGAAAAGCAAAAATGAATTCCAACTTGCAAATGCAATACTATCTTCCAACCAATAACCGTACACAACATCAACTCTTGCATCACAAAGAACACCGCAACAAATACCCTTCACAAAAAAACCTTCACATCTGCAATAATATTTCACATTAAAACCTCACACTTTTGCAACCAAATTTGCAAATGCATTACCACTTGTAACCAAAAAACATATAAACTTCAAAAATTGCACCACAAAGAATGGTTGACCAAACCCTTCACCAAAAAACATTTGAACCAAATTAGCATTGGCACAGTAAACACCATGCAAAGAACCACATAAGTTCTAAATGTCAAAAAGCCCACTGAGGTTGTCAATGTCAAAAATCCCACTGAAGTCACAGGCATCTTAGAATGTCAAAAAGCCCATTGAAGTGACAGGCATCTTAGAATGTCAAAAAAGCCCGATGAGGCTATCAATATCAAGAAGCCCACAACATTCCCTCTATGCTGGCACATTACATCTCCTTCCCCCAAGAGCTTGAAACAACTCCACCTTCCTTAGCACTGCCTGGTGCATGAACTCATGAACATGTGGGTCCATCCCCAACACACTCAAGAAGACATAGTACATGTGCTTGCAAGGCAAATATACCATTTTTTGTGCTTCTCTCTTTTGAAAGCCTTCACAACTGCATTGGGGCATTTCCAAAATGGAAACATAATAATTCAGCCCAAGTTCCCGAGATCCATTAGTGCTGACATAGAACACATGCGATTCATTGCACAAAACGATGGCCTCTCAAAGAACTGTAGCTTTTAGGGAACGTCCCCTCTCTATGCTCTCATTAAAATCTTTAGTTAGCTTTGATCTCCATTTCATAGCCATTTTAAGATCTTTGTAAAATGGGACTTGGGATTTTCCAAAATTTCCTAATATGAGTAGCTCACCGTAACGCATTCTCTATTACCAAGCTTGCACCACCAAGGCCAGCAGATTATTAGCACAAACCATGATTCTCTTCACCAATGCACTCTACCAAGCAACCATTACAAAAAAATTAGACTAAAAAAGGGGCCCTTTGGAGAATTACTAAAATATTAAAGGCTTGGATAAGGGAATATGGTATCCATGAAGGAGATTATGCCATGTGGACTTCTTTGTAACAGAGGCTCCCCAAATCTTGGGAGGTGTCAGTTTTTTTTCAAAATACCCCAAAAAACATCATTGGTGATTCACAATAAAAAATTGTCATTGGCAAGCCTGCTCTAACCATGTCAGGCCTCCTTGTTTTCCTCCCATGGAAAACTATACCCTAGCTAGAACTATGCTCACGTTTTCAATTTGGTTCAAACATTTGGCCCAAACTTTGACTTTCTAACCAACTCTCTCACTATTCTCTCTCTTCCAAAACGTTTCAGACATTCATTCCCGCCACTTTCTAGCAGCTGGTTTCAAAGTATCTTCAGTCCTGCCACTTTCTAGTAGCTAGTTTCAAACTATCTTCATTCCTGCCACTTTCTAGTAGAGCTAGTTTCAAACTATCTTCATTCTGCTCTTGATTAGTCATTCTCTCTCCTCTTTGCTCACATTTTTTTTCCACGTTCAAAAATATTTAAGATAAACTTCTCCCTAATAGAGGAGCCTTTACCGGGGCAGCCCACTCTCGAGTTGCGAGGCCCGTTTGGAGCCTCAGATGATCCCGGATGGCTCTGGGCCCCGTAGGTTAGTTGCTCTGTTTTGTGCACCGGTTCTATCGTATGGTTGGTGGCCTATTTCGGGACCGACCCCCAGTCAATCATTTTGGGCAAACTAGGTCAGTCACCCAATTGAGCCTAACCGACTATGACTAGTGGCTATATAAGAGTAAGCCCGTGAAGCCCATTTTATCACTAGCTATAGCAACCCTGATTCCTTAGCATTTAGCCTCCGTCTTCTACTGTTTCCAGCATGCCATCGAAGCTTCTTTCACAGGAGCACACAGTTGGGAGGCAGCGCCATCTATTGTATCAATTCTATAGTAATCAAATTTTTGATTCTCCATACTATCTTGTTTTCTCTCTTGCGTACGAGATCCTGTTATCTGTTGAGCACAGACGTTGTATTATTTTCTTACAGAAATAAGTAGAGAATGAATGGAAGAGAAGAGGGATGCGGTCAGTCAAGGGATGCCTTCTCGCACTTGCATGTAGCTTAGTTGGCGGTGTGCCAACTCTATCTGAAGCCATCTAGCCATCAGGCCACACATGGCCCCCATCTGGTGTCCAAACCAGGACCTACTAGATAATCGAGCTACTCAAATGCCTTCTCCTCATATGGGGGGCTTACAAGTAGAGTTAGCTGGTTCCCGCGTAGTTACATGAGAGTGGAGCATTGATATCTAACAATTTCAACTAAAGTTGTGACCTAAATCTGCTTGGAAGGAGTGAGAAAAATAGGTGTTCTATCATTTTTGTCTCTTTCTCTACCTTTTTGAAGCATAGAAAGTCAACTGCGAAAGAAGGAACACATACTTTCTAGGTAATGAAGTGATTTTGTCTTGAAGGTTTTGTTTATATACGTATTTGTATCATGCTTTGTCTATATGTTTATTAGAAAAGGCAAGGAGGAGGGAGAGATTGAGGTAGATGATATTTAAAACTACAAGACTATTTTTGACATTTTTTTCTTTATAAGGAGAAATAGATAGAGGAAGGGAGAGAGAGAGAGAGAGAGAGAGAGAGAGAGAGAGAGAGAGAGAGATAGATTATATTTCGAAATGCTATGTTTTTTTCTGTTTGAGGGGATGAGTGAGGGAGAAAGATAGAAAATAGTCGTTTGTTTCTTCATTAGTATAGGAGGGATAAAGAAAGAGAGAGAGAGAGAGAGAGAGAGAGAGAGAGATTATATTTGAAACTGCTATGTTTTTTTCCTATTTGAGGAGATGAGTGAGGGAGAGAGACAAAAAATAATCATTTGTATCTTCACTAGTATAGGAGGGATAGATAGAGGAAGGGAAGAGAGAGAGAGAGAGAGAGAGAGAGAGTATTTTGAAATGCTATGTTTTTTCTGTTTGAGGGGATGATTGAGGGAGAAAGATAGAGATTGTATTTCAAATTGCTAGGTTTTAGAAGTATTTGAGAAGGAAGGAAGAAAAAGAGATCCTAATTAAAAGTTTTAGGAGTGAGAGAGAGAGAGATATGATCTTGATAATGTTTTGTTTGTTTGTGTGAGGAGATAGGGAGAAATAGATCAGGAAGAGAGCATATCTTAAACTAAGTATTTCAAAATATTTTAATTTAGCTTTTTGGAAAATTTTAACAGGTTTACAATAATAAGAGGGATTTTTAAATTCAACTTAAGAAAAAAATGACTTAGCTCACAAGTAAAGAGGGGTGTTTTTATTGGGGGGGAAGTTTTAGTTGTGGGTTTTTAAAACACCCCTTGAACACACATGATACATAGGGTTTCTAAAGTACTACACCCTCGACGTGAGGGGTATCTTAAAAGAGATGCTGAGAGAGAGAGAGAGAGAGAGAGAGAGAGAGAGAGAGAGAGAGAGAGAGAGAGAGAGAGAGAGAGAGACTGAAACATATTCTATGTTTTTGAACTAATTTTTTATTTGTTTGTTGGAGAGGTTTAGTTAGAGGATAGATGGAAGGAGGGGGGGGAGAGAGAGAGAGAGACACAGAGAGAGAGAGAGAGAGAGAGAGAGAGAGCGAGCTACAGAGGAAGAGAAAGATAGGGACAAAAAAAGAGAGAAGAGAAGACATAAATTTTGAGGGTCTATGGAAGTAGAAAGAGGTAGAAAGAGCTAATTTTAATCATATGGTACACGGTAGAAACTATGGAAGTAGAAAATGATGGATATCAAAGTAGTTTATAGTCTGTTGTATTGAAGAATGTTAAGGATGACCATGGGGAATGGATTCCTCAGCTCTCTAGGAAATATTCTTGGATCAAAATGCAATGGTTAACCCACTAATCATGGGTGCTACAAAGTTTGTTGGAAGGATGCAATGGGCACGTGCAAACATTGGAAGGGAAGGATCTTAGATTTTGAAATTTTTCCTGGCAGTAACACAATGACATAGGTATATATTTAGCAATGTCTTTACCCATGCAAACATATACATGCATCTGCTGACTGCAAGACTTCCATATCATAGGCCCAATTGTAAGTTTTTCAAAGTGTACTAGTATTTCATTTGCATTTTAGAGTACTTGCATTTATTTGGAAACTTTGACATGACTTCCTTATGCCTTATATTTATTTTATAGATCTATATCCATCTACTTACAAAGAGTGGGATCCTATAGCATGTGTAACTTGGGTGTTGCATGTCCTCCATGTTGAGATTGGGAGTCTTCAGTATGAAGGTCGCACACAATCTAGCAAAAAAGTATGAAGGTCGCACATAGTGAGATAGATAGATAGCAATTAGACTATGCGAGAGAGAGAGAGAGAGAGAGAGAGAGAGAGAGAGAGAGAGAGAGAGATAGATGCAAAGTCATTATTATTACAGTCTGATTCTAGCTCGCCAGAGACACAAAGGTAGAGATAGAGATAGAGGGAGGCGGAGGGAAAGATGGAGATGGAGATGGCAGGGACAAAAAGAGGGAGAGGGGGAGAGAGAGAGTTAAGATTGCATTTATTCATTTACACCTCTAAATTGAGAAAGAGGAAAAAAAGAAAGTTAAGGTCTTTGAGAGACTATGAGACTGAAAAACCTAGATACAAATGATCCAAAGGGTGGAGTTGCTAACAAAAGACAAAAAATGTATATGTAAAATCCAGTGTCCAATGTCCATGACATAGGTAGCTAAGGGCAACAAGGCAACAAGATGATCATTGGGTGAGAGAGAGAGAGAGAGAGAGAGAGAGAGAGAGAGAGAGAGAGAGAGAGAGAGAGAGAGACTTTCCAAAGTAAAAGCAATAAATATAAAATTATTTTAATTAAAAACATTTTTAAGGGTAATGCCCATTTTATAAAGTACACTTCTAAGGTCATTTTCACATTTTCACTTTCCCACTTTTGAGTAACCTTGCATTCCACAGCCTCCTCTTTCATCTTCCGGAGCATCCTCCTGCACTCATCATGGCTTCTAGTAGAGAGGCTTTTGCCAGTGGATTTCATCCATTGATTCCCATGCCTCTGCAGATCAGGTTTATCATATCTTTTGCAAGGCATTCCATCTTGAGTCACACTTGAGAGCTCTCCTTCCTGGTGATAACCCCTCTCTCAAATTTTTGATAAACTTATCCATGGGCAATCTGTCGCAATTGCTGACTCCCCTCACCAATGGCTTTCATTGGATATTTTGAACTCTTTTGACCACAGTGCTAATTTCAAGAAGATACTAGGTAGGGCCATGGATAATGTCCCTATCTCTCTCCATGAGTATGCTATTACCATTGGGAATGATTCATCTTCCCCAATTCATTTGATCAAGAGAGATGCAACCCTTACCATTCTCCTTGCAACTAGCAAGTTTGATGAGGATGTTGGAGAGCAACCCGAGGGTCCTTCTGCATCCACAAGTGGTGGAGTAGGTCCATCAACAAGTGGTGAAGGAGATGACATAAACCTAGAAATAGAACCTCAGGAGCATACTATTAACCTAGATGAGGAGCAAGTTGAGAGCAAGGTCATCTTATCATCATATCCATGACCCGTGCATATCCATCCTTCACCTATAATCCAGAGCAAGCAACCAAGCCACACCTTGCTTCGGTTGATCCAATCATGAATGAGGGTGAAGAATACCTTATCCTATTGGAAGTGATGGAAGAAACCGGTCTTCGAGAGGATGAGGTGCTATGTCGAATCTCGAATGACACCTTTGATGATGTCATTGACTTTGATGCTCCAGTCAAAAATCCAACAATTGATGAGATTGCACACTTTGATGACTCGACCCTCACTGATTTGGAGGCAATCCAACAAGCACAAAAGGCAATCGAGGATGCCACACCAGAGTATGACATGTCTAATGACGAGTTCATGAATTTGTAGAGGACATTGTCCGGGGAGAGAGATGGAGAAGCTAGCACCTCAAGCCAGCATGAAGTTTAAGATAACCACAAAAGGGAGTCTAGTTGGACATCGTATCTGATACCATTACGATGAGTCAGAAAAGGTATGTAGTTTTGTCATCTTCATCATGTGATTCAATATCATCTCTATAATTTTGGGTTTCATTTTAGCAAGGAAAATCTATGCTTTGTCTTCAACTAGTAGGGAATTAAAAATAGGGTTTAGGGTTTAGTGTTCAAACCCCAACCAAATTTTTTTCCTTTAAACCCAGGCTATCTTGCATGCATACCAGGCATGTATATGGATTTTTAGCCCAAAATATGCCCTGAAGGCATGATATCCGACATCGTGCAACCAGGGCCTCATGCATGTTGATGGATATTTAGCCCAAAATATGCCTTGGAAGCATGATATTCGACATCGTGCGACCAAGGCCTACTTTTTGAAAAAACAGGGCCCTGGTCGCACGATGTTGGATATCATGCCTTCAGGGCATATTTTGGGCTAAAAATCCATATACATGCCTAGTATGCACGCAAGATAGCCTGGGTTCAAAAGAAAAAAATTTGGTTGGGTTTTGAACCCTAAATTTTATTTTTTATTCCTTACTAATTGAAATTGGATAAATTAAACTCCCAAGTCCCACAACCCCCTCCCACTTGTTAGGGTTTTCTCCCATAGGGAAAAAATTAGGTTTAGGGTTATTCAGCCAATAGGGGATACAATTAGGTTTAGGGTTTTCTCACACAGAAAAAATAATCATTAAAATATTCATTTTTGGGAGGCCATTGAGACATTAGTTTCCATATGCATGATTTTTACGCAAAAAAACCCCCTACAAACCCTAAAGCCGACATTGTGCGACCACCAGGGTGCAATTTATGCAATGATTGATCAAGACCCAATTTTTGCAAAAATTGGGTCCTTGTTACATGATGTCAGATTTAGGGTTTGCAAGGGGTTTTTTTGCATAATCATGCATATGGAAACTAATGTCTCAATGGCCTCCCAAACATGATTGTTTTAATAGATTATTTTTCTTGTGTGAGAAAACCCTAATTCTTATTTATTCTTGAAAAATGATGTTTTTTAAATTTTAATAATCACAAATCATGGTTTAGGGTTTTGATGTAATATGTTGGTTGTAGGATATCTTATGGGTTGATGAATATGCTAGATGCAAGGGTGGAACCAGAGGGTCTGGTGGGGGGATGGCTTCAATTGGTCACTACATCAATAGAGTGGCTCAACATATTTTGGTCTTCCATCGGCAATTATTGCCACATGGAAAGTTGAATATTATGAAGTTTAGGGTTCTTAATTGGATGGTGAAGATGAGGGCCATCCATCCTACTGTGGATCGTGTTGTTGTGATTAGTTGTAATGTACCTTTATTTTTGCTCTCAAACACATGATCTAGACCTCTCCATAGCATCACAGCTATTGCAAGGCTAGCTGGTGTTACAGATCCCCAAGTCATAGAAAATGAAATTGTGCAACCCTTTCTTTTTCAACAAGCGAAAAAGGGATCTGAACCAAGCAAGAAGAAGCATACGCTTGAGTAACTTGCACCCTAAAGTGGATGCTCTTTGTAATGCCACTCTGAGTCAATAAAGAATACAAATTTCAAATTATTTTCTTGTTGTTACTGAATATTTTTTCCTTTTGCATGTAAGTAAAATTGAGTATTATTTCCTTTTGCATGTTTCATTGAGATTTGCTGAATATTATTTCATTTTTCATGTAAGTAAATTGAGATTGCATATAAGTAGATTGTAGATTGCAAATACAATGAAAATAAATTTGAGATTGCACATACAAAGACAATACAAAAAAAGACACTTTATTATATTCAAAAGATGATAATACAAAACCGATGCCCAAAGGTAGAGTACATTAACTGAACCCTAACCATTGCCCAAGGTATATATTACAAAAAACCTAAGTGCCCTTGGGATTCCTAAGACAAACAATGAATTGCATATGTTTGGCAGTCATAGTGACCCTTTTCCTGTGGTTTGTAGCCAATTGGGTGTCATCCATGAGGCCTACCTTGTCAGCTACATGATGTAAGGCAAGCAAGGAATCTTTGGAAATGCACCATGGAGCCTCCAAAATTCCACGCCTGTAATGTTGGGACATGGGACTATTGTTGAGGTCCTGCGTGAGCTCTCATACCACCCTTGCGAAGCTTGCCATCAAGATGAGTAGATCAATAGATTTTTGAAACTTTTCGATTTCCCGAAGTGCCACAGTCCTATATCTCCTCAGGAGGTCCTCTTTGCCCTTGACATGGAGGGCCTCTTCCTAGATGTGGAGGGCCTCTTTGCCTTGGAATTGGAGGTGGGTGTCCTCTCCCCCACGGGTGTAAATGTTGATTCTCTACTCTTGACTTCGTCCACTACTCTTTCCTTTGTTGTTGCTCTTCCTTGTGATCCTCCTCTATGCTCTCTGAGTCGTTGATCTTTGCATCATGATCCTCTTGTGCCTTCCTCGGTCCCTCTATCTACGGCCTTGCCCCTTGCTCCCTCTTTGGCCTTTGGAATGGCATTTTCTCCCTTCGATGGGGATAATTGGGTGGAGAGGAGGGAGGGATATCACTCTTTGTATCTGAGTCTGGGAGGTGGGTTTTGCTCTGCCAATCTCCTTGGTGTCTTGATCTTGGACCTGGCCTTGGAGGATGGAGAGAGTGTGCAAGAGAAAGGGTGAGGGTGCAAGAGAAAGGGTGGAAATGTCAGGGGGTGGGAGGTGGTGTGGAAATGGAGAGCTCTTTAAATAATGAAATGAAAACGAGGGCCAATTCTTTTATATAGGGCCCAAAGCCCTAATTTTTAGAAATACTTATTTTTAATATAACTCTAAAGAAAATAAAATTGGTGCAACCTTGAGCTAAAAACTTATAATTAACATCCAAATAATAACTCAAAGTTTCTTATTTGTAGTGCAATTCACGGCCATTATAAGTTGGCTTTATTGCAAATCACATAACTAAAATTACAAAGAAATTCGAAAACTTATGCATGGGCATCCACATTGGTAGAGTTTACACCATCATTTTCATCTGCCTCCACCCATATGCACCCTTATCTATGACAGGTTTCATGCCATCTTGCATGACTCTTTCTTGCATTGATGAGTTTTATATTCTTCTTCTACATCCTCTGCATTAACATCTTGCACACTGCATGGGACACTAAGGAGTCTTTCAATCAATGCTATTGTTGCAGCTGCTCTTATTCTGATATGCCTGTACCACCATTGAACCAATTGAACCATTGGGTTTGAATTAGTTCTACTACCCCCATATTGGGTCACTCTGTTATATGCACGTGGTTGCCAATTCAATCTTTCCATGCCTTAAGTGGACCACACTTCGATGCATCCATAATTCCATGCCATATATTGTGCATGAGCATATAAAATGTGCTGCCAAAAAGAGAAACAAATTAGTAATTATATAGGACCATTAAATATGCACATGTCAATATCCAAGCTAGAGATTACCATGTACTGTGTGAAATGATTCTTTACCCAAGCTATCTCCATATTCCAGCTAAAGTCATTCATAGCATTGATGAAACATTGTTCATCATCATCTTCAAATCTTTTCTTTTGTAGTAAAGCTACCAAGCTATTAAGAGCCTAACCACACTCAATCCCTTTCCAATCTTTTTTGTCCCTTCCCCCCCTCGTTCACAACATGCATTGTGTAACTTTCTCCATACATCAAACTCATGAGCACGTTTGAGCTTGTCATTCTTCTTCTTTGTAAAAAGGAAATTTGAAGCCTTGATGCCACCAAAGCTTGGCTTACAAGGAACATTGCCTATTTTTCCTGATCATTTCTCATATTTTGTAATCTTTACTTCCCCAAAGTGTAGTCCCATATCTAAAAGAACCTTTTCAATTCTTGCAATCATCCACTCACTCTCTTGTTGGGGCTTCAAGTTATATGCATCAATGATGTACAGATGTATTAACTTTTCAATTATTCTAACAATAGCATGAAGTGTACAAATGTGTACTCTCTCAAGATGAATTTTAAGAATTGGGCTCCATGATGGATATCCCCTCAAACATCCCTATCCGGTGCCTTAGTCTGATCTATCTTAGAAGCCCATTACTTTTGATTCTTTTTACCACCCTTTGCAAGTACTCTCGTTTGCATGTACATTGGACAAGGATGGCTTGTGTTTGCTCCATGTGCCACATTAAACATACATTTAATAGTCTTGAGGTCAACAGTAGTAGCAACTAGATGCCATTCTACACAGTAGGATACATAACCCTCAACTTCAAGCAACTCACCATTGTATGACCTTTGATCACACTTGGGATATTAGTTTGTTAAAAAAATCACTTCAAAATTGAATGTGCTAGCTTACTCAACAATTCAGTTGAATGAGTAGCCATATGATGTTCATTCAAGGAAGACTAGTTGCCCAAAAGAAAAAACCCTCCGACCTATATATATATATATAGATAGATAGATAGATAGATAGAGAGAGGGAAAGAGAGAGAGAGAGAGAGAGAGAGAGAGAGAGAGAGAGAGAGAGAAAGAGATTCTATTAATGTCCATGGGAGACCAACATGTCTTTTATGACATGGATTTTTTATTGACCACCTAGGCCAAAAGGAGAAGGTAGCAGAATGAATAGAAGGAGCTTCTTTGGAATCAAGATAGCAAGCTTACTATATCTAGATGAGTAGTTAGTGCATATTGATGAGTTGGAGGATAGAGAAGATGATGATTTAGATAGAGAAGAATCTAAAAGAGCATACAGCTCAAAAATGTGCCAATAAGGTCTTGATATAAGTGTAAGATTCATTTAATCAAATTTATAGTCTCATAAGCTAAGATAGCATGGTCTGTTAAGGCATCAACAAAGATGGGCAACCTTGTTCAACATGTAATACAAGATGACTCGTGTTGTATTTGGACATCTTTAGGTGCCAGGGAAGTTTTTATCAAAGCTATGCTTATATTTTAATATAAAATCTTGGCAAAAGTTTTCAAGCTCATTTTTTAAGTTTCACAATATTGGTAGAATGTAGTACTTTTTTAAATATATTTTTTTAAATTTTTAAGGAAAAAATGTAAATCTTGGCCAAACTTTAATTTTTTTTGCATAAAAGTTTCAAATCCTAGCAAATGTTTCAAAAATTTATATTTATTAGGGCATACAAAATTTTGATGCCAATATAAAAGTTTAGCATCTTAATGAAACTAACTTGACAAAATCATCCATGTTAGGTGTTAATCTATATAGCTTCAAATTAGCAAGAACCGCCCAAACTTGCCTGACTTCATCCACTACAAATCATCATCCATAGTGAAGTTTTATCCTTGTGTGATGATTCAATGCATTCAGCAAGTTACTTTCTTCAACTTTGCCTTATAGTTGAATCCGCTTAGTTAAGAAGGAAAGTTGTGCACCATAGCTCAATTAGCTTGGAAAGCTTCAAGGCTATAATCATTTCTAATTTTATATCTCACAAGGGGCATGGTTTCTCTCCTGCTTATTTTCCAATGCTAATTGATGGCACACAGACTTTGGTGGAGGCTCGCGAGTCTAAGATTACCCTTGCCATTCTTGTGGGTTTTAGGTTGGCAAACCTCTTTAGGTTGGATGCTTCTCTCAATGAATGGGATGCCACCTTTCATCCAATTCATAGGTTCTTGCAATTGTAGCCCATGTCAATGGACACCTAATGCACATTGCAACTTATATGGACACTTGTTAGTTTCCATGCCCATATAATAGGTCTTCATTGAAAATCATGCAAGGATTCATCTCACCTACCTCAACTTATGCCAATTGCTTCATGACTTTGAAGGTCCATATGCGTTCAATCATAGCCAAAAAATCCCAAAGGACACTCAAATTCAGAATAAAACCTCTACTGACGTAAATTTTCAATTGGCAGATGACTAATATGCTATGTAGGGTGTTGTGCAAGCATTGTTGTGCTATTCTTCAAAGTGTGTGGCAAGCATCGTTTGGTAGTTGTCATAGGGTATTGTGCAAGCATCACTGGTAGTCTTCATAGAGTGTGGCAATTGTTTGGAGAGAAATACTACCCTAATGGTATCATGATTCATCGGTGATGAGTATGTGAGTATGTAGTAATGACTCTAATGAGATCTATACACGAAGGTGCTACCTGAAAAAAAAAGTGATCAAAGGAGCTGCCCATACCCCCCCTCCTTCCTTTCTCTCTCTCTTTTCTTTTACTATGTGTGGTCAGTGAAAAACATAAAAACAAACAGACATTTCATTGAAAGTTCATCCTAAAGTTCACCTTGAAGCAAAATACCACAATAAGGATGTTTGAAAGTTCACCCTAAAGCAAAATTACCAATAAGGCTGTTTGAATCCAAAGTTTCATCGATCACAAAATTCCTTACCATGCACATAGATGATGATCCTTGAAATTGCTTTGCTTACACAATACCACAATCTCCCTTCTACTTGATTTCAAATTGGCTAAGACACCAACATAGATGTGGAGACACTCAATCTATACTGATGTAATAACATAAGTCTTTCGAGACATTAGGATAGACTCTCAGTCCTTAACTGACATTTTGGTTTTGCTAGACTCTCAGTCCTTAACTAACTCTGGTTTCTTTAGCCTCATAGAGCTTTTGGTCTTTTGTAGACTATAATATACTTTCTTTCTTTATTTGTTTCAAGCTCTGCCTCTTCTTATCAATCACCTATTGAATGTAGCCAAGTAGGATCTCCAATCACTCCCATATATAGAGTTCTGACAATTTGGCTCATTGCTCTGACATCAGTTTTGATTTGCTTCTCCACTCGATAGGTCTCCTAAGCTTTTGAAATAACATCATTTCCTTCTCCTAAGGGGACTAAAGTAGAAGCCTTATGCACTATAATCCCTACTTAGGAAAGAATAATGATGTGGTGGAGGCTTCTCATGCTAGTGTGAAGTTGGAATGTGAAGTTGGAAAATAGAATTTGGAACCCAAATTTACGTGATTTGATGTGATATAAAACTTTTGATGTATGGTGGTTGGAATTTGCTTCCTTTGTAGAGATCACTTCTTAAATTCTAACATTGGCGACACAATATTATTCCAAGACTTTCCTCCACTGCTTGAGTGTTTGTATGACTTCCTATTTATTTTGATTTTTTTGTTCCACTAAATTCAATGAACATTGTACTCAACAACATAGGGTCATTGTTTGCTTGGGTGAAGCCATTTTTGGTGAGGTTCAGGGACTTTTTTGTACATAGGTGTCTTGCATAACCCATAACTTGTATGCATTACTCAACGGAAGTCGCCAAACTTTGTCTTCAAGTTGTAGTACACATTCAAAATTGAACATGAGAGCAAAAAATTTTGAAACAAGAATTTGGAATGAGACCATCAAAGCATTACAAGTGTTGCGTTGCATGTGAAGCATGCATCTTGAAGACTATAGGATATAGCAATTTATTCAAGAACATAAAAATTTTGTTTTATACATACATACAACCAACTAATCATTCAAAAATACACTGTGTGAGCTTCTCCTCAACCCAAGGACACACCTAAATGAGAACATTAGGCATGGATTAATGGGCCTCCAATGTTGTGCTAAAGTGATGCATACCCATTTGAGGGCATGCTCCATAACTTTTTTTTGATTTGTTAAAAATCAAAATGGATTGAAAATTTGGAATCCAAACTAGTGGGACTACTACATGGTGGTCTTAAAACATTAATAGTTGTCGGTATTGGTATCTAAATTCACCCTAAAATGTAAGAAGTTGAAAAAGTGCAATTTGTGCATGTGCAAAGATATTTTAATAAATCCAACACTATTTACAAATTTGAATTGTTTCTTTTTCCATGCACTTGCTTGCTATATAATTGCTCATATACATGCCAAAGGTCATTGCATTTCATAATACACAGCATCAAACTCGATAGTGTGCCCTTTGGCCTATTTGTGCATTACACTGAGGCAAAAACAGTGTTTAAATCTTGATCAACCATGCATATCATATCCGATGGGCACAATACTTTGCATGCACCTTAGCCTAGGTGATATTGATTTGCATGAAATTTGGTGCACCCATCCGATAAGTACTTTTTCGGATAACACACTTAGGAGCTTGTTTTTTTATGGATGTGCATCACACTAAGGCAAAAACGGTGTTAAATTCTTGATCGACAATGCAAATCCTATCTAATGGGTTAAAAACTTTGCACATGCCTCAAACTAGTAGGTGGTATTGAATTTCATGCAAACTGGTGTACCCATCCCATAAGTACTTGTTTGCATAACACACTTGGGAGGTTGTTTTTTAACGGTTGTGCATAACACTAGGAGGAAAACAATGCATAATTTGTGATCGACCATGCAAAGCATATAGTATGGGCACAATACTTTGCACGCACCTTCAACTAGGTGGTATTGAGTTATATGCAATGTGGCATGCCAATCCGATAAGTACTTGTTGAAAAAACACACCTAGGACAGTGTTTTTTTATGCTTGTGTATGACACTAAGGCAAAAACAGAGTTTAATGCTTGGTTGACCATGAAACTCATATATGATGGGTATAATAATCTGCACAAGCCTCTATCTAGGTGGTATTGACCTGCATGCAAAGTGGCACACCCATCCCATAAGTACTTGTTTGGATAACAATCCTGGAAGCACGTTTTTTAACGGTGGTGCATAACACTAGGAGGAAAATGGTGTATAATGCATTATCGAGCATGCAAATCATATCTGATGGACACAATACTTTGCAAGTTTCTCAAACTAGAAGGTATTGACTTATGTATAAAGTGGTGTGCCAATCCGATAAGTACTTGATCAGATAACACACCTAGGACCGTATTTTTTTATGTTTGTGCATCACACTGAGGGAAAAACGGTGTTTAATTCTTGATCGACCATCCATATCATATCTGATGGACACAGTGCCTTTGCAAAGATCTTGTAGCTACTGTTCAGCATAGTCAATGGTCTCCAGTTCTTCAATTCCTCTTTTGGTCACTCTTTAGGTATAAGTTTTATCATGCTTGTGTTGATTCTTGGGTCTAAAAAGCCCTTTGCCTTGGAGTCTTGCTAGAGCAGCATGAGGTAGGGGCCTATTGTTTCCCAAAAGACTTGATAAAACAAGTCCATCTTCTCCTGGGGTCTTGCCCTTCCCCATTTGGTTTACTGCACCTTTCAATTCCTCTAGAGTGAGATCTCTATCCAAATATATGCTGTCAAACATAGAGACTTTTCTTTCTCTCGCTTTAGAGCACTTCCTGTGGACTATAGCCTTTTCTGTTGTGATGATCTCCTCCTCTCCAAGCAATTGTTTAAAGTGTTTTGAAATTACCTCAAGGATTTCCTCTAGGTCTTGGATGTGTCTGTGACCAACTTGAATGGCATCAAAGGATTCTTGGGCATTTTTTTTCTTCAGTCTTTTAAACACATCCTCATTAGCCTTGTCTACTCTTCCAGCCCACCAATCCCTAGTGTAAATTCTAGCCTAATTGGCTGCTATTTCAGCTTCTGCCCTGAGTTTTCTCTGATTGTCTTGAATTGTTCCTGACCCTATGCAGTGTTGTCACTCTCAAAGAGAGCCATCAAGCTTGTGTGTTCTATGCGCTCTAGCTTTGTCGGCTCTACGTTTGATTGCTTGCAAGAATGTTTTACTACTATCTGTGGCTCTGATCCACTTATTAGTTGCATTAGCTATTCCCCCAAAGGCGTTGGTCCATATTTTATCTATCTTATCCTTGACATAAGGGAGTTGAAAAAAAAAAGGGATTGGCTTTGAACCACGAGCGGCCAATGCTCCTTTCTTCATTTTCCAAAACTATGGAGATGGGTTTATGATCCAAGAAGGGAAGGGTACCCAGCGCTCTGCTCTTAACATAGCATCTCCTCGACAATTTTCTTAAAATAGTAAGCTCTATCAAGTCGCCCTTTCCTGTGGATGGGCCCCACCTGGTTGTTTGTCCAAGGAAAGGCAATATCTCCTGATATGCCCAAGAGCTTGGCCCTTTCTTTAAAGTTCAGCCATGTATTTAGTTCATGGCCTCTTATCACACTGCCTATCCCTTCCCACCTGTCCCCTCTACTCTCAACTATGTTGTAGTCTCTGAGTAGAAGCACGTTATCTACTAGATGGATAGTTTCCTATAGAAGAGCTCCTATTGTCCCTAGCCGCATTTGGGGCATACACTGAGAAGACTTGGCAAGAGAGATTTGGATGACAAAATTCCACCCCTACCCCAAATTTGTAGAAAGTCTGAAGAACTCTTCCTACTCCTTGAGCCAGGTGTTTAGCAACACCTCCTCTGCCTTCATTGTGGTCAGTTGTGTACCAGCATCTATTGTCATCGATCTGCTTTAAATGCCAAAGGAGCTGAAATCCTCCAACTTTGACTTCTTAGAAAGCTAAGAAGTTGAGGGAAATCTTGTTTGTTCTCAACCACCTCTTGAGCACTAGGGGCTTCAGGTCATTTGTTAGCCCCTATACATTAACTGAGAGACACATAAACATTTTTTGACTTGTCATTGTGTGGAGCTTTTGTTCCTTAACTTCTTGAAAATGATCAGACTCATTTGAGGGGATAGCATGAATCCTCTAGATAACCTCTTATTTTCTCTTTCAGCTAGACTCTTCTTGATTAGGTTGTCTAGGTGAGAGCTATTGATCTTCCTTTCAAGCTGGGTGGCTCTTTTCCCCTTCACTATGGTGAATGGCTGTTCATCTTGGAGATGATTTCAAATTTAGCTTGCTCTAATTGAGCTTCGAAGTTCTGAATGTTGGGTACAAACTCCTCTTCACCTGAACTATTTTCCATGTTCTCTTCACTGGTTCTCTCTTATCCTATTTGTTTATCTTTCTTTTCTAGATCTATCCGACCCTCTTTGGTTTGATTTTGCTCCTCTTCTTGTGGCGGAGGGATAGGTTCCTTGACCCTTGTCTTAACCAGTGTCTCTGTCTCTTTGCTCTTCTCTGTTTGCTTCTCTTTACCATGGTTGTTGAGGGCAAGATAGTCTTTAATGAAGCGTCCTCCCAAACCATGGAGAAAGCAAGAATTCGAGATATTTTTATAGAAAACTTTTTGTATCAGTTCTGCCCCATCTCCATCCAGCATAATGGCATTCGGAGGATCTATGGACAAGTCCATCAGCACACAGGCTAGTAGGTTTCCTCTAGGACTTAAGAATCTCTCCGTTTCTACACCTAGAAACTGGCCAAGGGGTAAACAGAGTACCTCCAGCTGTGGAAAGTGCGACAGGGGAAGGTTTGGGTCCAACTCAACCTAGATGGGCACTTTAGTGGGTGGAGGTGAGTCAGGATTGAAGGCTCCCACAACTGGATTGAGAGGGGTTGGTTTCTAATCATCCATGTACCTTTCTGCACTACTTCCATCGCCATTTCTACCTTTTCAAAGATAAAGACGATATAGCCGTTTCTCAAGAAACGAATACTCGTGACGTTTAATCCTTTGTGCGACCAAAAGCTCCTAATCCACCCCTCTAAGAACATGGCAAGAGGGCGCAAGCCATGGATGTAGCCAACTACCACACAAGAACAAAACCATTTGTCATTTCATTTACCATTTAGTTGTGAAGCATTACTGTCAGAAGCTTACCTTTGAAAGAGCTTTCATCTTTCTAGTCATGTGCTGGCGAAGTCATCGAAGATATGCTTGGCTTGTGGGAAGAGTTGTCCCCACATTGTTTGCTCTGGGGCTTGCGGTGCTTTGAAGAGGCTTCAACCTCCGCCTTGAACTGCTCCAGCATAGGAGCCTCTCTACACCTCCTACATGGGTGCCCCTGCTTGCATCTACTGCATTGGATTTTGTCTTGCTCCATTGGTCTGTCGTGCTTGTTTTGGCACTCAAAAAGCAACATCTTTGGACTTCTCTATTGTTTTCTTTCCTGAGGACGACGAGCGGTTGTCAGAAAGCTACACCACCGGCATTCTACATGTCACAATCCTCCACATGGAATGTGAAGCCCGAATTCGTACTAGCATTCTCCTTGGTTCGCTTGAGATCTTGCATGATGGATCTATTGTCTTCATGATTCAGAGTTGACAACTCTAGTCCACTCGGGTGGAGGGGGATTACTTTGGCAAGGTGAGCTAAGAGACGCCCTATCCCTACCACCATCACTAAAGAACGCCATCTTTCTTCTTTTCAAGCCTTCTCTATTGTGTTTCTTATCTATCCAGTGTTTTTGTTAATTTATTAGTTAGTTAATCAATTAGGTAATTAACTATTAGTTAATCGAGCGTAAAGGGGAGAGGGAGGGATTAATTAATTATTAGTTAATTTGAAACTAATTTTTTGAGTTTATAATTTTATTTTTTATTAGGTTGTATGTATTATTGATTTTTTTTTTGGGTTGAAAATGCGGGTTTATATTAATATGCGGGTTTTTTTTAAATGCGGGTTAATATTCTTAAATAATGTATTTATATTTTTTATATTTTTTATTTTAATATAAATTTATAATTAAAGTATATTTAAATTACCTAAATACATTTAATTTATTTTAAAATACTTTCCTAAATTAAATATACTTTAAATATATAAGAAATGAATAAATTTTGTTTATAACTCTTGTATTGGAGGTGACTTATTAAAATGTATATGTGTGTGTGTGTGTGTGTGTGTGTGTGTGTGTGTGTGTACATTATTAATCGGAAAAGAAATCAAGACTAGAGGCTAGAGGCTAAGCATGGCGACGCTCGAGGGCCATAGGGGAAAGGAGATCGTGAGGGCGAACCGTTATCATGGGAGGGGAAAAGGAATTAGAAGGGGAGGGAATGAAGAGGGAGACTATGACACAAGGGGAAAGGGAGAGGGGAAAGAGAAGCATGTAGATGATAGGAGGAGGAATGTAAAGATGGAGACATCAAGGGAAGAGGACCATACTTTATTTGAAAGAAAGGATGAGAGGGAAATATCAAAGTACTAGCTAGGTGGCTTTACAAGAATGAGCGTGTCTCATCAAGGAATAGTCCCCTCCTTTTATAGCCAAAAGAGGGGGTCTCTCCAATTAATGTATCCTCCCACATGCATGGTGTGTGTGGAAAAGTCTCCCATGTGGGCTAGGCAGTTACGCACCCTCAATTGTGTGCGACAACCCTTTGCCTCAATTTTCCACATAAATCAAGCCCCATTTCTCAAGTCTATGATACTCCCTTGGTCTCTTTCCAATTTTATAATATGTTCAAACCTCTAGGAGGACAAGTGGAGGGTTGGCACAAGGAATCTTGCCACCTCATCTTACTTTCCCCATTATTTAACTTGCTCTCTTGGACCTTCTATACCTCCCCCACATGGGCCTATCCCATATGGAGGGAATAACTCAATATAATATCCATCTCCACCTATTTTATATTACTTCTCCCATGGACTTTGAGCCATATCTCACGAAATGCAACCTAGGTGGAGGGGTGGCACATGGAGGAGCCATGCCACCTTACATTTGATAATATTACTATCATGGATTATGTACAAGACACCTTATGGGTCCTCTTACGTGGAAGGGTGGCACATGGTCATGCCCTGCCACGTTAACCCTGGGCCCTATGCACATCATATTTTATTATACTATTGCCACATATACAAACACACACACATATTAATGCCTTTTTCCTTAGACAATTTTATCCATAACAGTTTCCCCCCCCAGGTAGGGAATGCACAACATTTCCATGCCTGGGTCCATCATGCACAAAGAAAGGCTTGAGGTAATGCTTGTTGATCACCTTCTTGCCATATGGTTCATGCAGCTCCTGAACTTGTACAGACCCATTGCCACATTCCTTGATGACTTTGTATGGACCAGTCCACAGTGGCAGAAACTTCTTATCCATTTGGTGGTCCAATCTATTATCAAAGCATAGCACAACATCCCCCTCAGTAAAGTGTCTTTTCCATCCCTTGCGAATCTTAGCATCCAAGCGGGCTTTTGTCTATTCTTTTGGAGCTCTATTTGGTGTAGTGCAAGGCGTCGGGTTTCATCTAACTTCTCAAGTTGTACCAATCTAGCCTCTACATGTTCATCTTCTGTCATCCTCTGTTCTTGTGCCAATCTCAAAGCTGGAATCTCTATCTCTAGTGGTAAAATGGCCTCAGTACCATACACCAACTCAAAAGGAGTGTGACCTGTAGATGTTTTATGAGTGATGTTGTAAGCCCACACAGCTTCAATGACCTTCTGATCCCATTGGCTCCTGTTCCATGTGGCCATTTTTCCCAGGGTTTTACAAAGGAGGCCATTGGTCCACTCTGTTTGGCCCATGGATGCCGGATAATAGATGCTAGAAGTGTGATGATCAATACCCATGCGATCCATGAGTAACTCCACTGCTTCATTTAAGAATGGACTCCCATGGTCAGAGACAATCTCCATGGGTGTCCCAAACCTTGTGCAGATACGTTCAAATATGAAATTTGAAACTTCCTTACCATCTGGAGCGGGGAGGGCGATAGCTTCAGCCCACTTAGTGACCTACTGAGTGGCTACCAAAAGATACTTCTTTTTGCGGGCAATCACGAGCAAGGGCCCGACAAAATCTATTCCCCACTTCTGAAACGGAAGAAAGAAAGAAAACTCACCTCTTTTTTCTGTATTTCTCTTCCTTCTTTTTCTCCTTGTCTCCTCAATCTCCTCCTTTCCTTGTCTCCTCAATCTCCTCCCTTCAAGAAGTTGCTTTTGTAATCTCCTCCTTCCACTAACATCTTGTTTGAAAAAATGGGTTGTTTTCTCTCTTTTGTAGGGCCAGTCCACTACACCGAGCGGGACATACTATTTCAGGTAAGTGCTTCCTCTTTTTTCCATTTATTATTTTTGTTATTTGCATTGGCCTGCAGCTAGCGCCTTAAGCGCTAGCTGCAGTGATGGGTGTAGGAACCCTCTCTTCCCCTCCCACTCTTTCCTTCTTCCCCCTTCTCTTATTCTCTTTTTTCCCCCTTCTCTTTTTTCCCTCCTCTTATTCTCTCTTTCCCCCTTCTCTATTTCCCCCTCATCTCTTTTCCCTTCTCTCTTTCCTTTCCCTCTTATTCTCTATTTCCTTTCCCTCTTATTCTCTTATGCTTATGCTTCTCTCATTCCCCCTTCTCTCTTTCCCCCTTCTCTATTTTCCCCTTCTCTCATTCGCATAAGCTCATGCTCACGCATAAGCTCCTTCTCTACTTCCGCATGAGCATAAGCATGAGCTTATGCTTATGCTTATGCATAAGCATAGGCGTAAGCTCATGCTTATGCTCATGCATGTGCATGAGCTTATGCTTAAGTTTCCGCATAAGCTCATGCTTATGCATGAGCTTATGCGAAAATAGAGAATGAGAGAAGCTTATGCGAAAACTCATTCTCTATTTCCGCATAAGCTCCTTCTCTACTTCCGCATGAGCATAAGCATGAGCTTATGCTTATGCTTATGCTTATAAGCATAAGCATAAGCTCATGCTTATGCTCATGCATGCGCATGAGCTTATGCTTAAGTTTCCGCATAAGCTCATGCTTATGCATGAGCTTATGCGGAAATAGGAGAGAAGCTTATGCAGAAATAGAGAATGAGAGAAGCTCATTCTCTATTTCCCACTCTATTTCCCCCTCTTCTCTTATTTCCCCCTTATCTCTTCCCCCTTCTCTCATTCACATAAACTTTCCCTCTCTTTATTTCTCTATTTCCCACTCTATTTCCCTCTTCTCTTATTTCCCCCTCATCTCTTTCTGCATAAGCTCCTTCTCTACTTCCGCATGAGCATAAGCATGAGCTTATGCTTATGCATGAGCTTATGCGGAAATAGAGAATGAGAGAAGCTTATGCAGAAACTCATTCTCTATTTCCGCATAAGCTCCTTCTCTATTTCCGCATGAGCATAAGCATGAGCTTATGCGGAAACTCATTCTCTATTTCTGCACAAGCTCCTTCTCTATTTCCGCATGAGCATGAGCTTAATCTTAAGTTTCCGCATAAGCTCATGCTTATGCATGAGCTTATGCGGAAATAGAGAATGAGAGAAGCTTATGCGGAAACTCATTCTATTTCTACATAAGCTCCTTCTCTATTTCCGCATGAGCATAAGCATGAGCTTATGCGGAAACTCATTCTCTATTTCCGCATAAGCTCATGCGGAAACTCATTCTCTATTTCCCACTCTATTTCCCTCTTCTCTCATTTCCCCCTCATCTCTTTCCCCCTTCTCTCATTCGCATAAGCTTTCCCCCTTCTTTATTTCTCTATTTCCGCACAAGCTCCTTCTCTATTTCCACATGAGCATGAGCTTATGCTTAAGTTTCCGCATAAGCTCATGCTTATGCATGAGCTTATGCAGAAATAGAGAATGAGAGAAGCTTATGCGGAAACTCATTCTCTATTTCCGCATAAGCTCCTTCTCTATTTCCGCATGAGCATAAGCATGAGCTTATGCGGAAACTCATTCTCTATTTCCGCACAAGCTCCTTCTCTATTTCCACAGGAGCATGAGCTTATGCTTAAGTTTTCGCATAAGCTCATGCTTATGCATGAGCTTATGCGGAAATAGAGAATGAGAGAAGCTTATGCGGAAACTCATTCTATTTCCGCATAAGCTCCTTCTCTATTTCCGCATGAGCATAAGCATGCGCTTATGCGGAAACTCATTCTCTATTTCCGCATAAGCTCATGTGGAAACTCATTCTCTAATTCCCACTCTATTTCCCTCTTCTCTCATTTCCCCCTCATCTCTTTCCCCCTTCTCTCATTCGCATAAGCTTTCCCCCTTCTTTATTTCTCTATTTCTGCACAAGCTCCTTCTCTATTTCCGCATGAGCATGAGCTTATGCTTAAGTTTCCGCATAAGCTCATGCTTATGCATGAGCTTATGTAAAAATAGAGAACTAGAGAAGCTTATGCGGAAACTCATTCTCTATTTCCGCATAAGCTCCTTCTCTATTTCCGCATGAGCATAAGCATGAGCTTATGCGGAAACTCATTCTCTATTTCCGCACAAGCTCCTTCTCTATTTCCGCATGAGCATGAGCTTATGCTTAAGTTTCCGCATAAGCTCATGCTTATGCATGAGCTTATGTGGAAATAGAGAATGAGAGAAGCTTATGCGGAAACTCATTCTATTTCCGCATAAGCTCATGCGGAAACTCATTCTCTAATTCCCACTCTATTTCCCTCTTCTCTCATTTCCCCTTCATCTCTTTCCCCCTTCTCTCATTCGCATAAGCTTTCCCCCTTCTTTATTTCTCTATTTCCACACAAGCTTCTTCTCTATTTCCGCATGAGCATGAACTTATGCTTAAGTTTCCGCATAAGCTCATGCTTATGCATGAGCTTATGCAGAAATAGAGAATGAGAGAAGCTTATGCGGAAAGTCATTCTTTATTTCTCTATTTCCGCACAAGCTTTCTCTTATGCATGAGCTTATGCTTAAGTTTCCGCATAAGCCTTTTCCCCTTATCATTCCCCCTCATCTCTTTCCCCCTTCTCTCATTCACATAAGCTTTCCCCCTTCTTTATTTCTCTATTTCCGCACAAGCTTTCTCTTATGCATGAGCTTATTCTCTATTTCCGCATAAGCTCATTCTCTATTTCCACATAAGCTTTCCCCCTTATTTATTTCTCTATTTCCGCACAAGCTCCTTCTCTATTTCCGCATGAGCATGAGCTTATGCTTAAGTTTCCGCATAAGCTCATGCTTATGCATGAGCTTATGCGGAAATAGAGAATGAGAGAAGGTTATGCGGAAACTCATTCTTTATTTCCACATAAGCTCCTTCTCTATTTCCGCATGAGCATAAGCATGAGCTTATGCGGAAACTCATTCTCTATTTCCGCACAAGCTCCTTCTCTATTTCCGCATGAGCATGAGCTTATGCTTAAGTTTCAAGCTCATGCTTATGCATGAGCTTATGCGGAAATAGAGAATGAGAGAAGCTTATGCGGAAACTCATTCTATTTCCGCATAAGCTCCTTCTCTATTTCCGCATGAGCATAAGCATGAGCTTATGGGAAACTCATTCTCTATTTCTGCATAAGCTCATGCGGAAACTCATTCTCTATTTCCCTCTTCTCTCATTTCCCCCTCATCTCTTTCCCCCTTCTCTCATTCACATAAGCTTTCCCCCTTCTTTATTTCTCTATTTCCGCACAAGCTCCTTCTCTATTTCCGCATGAGCATGAGCTTATGCTTAAGTTTCCGCATAAGCTCATGCTTATGCATGAGCTTATGTGGAAATAGAGAATGAGAGAAGCTTATGCGGATCTCATTCTTTATTTCTCTATTTCCGCACAAGCTTTCTCTTATGCATGAGCTTATGCTTAAGTTTCTGCATAAGCCTTTCCCCCTTATCATTCCCCCTCATCTCTTTCCCCCTTCTCTCATTCACATAAGCTTTCCCCCTTCTTTATTTCTCTATTTCTGCACAAGCTCTCTTATGCATGAGCTTATTCTCTATTTCCGCATAAGCTCATTCTCTATTTCCGCATAAGCTTTCCCCCTTCTTTATTTCTCTATTTCCGCACAAGCTCCTTCTCTATTTCCACATGAGCATGAGCTTATGCTTAAGTTTCCGCATAAGCTCATGCTTATGCATGAGCTTATGCGGAAATAGAGAATGAGAGAAGCTTATGCGGAAACTCATTCTCTATTTCCGCATAAGCTCCTTCTCTATTTCCGCATGAGCATAAGCATGAGCTTGTGCGGAAACTCATTCTCTATTTCCGCACAAGCTCCTTGTCTATTTCCGCATGAGCATGAGCTTATGCTTAAGTTTCCGCATAAGCTCATGCTTATGCATGAGCTTATGCGGAAATAGAGAATGAGAGAAGCTTATGCAGAAACTCATTCTATTTCCGCATAAGCTCCTTCTCTATTTCCGCATGAGCATAAGCATGAGCTTATGCGGAAACTCATTCTCTATTTCTGCATATCTAACATCAGTTTTAATTTGCTTCTTGACTTGATAGGTCTCCTAATCTTTCGAAATAACATCATTTCCTTCTAAGGGGACTAAAGTAGAAGCCATATGCACTATAATCCCTGCTTAGGAAAGAATAATGATGTGGTGGAGGCTTCTCATGCTAGTGTGAAATTGGAAAATAGAATTTGGGACCCAAATTTACATGATTTGATGTGATATAAAACTTTTGATGTGTGGTGGTTGGAATCTCATTCCTTTGTAGGGATCACTTCTTCTTAAATTCTAACATTGGCGACACAATATTGTTCCAAGACTTTCTTGAACTGCTTGAGTGTTTGTATGACTTCCTATTTATTTTGATTTTTTTGTTCCACTAAATTAAATGAACGTTGTACTCAATAGCATAGGGTCATCATTTGCTTGGGTAAAGCCATTTTTGGTGAGGTTCAAGGACTTTTCTGTATATAGGTGTCTTGCATAACCCATAACTTATGCATTACTCAACGGAATTTGCCAAACTTTGTCTTCAAGTTATAGTACACATTCAAAATTGAACATGAGAGAAAAAAATTATGAAACGAGAATTTGGAATGAGACAATTAAAGCATTACAAGTGCTACATTGCATGTGAAGCATGCATCTTGAAGACTATAAGATATAGCAATTTATTTAAAAACGTCAAAATTTTGTTCTATACATACATGCAATGAAGTAATCATTCAAAAATACACCGTGTGAGCTTCTCCTCAACCCAAGGACACACCTAAATGAGAACATTAGGCATGGGCTAATGGGCCTCCAATGTTGTGCTAAAGTGATGCATACCCATTTGAGGGCACACTCCATAACTTTTTTTTTAATTGTTAAAAATCAAAATAGATTGAAAATTTGGAATCCAAACTAGTGGGACTATTGCATGGTGGTCTTAAAACATTGATAGTTGTTGATATTGGTATCTAGATTCACCCTAAAATGTAAGAAGTTGAAAAAGTGCAATTTGTGCATGTGCAAAGATATTTTAATAAATCCAACACTATTTACAATTTTAAATTGTTCCTTTTTCCGTGCACTTGCTTGCTATATAATGGCTCATAAGCATGCCAAACATCATTGCATTTCATAATACACAGCATCAAACCTGATAGTGTGCCCTTTGGCCTATTTGTGTTTTGAAGCATTTTAGGCCACGTTGCACTTGTTTTGGATATCCAATTCTGCTGATGTGTATCGTCGGAGGGGAAAAAACCGATGATTGAAGATTTTGCTAGGCCCCTCCCTTCATGCCGCTTCCTCTCTCCTTGATTTGAGCTTCCTGGTTGAAGGCTGGGCCCTTCTTGATCCTTTCCTGAAGGGGGCTAGTTCCTCCCTTTAGGCTCCTTTTCCTTGTAGTCAGGCTTGGTCTTGGACTTCTTCAATTTGAGCTCCTTGTCTTTTACATTTTTTGCCCAAATGGCAAATTGAGCTGCAGCATCTACTTTCTCGTCATAGATAGCTATAGCAGGCAAGCACATTTGATATGTCCATGACTTGGACAATGGCAAATGGCATTTTCTACATAGCGATCTTGCATGCACGAACACCCCAAAGCAAAAACCGCACACAGGGTGGTAGCACGCATGCCATTGGATCATCTAGTCATCTATGATGGGGATATGGCAAACCATGCATGTTGGACCCTAATGTTGGGATAAGTATGATCAAGGGCTTGCTCTATAAAGGCTTTCACACATGGCAGATGAAGGTTAAGTTTGCATTGATGAGGGAAAACCTCTGGGAGCTTGTCAAACCTGCTTCAACTTCTTCTTCAATAGCCTTTGAATGTTGGAGAATCCTCAACTCCAACACGCCCAGCAAGAGATCCTGCTAGAGAGGAGAAAGCCTATGGCATCATTGCTCTTGGCTTAGGAGATGACTATATTCATCACATTTCTGATTTAGAGTCTCCTTCTGAAGCTTGGCAGAAGCTTGACATTATTTTTGGTGCTAGCTCTCACATCTCAAATTGTCACTTAAGATTGCTTTCTTTGAATTGAAGATGGCTAGTGGCACTCCTTTGCTGCCCATGTCAATTATATGCAGAGTCTCACGACTCAACTTGCTTCTATCAACTCTCCAATCACTACAGATGATGCAATGGCAGTGTTGCTCAAAAGTATTCCTGAAGATTATGATCATGTTGTTACCACTTTGAAAAATCTTCCTAATCCTACTCTTGAAGGTTTTAGTACTGCTCTTCAAGAAGAAGAAAGGCACATGGAACTCTGGAGAGGCAATGACACAGCCTATGCCATAAAAACTCAAAAGGGGAAGTTTTCACCTTGCAAACATTGTGGGAAGACTAATCACCTCTCAAAAGATTGCTTCAAGATCAGTCCTTGCAAACATTGTGGCAAAAACAATCACCATGAAAAGTATTGTAAAGCCAAAAAGGAAGCAACTACAAAGTCAGAAACTGCTAATCTACTTTCAGTTGATGTGCGTCCACAAGATGAGGCCTCCTACGAGGACTATGCTTTTTAAGCACTTTTTTGTTTATCATAATTTGGTCAAATTTTGAGGTTCTCTGCCTAGAGTAGTACTCCAAAAAGAATATGTTATGTAAATCACCTTTGGTCACCATATGATGTATACCATGTGATATGTGTTTTGTCTATCCCATTTCTGTAAACCTCACACCCTTGGGAACCCTTGCTAGCATGAGATCCTAGCCATAGATTTATCCTTGACCACCGTGAGATGGCATGAGAAACTATGAGACTAGATGTATCCTTGACACTACAGGAGGAAAACCCTTGAGGGAGGGTATGTTGGGATAAGTATGATCAAGGGCTTGCTCTATGGTGCATGTGTGCATCTAGGGGAGTCACATGTGTGTTTGTGTGTGTTGTAAAGGCACATCAAGTGGTATGATGTGTCTAGTGTGTGACCTAAGTGATGATGTAAGACAAAGGCAATCCCATTGATGTAGGGATTGATTCCCACTAATGTAGGGGCTGATTGCCACTTATGTAGGGAAGGTATTACCTTCTCCCCCTTTCTATAAGAGAGAGACCTCTCTCTCACAACCATAATAGAGACCTACCATCTTTCTTTCATTGTGCTCTCACACCTCTTGCCAGATGCATCTATTCTATCCTATGGGATTCTACACCTACTGCACAGTAGAATAGGCATTCGATTTAACTATTGCGGCTGTCAATACCACGAGCCTTGTTCTGTTACACATGATGAAGTTGCTTCTTCATTCCTTCCTCCCTCATCCTAAGGCTATGGATGTTCTCCTTCATCTTCTCCACTCTTTTCTCACTCTGTGCAATAGCTTCATCTAAATCCCTTAGCATTTGTTGAAGCTGCTTAAATTGCTGAAAAACATCAACATAGGCCATTTCCAAGACTTCCACTCTAGTTTGGAAATCTCTCAAGATGATGGACTGCTTTTTAAAACTTTCAAAAGCCACGGCAAGCTCGTGCATAGCCCTATCGTAATCTTGTTACAGGGTCTTGTAGCTTACTCTTTGAACTTTCAACGGTGTTTCAAAAAAACAACCCTCACCATGGCTGCTGCAACTTGCTCCATCATGACTATTGTAACTTGCTCCATCGTGGCTACTCTCTGGATCCTTCCTACCTCGAAGAGCTACCTCATTGTCTTCTCCACCTCGGTCGCTCTTTGCCCCATCCTTCCTAGCCTTGAAGCTCTCTCGCAGTTCTTGCATCACCTTTCCAGTTCTTGTGTTCTCCCTTTTTAGCTCCATCATCTGGCCTTTTTCAATGTTCAATGCATTCTACATGTTGCAAAGGTGTTTGTAAAGACCCTTCTTTTTGGCTCTCTGATCTTCAAGCTCCTTTTGCATCATTGCTAGCTCCCTGTTCGCAATGTCCCCATCACTTCTCACTTCTTCAAGCTTTATCTTAGAGCTCCTTCGTGTGCTTCTCTGATTCTTCTCTTCTATGCCTTTCCATGTCGACCATTTTTACAGTGGCCTCAGCTTTGCTCTTGTGCTTGCAAGGCCCTTGCTTGTGCCTCCTCTACCTTGGCTTCTGCATCTTCCCTAAGAATTTTCTCAAGTTGCGCTGCCTTTGCTACATCGGTGGCTTTCTCTTGTTGAAAAGTGACCTTTTGAGACATCTTCTTATCATATTGCTTAAAAATCCCTGAGGGTAGATTCCATCAGGTGCATTGTAACTCCAGCGGATGGAGATGACAATTGGTATTTTCCATCCATGTAATTCTTCAAGTTGGTTAACACGCTCTTCGAGATTGCCATTGAGAAAGATTTACCACGTCCTTTCAATTGCTCTACTGCTTCTTGAACCTGCCAGAACTTCACGGTTCCTCTCATATGAGGAAAGAAGTGAATGGTCTTCTTTAGCACATCTTGGAGGTTTTTTGGCAAGGTAGAATGCTTTACTGCACCATCTTTACTAATATGAGCATTGGGGTGTACATGTAGAATATGTTGTCTCTTCCACTGCTTCTCGAAGAAGTGTGCTTGCAAATCACCTCTAGAAATTGCTAGAGCATTTTCAATCATGCTTTCAGTGATGGTGATCTTCTGACCTTGACAGACTAGTTGCCCCTCCTTTACCTTTACCTCTTGTACCAACCTAGTGAAGTTTTTGAGAGCATCCAAATTGGGCTTTTGAAGAGCGAGAAAGGAGCTTCCATATGTCATGATTTCAAGATCAAGGGAGAAGAGGCTCTTGCATTGTTCTACAGAGGGGGAGGAAAGATTGTGTGAGGAGCTTCTGGAGTGTCCAGGGTCCTTTATGAGAGGGGATAGAAGTTGCAAGAAGAGTGCAAGGAAGATAGAAATGGTCGAGAGAGATAAAAGATAAAACAGTGAAGGAAATGCAATAGTGGAGGGCCGAGGCTTTTGTTTATAGTCCCAGTGTAAGGGAGAAAGAAACTGTCGAGAGGGATAGAAGACAAAATAATTAAGGGAATGGAATAGCGGAGGCTTAAGTTTGTAGCCATTGTCAAGCTGAGATCCACCACGGTGGTTGGCCCACAATTACTCACCTTCCAATTACCACCACCAGGCTTGCATGCGTGATTACTATGAGTGCAGTAAACTACTAGTCTCAACGGAATTGCATGCTTAGGAGAGTACTAGAGTGCATGGTAATGAGTGATTAGAGATGATTAGGCTTCATGATTTACTTTTGTGGGATTACTGCTCGGTGGCAGCTAAGACCCATTAGGCTAGAAGTTAATTACTAGCCACCGTAGTGGCCCGCAATTACTCACCTTCTAGCTACCACCAACAAGCTTGCATGCATGATTACTACGAGTGCAATAAATTACCAGTCACTAGGATCGCATGCTCAGGAGAGTACTAGAGTGCACGGTAATGAGTGATTAGAGGTGATTAGGCTTTATGATTTACTTTTGTGGGAATTACTGCCTAGTGGTGGTGGCTCTCATCAACCACATCTATCGTGGCTACAATTCCACCGAGCTAGTAGTTAAAATTACCGCCCACCACAATGACCTGCTCACCCACCACCGGGCTTAAGCATGCATGATCCCTACGAGTGTAGCAAAAATTACCAGTCACCGAACTCGCATGCTTAGTAGAGTATTGGAGTGCATGGTATTGAGTGATTAGAGGTGATTATACTTCATGATTTACTTTTGTGGGAATTATTGCCTGGTGGTGGTGGCTCTCACATTAGCCACATCTATCATGGCTACCATTCCACCAAGCTGGAAATTAAAATTACCAACCACTACAATGGCCTTCTCACCCACCACCGGGCTTAAGCATTGTATGTGGGTGTAGTAAAAATTACCAATCAGGCTCACATGCTTAGGAGAGTACTAGAGTGCATGGTAATGAGTGATTAGAGGTAATTAGGCTTCATGATCTACTTTTGTTGGAATTATTACCCGGTGGTGGTGGCTCTCATTAGCCGCATCTGGTGTGGCTAAGATTCCATTAGGTTGGCAGTTACCAGCCACCAGAGTGGCACCACATGGCATATGCTTCATGATTACCAACCTGTCTAGGGTGGCACCTAAGATTCAACCACAATGGCCTGCAATTAATATGGATGGAACCCCAGGCTCTAGCCACCTCGAATTTTATAATATATAAGATCCGTGACATTTGGCATTGCTGCCATCTGCCCCTGCTCTGCTACTTTGCTCCACACCCTTCCTCCAAATCTTTTTCACCCCTGCTCTACTTTACTCCACACTCCCTCCTCCAACTCTCGTAACTCATCTGCTTGCCTGCTCCTCTGTTGCTCACCCACTCATCTTCACCATGCCTACTACCATCACCTCTCGATGCTCTGTGATCCCAATGTTATCTGCCTTCTCATATAAGGTGATTGCATTGCACTGACCTGGAGTAGAAATGTTGGTGCTAGTGGAGACCTTCCCACAATCGATTTCCCCCATATCTACATGTCACCACCTTAGATGACATGCTCACCTCTGGCCTCTTTATGGCTGTGCTGTATGGGTTCTCCCTAGACGTTGATGAAGGCCTCATCATTTTTTGAGTAGAGTACTCTCAACTTGTTGGGGGGCCAGTAATCTGAGTCCTGGAAATGTGCATGGTCTTCAGCCTCTCCATCATCTCCTCTTTTGGCTCCCTAAAAAAATGCAACAAGCTAGACTGGTAGAAATATTGAGTTGTACAGACTCCCTCTTGCTCAGACAAGACTCATAACACTCAGCAATGGCTAGATATAATCTTTTGGCCTCTAAGGCTCTCAATGATCTTTTGGCTCACGAGAGGTAAGTTTTGGTCTCTAAGGATCTCAGCAATTGCTAAGTTTTTATTACATTTATGTAATCTCATTTTGTTCAATTTGAGAATCTGAGTATGCACTATTGTTACTTTTATATTTGAATGGTTATGGTCACTAGCTGTAATATTTTGGCCTTTATGGCTCTCAGTAATTGCCGAGTTTTTATAAATATACGATCCTCTATTCAATTTTTACTCGCTATAAGTTGTTAATTTCTATATAACCTGTTATTGGACGTAGATGTACATTGTAATCTCTTTTGCTCAATTTTCACTCAATGAATTATACTTTTTCTCTCATTTTTATTTACTCCAACAAGGACTAAAATACGAGTAAAGTAGGACTACAATTTCCTTGATTTATGACCAAAATAACACTAAAATAGCTCCAATGATCCACCGTTGTGGTTGCATGGAGATACATGTAGAAAAATACAATTAAACCTTTAGAAAATGCAATTGACGATATGGCCCTTGAGGGGTCCTCTCTAGGGGCAAGGGCCATATCGACATGCATTATACAATATCCAGGATGCCACTGGTCAAAATTGGTATGTTGATATAGCCATTGTCCCTAAAGGAACAAACTATTAGAAGACTTACGAGATTCTAGAAAGGAAGAAGAAAGATGATGAGAGCATACATGTCTACTAATCTTTAAATCAAACTATCTCCAATGTTGTGAGTGTTGAGCAGTTAAAGGCCATGATTTCACCTTCCTACTTGAGCCCTTGTCTTTTGACTCAATTCCCAAACTTTGGTTGCTAATGGTAGGGGCTTGGCCTACCGTTGAAGTAACGAATGGATTTGGAGCGAGTGCTAGTTGTTGGAGGGAGGGTCCACATAGATGATCTTGCCAGATCTCATCAAGCTGCCATCCCACGTCCATGAGACGTCTGATAGAATATTATTTCTATAAGCTGCTCATGAACTACTATCAATGGTCACAAAGCCTCCACAAAGAGTCCCATGGTGATTTTGGATCCATTGTTCGCCAAGTTTCAAGTCTTTGCATTAAGTTGTATCACAGTTATACCGGCCTTTGAGATCGGGTTGTATTGTGTAGGCCTTCGTTCTCTATGGAATAATTGTAGTGTTGCAACCTCTATCTGTGTTTTATTTGCTGCAATCTCTTCTATGTGTGCATGTGTGTGTGTGTGTGTGTGTGTGTGTGTGTGTGTGTGTAATAACTATAACCTTGAGTCTCTATAGTCATCCTCTCTGTCAGTGTCTCCACCCTTCTTTGACATATACCCGACACCCCTCCTCTTCCTCGATATCTCAGCTTTAGCTATGATTCAAGGTCTCCATCTAGCCCCAATCTCCACTATGCCTTATGAACTCACGATAAAGCAAACATCTTGCTAGGTTTCTTTTGCATGAGTGCACCCCTCCCAAAGATTTATGATTGCCTCTAATAGGTGTCTGCCCTTAATAAAACATTTCTACTCCTAAAGAATCCAATTTTCATTCTTGTTCCTCATCCTTAAGGCCAGGGCTTTGGCAAAAATCTTGTAAGAATAGTTTAACATAGTCAAAGGTCTCTAATTTTTTAAGACTGTTCTGTCCCCGTGAATGAGTTTGATAACCCCTCCATTTAGGTGCTAGGGTAGAAAGCCCTGATTAGAGCTCTCTTACCATACCATCATCAGGGTAGAACCAATTGTATCCTAGAAAGACTTATAAAACTCTATTGGGAGCCCATCCTCTCCTGGATTTTGCCATCATCCATAGAGAAAGAAACCTCTTTAAGCTCTTGAATGGAAAAATTGTTATCCACCAACAACCTATCCAAGCTTGACACTATGCACTGCCTGACTTGGTGGCATCTCTTCCTGGCATCAAGAATCTGTTCATCATATGAATTTACTGTACTGAGCAGCTCCTAGAAATGACCAACAATGACCTCCATATTTTCATCATCTGACTTGGCAAATGACCCATCCTCTTCCTGATTTCTCTTTTTTCTAATCGTCTTAAAATTTTCCTAAGTTGCCCTATCAACCTTACTAGCCCACCCATTTTTGAAGTAAATCTTAGCATTCTATATTTTGATCTATTCTTGAATTTTGATTTCCTTTCTTTGTCTAGAAGTTGTTGCTGGGCATGCTGTCCTTTAACCTTGCCTTTTGTTCTAGTTGTACTCCCACCATCGCTATGATGCCCATCTTCTCAATGTAAATACCATCATTCAAATATTGGGTCGAACCTACTTCTATCTTGCACCACCACTCTTGAGTTTCTTTTATTAGCTATGGATCAGTCTTGGATTAGTGGAAGCCCTTATGTTGTTCAATCAACCATGTCGATCATCATTTTTTGTGTCAACCCTTGTTGCTTTCACATGTTGCCATCACCTTTCAATTAGTAGGCTTAAGCCAGATACTCTCAACCCCCAAACGCCACCTCTTGCTTTTCATTGAGGAAGCCATATATTCTCACCCAGAAGGTATCAGCCAATTCAATCTTTGAGCATACCTAGAAGGGCTCAACAAGCAGTCGGTCCTATCTTTGAGCGCACACTTATAGCAGCACAAGCTTTTGCCTCTTCTTTCAACCCAATTCCTCCATTCGTAGAAGCATGTATCTGATCTACGACAACCCAGACACTACTATCATCACACCCCCTCTTTGGGGCTCTAGCCGCTCAGGCTCATCATCTCAGGTAACATCCAATGTGAACCAATGCCTGGATCTAACTCACCATAGAGCATTTGTTGTTGCTAAGCTTGCACCATCAAAGTTTGAAGAGGGAGCTATGTTGACTCGGGCAATACCTTCAAGGGCAAACCATTAGCACAAACCATGATCATCTTCGCCAGTGCACTCTGCCAAGCTACACACACACACACACACATATTTATATATATAGTTATATTTTATTTATATTTATATTTATATTTACATATATTTATAGGAGTGCAACCTCACAAATAAGGATTATAGAGTACAGATATAGAGGTGAGATGATTGTATATTGGTGCCACATGGCATTGCCCTTTTAGTGCAACCTTGCAAAAAAGAAATAAAGAGATAGAGGAATACTAGAGAAGATAGTAAGTGTGCAATGATAAGCATGTCAACTTGAGCCTAAGGATGGTGGAACTAGTCCTTCAATTTGATTTAGCGGGCATCCTTAAACACGTGAAAGAGAAAGTTATCCGATTGCTGCCACAATCATCCTTTCCCATACAAATCTATTGCCTCTAGTATTTTGATTCTCGCCCTTTACCTTCGTAAAGGAGGGGTGCCACATGGCGCACGCGTACACACACACACACACACACACACACACACATACACACATACATTATATTATATATTCTATATAAATCTATTTATTTGGATATATAATATGTAATATAATGTAATATCATTTTATATATATATATATAGAGAGAGAGAGAGAGAGAGAGAGAATATATTAGTCTGGGATTAGTCTCCATAAAGAATAGTAAGATATATATATAGTATAGTATTTAACATATAATACAAGGTGAATTTCATTCATGTGGCCTGTCCTAGATGGTGAGCGAAAAAGGGGATGAATTGGAAGTTGAGAGGGGAAGAGAGAGAAGGAGAAGAAGACGGGGGGAGAGAGAAGGAGAAGAAGATGGGGGGAGAGAGAGAGAGAGAGAGAAAGGGGGGGAGGAAAAAAGTGGAGGACTGAAGGGATAAGGAGATGAGGAGAGAGAGAGAAAAAAAAGGTGGATGCCAAAGCAAATGTGAACATAAAAAGAACTAATAAGTACTTATTTTTCTCTTTGTAGGCCAAACAATTACTAAGGCTTAGCCATTGAGGGCAGGCCAATAATATATTATATTATATTTCTCTCTACATTTGAGAGTACGATGCCGATTTGTTCGCCACGTGTTAGTTTTGATAGAATAGAAGAGAAAGTGTGCCAACTCTCCATCTAGTTATGTGCTAAATGCAAAGAAATGTGTGTAGAATGCAAAATGCTATGTGGAAAATTCAAATCTTTAACCTATTAGTTGCTATGAGCTAACTTGAAAAACAAAAAGTGTGGTTGTAAATCCGTCGTAAAAAGCAGCTTGAGCTTTTGCTTTTCAGCGTACTCCCCCCTCGTATATAAGCTTACGCTGCCCTACTGTTCATTTTGCTTCAATCATGACTACCGGCGCGGAGGAGGATCGGGTGCCATTGACGTTCAATTGTTGCCTTTTCTGTCGTGAGAGATGGTGGCAGAGAGCAATTGTAGCGAGATACCTTTGTGGTCACGAGGGGAGCTGGCGAGTCCATGAAATATCCACATTGGTTGCCAGCTTTTCCAAAGTTTCTCGTTGCGAGCAACACAAGTCGTTTCAGCAGGCGCTTGAGGAGGAGGAGATAAAAGAGAGAGCTGCGCAGGTAGAAATAGCTGTAGCTGCTGGGGAGAAGGAAGAATCGGCATGGCTTCCGTGTCAACAAGAGACAGTTAGAAGCCAGGAGTTGTTACCCGACGATGTGATCGATCTCATTCTGTGCCGCCTTCTTTTACCAGCTTTGGCTCGTGTGCAACTCGTCTGCAAGCGCTGGAGGGCCAAGTCGCCCCTCCGTCTCCATTACGGCCCGAACACTCCGCAATCTAGAAACCCGTGGCTCCTGGTGCCACATTTTGATGGGTTGTGTGCATTCAATCCTCAGGAGAGGCGTTGGTATCGATTCCGTTTGTGCTTTGAAGGCATGCCGTGGACGGGTTTTATGTATGCAGCGTCGGGAGGGCTTGTGTGTTTAACAAACGATAAGAGCAGGCACCCCTGTGACGGACTGGCGGTATGCAATCCGTTGACGAGGGAGTGGAAGATGCTGCCTCCTCCTCCCGTGCCCAACCTCGGCCTTTGTCCCAATCTTGTGGCCATGACTACAGACCCCATTACAGGCTGTTTCAAAGTTTTGTACATCGCATGTTTTGAGCGAGGATTTGATGATACACACTTCCGGCCTCTCGTGTTCGATTCTGATTCAAGCACATGGCAGACGAAGACCATGATTCGATTTAGCGGCTCCTACACCAATTCGCAAAGCACCGTCAGCAATGGTACGCTTTACGCTGTTTCCGACGGATGCGGTTACCTCCTCTCTTACAATCTGGAGGCGGATTCTTGGACAGAGAGAGCCGTGAAGGTGCCGGTTGGACAATTGCCGCGGAAGGAGTGGGACGACATGGACGTGCATGACCGCCTCCCGATTGTCGTGGAATGCCAAGGTCGGGTCTTCGTGGTAGAGAGACTCGGGGGTCCGAGAACGCTCACGTCGCTGGGAAGTCTGCCCGTAATTCTTCATAACATCATGGGGCTGTGGGAGCTTCGCATGGGCGACGGTGACGAGTACAGATGGGATCTGTTGACGACCACACCCCAGGAATGGATGGAGGAGGTAGTTGTAGCCTCTGAAGGCACCGACTTTCTGGCAGCAAGTGACGGTGAGTGTTGCATCTGGCTGGCTTTATCAGGGAGTCACAGCATGCTCACCTATAACCTCAACTCGGGAGAGTGGAGCCTTCCACAACCTGGCTGCCCGCCTGAGTACCTCGTGGATATAAGACACAAAGCAAAGGCCATTTTTGCCCCGTTAATGTGGACATCCTTAAGGTAAGGTTGGAGGGGAAGGACCCTCAACGTCAACTCTGGAACATTATGATCCGTGCTGTCACCGTGCAATCCATATGCAGACAGAATGCTTTGTGTTCCGTGACATTCGATTTCCGGCTCACTTTCAGAATATGCTTCAGGCTGAGATCCTTGATGCATTGCATTATTATGGTGCTCCCAGTCCTCAGATTTCGCAACTCTCAGCAGTGAGAGTTGGCTCATCCTTCAATTGTATTCTGTTTAATAAACATCTCCTTTCTACACTGGAAAAAAAAAGGTTGGGAATTTGAGAGATAAAAGCCTTTGATATCTGAACTTTAGCTTAAAACCAAACAAGAGACTAACTAGAAGACTCCTAACAGCATAATCGAATGCGGACAATGAGCAATAGAATAAACCTTGGGTACATTTTGTAGAGGAAGAGAGATAAAAGGTAGAGGTAGGAGAACTAGACTTGGCCATTCTAGAAGTGTTCATAAAAAACCTTGTAATAGCAATTTAGTTATATTTTGGCTTAAATTTTTGGAAGTTCTCAAGGAAAAGCTCCAAAATTTTCCCTCTCCTCGTTTCAACGATTCCCCCTTCTCGTTTGGTCATTCCCCTCCCACCCCATTTGATTGCTTCCATATACCCCCCTCCCACTTCCATGCTCACCCTCTCCCATTTGTGGTGACACAAAGGGTTTCCCTTCCCCTAATTGTTGCCTTTGTGGTCAGTGCCTCACAAACTCACCCCTCCTTGTTTCCCTCCCCCATCCCACATTTGCAACTAGCAGTCTCCCAAATTACCACCTCCTCGTTGTACTAACCCCCTTCTTTCTTCTTCCCTATTTGCCTTGATGCATGGAGATTCCCTCAACCCCCTCAGAACCCCCTCTGTACTTATTCCTCACTAAGTGGTGGCCCTTCCTTCACTCTCGATTGACCTAAGCTTCAACCTAACCCTTATATAATCCCAATCTAACCAACCAGTTGTCTCCTCCTCCTTGTTTTAACTTATGGTAACTTTATTTAATGATGGTTAGTTTAATATATTTTTAGAAATTTGATCAACTAAGTCATTTTTTTGGAGGTTCTATATTGGTTGTTTGATCACTAAATTGAACCTCATTTGAACCTAGATTTGTAGCATGAAACATTCAAGCTTATGGGAAACTTTTCAACTAATAAACAATCATTTTAGACAACATGGGGCATATGTCGAGGAGCTCTCATCCTCGCATGCCTATTATGCATCCTCGGCATCTTAGTTGGTCCTATAATGTGAATGAGGATGGACACATTATTGAGGATGTTGAGGGTCAGGAGATTGTGGGGCGCATGCATCAGTTGATCATCATGCATTTCGACAGAAACTTGTTCATTCCTTGCCACTAGCAAGATGATGATGCCAGGAAAGATATCATTACAAGACTCTATGAGTACTTTCTGATCCTAGAGGGAAAGGGATTTTATGTATTCCTTGATGATATAGTGGATGAAAGGGATGTTGTAGCACCACAAGTCAGATATCCTCGATGCTATGAGGGATGGTAAGTTATGTCCACTCTATGTGCATCACTAAAGAGGACTTGAGGTTTGCCAAAGCTAATTTTTGAAGCAATCTCGACAATTACAAATAAACATGATATAGTAGCTACATGGTAGCTGCTGGCAATTAGGGTATCACATTGCAAGTGGGGCGATGGGATCCAAGGTTCCTTGTTGAGGTTATAATTGTCTATTCACAACTTTAATTACTTTCTTTTCTTTTAATTTAGCTCATGAAATTTTCTTTCTTTTGATATTCATAACAACTCTTCCCTCATTGCAAACAACTACATTTGGTCATGGCCCACCCAAGTTCAATAGTATGATTTATTTGCAAACAAGAAGAGGGGCCTTTAGACCTTCCTTGAAGGGAAATGAGTTCAAGTGGATATGGAGGCAGTGCACCGCCATTATGTAAGTAACTCCCATTCAATTTTTCTTAAAAATCTATTTTGATACATTTGCAAAATACTTTTCAAATGTTGTTTTATTTATTAACACCAACCTTCTATTGATTCTAAGTGCAAAATTCCTTATATGATGAAAATAGGAGAGATAGGGAGCCCTAAGCACATGCTACAATAGTGATGGTGATGGGCCATGGCCATGGCAAAGGCAAAGATAATGATGGGGATGTTGATCCTAGTTAGGGACTCTTTGTTGCATTTTAGCAACAGGCAATAGTATTTCATATGCTCCATTAACTTGTATATTGTAGGTCAGGATTTTTTGTGATACATCTATCACGTCACTATTGTGTATCCAATCTGCACACTTTTGTAAAAGAATTATTATACACCTATTTTATATATATATATGACACAACTAATTAATTTTCTTCCCATTCATTTGTCTTTTTATTTCATCCATTTTCAAAATAAAGTTTCCATGCAAAAGATTCTCTCGTGAAAGGATGAACTATTTGGGGGTTCAATAATGCAAAAGTTTAGAAAACACTATTGGGAAGAATGTGGCCTCTAAGCCCCATTCTTTCCCCCAAAAACAAAAAAAGACATTGTTGATATATGCATGGGTATCATCGATGGTATACTCAATGGTAAACTACTATAAAACTATCATCGACTATACCATCGGATATACAGATGGGATTATATCGATGGGCATATCATCACATATATCGATGGATTTGGGCCCAAAAGTACTTGTTCAATGTATTTTCCATTGGTAAGCATGACAAAATTGGTTATTATTTTGTAGTCCTATCCATTTTGTACTTTACTCTTTTTCAAATATGTTTTTAGCCAAAACAAAATTTTAATCATTTTGTAAGCTACTCGAAAAATGTCATAATAACATATGTTACAGTACTCTTTATATTTTTAAGTATTGTGTCTAAGCACACTATGCGAGTATATATAATTGGCAAGAATGTAGTACGTTGCTATTAGTATGATTTAGTTGGAAGTCAAGTTAATGCATGCATAGATTCTCATGAAATATCTTTTCAAATACATTCAAATCCAAATCTATTCATCTAAAGGGTCAAGTCAATACGAGTTCTAAACTTCTTCTTATTTTCAACTTTTGAAGGCAATTCAAGCTTTTGTTTTTAGTATAGAGCACAATCGGTTCAAGATTTCATTTGTGCTAGAAAAAGAACAAGCGCACATCGGTTGAATCTTTCATTTTTTCTAAACAAAGAAAGGCGTATGTCAACCAAAGGGATTCGGTGAGTGTGTGACTCTCTCTCTCACACACACACACAGAATCCACTAAGCACGATCTGCATGGATAGACGAGATCATGAGCACTATCGGGGTCAAATAGGGGTGTCCATTATCACCTACCTTGTTTGGCCTCTACATTGACGAGCTTGAGACAGTGATGTAGACATAGGTGGGGTAGGTTGCTCTCTTGCGGGCACATTGATCTAGATATTTCTTTGTGCAGATGACGTGGCTCTCTTGTCTTCCTTAGTAGAGGGGCTCCAGAGGTACCTTGACACACTACAATGCTTTTGTGAGTCTCATGATTTGAAGCTCAACCTGGGTAAAACCAAGGACATGTTCTTCAATACATCTCGAGCTCACATGCATCATGAGCAATTCACATTTGATGGGACACCTATTGAGATAGTTCCATCATACACTTATCTTGGGGTTGTCTTTTTCGAACCCATCTCCACTATGAGACCCGTGATGTAGGCATGCTTGAGCAGAGGATATAATTCATTGGCCAGACTGGAGAGGCAATGCTTCCGCTTGCACTTTCAAGATCCATGGATCAAGGGGTTGTTTTTTGACTCCTTGGTTTGCCCATTGGGGATGTACGACAACCCATGTTGGGGTCCAAACTTGTCGAATATAGAGTGGGACCATGTGGAGTGACTACAAGTTCTTATGTTATCACGGATGATTTGTGGTGAGCCATCTATACCTCACCATATCATTCAGATAAAGTTTGGGTGGTCACCCCCCTTACAGCTAGGTGCTGCATTTTAGGTCATCATGTGCCGAGTCAGGGAGTATGGGGATTACACCTCTTGGTGTAGCAAGCTACCATGGCTAGCTTTGTCCTCTTCTATGTCACTTGCATCCTAAGTTGCATTAATTTAGGCGTTTTTTTTAATTCGAAAAAAACACCCAAATACGCATTTTTTGCGATTTAAAACATTTCAAAGGTTTTTTGATATTTTATTCGTACGAATAATATATTCGTTCAAATAAACATCTATTCGTATGAATAGCTCAGTTTTTGTACGAATATACATAGTATAAAATTGCAGCCACTGCCATTTTTTGTATTCGTATGAATACATCCACCTGTCTTCCTTGCCACCTCAGCCACTTGCTTGCCAACCCTGCCACTTCCTTCTTGCCTACCTGCTACCTCTTGCTTGCTTCCATACCTACCAGCTCTCGTCATAAGTACCTTACTACACCCTTGCTTGTGTTATAGTCTTTCATTAGTAATTAATGTTTCTTTTGTTTTGTTTTGTTTAGGACTGACACTCATCTCTCTTAGGAGAGTTGTGTGTTGCAGTCTTTTTAAATTGTTTAATATTTATTTTGTATTGTATTTAAGTGTGTAGATAGGCTGGCACTGATCTCTTTTCCAAGAGTTGTGTGTTGTAGTCTGTTTTTGTTGTGTGTTGCAATTTTAATTATAATATAAATAATTGTTTTTTACCTGATGCTGGCACTCATCTCTCTTAAGAGAGTTGTGTGTTACAGTCTAAGCTTAGTGATGTTTTCATAGATGCTTATTCTAGCACTCATCTCTCCCTTGAGAGTTGTGTGTTATAGTCTAAGTTTAGAGATGTTTTCAAGCACTTAGTCTGGCACTCAACTGTCCCTTGATTGTTGTGTGTTGCAGTCTAAGTTAGATATCATGCGAAGTGCTCTTAGACACTTAGTATGGCACTCAACTGTCCCTTGATAGTTGTGTGTTGCAGTCTAAGTTAGATATCATGCGACGTGCTCTTTATCCCTTGATAGTTGTGTGTTGTAGTCTAAGTTAGATATCATGCGATGTGCTCTTAGACACTGAGTTTGGCAGTCAAGTGTCCCTTGATAGTTGTGTATTGTAGTTGAAGCCTAGTGTTAGATGGTGAAGTTCACGATTAGGTTATACCTAGTCATTTTTTGTGCAGATTACATGCTTTTTTTTTTGTGTTTTGATTTTTTGTAGTTTGTTACATGATGTGAGTTTGAGTTGAGAGGTTATATCTAGGTAATTTCTTAGATTGCTTGCATTGTTTATTGTTATGGCTTAATGAGTTTCTTATTGCACCTGGCAGTGAATTCTTTTTTGAATTCTGTGTTGCAGCTTACTGCATATGAGATGGCTCACGCAGGTGAGAAGAGGAAGTTTTAGCAACCTGCTGATCTCACTAAGTTTTAGAGGAAGGTGCTGAAAAATGAGAATGTACACTTCTTAATGAATGTTGATTAGGACATCATTGAGACAGCTTTTCAAAATGGTGAAAGCGGTGTACAGAATTTGGTGAGGACAATGGCAGAGCATGGAGGGAGGACCTTGCATGACCAATTTCCAGATGTTTTCATAGTAGAGTCTATAGACCACTATTTGTACCACTTAGCGATGGAGGGTTGACGATGCCTCGGTCAAATAGATTGAGACATAAACTCATGTGACTTAAAGTGGGAGGGTCTTGCTATAGATACTAGGCTCATGTACATCAAGAATGCGTGGTGAGGTTTTAAAGGCAAAGGAGCTACCTCGACCTCCCTTCCATCAATGCACCCATGTCCCCAAGCACAACCGAATCACAAGCATCAATGCACCGATGCCCCCAGTCAGATGCCGCATTGCATCCACCGCAACCACAAGCACCAATGCACCCACGTCCCTAGTCACATGATGTCGCATTCCACCCAATGCAGCCACAAGAACCATTGTAGCCACACCATCTCTATGCATCAGTGCATCGACCACAACATGTCTTTTCTTGTATCCCTTTTTTCCAAGATCTTCCATACCCAAAAGAAGTTCCTCCTCCTGGTCCACATCTCCCAACACATGCAGGATCACATTTCACCACATCTGTTGCTTCTCCATTTGTGCCTCCTACCGCATGCACAGACCAGTTTCCATCTCCCACATACTCGCCTCCACCACAAATGCACAATCTATCTACATAAGGAGATACATTCCCATATCCTTCATTCTCGCCTGCACAAGCACCATGCACATCACATGGCTTGCGTGATTGTGTAGCACTGCCAAGACCCATGTAGCCCATACTGCTTCAGCGAGACGAGACATCCGATTCATGCCTAGTGCATCTGTGGGCAGAGGCACGAAAGGAACAATCAACATGTGCAATATGACCATGCACTATCACTTTCCAACAAAGGTGATGGATAAATTTATGGTTGTTTATTCACAGAGCAAGTTAATGGATAAATTTATGGCTATCTACTCATGGAAATATTGTGAGACTACTATGCAATAACCTGGTTACTTTAAGAACCTTCAAGTGGTTTGGCATTCACACCCCTGATTCAATGATAGGATGACACTCATTTTTTATGATGCAATGTACAAGATGGCTAGGAATGAAAGACGATGTACCTTGACTCCTCCACCATTTATCCATGATGACACATGATAGGAAGTGTGTTATTTGATTAAGATGTTACATCCATGGCTACATGAGTGGGACTACATCCCAAAACCACGATGGTATGCTTGGAAACGTCATCACAATGATTAGTATTATTCACATCATCTCCCATCTTCCAAGTTAACTAGTTCACAATCTCATGAACATCCAAATCTAACCCATGATGGTAAATTTGTCATTATGACAATGCATCGTTGGATTTTGTTCTACACTTTAAACGCATTCTTCTCCGCAAAAAAATCAACAACTCATGTGGGAGAAGAGAGGTTTTGGACATTGATGACAATAAATTGCGACATAAGCCCATTCAACATCCTCTTTCTTTAGACATACTATTGACCATGATGAAATGGATTTTGAAATTTGCTATAGGTATGCAGAAGAAGCCTCTCAAAAGCCCTACCATGTCAAGTATGTGTTAAATTACACGGTGTAGCAGAATAGAAACTGAACAAAGAATAGAGAGTATATAGCAACTAGAGATGAACAAAATTTTCCTTCAATATTGATGTAGTACAGATGATGGCTCCATCCACCCATACGCTCCCACAGTGGAGCTTAGATGGCGATCTAGACAGATACTAGGTGAAGAGCTACGAATCAACGTAGTCGATGGAACCGACCAGTCAACCTAGTTAGTGAAGCCGACCAATCAACCTAGTCGATGGAACCAACTAGTCGTCCATGGAATATTCAGGGAATATTTCCTATACCATCACCTCGGGGGTTCTTGCCCTCGAATCCCCACCAGGGGGGCCACTGGCCCCCAAGCCCCAGCAAGAATAAGGAGCTCCCACACAATCACCTTTCTACCATTAATGGTCTCATTGATAGACCTCATCTGACATGCAAGTCAAGATCCATCCAATGTCCCACGCTCACACATGGCTTCTCCTCATATGGGGGCCTTACAACTTGAGCACCTTGGACCACTGGTGGTTACCAGGAGGGTGGGGCATTGAGCATATCTAACAGTATGAGGCTTTTTGTGGGATGATTTGGGTGCCACCTCATGGTTGGATCCATTATCAAGGAATGACGACAAGGGATGGAGTGTTGATGAGGGGACGTTACAGGACAACAATGAGGGATTCTTGCATGGTGGCAAGGGGATGCCAAAAGGTAATAATGAGCAGGCATTATGTGACAAAACAATCTATAACTCCTCATCATCTATCTACCTTGCACCTAACCTACATCCACCTTCCTTCCCTATATTGACTGGCTTTGCATCCACCTTTCTTGCATCCATTGGTCTGCATCCACCTTCCCTACATCCACTGGATCTACATCCACCTTCCCTGCACCACCTACTTTGCATCCACTTGCCCTTCATCCACCTTCCTTGCATCCTAGGATTTTTTAGTATGTTTTTTAAGAAAAGAACGTTTTTTTCAATTTTAAAACATTTTTGGACATTCAAAATGCAAAAAATGCATTTTTAGAAACCGGTCAAATTATATCAGTTGCCCAAAAAAATATCATGCAATATAACAGAACACCATGTAGTATTGTATAAAAATCCCGCATGGTGTAGTGCAAACACCACATGGTAAAATGACACTGCACAGTGAGGACTCTTACCGTGCGGTATAATATCACCACACCGGTCAGTGTAGCATCACACCGGTTGGCATGTCACATAAATCTACATGGCGCACATGCATTAGCTAGAATACACTGGTCAATGTACTGTCACACTGGCTAGTGTATTCAGCTGGGTTGTATAAAAGCACAGTTTTGCCATCATTTTCACCAAATTCTTCCCATTGTTTCTTGCTATTTCTTGCAATTCCCTTCTAGTGAGTTTCTGGCCTTTTTTTTTCCAGTCAGGGCTAGGTCATAGCTTCCTTTGACTGGCCAAATTTGCCTCACCATCTGCGAGAGGGAAAAAGAGAGAGAGTAAGCAAGAGAGGAATATGTATTATGTCTATGTTTGCTTGCTTGTGTGTGTGTGCATGTATGATGTCTACCACTTGGGGCCGGATGATGACTCGCTTTGGTCAGTTGGATTCATCTTGCTCCGAGTGATGTGCTATTAGGTAGTATTTTAATCAAAGCCAGGTGATGGCTCGCTTTGGCCAACTAGATTCACCTTGCTTTGGTCTAATATGATATATATTCATACATATTATACATAGATGTCAATAGAGCTGGTTATTATCTGGATGATAGCTTTCTTTGGCTGACCATCCCCAACAATAATGAAGATTTGGAAACCCCAAAGCTTTAATAATTAGCTTTAAATTGTATCACGAGCACTCATTGGCATATGCACATTTTCACACATATAGTTTGCACTAGTTTATTGCACATGCACTCACTAACATATGTACATTTTTGCATTGATAGGTAGACCTAATTGATTTCAACCTAGGGCTCAAGAGTGATGATTGAGTCTTAGTTGCCCTAGGTATGAAATCCCACAAATAAGCATATAGTTAGTCCCTACCTAGTCAATAGGTCACGTCCACTCACACAATTTTGCATAGGCACATAGTAGATTGCATTAATAAAAGTATCACACATTTTCATTCCACACTCTCAAAGCATCCATAGACTTCACAAGTAGGACAAGAAGCTATTCCAAATCTCAAGATGATTTGATAAAAGAGTCTATAGCCCCAACAACGAGAACCCTGCCAAACATCACAGCTGTCTTCTCATGCACAAGTATCAGACCTTCATACAAACTGATCTACAAGTTCAATCATCTGGCTTCAAAAAGGGAGGAAGTTGAAGAAGTTGAGATCAGACAGAGGTGGTGAGTTCACATCAAGTGAATTCAAAAGTTACTGCAAAAGTCACAGGATCAAGAGGCAGAAACCCCCACCACATACATCATGACAAAATGGAGTAGCAGAGTGCAAGATGCACGTCATCTGTGAAATGGGCAGGAGTATGATGAAAGGGAAAGATTTGCCAAAGACTTTCTAGGCTGAAGCATGTAGCACGGTAGTTTACATTCTGAATCGTAGCTACACGAACGCTGTGAATGGGGATGACTCCACTGCAGGCCTTTTCTGGTAAGAAACCTTTAGCTGCACATTTCAGAGTTTTTGGATGTGACTGTTTTGTGCATGTCCCTAATGCTAATAGGACCAAATGGGAATGGAAGAGCCGGAAGTGTATTTTCTTGGGCTACAATGAAGAGGCGAAAGGTTACCATCTCTATAACCCTGTTACCAAGAAGGTAATAGTAAGTTGCGATGTGGTCTTCTCAGAACAGCCGCATCAATTAGAGGAGGATGCTTCCTTCCCAGACAACCAGGACCAGGGTATCCATCCAGTACAACCACCAACAGCAGACCGAACTCCCCCAATGGTGCTCGGGAGGATTCAAGATAAAGAAGAGGAAGAAGAGCCTGCAGAACCACAATGGCAACAGCCATTCGCAAAGTGGCTAAAGCAGCTTTTGGATGGCAAAGAACTTCCAGCCATTGAGGAGGAACCATCCGAACACCGCCGGTCCAAGAGATTAGAGGAGCAAAGAAGAGCACAAGAACACTTGGTCAACTATGCTTTGATGACAGAGGTGATCCATGCTAACGAACCCAAGTGTCTTAAAGAGGCACAGGGTGATGATAGGTGGATGGAGTCTATGCAATCGGAGTATGGCTCCATAATGAAGAACAACATTTGGGACCTTGTGGATCGACCACGAAAACGCAAGGTAATTGGCACCAAGTGGGTATACAAGACCAAGTACAAGTCCGACGGCACGTTGGATAAGTACAAGGCTCGGCTCATGGCAAAAGGATTCACACAAGTACATGGTTTTGATTATCAGGATACTTTTGCTCCCACAGCTCGACTAACCACAATTTGCAGTGTTTTGGCTTTAGCATCCTAGGAAAGTTGGCCCGTGTTTCAGATGGATGTAAAATCTGCCTTTTTGAATGGAGATCTCAAGGAGGAGGTATACATGGAACAATGACTAGGTTTTGTGATCCCCAGTTCAGAAGGTAAAGTCTGTAAACTGAAGAAGGCACTTTATAGGCTGAAACAAGCCCCACAAGCATCGTACCAGTGGATTGATGCCTACTTTCTACAAAAAGGGTTCAGGAGGAGCCCATCTGATGCAAATTTGTATATCTTCAGAGAAGGAGGCAGGTGTATGATCGTGGTCCTTTATGTGGATGACCTTGTCATAACAGGGAACCATGAAGAGAAGATCTCGCAAACAAAGCGTTAACTAGGAAGAGAGTTTGAAATGACAGACCTTGGACTAATGCATATCTGTTTGGGGATTGAAGTTTGGCAAGAGCCAAAATAGATCTTCATTTCACAGCTGAAGTATGTTGGAGAGATACTAAAGGCATTTGGCATGGCTGAGTGCAAGACAGTTGGCACCCCTATGAAGCTCTCAAATGAGGATTCATCACCACTGGTGGATGAAGCGAAATACAAAAGGCTTGTGGGCAGTTTGATTTACTTATGCAACACGCGACCGGACATCAACTTTGCGACTGGTGTACTAAGCAGGTTTTCCAATAAGCCCCAGGAGAACCATTGGAGGGGAGGGATGCGAGTGCTGAAATACATCAAAGGCACACTTGATTATGGCATCACCTATACCAAGGGCAACATCTTAATCGGATTATTTGTGACTCATATTGGTGGGTAGGAGACGTGGATAGCAGGAGATCAGTGACAGGTTACTGTTTCTCACTTGGATCTGGAGCTGTGTCATGGGTCAGTAAGAAGCAAACTACAGTTGCTCTTTCTTCTATCGAGGCTCCGTACAAATCAGCATGTTTTGCTTCTTGTGAGGCAATGTGGTTGAGGAGGATTTTAGGGGACATGGGTGGAATGCAGAACAAGCCTACGCAGTTATCATGTGACAATCAGAGTTGCATCCCCATGTTCCACGCTCGTACAAAACACATTGAGATTCAATATCACTTTGTACGCAAGCTCATCATGGATGGAGAGATCGACTTGATGTACTGTCCGACTATAGAGAATGCTGCGGACATCTTCACGAAGGCTCTTGGAAGAGACTTGCTAGAGAGGCATCTTCATCGACTTGGCATTAGACCGAAAAAGTAAGTTCACTTGCAGGTGGACATTGAGGGGGGGTGTTAGATATCAATGCTCCACTCTTGTGTAACTACGTGGGAACCAGCTAACTCTACTTGTAAGCCCCCCATATGAGGAGAAGGCATTTGAGTAGCTCGGTTATCTGGTAGGTCCTGGTTTGGACACCAGATGGAAGCCATGTGTGGCCTAATTGTTGGATGGCTTCAGATAGAGTTGGCACACTGCCAACTAGGCTACATGCAAGGGCGGGAAGGCATCCCATGACTGATCGCACTGAGGGTAGATGGAGCATTTCTTGGAGCAGCCCACTCTTGAGTTGTGGGGCCCGTTTGGAGCCCCAAATGATCCCGGATGGCTGTGGGCTGCAACACCCGAAGGTCATTTGCTCTATTTTGCACACCGGTTCTATCATGTGGTCAATGACCTATTTCGGGACCAACCCCCAGTTGATCACGTTTTGGGCGGACTGGGCTGGTCACCCAATCGAGTCTAACCGACTACGAGTGGTGGCTATATAAGAGCAAGCCCAGGAAGCCCATCATCATCACTGGCTACAGCAACCCTGATTCCTTAGCATCCAGCCTCCGTCCTCTACTATTTCCAGCTCGCCATCCAAGCTTCTTTCCCAGGAGCGCACGGTTGGGAGGTAGCGCCATCTATTGTATTAGTTCTACAGTAATCAAATTTTTTATTCTCCATACTATCTGCTTTTCTCTCTTGCATACGAGATCCTGTTATCTATTGAGCACAGACGTTGTATTGTTTTCTTATAGGTAGCACCACAAGCATCAATCTTTGGCTTGTGATCTAGAAGGGTGAGACCCGTAGATGCTTGCAGTCAATATGGTGGGAGGCGGAGTAGGGAGGGGCATAGGAGGGGTGTAGGGAGCGGGAGAGGGGGGGCAAGGCAAGAGTGTAGGGAGGGGGGAGGGGCATAGAGAGCAGGTGAGAGGGGCAGGGGAGGGTGTGGGGAGGGGTCGGGATGAGAGGGTGAAAGAGGGGGGGCAAGTTGAGAGGGATGGGCAGTGGGAGAGGGAAGTTGAGGAGGGGAGGGCAGCAAGAGAGGGCAAGTGGAGGAGGAGGGGGTAAGCAGAAGAGGGCAGGTGAGGGGGAGCGGGTGCAGCGGGTGGGAGAGGAGAGGCAGGCTAACAAGGAAGTGGGAGAAGGAGGGGAGGGGCTAGGGAAGAGGGACTCAGAGCTAAGGGAGAGGGAGGGGCTCAGGGACAGGGGGGGTCCCAGGAGGAAGCAGTAGCTCTTTTTTTATGTAAGCACAATTGTTTGGCACCTAAATTTGCATAATCTCTAGCAACCCCAATCTCCATATGCTGATTTCTGAGTTGCATCAAGCTTTTGAAATTGACATGTCCATATCTCTTGTTCCATACTATGAAAAGTGGTCGGCTATTACTGAGCTGACATGGCATGTAAATTCGATACTAAAGCCAGCATTCTGAACAAGTGTCCTTCTTTGACTGCTTTTCCTACTAGTTGATATCCTCTGTATTTATCACTAATCATGCATTCATCCCCATTGAAGATGACTTTGCTATTTTGTTCTATCATTTGCCCAACTAACAAGAGGTTCTTGCTAAGCTTTGTAACATAGAGTACATTTTTCACCAATCCTTTCATACTAGTGAAATTGTTCATAGGGACAATGCCTTTTCCTTTAACTAGATTTGTTGTGTTATTTTTTGTGTAGATAACGTTCTTCTGTCCTTCCAATGGTTTCATCTCTATAAAGCATTCTTGATGCTTTTTCATGTGAGATGATGCACCGTTGTTGATGTACCAAGGATCTTTATCTACTTGATCAACTTGATAAGTGTATTCCCCTTTTGAATTAGCATCTCAGAGAAGCTGATTTTGTTGATGATGACCACTTCTCTGAGATGCTCTACCTCTGTCTCTTCCTCTACCTCTACTTCTATCTGATGCTATGAATGCTTTCAATAACTGGAATGACCTTTTCGTGCTTAAATGGCTTGAGTCATAAGTTCTTCACCAAGTAACAGTGATTGTAGCTCTTCCAATGTTGGAATTTGCCATTGAATGGCAATACTCTAGACTAGATTATTGTATCCCTCTCCTAGTCCATTCATGCTGACTTGGACCATCTCTATGGGATTCATATTCTCTCCTACTATTGCAAGTTGATTATTGTAATCATTGATTCTGAGTACGTAAGCATGACTAGTTTCATTACTGTTGTGAAAACTTTGATTGATCTAGTTTCTTAGTGTGAGAATTCTACATGTGTTCTTGGACTCATAAAGAGCTGCAAACATATCCCATGCTTCTTTGGATGTCTTAACTATGTTGAGTTGTCCAAGCATGACATCTTGCATGTTCTGCTTGATAAAATCATACGCATACTTGTCTTTCTTGTCCCATTCTACCTATGCTCTAGTAATGGCAGGATCTACTGTAGATGTGGATACCATTGGTGTAGGTGTAGCACCTTCTACTTGTGCTACGTCAATGGTGGGAGATATTGCTAAATCATCAAATGGTCTAGGCGTGGACCCATCGACATACTCCCATTTGTCTTTATTCATAACTACAAGAATGGTCTCCATTCAGTATTTCCATGTGCCATAGTTGGAGTTGTCTAGCTTAGCAAATGCATCCATATTGAGGTTGCTAGTCATAGACATGGTGCAAGATAGTACTCAAAGTGCCTATGAAAAACACTATCTGAATCAATTGCCAAACACTGTCTGTATCAACTAAAATCTAAACTACAATGAAGATAGAACTACAACATATATCCAATCTGTTACAAGGCTTGTGGCAAATGATGCCGAGAATAGCCAATAGGCTTTATAAGGCTCAAATAAAGTGCACAATGCCAAAAAATAGCCAATAGGCTTGACAATGGTAACATGTAAGTGTAAAAAATAATATGATGTGCAATCTACCCACTAATCAATCAACCAATGCCTCTAAAAACTTTGAAGTCTTCGGTTTCAGGACATGATGATGTGAAGCCGCATGTGAGCATGTAGGGACTTGCTCCGAGTAGGAACTATTTGGGAATTTTCAGGCATGGCTTTAATTGGCTGCTTTGGAGTTCTCTCCTCTAAGGATGATCTAATCTACCCTAATCTAAGTCTACACAAACTGTTGAGTGATGAAAAGTAGTAAATAATTCATTTTCTTTTATTTGTTTTAAGTGATGGGTCAAATGCATCAATGTAGAGGCTTGTGTGCATGAGAGAAGTGGATTTGATACCAAGTCTTGAAAGTATGTAATACTTGTGCAAAAATTTTCACGTGATGCAAAGAGCACGTAGAGCATAAAAAATCATGTGTTTTTCCTTTTTGGAGCGCCCTCAAATTCTTCCTTGATCAAGAGGTATTGCTTGATCAAGGTGGAGGGACACAAAAAGGAGAAAAAGGATGACATGGCGGTTGGAGTCACATAGAGAACTATGCCTAGTAGGGGCTATGCCTATGGGGCACTGTGCTAAGGTGGCAGGTCCATTCACATGTAGGGTGCCAAGTGTGCCAGTGGAGGGTCAATTGTGCCTACCAAGGGATTGTGACACGTGGTAGTACTGAGGTGGCAGTGCACATGGTAGGTTACATGGCACTTGCTAACTATACCTACTACATGGAAAGTGATGTGGCATGGGTGATGTTGCAATTAACTCTACAGGGTGATGTGGTAGTCGGTGAAGACCTGGCAGTCTGACTAGATGCTTATGTGGTAGTTTGGGTCCACATGTCAATTGTATGATGTGGTAGAGGATATATGGCTACTGACATGGCATCCATGCCATGTGGTGGATAAGAGGGATGACATGGCATCTATGGAAGAACTGGTGATGTGTCAATAGGGCCGGCCTTGCTGACATGGTAAATAGGCCTTGAGCTAAATGATGCCATGTGTCAACTATAGAACAAGACCTTGGGTTTGTGGTTACCTTTTGAACCCTTGCGAATAAGATCCTCAGAGATGCCAATATGAAAGATTCTATTAGATTTTGTTTATGCATGTGGAGCTCTTGGCTGTGCATGGAGTCATTAGTAGTCATGTTCATTGATGGCACTTCCTTGTGTGGGCGTGTGTAGACAATGGAGCCAAGCATGAAGCTATGCTACCTTGTTAGCTCATCGTTGGTGGATAGAGTATGGGCATTGGGGACATGTAAGGCAGTTGCATGTCATTTGTGAATGCATTTAGGTCATCCTTTAATGGATTTCTTCCTCTCTGTCGATCATTTTCCCAAGGGGTCACTAAGAAATATGTAAGATAGCACATGTGATCAACAAGAGGGGTTTTATATTTTTATGGAGTTACAAAAAATATACATACATAAGGGGTTTTTTATTTCAAAAAGTGAAAATTTTCATACATAAGGGATACTTTAATCACCTCAAAATTTACAAAAGGAGTGTATATAGGTTATAAAAATATATAGGTAGGGGTGTTTTTTAATACCCCTTGATCGCACATGCTATATGGGGGTCATTTGACAATTATAGTTTGATCTGCTTAGGCTATGGTGACTGAGGCTTTGCTATTGTTGGCTAGCTTAGGAGTCTCTCATAATGTAGAGACTTGTTGTAGGGTTAGTCATTGTGTCATTGCTAGTCAGCTTTAGCTTGGGTTAAAGCTGAGTGTCGTTCAAGTTATGTGGGAAGCCACGTAGTTGTAGGTCGTAGGGAGTTGCTGAGAGCATGGAGCATCACTAGGCTATGGCATTGGAGCTTTGGAGCAAGTAGTCAGTTGTTATAGAGGGTAATCCTAGAGGTTGTTTGTCCATGTGAGGCAGTTGCACTATGGCTAGATGAGGGAGCCGCCTTCGCTACTTGCTTGTGTTTTCGCTATACTGCCTCGAGGCTCGAATCTATGGAAGGTACCGGCCTTAGTTGTTACAGATGTTGAAGTTGTAGGTTCTTTGTTGGTGCTAGAGTCTTGGATTAAGCTTGACTGCGGGCATTACTTTGGCTATAGGATAGTCATGCTCATTGAGTCAGCCAGCTTTGTACAGGTCATTGCTGCAAGGTCAAGTTGTATGTAGATAGCTTTTGCTTTGGGATAGTTGGCTATCTGGCCGAGTCGATCGTAATTCTGAAGGTGTAAGCTTTGTATTGTAGAGTAGACCTCTCACAAATCTTCTCAATACAACTCGCTCTCCTTCTCTCAAATAAACAGATCTCTCCCTCTCTCTCATAGCAAAAATTGATAAAAATCAAATGGATAGAAATCCCTTGGGGTGGCAACTCAATTTGTAATATGTTACTACCCTCATCCAAAATCCAAGGTATGGGGGGACAATGTCCATATATAATATTCATGAATTTAATTAAATATGCAAGTGAAAAACATGAAAATTTCATGTCCTTCCCCCCACAAAATACAAGGTATATACCTTGAAAAATATGCAAGATTTTAAGATTTGTACATATTTTTCATAATATGTGAGGACCAAGGGGGGGGTCCTTTTGCATGGGGGGGGGGTAGAACAAAAAATATACTAAAATCTGAAAACCCATGTGCTTTCAAATTAATGTAACTTTTTCATGTGTTACCCAAATTTCGCGGTGTAAAAACATATTTGATGCTCTTTTAGTGTAGAACACAACCATGTTAATTTGAATAATTTCTACTCATGGCATATTGTTAAATTCATCTCATACTCAAGATTTTGATAGGTTTTCTTACTAAAGGGAGTCGACACCCCAAGGCAAATCCTTCACTGGACGGAAGTGTACAGAATGAACGAATAGCTACCTCTCAATCTCGTGTGGATGGACTTGGATGGAAATTTCTCTCATGGAAGAGAACACTCTAGAACTCTCGATCACTCAATCTCTCACACTCTATTACGTGGATCGTGATGCCTCTGCGGGAGGCAAGGGAGCTCAAATACCATAAACAAATATGGAGAGAGGACAGGAGAAGAGTGGAGATGAGGAGAGAGGGGACAATTAGAGAGCACACCACAAATGACTAACTGTGTACTAGATTTATTTGAAAATAATGAATATATACAAACCCTCTATAGGGTTAGGGTTTCCAACCCTTTCCTTTTTAGCACTCTATTGTGTTAGTGCTATATAGGCACATATGATAACATGATGTTGAAATGGTTCCTCAACACTGCATTTTACTGTGACATCTCTACAAATACATCTTTGGAGTCACCAAGGATCCTACACTTACCATACATATTGATAAGAACTATTACCATGACAACATCTTACTCCCATCCTATGCAAGGGTATATGCACGGAAGGTGGTACACTTTTAACCAGTTTTGTGAAGCCTTGAGGAAGTGGTTTTAAATTGAATGTGTTTGAAATTTAAAATTTGTTAGCAAGTTGCCATAAACAACCATCATGTTAACAACTTGCAATCATCAATGCAATAGCACTTCTCCATTCACGTGTTTCCATCCACACTTTGTGTCATCACACTTTCATGCCTTCCCTACCCTGCACTTGCCAAGAGCTCTAAAACTTCCTTGCTTGCCTCATCCACATAGGTCGAACACACATTCTTGAGCTCTTTGCTAGGTACATTGTGTGGGAAGTGCTCGGTTCCAGCAATGCCTCCTGTTCAGCCCATCATCGGTAAAGGAAAGAACAAGGAAGATGAAGGTGAGTTTTTGGTATTAGGTCTCGTTTTTAGTTTTGTCTCCATTAGTTTCTTGCTCTTCAATACTCACTCAAATCTTCACATGCCTCCTTTTTTTCTTCGAGTTGTGGGATGGGCTACATAGTCGATAAGCCTGCTTATAGTATGTGCTTATCTGAGGATGATGACATGCTAAATCTTTTGATTTTGCCCTGCAAACACCCATACCACTTGTTTTGCTTCACGCATGCATGTCTTTCTCTAGACAATTGCCTAAATAGGAAGGTAGCAAGGAGATTCTTTGTTCTGCAAAAGAGATGGCGTCTAGAAGACAAGGGAGATATGTCTTGAAGATTCCCAAGAGAGGTGAGAGATCAACATCGGAGATGGTTTTCACAAAATTTTGTTTGACATTAATGCTATCACAATCAAAGACTTAATAATGGTGGATATTATGTGTAATGGCATAAAAAGGTATCTATCCATATTAATCTTGGAGAGCTACCCTTCAATATGTTGTGCAGTCTATAAAGTGGTATCTATCCCTATTAAGCTTGGGAGAGCTACATTTCAATATGGTGAATATTTTGTAGAGGTATAAAGTGGTATCCATCGCTATTAAAGTTGGAGAGATACCTTATTTACTACCTAATCATAGGAAACCTATTGTAATACCTGTACTTTACTATCGACATCACAGTTATGTTCTTAATATCACTATTAAATCTCTTTGAATATTGTCTATTGGTATGTTGTTTATATTGCTATGAAATCTATTCAGATATTCTCTATTGGTATGAAGTGGTATTTGTGAGAAGAAACTACTATTAAACTTAGGAGAAACAAGATGTTGGAAAGCAGTACTATTACGCTTAGTGTAATACTGGTATTTTACTCCTAGCACTTCTAAATACTATTAATGCCACTATTAAATAAAATACAAGATGTTGGAAAGTATTGCTTATTTTCTATTGGTATGAAGTAGTATCTACTGGTATGAAACCAATTTTATATTTAAATTAACACCACTACCTATCTAGATGTTGGATGGTAGTTCTTTTTGTTTGTCAGTCAACTAGTATATGTGATGGAAAATGAGGCATAGAATACCTCGATCGAGGTTTATGACCGAGGCATAGAATACCTCGATCGAGGTATATGACCACGGTGTGCATAGTATACCTCAATCGAGGT